>NW_026136702.1:25254873-25867373 GCF_905237075.1 Dicentrarchus labrax
GTCATTTTTATTTTTACTGTAAAAAACCAAAATTTTCAATTTACAAAATTTAGCTTGTGTTACTTACATTTTCTTATCCAGTCCGTTTCAACAAGTTTTTTAGTTAAAATAAATTATTGCATTACAGTGCGATGATGATGATGATAATGGTGAGGAAAGCAGCTATGCTTGAGAGAATGAGAATGATGGGAGTATTATTTATAATAATTTGAATAATTTAAAGGTTGTATATATATGAAATTCACTTGTCATTAAATGTTACACTAGAGCACCAGCATCTCAGACTGAAACAATGGGACAGAAACACAATAAAACTCACCAAAACTGTCCATGTTAGTGTTTCAGCAGTCTTTCCAACAATCACTAACGCTGGTTTGGTCGAAATTCTTAATTGAAGAGTTATAAGAGAAAATATTGTTTAAAAGGGCTGCAATCACCTCAGTGCAAAGTAAAAATCTTTGGGGACAAATGCGGCCACTGACAGGCTCAGATTGTTATTCTAAATGTCTGACAACATTTTGGAAAGGATCCCTACATAGATAGACCTTTAGTTTAACCAGAAACTACCATAATATCGCTGTGGCTCTCCACCAGACTCCATAGACAAAAACGGTAATCTTACCTTGCATATCATCATAACATCCTACCTTCATTGAAAGTGGACAGAAATTAAGCACAGCGTTAGTTCAGGCAGGCCACGAAGTCAAGCTCAGCTCTCAATTCCAGCTATATCAGCTGATCACAGCTAGTCGTAAACACACATCAGCTCATGGCTCAGCTGATTCCTCCTAAGCTTCCTATTGGAAACCATACATAGTCAGCTGACGGCTCAGCTGATTCCCTCAAGCATCCAATTGGCAAATATCATTCATGGCGCCTTATTTAAGCTGCTTTAGCCTGCCTATTTTTGCTGCTTTCTCTACAAGCCGTTTTGCAACCCACCTCCACCCCAGCTCCTCCTTTTATGTTGTATCTAATTAATCAATGTCATTTCTGATTGCCATTGATGCTTGCTCTGTTCTGTACCCTGGGGGGTCTCTGCTGCCTCTCTCCTTGTCTTAAACTTTTCCATGTATGCACGTTGAAGGGCAGGAAGGTGTGCTCTCCCTTCCTTAACATTTTCCACGTAGGCACGTGGAAGGGCAAGGAGGTCCCAGAACAGAACCATACCGCCAAAGGTAACATTCTGCTTTGGAATAAAAGTTCTTTTGACAAAAGTGGTCCTGACTGAAACAAGATAAAACTCACCAAAACCGTCTTTGTTCGTCTTCCCACTGTTCCAACAATCACCAACTCTGGTTTGATGGAAATAAATCCTTAATTTAGACGTAGATGATAAAAACAGCAGTTTCAGTCGCTGTCCTCAGCTGCACACGGAGCAGACCGGCTGTGGAAACAAACCACAGAGAGGCTGTGATAGCAACACAGGCAGGGGGAGTGTGAGTGTCATTATCTGCTCAGGTTTTTTCCTGTTATATTAATGTTCTAAACCTCATGTATAAGCTTTAATGATCATGAGGACAATGATGAGGAGGAGATAATGAAGATTGCGGTGATAACAAGGATGGAGACGGTGATGATAAAAATTATTATTGTGCAAGACAATGACAATAACAATGACAATGATGATGGCATTGATGTTGAAGATGAAGGTGGCAGTGATTGAGGTGATGGTAGTTCTATTTCAATTCAATTCAATTCAATTTTAATTGTATAGTGCCAATTCAACAAAAGTTATCACTGGACACTTTTCAAATAGAGCAGGTCTAGACCGTACTCCTTGTAAAAGACCCAACAGTTCCCACCATGAGCAAGCACTTTGTGACAGCGGCAAGGAAAAACTTCCTTTTAAGAGTCAGAAACCTTGGACAGACCCCGGCTCTAGGTGGGTGGGACGTCTGCCCCGATATTTGATGATGATGATGCTCACAATCATCCCTGATGGTAATAATGATAATGAGGATGATAATAATAGTAACAAATAGTGATAACAATAATGAAGGTGATGATGACAAACAATAATTGTGATTATGTTGATGATGTTCGTGAGTACACTGACGATGATAATGATTGTAATGGTGGTGATGTGGCAGATGCTTGAGGTGATATTTAGTCCAAAGTGCATGTGACAGTTGGCAAGCCTTGGCACAGTTCCTGGTACACCATAGGACTGTGTGTGTCTGTATTAGTTATAGCTGACCATGTGTGTGTACTTACCTGGTCCTCTAACGTCACCGTCTGCTGTCTTCAGTTAATACACCTCCTGTCCTGTCCTGCTCCCCCTAAAGCCTCAAATTGAATTGAATTGAATGCGAGCACATGTCTGCTGTCTCTCTGTGGCAATGCTTTACCACCTGTGCCGCCTGCAAGTCCTAAATGTCTGCCTCCTCATTTGGATTCTTACACCATAGTTTTTTTTTTTTCTTCTCAAGGCACGTCACATTATGAGGAGGAATGTTTTGCTTCTCAGCCAAACTGCTCACAGGTGACTTGTAACTAGCTAGGTACCGTGTAGCTGTGCAACATGCAGGCGTGTCTCAATTCCGCACTTGCTAATCTTTATAGAGCTATTTTAACCAACAGAAAATGATGAGCACAGTATAGCGTCAGTATACCTGTGACTTTGTGACACTGCTGCTACATTTACATTTGAAAAACTCACAGCAAGACTTTTAAAGGGATTCATCCATATCATATTATATGATCGGGGTTATTGTTATTGACATTAGTATTATTATTGTTATTATCATTGTTATTATGTGATCATCATGCTATTTCCATTAAATGTGCCATGTGCCCTGTCATACAAACCTAGACCAAATAGTTTACAAATAATTATGAGTTTTCATGCAGCTTCCGTGGCTGGTGGCCAGAGATTAAAGCTGTTTAGGATTTTAAAATGTCTGTGGCCGCCCCCTTCCAGCCACCAGCCACCTGAAGGCAGGTATTTGTTCCATCTGCAGTCTCCAACTAAATTAGTCATAATTCAGTCAGTTATGATTATTCCACATGCTTCTAATGCAGATCAAAAGGATACAGAAAACAGTTCAAACACAATTCAGTGAAAATGATAGATCAATTCAATTCTCTCTTAGCTAATAATTCCCTCAGAAGCTGGTCAAAGTACCGATGTGATAGACATTGTTTGGGTTAAATCTTATAGTGGTTTCCCAGAAACATATAATTGTGGATGGTTACCATGATAACATTTATGTCGCAGTATTAAACAGCAATTATTTTGTTCCCAGATTCCAGTCAGAAATGTGCAAAGTAAAACGGTCAAATCCCAAAATACAAAAGAAGAAGGAAAAATGGGCTGCATTGTTACCTCTACTAAGTTAAGATAAGTATATGGATAATTGTGATGAGGATGAGGCTTTAGAAAATGAATTTCACCTCACTGATCTTTATTTTTCCACCACAGATCTGGTTCTACACCAATGACATTTTTGAGAATGCAGGTATCCCAGCACCAGAGATCCAGTATACCACAGCAGGAACAGGGATTATAGAGATCATCGCTGGACTCATTGGGGTAAACTTACAAACTTGTAACTGGTGTTAGGTTTTTATTAGATTTTTCTTTTATAATTGATTGATTTGAAGTAAGATAAGAAGGTTGATAGCAATCTCATGCCTGTGCGTCACAGAGCTGGAGTCAGAATGTAGCATAAAGACTGGAAGCAGGGGGAAACAGCTAGCCTGGCTCAAGTTCAGAAATACAGTTCTGAAGTGTTTTGCTTTAGATACATTAGAACTCACTTACTTGTGTTCTTGCATCTGTAATGTTGTTCATTTAACTGACATGAGCTCTGTGTCTCCTCCTGCAGTGTTTCACCATAGAGAAGCTGGGCAGGAGGCCTCTCATGATTGGAGGTTTTGCCATGATGGGCATCTGCAGTGCTGGAATCACATTTGCCCTAATTTTACAGGTGTGTGTGTGTTGTCATCTGCTAATGTGCCTTTTGAACCATTGTCCAGGAGCGTGTCCTGAGGGAATCCTAAGTGCCACCCCATCATCCCAACCACTTCCACTCCACTCTTTCAGAGACTGTAGCGAGCTCCATTTTAAAGCTAGAGTGAAGATATTTTCACTAACAAAGACCAAGCCAACAGCTGTGTGGAATAAGAAAAGTTTATTACATGTTATGAACAAATGTGGAATACTGTGGGGGGTCGAGGGATGGAGGGGATGAACGGATGAAGGGATGACTGGGTAAGGGTCGATGGAAGGGGGAAAGGGTCGAGGGTTGAGGGATGAGGGGGTATAGGAAGGACAGGTGAGGGTTGATAGAAAGGAAGGAAAACTGGTAGGGTAGGTGGATGGAGGGAGGAGTTCGGCGAGATGGTCAGAGGGAACAGAGTGGGTGTTGAGACGCTGTGTGGGGGAGCCGTCTCTTATCTCTTCGAGAGCCCCAGTGGTTCCTGTATTTGGATAAAAGAGAGAGAAGAGAAGAAAAAAAAAGAAGAAAAAAAGAAAAAGGGGTTTGGTGGGAGGGATGTAGAAAATGAGTCAAGGAGGGAGTATATGAAAGTAGGTGACCCAACACATACATTGGCACCTGTTTTGTTGGGGTTTGTGGGTTCTTCAATAACAACACACTGGTTACTTAAAGAGATAGAACTTTACTGTAGCAAAGACGTGAGCTTCATTCATGTTACAAGTACTACAGCTTCCGGCTTCAGCAGCTTACTTGACTCATAGACCAGGAACGCCCCCTGCTGTCTGCACATGATAAGATCTACAAAATGTGCTCTTATCATTACAGCACCAACCATGTCATGCTAGAATGTAAGGAGGCCAAAATAACACTCAAACAAGTTAAGCAATATTTTGGCAATGGAAAAACTGGAAGGTCCATTTTCCAAGGGATCCCTTGACCTTTTGACCTTTGAAGATATCTGAATAAAAATGGGTTCTATGGGTACCGTTTCCCCTTTGCAGACATGACCACTTTAAGCTAATCCCATGCAGTTTTGGGCACAAACCATGCAGTTTTTTGCGTGTGGTATAAATGTGTTATTTTCGCCTGGTGTATTTGAATATTTCTGCATACTGGGGTCCTTAAACAGAATGACTGGAAAGAGAAACACATACTTGATGCCCCCCAGTCAGTGCCCAACTTGTGCTACCCCGGTCAAAAAAGTCTGTATATGCCCCTGGCCTTGTCCTCGTCAGCCAAAGTGGGAATGTATTGTCTGGAAATGTGTGTGTGCGTGTTTAAAGAGACATCACGACTCTGAATCTGAGAAAATTGTTATTTCCAGCAGTTGCAATCTTAGTCAACAGGTGCATTTTGTTGCCTTATGACATGACTTTTCAGATTTCCAAATGAAATTTTTAAGTAACATTTTGACTTGACCCCTCTGAATTGCATATTCAGATCTATGGTGCACTTGATAGCGCTGTTGTCCAAACTCCCTTGATGTTACCAGATACACTCTTATTAATACCCAGACAAAACAAAACCTGCTCTGAATCATTAATATTTAAAGCCTCTCTATAGCAATGTGTCTTGGTGCACTTTCATTGTGCTCAGCATGTTTAAGCAGCTACAGGATTTTAGCTCCTGTTCCAGAAATGTTTCACGTTTCAGTCCAGTGACGCTTTGGGATCTTTTCAGTTCTTATTTTTCCTTTTACCTGTAGTGCTGTTTATCCACTTTCCTCCATTGCTTTACTCACTTTCTCCAATGTACTTCCTGGGAGGAGACAAGTGGAAGTGAGGGAGGTGAGAAAACAAACAGAAGGAAAGATAAATGAACACATCCCAGATTTTCCAACAGGGGAATGTGTGGGGATGAACAGTTGTGTCTGTTTCACTTTCAGTTGGCAGACCGCACTGTTTTCCTGCTTTGCCCTGTGGAAAATGCAGTACATGCAGGGCTGTGTAGCAGCTGGCTGAGGTGTGAAGCAGTGGTGGAAAGGGAGTCAAGTTCTCTATTAGGGAAAATAACTATTTTTATTTCATGTTTATTTGATATGGGGACAGATGCAGTACTGTATACATATAGATTAACATCACAATTAATGCCCATCCCTAAAAGGGTCTTTAAAACATGTTCAATTGACTTTTAAACACAATAAATGTTGACAAATTTGGTCATTTTATAGTTATTCTGGTATGATATGTTACAGTTCCCTGCAGTGGTATTCCTTGTGGAAAATCCAATGGCTGTAACGGTCGTACCATGTCACAGAGAGCCAGAGAAGCCTTGCCATATAAACACTTGCATTTGAAGATGCAATATAGTTCTCAAAACTTAGCGAGCAGGATGTGACAGTGGATCTTATTGGCCTTGTGTCCAATGTGGTCAGACTGACAAACAGTAATGTTGTGCTGTTTCTTCTCCCTGCAGGCTCACTTATTGTTCATGCGCTACCTCAGTGTCTGCTGCGTGGTCGGCATCATCGCTGGCTTCTGTATCGGTCCAGGCAAGTTGTTCAACACTGTATGTTAAAGGGGTTCCATTTTCTTACTTACCCCTTGTGATGATGAAGACCTGACTCAAGTTGTGCAGTACTGATTTGATAGTGGAACCAACTGTATTGTTAATATCCTTCCATACTGCAAACAGGACACCATGAAACTGCATTAAAAAGGGTATCATTTTGCTCTGACTGTCTGTCATATCACATGGTGTCAGAGGAGCTATGAACAGTCCCAGCATTCCTACAGATTCCTACAGAATTAGTCAGGAGGAGCACAGATGTGCATATTGCTACTGAATTGTATTTATCATTAACACATAAATACAATCATAACATTTTTTATTGTCCAACAATCTGTTGATTTTTTTCTCTATTCATTCAATAAACTGGCTGTTTGTAATATATATCATAAAATAACTAAAAACTAGTAAATAATGTCCATCACAATTTCCCATAGCTTCAGTTGACATATTCAAATGTATTGTTTTGTCCAACTAACAGTCCAAAACCTAAATATATTCAGTTTCCAGTGATAGCAGGTTACAAATAGACAATATTCATAATTATCTACGTTAGGTGTTAGGCAGCTGGTTTTAATCAGTTAATACTAGCGCCTGAACTAACACTATATGCTTCATTTGAGAATCAAGAACCAATGACTTTTTGCCAATTTTTCTTAAAAGAATTACTTAAAGCTACAGTAGGTAATGTGTATAAAAATAAATTTTTGACATATTTGCTGAAAAAAAAACAGATTCCTCTGGCTCAGTGGATGGGCCTCAAAGAATCAAACCAATCTTAGCCAAGAAAGATAGCTGATTGCTGAGTCTCATCTTCGCTCTTCCCAGGTTGTCAAATACAGACACTTTGGGATGCTGGGAATGAGACTCAACAATCAACTATCTTCAAACTTCCAACCCAAAGTGTCTTTGTATCTTTCTTTGCTCTGATTGGTTGTTTTCATTCAGGCCCAGTGGATTCTTGCAAATGTCATCAGGAGCACTAGGAGGAGCCAGAAGAACCTGATTGTTTCACAGATTATCTGTCTTATGTTCTACTGTCAGAAGACGTCAGCAATCATGACAAAAAGTTATTTTTATAAAAGTTAGGTACTGCAGCCTTAAAGCACCAGTGTGTAGTATTTAGTGGCATCTAGCGATGATAGCAGATTGCAACCAACTGAACACATTCTAAGGTGATCTAACCTTATTTTCAGGTGGTTATACATTAATGAAAACATACCTATGAATATTATATGCCGTTTCTGACAATAGACCCCCCTAAATGTTACACACTGGACCTTTAAATGATTAATCAAGTGTCAATATAGTTTAATTTTCTGTCAACTGGATAATCAATTAATCTCCATATGATTTTAGCACTAATGTAGACTGTCCACAATGTGTGTTTTTGGATGATCCAAAGTAACCAGGACACCGGTTCTGTAACTTTTATTAGTTATTGCTGTAATTCTTCATGGTATTGTGGTGGAGGCAGAAATATCAGAGATAGATATCTCTGAATCAAGAAAAAATAGAACAAATATCTGCATGAAGAGATATGACTAGAGGAAAGTGAGGAAATATCTATGTTTGAATTTCAGTCTGATCTGATTGCAACTGAGAAGGGATGATTTCACTTTTTAAGGGCCATGCACTTTCTGTTACACTTATAGATAGACAAGATCACTGGCTTGGTTATTCTGCAGAGGTTCAGGTTGCTTTGTGTTATTCAATGGCTCCCTCTGCAGGTCATACCTTAGACATTCGTAAGAGGCCTCTAATTCAAAGAACAATTCAAAATGATTGTATCTCAAGCTATTAATTTTCATATGTGCATAGTCTGTCAAATCTGCTAATACATAAGTAATTAATAAATAATACTTACAATTGTAAATATCCATAAGAATCCAATACTGTAAATTTAAAAAATTTAAGTGATATTCTCTGTTCTCAAAAGCATCTTACACTGAGTGATAAATATGCCTATTTATTTCTCTGTATGCAATTATGCATGTTGTGACAAACCCACATTATATGGCCTAAGAGAGACAAACAATGCAGTTTTAATGATATACTATAATAATAAAATGTTAGTTATATGCATTCTTTGATACATGACTCTCCCGTCCAAATGCCGGCCTGGCACTCAACCATCGGCTTCTGTTTATCCCTAATTAGCCTTTTCACAAGCTGTATCGCTGTGAAAACTTATGAATGAACAATAAACCATTAATGAACATAAATACAATTTTCCATACACAAAAATCTTGCATGTTTGCCCAGATGTATCTTGTTAGGAGACTCGTCTGCTCTTCCCTTTAATAAAGAGATGTGTGAAAACAGAATGTATGGCTTTAAACCCTTCTTCTATCTTTCGAGGCTCAAAGAAACGTGACAGCAGACAGCAGCTCTGTTGTGGTGGAGTTGTTATAGTTTAATATATCTATATTTACTATAGTCGTATATACATACATATGTATACATACATAACAAATTAAAGGTCCAGTGTCTAACATTTAGGAGGATCTATTGTTAGTAATGGAATATGATATTCATAGGTAAGTTTTAATTAGTGTATAATCACCTGAATATAAGAATTGTGTTTTTGTTACCTTAGAATGAGACGTTTTTATCCACCAACACAGAGGATTGTCTTTCATGGAGCCATGTTTATACAGTAGCACCATGGGTGTATTAGGAAGAACTGGATACAGCATTGGGGGCAGGCTCCGTTCAAGAGCAAAAGAGACTTCCGGAAGACGAGCTGCTAACTTCTGGTTAAGCCCTCAGCTAACTTAATGGAGATAAAATGATTTAATCATGCGGCTCTTCTAGACATTCGAAATGTTATCGGACTGAATGGATCAAATTCTGATAGTGAAACGCGTCATCTCGTTGGGTGTTGATGCTCAAAAACAGAAGCTTCTTTCACAACTTAAGCTTATCGGGAAAAGTATTTTTGGGCACTATGTCAAATTGGCTTCAAATCCCAGAGCTCTTCCTGGGGGCTTGCAGTAGTCCAGAGTGGAAAAACTACACACTGGCTCTAGATTGGGGTGTTTGCATTTTTCGAGTAATCTGCAGCCAGGGAGTTGCATCGCCACACGCACCTAGTATTAAACCATGCTGGTAGCTGCCAGTAGTTCCTCATAGGATGCTGATTGGTCCGAACCACTGTGGTTTGGACAGAAGCGCATACTGTAGCTTGGAGCCTGGCAAGATGGAGCCACGTCCAGTTTAGGTTAGTTAGCACTATACTCACCATGTGTTTCTGGAGGGAAATAATCCTGCAGCTGTCATAGTGATGTCATCAGGGTTATCTCAGTTTGGGATATATGAGAGGTGCTGAGTTTGAAAGATGTGGGCCTATTGAAACACTATCAAGTTGCACTGTTGCAAAAGTAGGATCAAGAGTTTTAGAGCTTCACCTGTATGAGGTACTGAAAGTCAAAATATCTCAGCCTCTGCAGTCTGTCTCTCACAAGTCCAACCTAATGGAAATCAAGTCAGTTTTACTTATATCACAATATCACAAATCAAAAAATACCCTGAGGGGTCAAAAACACCTTTAACAGGGAAAAAATTGAAGAAATCTCAGGACAGACATGCAATAGATGTCATGTGTACAATACTAAACCGCTAATGTGCCCCTTCTAGTGAACTCAACATTCAACAGAAGTGTGTGATTTGTAATGTTTTGCTCTGCTCCTGTTGCAGCGGGGGTACCCTTCCTGATCA
Source organism: Dicentrarchus labrax (assembly GCF_905237075.1). Classification (NCBI taxonomy): domain Eukaryota; kingdom Metazoa; phylum Chordata; class Actinopteri; family Moronidae; genus Dicentrarchus; species Dicentrarchus labrax. The sequence continues at coordinate 25,265,046 of NW_026136702.1, forward strand.
CAGCAGAGCTGTTTAAACAGTCCCACCGCCCAGCAGCCTACATCGTAGGAGGATCACTCAACTGGCTGTCCAACTTCACTGTGGGCTTCGTCTTCCCCTTCTTACAGGTGAAAGATGTGCTGCTCTGTCTGTTAGCTTGTCTCTGTCCTAAATGTTAATACACCGGTGCTCAGGCTTTTTAACAATCACAAACTTAAAGTCGTTAATCGGATTGCTAAGCCCCTGCACGGTTTGATTCCAACCTCTATTGTTTCAGAAAAATGCTTGTTGCATTTAGGACCTGTAATGCTCCCTTAAACTAGAGAACAAGTCACCCCTGCATGACTCTCTCTGCAGCTGAAAGAAGGAATGATATTACAAACAGCCAGTTTAAAATCTCTTTCATAGGTCCCATTTGTTGGCTGTAGTAAATGATCTGGCCTGCTGACATTAACACAATCTTACACTTGTTGCATGTAGAGTCCCACCACGGATTGTTGATTTTGCTGTCACAAATTGTACAAGAAAGTGGGCTGCAAGAAGAGATTCTGACATGCTGATCACAATGTAGTTGAACTAAATAATTATATCAGAGTTGTGATTTGAGCTTTCCCCTTTTTTATTTTGTCCTGCAAGGCTCACCAGGTTTGTTTTCCCTATTCCCCTTTTTATTGAGAGAGAGAGAGAGAGAGAGAGAGAGAGAGAGAGAAGGGTGTGGCATACAACACAGGCCATGATCCATATGGCATACATCTTCACCACTAGTCCACCGGATGCCCTGCTTCCTCTTTACATGCTCTTTGCATACAGATGCAGTGATAAAATTGTGGTTACTAATACAATTCAATTCAATTTAATTTATGTATATAGCACTAAATCTAAAAAAGGTTTTTCTGTTAGGATTTGTTATGTTATGATTGACTTTTCATATAGAGCAGGTCTAGACCATATTCCTTACAATATTACTAATACTGATGTGTTTGTCATAATTGTCTTCTTAGTCTGGGCTTAAGGCCCATACGTTTTGAGTGTAGCCCTGGTTATGATTTTAAATATAGACCTAAGTGAAACTTGACAACATACATTATGCGTGTGAATGTGCAATAGTCTTTGTAACATAACAGCCTGTCAAAATTTGTGTGTGTGGGGTTTTGATGGCCAGCGCAGAGTGACTCATTTTACAGTCGAGGAGAAATAGCGTATAAGTGGGGGAAATATTTTGGGGGGTTTTCCAAAAGAGAACCAAAATGTATCCTACAGTATGTAGTAATGTGACATGATGTGTGCTGTTATTCCCTATTACAAGTTGGACAAGTTGGTTATATATATACATGTGTATATATATATATATGTATATATATATATATATACATATATATATATATTGTTGAACCTATCGAGCTTTCAGAAAAGTCTTTTTTTTCAGTCATTAATACAACTTGGATGTTAAATGTTTTCTTGTGCTGCATCATGTCTCTTTTAACCTACATTCTTAACCCTTCTCAAACCCTTTCCTTCTGCTTTGGTCTCTGTTATGAGTCCCCTCTGCTTTGATCAAAAATGACTCTTTCCTCTTTATATTGTCAATTCATTGATCACTTTGTCATGACTGTCTTCAGTCTGTTAGTTCTAAAGAACAAATATATTGTTAGTCAATTCTCAGACCCTCAGTCTCGACAGAAACATTTTTCCTTTGCGTTTTAATAAAGTTCATATGAAGACGTTGTAAAAACGATCCTCATAAATCTGCAAAAATGATTCCAAACATAGTATACACACCAGTAGGTAGCGGTGTAACCTTGCAATTCAACATCACAGAAGAACACCATTCGCCTACGTACAATCCATTATATAACGGACTGAGCTTCCGGGTCAGTCAAGTGAAACCGAAGTGCATTCTATGTAAAGACCAGCAGGGGGCAGCTCCAGTGGCTGCATTAAAAACATATACCATGCAGTCTTATGGAGAACTGAGTAGTCTTCTCACTTCATTAATAAGCTCAGTTAACCGTTTCCTAATGAGTTTATGGTCTCAGTCTCTAGTTTCAGTCTTCTTCCTTACAGCATTATGTTCATTTAGTAAATGATGGTCACATTTAGAGTAAAATTGACAATAAAGCAGAATATACTTGCTGCAAGGCGTGGCTACCTTGTGATTGACAAGTCATTTTCAGTGAGTCTGTCAAACCGTCAAACTAGGCAGTGCTGATCAAATATGAATCAAGATTCTGTTACTGCATTGACTATTTCTCTCCTCAAAATTCTTCAGAAACATAGTTTAGGCATGGCACATGGTTATTTGGCTGTAAGCGTAATACTGTTGTGCGAAGTGGGGGCATGTCGTCACTGTTTTCACAGCAAATGCATAGCCGGGTTCCAGAGTGACAGTAAACACCCCTGTTTACTGTCACTCTGGAACCCGGTTTCATAACTTTTTCAGGCCCCTACAACGGCGTTGTCATGTGCACCAAGGGCCAAACTGCAACAAAGGTTTGACAGTTTATACAAAAAAAATAATTTTTCTATCTTTCTCTCAATCTTTCCAATGATCCTCCGTCCATCTGCAATAACCAAACATCAGATGTCAGCGGGCTCTTACTGCTACTTGGTGTTTGCCGCCATTTGTCTTTCCGTGGCCGTCTATGTCTACATTGTGATCCCAGAGACCAAAAACAAGACCTTCATGGAGATAAGCCGGATGTTCTCTAAGAAGGAGGCAGTCCTAGAAACCCAGGGCCTGATCCACGTGGACCAGCTGAAGCTGAAGAAGATGAACGGCTATGGTGGTGTCGAACATACTTCGCTGGAGTTCGACAGCTCTTCTTCTGTACCTTAACTGGGCTTCAGGTTCTCACTGGGACTTACTCTTCCGTTCAACTGTTTGTACACATTAACCAAACACCACCTCACCTAGACTCAGTTAAGCTTGACCTTTCACATGGATCACACTCAGGGTCAAAACATTCCTGAATATACAGTACAGTTCTGGTAATTTAACTTATCATTTTAATGTTTTGGTCCATTTGAGCCATTAAATAAAGTTTTGCCCATTTCTACGATCAGTACTAATAACATTGTATTCACCAAGATAATAGAGTGCTACAGGGATGACGTAGTTAGCATCATCCTGGTTCCCTCGACATAAAGCCAATGGGATTGTTCCATTAGATTTTGGATTATTGGAGAAAATAAGATCTGTGGTTAACAAAGGTTTATGATACTTACATGTTTTGTTCAGCAAATGAAGACCAAATTTAAGATTTGTAAAGCATAAATGCCATCACCAGAAGTAAAAAGCTAACATTAGTCTAAAAAACGAACTACACCACGGTCGCAAGACTTCATCACAACTACTAAACTTCCAATTTCTAATTGTGAATAAAATCTACAAGTTGTAATGTTTGAGTTAGAATAGTTTGCAAGAGCATGACTATAAACAACCATTTCTTAGCCACTTGTTAGCAACCGCTTTTTTTAAAAACACCTAAAAACCCATTCAAGTCAATTAGATTAGAATAGGTTAGACTTTGAGGAGATGGAACCAGAGTGGCTAAAATGCTAACTTAGTTCTGGGTTTTAGGATTATATCTCTATAGCTGAGATCTGGGCCCATGGTAACATCAATAAGAACACGTCTGACAGGTCAAGAAATACAAGCAGTCTGACGATCAGACAGGTTGGAAATTTGTACAAATACAAAATATCTATCACAATATATGACCCGCCTCCTGCTTCATCTTTGACGTAATTACTGTAGTTTACACACACAGTATTCCTGCTCAATGAGGGATTACCAGCAACATTTAAGGTGCTTTCACTTTCAGTTTGACATCCGGATAAAGCGGTTTTAAACAGTTGGTTTGTGTCTCCATGTTTCCAGATCTCAGCAATTACTTTATTGTTGCACAGCAACTTTTCATCACCTTAACAATGGGTCATCATTATTGGGGTTGGGGGTTGGGTTGTCTGTTATGGCACTTTAATAAAAAATGTCATGTTACTACTTAGTCATGTTTGTAAAATAATGGGCACCGCTAGCAACAAGCCACCACGTACCTGTATCTATTGCCTGAATGCTAGCAGTGCTTAAGTTGTACAAGTGTCCCATATGCTAGCATGGTTAAACCCAAACCAATAAATACATGTCAGGATGTAGATCTAAGGTAGACTCAGCTAAGTTATCAGAGTTTGTGGACATGAACACAGCAGCTTGTGGGAGTGTGCAGTATGCATGTGACAGAAATTAACCTTTTACAAATAAATGTTTTAATCTTTTGTATATCTATGATGTGAAATTCCAATATTTGTGCATGTTTTGACTGTGTCATCTTTTTATTGTAAAGTTATATTGCTTGTTAATATTGTGTAAGTAATACATCTCTTTACCAGCTCTTAATACACAGTGACTTTACAGACTGTAACAGAGTACTCTGTACTATTAGCTGTGCAGTAAAGTATGTTTTTTGATGAAATGAATATGGAAAAAAGCAAAAGCCTTTTTGAATTGTTGAAAGATGACTACATAAATTAAATAATATTGTAATACTGTGTTGTTGTGTGTTTTAATTAATTGAATTAATAAATTAGTTATCTATTATTATTATTAGTAGTAGTAGTAGTAGTAGTAGTAGCTTATAACTCAGTTACACTTCTCAATTGCTCTGATGCTTTGTTGTTTTCTTAATTTATTTTTTCTTCCTAAATAACAAATCAATCAGCCATACAACATTACATTTATATTCAGATGACAGAGAAAAAAAGTCATGCAATAAATACAGGCATTAAGAGCTACTCTACAGGATATTTTGTGTGTATAATATACAGAGCTGGGAAGTAATGAAGTACTTTACTGTACCAAGTACTTCATTACTAGGCTCCGGCTAGGGATTTAAGGTATTTGTTCATCAGTCCCCAATATCTTTATGTAAACATATCTGCGGGGAGTGATGAGGTCGGAGCCTAGACGGCAAAATCTAAATATGCTATACTGCTGTAATAAACATTTCAAACGTGAGTCGTCTGACTGAACCAGAAAACATGTTGATAACGCTGCCTAATATTCACTCAGGAAAAATAATCAAACACTAATATCAAAAGCAGAATTGTCAAAGAAATAACAACAAACAACAGTTGCCCTCCCCATGATGCAGTAGAACATGGTGCAGTCCAACTATCAATCAACCCCTTTTAAGCAGGTCTGATTCAGCCGGGACTCCTTCTGTTGACCAGCCAGACACCTCCAGCAGAAGCCCCCCAGGAACACATGCTCCATCACAGAGTACATTTCAGACCCTGTACCTTTTCACTTTACAAACAAAGAAGATGAATCAGTACTTTTACTGGTATTCTTTATTCTTAAATTGGATCCCCATTAGCTTCCACAAAGTGGTCGCTAGTCTTCCTGAGGTCCATACCAAAACAGACAGTATCAGTGGAACATGAAAACAGAAAGCAAGCTAAATATAAAACTCATAAACTAAGTGAAAGGCTTCTACATATAAAACACAATTAACAAAGTAGCCTACAATGAAACAAATACAACCAAAAAGGTTCTAAAACAGCAATAGCAAAATAACATCTATGTAAGTTTCATAAACTTTGTTCAAAGGGACTGTTTGATGATGACCAGTACTTACTTGACATGTTTTATACACATGACAAGAGCCAGTGTGTATTCATTTCTCACAAAATAAGTGTGGTGTATTATTCCAGATGACACTTTGCATGAGCAACAGAAGATTTTAATTCAGCTTCCACAGTGAACCAAGATATGCATCCAGCACGGAAAGAACAATATAGACCTAATTAGCATGCTATGTTTTGTTGTTGTTTCTGAGCAGCACTTGACCAGATGACTGGGCAGTACTGCAGATATGACAGAACAATTAACCGAACAACATCACTCATAACAGAAGGTGAAACATATGCAGGACATTTCTTTGAAGTAGCAATGGCCTTTCCTATCGTAGAGACAATATGATCAATCCAAGACAGTAAATTATCTAATATGGTAAATGCATTGTATTTATATAGCTCCTTTCTAGTCTTTCAACCACTCAATGCGCTGTACACTACATACCACACTCACCCCATTCACACACATTCATACACTGATCCCATTAATGCATGTTACTACCTTCACTTCTTCCCCGGAGTTCTTGTGCTTTCTCGTCTCACAGGTTCTCATGGATCCTGGTGGAGCCTCCTGCCATGGTCCTGCTAGATTGCCATTGCCAATACTGTTGTTGCTGTGCACCTGTCTGTCTGTCTGTCTGTCTGTCTCTCTCTCTCTCTCTCTCTCTCTCTCTCTCTCTCTCTCTCTCTGTCTGTCTGTCTCTCTCTCTCTGTCTCTTTCACCCCAACTGGTCGAGACAGACGACCACCCACCTAGAGCCGGAGGATCTGTCCTAGGTTTCTGCCTTTTAACAGGCAGTTTTTCCTTGCCCTTGTCGCCAAGTGCTTGCTCATGGTGGTACTGTTGGGTCTCTGTAAATAATGTTATAAAGAGTTCAGTCTAGACCTGCTCTATTTGAAAAGTGTCCTGAGATAACTTCTGTTATGAATTGGCGCTATACAAATAAAATTGAATTGAATTGAATTGAATTGAATTGATGGCAGTGGCTGCTATGCAAGGTGCCAACTGCTCACCAGAATGGATCATTCATACACACTCATACACCAATGCACAGCAACAGGAGCAATTTGGGGTTCAGTGTCTTGCTCAAAGACACTTCGACATGCAGCGACAGGGATCGAACCGCCAACCTTCCGATTAGAATAGAATAGAATAGAATAGAATAAACTTTATTGTCCCTGAGGGGAAATTTGTCTTGGGCACAGTGCTACAGTTTGTTGCTTCACAGAAACAAGCATACCTCAACAGACACACATCAAAAAACATTTACAAAAAAAGCGACTGTAAGAGACTATAAGAATTAAAGAGTGGACAACCCACTCCGACTCTAACCCACAGTAATCTGTACTTTTACTTGAGTAAAGAATGTGTATACTTCTGCCACATCTAATGATACATGAGCTGATAATGATTTCCTTCTGGGGACATTTTTAGTGAAGGGACCAGACTAGCAGCACTAAAACTCTATAAATCTAAATCTTGTAGGTGAATTTCAATTAACTGGATGGACGTTGCGCAGTTGAATTAAAAGGTGACTTGTGGGATACACTGAAGGTTAATTGTACTGTGCGTATGTAGACTACCTGGTCGCGTGTGAACACACCCTTCAGTGCTCAAGATGCTCTTGATATTTTCCTCATATGATTTGCCTAATTAAGTTATAATCTGCGTGTAATTCAGTACAATATATGTCATCTATCTATGCCACCATGTAGCCTCCTCTCTCCACACACACACACACACACACACACACACACACACACACACACACACACACACAAACATATATCCCTATATTGTAATTAATGGCAGTGCCTGTGTCCCTAATAGGCATTCTAATGATCTCTATAGCTGTGTGTTCCCCTCTGGTCATACAAGCCTCTCTCTCAGCATGTGTGTGAGTGTGAGTGTGTCTGTGTGTGTGTGTGTGTGTGTGTGTGTGTGTGTGTGTGTGTGTGTGTGTGTGTGTGTGTGTGTGTGTGTGTGTGCGTGTGTCAGTGTCCCTTGCCAAGTGGCTGTCACTGGTGCTGATGGCATTACAGCGGGGAGGCACAGGACAGTGACAAATGTCTGTTATCATGGAACAAGGCCGGTGACAGATAGAGTGGCGACAGCGTCACTGAGTAATAAAACTAGATGGATGATCTAGCAGCAACAGCTCCACCACAGCCACTCACAGCTGCTGTAATTAAGCCACTGAGGAAGAAAGGGGGGAGGGGGCAGACCTACAATTATGTGGACATAGGATACAGCACAGAAAAAGAACAAGACACAGAAATGAATGTCTGAAAAGGCTGAAAAAGACAAAAATGTGATATAAATGCTGCAGTATTGATGATTTACATTTGTAGCATCACTACATGTCTGACAGCCACAGACCATCTACTCCCTCCATCTGATGTGAGAAGGTACATTCAATCCTGCAGGCTCAGACAGTCGTACGTCCTGGTGGAGGAGCTCAGCAGGAATGATCTGATGGTCTGTGAAAAATTGCTTATAACTATCAATTGTATATGACTGATGGGCACATGTATTAAGACCCTCACTTAAATCACTATTATAACCATGCAGTCATCTGACAACATAAAGATTATTGTGATAAAATATAAAATATTTTGGCTGTGACAAAGCAGAAATGCATGACATATTATTTGATATTCTTACTGTGTTGACAAAAACATCAGTTTCTTTCTTTATATTATATTACAGTGTGTGCCTGTTTTTATGTCACAAAACTTAGTGAAGATGGAAAGCCAGAGATAAGGGAGCTTTTTGCCCCTTCTTGCTCTCTGTGATTTCTACAAGCAGGCTCATAAACAATACCTGTTAACCTGTTCACTTTTATGGAGTAATCCAAAATCCAATGGAACTTTTCCATTGGATTTTGGTCAAAGGAACCAGGACAATGATAACTTCAGTGATCACATATGAGGTTAGCATACACAGAAAGCGGTTGACTAAACTTTATTGCCACACAGTCCTGAGCAGTTGCACCTCATTGTCTTCCAAAAGTCTCACTCTGGACGGTGTTTTAAAATATCTATGTTTGGATGTGAAAAATGTGGGCAGAGGCCCAATATGGACAGGTCACTCAGTGTGATGTGTTATTCAGTGTATAATGTATGGAGTTTGTAAAAAGTACAATTGATGTATGTTGGTGCAGCTAGCAAAGCATGACATGTTGTTTTACGTGAGCACACAAGGAAATCTCTCTCCTGCTTTCTAGGGTTCCACCTTTATTCTCTAATAATATAGTTTGGCTCACACCCAATCTCTCCTCCTGTTGCCTTTTTCTCTGTCTTCAGTCCCTCTCTCCTCCCGTCTGTCCTCTGTCTCTCAAAGCTGTTGATGGTGGCTGTGTAAATGCTCTGGCAGGTAGCTGATGAATGTGGCACTTGTCTGCTACAGGCTGTAAGTGTCTCAGAGTGTCATACGGCTGGGCCGGCCTATTGTTTATGCTTTAGCGCCGTGCTGCCACACAGACAGCTCTGTGGCCATTCATACATTTCCCCCTCACATAAATACACCATCGCACAGACCGGGGATCCTCTGACAGGGCTCTTACTATCTGAAGCTGCAGTCAGCTCATACATGTCAACTTCTACCTGATCATTTAATGCCCAAAAATGTTTTCATTATCTAAGAATTTCGAAAACTTTCTTGTTTCATTAATGTGAATTATTTTAAAGCAGCTGCCACTGTGCAGTGTTTCCCTCTGTTCTGTTCTGTACTGCAGTAAGTGGACCCACCCAGGGGTCATAAGATAAATCTGAGAGGTTGTTAGATGAGTAACAGTATAGGGAAGAAAGAAAAAATATTTAGTTTATTTTTTCTAAAATTTATGTTCATTCTTTTGTGTGAAATACTGTACAGTTTTACCTCTTCAGGCCTCTGAAAATGAATATAAGGAAGAAAGGTCTTCCCTTGTGTTACATTTGTGATTCCAACTCTACATATAAGTAGCCTAAATGTAAAAATGCTTTTTGAATACGAGCGAAATATAAAACAATCAGGAAGAGGTTGTGGATCAGGTACTGGAATGTCTAGCAGCTACGCTGGAAAGCAGAACTTTGGTATTGTATATATAATGAACAGAGCTTCCGGGTCTGTGAAATAACACCAACACAGAAGTGTCTTAAACTGGCATTCTATGTAAAGGCCAGCAGGGGGCAGCTCAACTGGCTGCAATAAAAAACGATAGCATACAGTCTCATGGAGAAATGACCCTACTTCTCACTTGATTTATTGTCTCAGTAAACAGTTTCCTAATGAGTTTCTGGTCTCAGTCTCTAGTTTCAGTCTTCTTCCATACAGCATGATGTTCATTTAGTAAATGATGATCCCATTTAGAGTAAAATAGACCATAAAGCAGGGTATGCTTTAGGGCGGGGCTACCTTGTTATTGATATGTCATTCTCAGCGAGTCGGTCCAGCTCAACACACGAAACTCAGATCAAACTGTCAAACTAGAGAGTGCTGATCAGATATGGATCCAGATTCTGTTACTGCGTGGACTATTTATCTCCTAAAATCGTTTCACAAACATATTTCAGTGTACTGTTTAGCTGTAATATAAGATTGTGTGTGACCAGGCGAGCTGCCATTGTTTCCTGCTACGGAGAAGTTGAAACTGCGCAGCCAATGAGAGCAGCTCAACTCGCAGTACGTCACGTCCGCTGCTGCCTCTAACAAACAGTCATGGTAATTACCATGACGCCAAACTTGAGGTTTCAAAACAGTACTCCACAAACCAATAGGTCACGATACATTCACACTTGGAGCAGACGGACAACGATTAACCCCCCCCCTTCATCCCATCTTGCATCTGTAAGGGAGTTTGTCCGTGAAGGTGCAAAGCAACCCAAGGCCTGCACAAAACCAGGGTAGTCTTGATTCAGTACCCTATTGCAAGGACACAGCAGCTTTCACATTACTACAACAAACAAACAAAATTCTCATTCACACATCCTCTTATATCGATGTATTGTAAATGTCACAGAGCTATGTTGTCTGCTGTAAAGCTAAATACTGGTAGCTACCATTAGCTCGCATTAGGTTTGTTGACCAGCTTGCTTTCATTCGGGATGATTTAGCTAGCTAGCACAATAACCATAGATATATAGATGTCGCATTCAGGCTTGTGAGATGCATGACTTGCATGCGTGAATCTTGCAGAGGCGTTCTGACCCCTTCATATAGTATAAAATGTCACACTTTGCTTTTGGATGTTCAAAAGAAACTCGGGATATTGATCACAGCTGCAAATATTTTAGCTTTCCTCATGATGATCATGACGATACTACGAAGGTGATAAAGATGTCAGTTAGATGATTCATGTGCCTGCGTGAGGGTGTCTGATGATGAAGACCTGAAACACCCACTGATGGGTTCATCACTCACAATGTGTCCAGGTTGCACCACATGATATATCAAAGAACAGTTTGGTGTTAAATGGGCATGTTTGGCAATACAGAGTTTCTTTATAATGGTGTGTGCTCTCTATTTTTCCCCAGAGAAATGTCAGGATATGAAAACAGCCAAATCGAACACCGTAGTGGCCAACAAAGACAGGGTGGCTTGGCGCAGGTAAATGCAAAGTTCTTGTTGTTCTCTATTTTGTAGATCAAAGTAGTCATTTATCTTTATTATTTTTATAGTTCTTATTGCCAGGTCATCAAATATAGACAGGAGGGGTGTTCAGTTAGCTGCAATCTAAAACTCCCCCCCAAAAGGGAAAAAAAACCCCCAAAAATCCTTTTATTTAATTAAAAAGGAAAAAAAAAAAAAAAAAATTTTGTTTTTAAAAATTTTTACAGAGTAAATGCAAAAAGTGTCTTGTTGTTCTCTATTATTTTTTTTTTGTAGATCCTGAATTAAGACTCCCTAAAGCACATGGGCTAAACGGCTAACTGTATGAATAAATTGCTGGTACTGTATTGTATAACCTGACCACTTATTCAGTGCCCACAGCTTTAATGTCAAAAAGCTGACATACAAATGAAAGAATAAGACTAAAACTGTCATTCATGCTAAGTAACACCTTCTTTTAATAGAATACACAAATGTAATTATAGTTAGATTTATTTGTGCTCTAATGATATATATAAGTTAATTTACACATTCACACAGTCAGCTTTCCTTCCTGCATGCAGCTGCAACCGTGTTGCTTTTAGACTGCATTAAGTTTTTAACTTCATGTCTCACTTTACCTTGAATTTGCCTAATATTAGTGTTTTCTTTTCGTTTGTAAAAAAAAATATGCTGCTCTTCTGCAACTTGTCTATGTTTGTTGGTCATATGCTGCAAAAAACGTATCTTTGTATCAACACGTTCATTGCTTAGGTGTCGGGAACCTCACTGTCGCCAAATCTTCATGGGGGTGTCACAAGGCCTTCTTGATTTTAAGGAGATACTTGAAAACCTAAAAAATATACTCAATAGACCTATATCTCAGCATCTGGTTCACTGTGAATAAAAGTAAATGTAAAGTAAAATAAACTGTTATCTAAATTGTGTAATAGAACAATGGCCAAGTGTCAGGGACAAGAAAACAATGAATTAATAAAAAAATAAGTCCATTAAGAATGTGTGCTTGTTAAACATTATAAAAATACATTATACAGACAAGTTATTGCATAAAATATTTCCTAAACGGGAAATAATTACGGCAAAACTCTAGATAGTTCACTATTTGTGTTCATTATACAGTTTTGAATACAATATGAAATTTCCATAATATATATGCCACTTAGTCAGGGGTCGTCAGTTCACTAACTGATAGAAAACGGGTCCCTTAAGGAAAAACGTTGGGAACCACTGGCTCAGTGAGATCTGGGATGTTAGGGTTAGTGAAGGCTGATAACTGAAACATATCCCAGGTATGTTGAACTTGCTTGTACAGGCCTCAGACGTCACAATTACTCCTGAAGTTACCTGGATAAACCACTTACCTCGCTCTGTAGTACAGCCGTCTGTGCTCCTGTCTGTCTCTGTGTGTGTTGTGGCAACATTCTAAAAAAATCACTCCATTTACATTAATTGTTATGCAGATGATACCCAGTTATATCTATCAATCAAGCCCGATGAAATTAAACAATTATCTAAATTACAAACATGTCTTGAGGACATTAAAACCTGGATGTCCTGCACTTTTCTGATGTTAAACTCAGAAAAAACTGAAGTTCTTGTACTTGGCCCCAAACACCTCCGAAACTCACTGTCTAAAGATATAGTTACTCTAGATGATACTACCCTGGACTGTAGCACCACCGTCAAGAATCTTGGAGTTATCTTTGATCAGGATATGTCCTTCAATTCCCACATAAAGCAAACCTCTAGGACTGTCTTTTTTGTATTTATTTACGTAACATTACAAAAATTAGACACATCCTGTCAGAGACGGATGCAGAAAAATTAATCCATGCATTTGTTACTTCTAGGCTGGATTACTGCAACTCCTTATTATCAGGCTCCAAGTCCATTAAGATGCTCCAATTAATTCAGAACGCTGCAGCACGAGTACTGACAGGAACTAGGGAAATAGATCATATTTTTTCTGTATTAGCTTCTCTACACTTTTTCCCTTTAAAATTGAGAATAAAATTTAATATCCTCCTCACCTACAAAGGTCTTCATGGTCTTCATATCTTAAAGAGCTCATAGTATTATCCTATTACCCCACTACAACACTGCACTCTCTGAATGCAGGGCTACTTGTGGTTCCTATAGTCTCTAAAAGTAGAACAGGAGCCAGAGCCTTCAGTTACCAAGCTCCTCTCCTGTGGAACCAGCTTCCAGTTGTGGTTCGGGAGGCCGACACCCTCTCCACATATAAGAGAAGGTTAAGACATTCCTCTTTGGTAAAGCGTATAGTTAGGGCTGGTTCAGGTGAGTCCTGAACCATGCTTTAGTTATGCTGCTATAGGCTTAGACTGCCGGGGGACATCCCATAATGCACTGAGCTCCTCTCATCCTCTCCCTCTCTATGTGCACACATTCATGTCCCATTAATGCATGCTACTAACTTACTAAAAGTTACATTAATTCTAGCCCTAACCATAAGAACGTGATCCTTAGTTTTATTTCAGTTGTGCTGCAACACCTCCCACCCCCCTGACACTCGGCCAATGAACATACACACAGAAGATGTATCTATTACAGAGTGTCTCCTCTCTGGAGTCCTGCAGGAGCAGACACACCAGCAGCTTTCTTTCTTTTCTTTCATCACTTTTCTTTTGTTCCATTCTCACAGTTATCGGGACTTTTTCATGTGATCTTTGTTTTTACTCTGTCATGTATGTGACTTGAAATGTATCAAAATATAATACTTGAGATCAAAAATACTTAAGTTAAAGCTGCAGTAGGTCATTTTTTTGAAAATAACTTTTTGTCATATTTTCTGAAACTTTCACTATATCCTGACAATAGAACATGAGACAGATAATCTGTTGTGTTTCAAAAAACATGACAAAAGTTAGTTTTATAAAAGTTACCTACTGCAGCTTTAAAGTAGTAAAGTAGTACTCAAGTACATAAGATCTTTCTCACAATAATCAGAGTACATGTAATTCATTACTTCCACCTATGCTGGTCAGAGATCCAACCATTATCATATAATCATATCAAATTTGGACTGGCTGATTTGTATAGCGCCAATTCATAACAGAAGTTATCTCAGGACACTTTTCAAATAGCAGGTCTAGACCGAACTCCTTATACCATATCGGCCTTCCAGAGCTGGAGTGGAGGCTGGAGGGTGGAAGGTGTGGGGGCAGGGTGTTCCTGTGCCTGTTTTAAATGTTAATCACCACTGCCTTGCCCCGGGGCTACAGACATGGCCACAGATGCTTTAATGCTAACGTGGAGGGCCAATAAGCATCTGAGCTGTTTCCAGATCTGAGCTGGTTTCTGCCTACCACTCCATACTCACATGTTTATTCTCCCACATCATTAAAGGCAGTCACATGTTGATTGCAGCATTTCATTCCTCAATGTGTATGTGTTAGGGTGTTTTTTCCACCTGTTGGCTTTGATGTGGATGAGCAGTATGTTGTGTAAGTGGAAATGCAAGGCTATTGTCAGGGTCAATGGTTAATGATTAACCATTTAATAGTGTCCTAACTAAACTCGTGCATTATGCTGCGGCTTGGAAGATTTGTTATGATGCCGTGTAGCACATTTTTAATATGAGAACATTTAAATCAGCAGTGAAAAGTGATTTCATAAATAATCACTTTAACAAGTGTGCACATCAGAATTTGCATTGTACATTAATTCATTTACCAGATGTTTCTCAACAGAATATCAAATGATTTGAAGATATTCATCTTTGTGGGCCAAACAAAAAGATTCAGAAGGTGAAATAAGCCATAAGCACAGCCATAATATCAATATAGGCAAAGATAAAACATAGAAAAACATATAAAAGGATCAAATCATTAAACATTTATTTGTAGCCAGGATCTGCAAAGCCAGTTCCCCAATTTGGAATAATATTTCAATTTCTTTTTGTAACCCCAATTTATTCATTATACAGGCTTACAGTATTATACAAGGCTTAATAATTTAAAGCTCATCGAATATTTATTTTGAAGGCTAGAGCCTCCCCAAAGTACTCTTGTGTGTGTATATATGATACAGTATTGCCCTGCAGTCAGCCTCTTACAGTACTTGTAACAAATAGATCTTTCTAACTCCCTCTAGCCTGGGTAGACTTAGAGACAGGCTCTACTTAACCAGTCCTACCACTATGTACATGCACTCATCCAAAGTGAAAGCTCTGAGGAAAGCAACAAATAATCCTATTGTACTGAATATGATAAATGTGTGGTATGATATTCAAAAACATTAAAACATTTCTCAGACACATTTCAGTCCAATCTGGGGCAATGCTGAGTTTGAACCTGGAAGAGCAGATGAGGGCTTCCGTACATGGGCAGAGAGGGGACTGAGGAAAATTGGCGACCTATACAAAGAGAAGAAGCTTGTGTCATATCAGGAGATAACAGAAAATTTTGATATTCCAAGAAAATAGTTTTTTAAGTACCTGCAATTACGCAGCTCCTCAGCATCAGAGTCAGAATTGAAACTATGACATTCCAGTCCTCTGCTCACTGAAGGAACAGGTCACAAAGGACTGTTATAGTAAATGCTTGATCTCTTCTTTCTATGATTTCTTAATTTCTGGTTCCTAAGTGTCCTCAGAGGGAAAGTTAGAAGCATGGAGGAAAGATATTAGATATAAAGTAACTTCAGTTACCAAGCTCCTCTCCTGTGGAACCAGCTTCCAGTTGTGGTTCGGGAGGCAGACACCCTCACCACATTCAAGAGTAGGCTTAAGACATTCCTCTTTGATAAAGCTTATAGTTAGGGCTGGATCAGGTGAGTCCTGAACCATCCCTTAGTTATGCTGCTATAGGCCTAGACTATCAGGGGATTTCCCATGGTGCACTGAGCTCTTCTCTTCCTCTCTCTTTCTGCACTCATTCATGTCCCATTAATGCATGTTACTAACTTCACTTCTTCCCCGGAGTTCTTGTGCTTTCTCGTCTCGCAGGTTCTTATCGATCCTGGTGGAGCCTCCTGCCATGGTCCTGCTAGATTGCCATTGCCAATACTGTTGTTGCTGTGCACCTGTCTGTCTGTCTCTCTCTCTCTCTCTCTCTCTCTCTCTCTCTCTCTCTCTCTCTCTCTCTGTCTCTCTCTCTCTCTCTCTCTCTCTCTCTCTCTCTCTCACCCCAACTGGTCGAGACGGACGACCACCCACCTAGAGCCGAAGGATCTGTCCTAGGTTTCTGCCTTTTAACAGGCAGTTTTTCCTTGCCCTTGTCGCCAAGGTCTTGCTCATGGTGGTACTGTTGGGTCTCTGTAATTAATGTTTTAAAGAGTTCGGTCTAGACCTGCTCTATTTGAAAAGTGTCCTGAGATAACTTCTGTTATGAATTGGCGCTATACAAATAAAATTGAATTGAATTGAATTGAAAATATGAATGAGGAAATAATATTGGAGGATTGGAACATGGTTTGTGAAGATGCACAGAAAACTGCAAATACCTGTCTAATTCTATTGAAATATAATTGATTAATGCATATATATGTAAAACCAGTAAAATTACACTACTTTAACAATAATATACCATACACATGTAATAAGTGTAATGAATATAGAGGAAGCCTGTGTCATTGTATTTGGGAATGTAGTAAAATAATGGACTTTCGTGATGGACAGAATCACGTCTGTAGAGGTCCCTCTTGATCCTAAAATTTACATTTTGAATTTGTACCCTTCAAACTTAAAACTAAGGAGGAAGGAATATAGACTTGCAAAAAAGTTGTATCTTACAAGCCAAACAGCTTATTGCTCTTTACTCGAAGAAAACTAATAGGCCAAGTATCAAAGAATGGGTTAATGAAATGGCATTGCGTATGGTATTGAAGAAGATAACTTACATATTAAGAAATAGACAAAATGTGTGTGAGGAATCCTTACAACCCTTTGTTTAATTCCTGTAAGTCCTAGAGGTACCCTAACATAAGGAAACCTTATACTTTCTTAAAGATACATGTAAGCATCACCTCAACTGAGAAATAATGGCAAGACTACTAGAGGCTACACCTATTATTTTCATTTTAATGTATGTTTTATTTATCTTAATCCTTTTTTATTTTCATGTATTTATTTTTCATATATATATTTATGTTGGTACTGCTACTTTTTTTGCATTATGAAAACAATATTATTGTCAGTTTTATGTCCTGTTTTTATGCTATTGGAAAGAGTCTGGGAAAGTGGGGTGGGGGATGGGAGACATTGTTTGTCCTCGTCATTTGTACTGATAAAAGAAAACTAATAAACAGTGTTTACAAAAACAAACAAACAAACAAAAAACTAACAAACTAAACTACAGTGCCCAGCTGTTTGGTTTTTTTTCAGTGAAATTCAATATTGTATTCCTCTGTAATTTAATAGTCTTGACTGCTTGCTGAGCTGAAGGTAACGTAAATGTTAAATGTCAAATGTATTTATTTATGTTCAATAACATGTTCTCATAGGCACAAAGTTATCTGCAATGTACTGTATAGATATATGCTATTGTATACGTACAAATATGATGATAAGATGATGATGAGAGTTTTTGAAGTTGATTTGCACTTACCAGAAACTGCCACTAGAGGACACTAGTGATGCATTCAGCCACAGCTTGTTTCTTTATGATACAGGACTGGAACTAGACAGCAGGTGGAAGAGATACATGTGTGGTAATAACAGCTCTTCACTCAGACTGTGAGTCTGCCTAGACCCCTCGGACTGGACCGTGCTCCCGTGCAGCTCCCATCTGTTTGATCACAACATTATTGCTCAACTGGGGTCGCAACAACATCAGCCCCAGCCCACCTCTATTCACCCTCCTTTCACTGGCAAACGCGACACAGACATGTTATCACTCTGTTCATTTACGACTCCCGAAACCCCGAAAACAACAAATCACCAATACACGGCTCAATACGCAAGGTGGCCCTCAGTGTCTGTGACCCGACGGGCAGGAGCCCTTCTGTTGTGCAGAGGCAGTTTACCTTGAAACCTATTTGAAGTCATTGTACCCTGCAACAGCTCATTGTGTACCAGGCCCTCATCTCAACAAGTAGCGACAGTTCGCAACTACCTGTAATGGTGGATCCCCCAACGGTGCTCAAAAGGGAGAGTGTCTGCCTCTATGAATAACAATACAACTGTTTCCCAGTTGTGGCCCCTGTGTTTGGTCCCTGGGATCCCACAGTGGGTCTATTGGGCCCTATGAAGGCTCTTTATGGTCACTAATACACGAAACACAACAATAGCAGCTTCTCCAGATGCTTCTAAGATTGGCTGAGCTGTGACTTGAGCCAGGGTGTAAAAATACAATCAGCTCTTTGGGTTTTGGAGAGCTGAATAGCAGTTTGATTGGGTGTTAATAGTGGTTAGGTTACCAGAGGTGCACGTTTGAACTAATTGTCCATTGGACTTAAGTTTTAACTGGGTGTTTCTGAGTAGTTAGGATTAATGAGCTTTTAAAATCAGCTACTCCTCGTTCATTATTTGGTGGTGATTTATCTTTTTTTCCCTTGAGAAAACTGGCATCAGCACAGTTAAAGTACTCAAGAGCTCCTTCCAATAGAGTCAAAGTGAAACAAAAATTACATTTTTACCAAGACAAATGTCAGAAAATCCTGCCAGTGCTTCATGATACTCAAAGACACACAAGTTAAAGTGATCAATCTTTGGAATACAACCATACTCAACAGTATGTTGGTCCAGTATGCAACTTGTACAGTGTGATGTAGAAACCTGAAGCCACCAGCGCACATCCACTGAGAATGGACTTTACAGTGAAGTAGGAGACATCTTGTGTCCAGCAGGAAAAGTCCATAAACTTTAGATTCTGGAATTTTTAATGAGGTAGAAGGACTAGATGTCTTTTTTAAGGATTTTAATGCAGAAATTATATATATATATATTGAGGAAAAAACATATTAGACAGACATGTCTTCGTCCCAAAGTCCAATAAAACATTGAGAAGATAGTGTGGGTAAATATAATGGATAAGGAATTAAGTGTTACCATGCCACACTGGTAAAACTTTTATTCAATCCCAACAAATTATTTGTTAAAATCCAAATCCAATCAAATTCTAGGAATCTCTGTTGTTGATGCTTTTTCATCATGTATGTTAAATGTATGACTCATGGTTCCCTTTTCCGAAAAGACAGATGAAACCCTCAGTGACAGGTTGAATTTAGTTACACAAGGTAGCAAAACAGAGGCCAGACAGGAAGGGATGTCAGGAATCCACCTCTATACTCTCCAGGCAGAGAGAAAGAGACACAAAAGAGAGGTATCCATTTTCTCCAGACAGCCGACTCGGTAAACTAGAATGTATTACAGCCGCAAAAGCTGTGTTGTGTTTTGAACCAGGATGCAGGTCATACTATAAAGTTACAAACCACTAACTGAAATAGATGTAGTCCAATCAAGTTGGGACGGGATGAACCAAATCCTTTTTTCTGCAGCATTTCATGACAGCTTAACTCCTGAAACACATCAAACATTTCCATGGAGGCCAATATGAACTGTTGGAGCTTGTGGATTAATTGATGTTTCACAGTAACATCTGGTCTGCAGGGGAGCACAGCCAAGGTGATAACGCCTAGCTTTGACTGTGCTTGGCCACAGGAGCTGTGGTCAGAGGTGTTTTCCAACCTTGCTGGGTGGAGCTCAGTCCACGTAGAGCCCAGTGCAAACTGACCATCTGTAACCTGTGATTTCAGCAGCGGCCACATTCTGGACCAGGACCGGAAGACACAGCTCTGATCTGTGAGGTTGACCTAGGTCAACTTTTAACCCTGGAGTCTGTCTTATACTTTTTACTGAACACTTTTATTGCACTCTGTATGAGGTCCCATCCAACTCTGTAGCCTGTGAAAAATGTGAAACGTCAGATGTGTAAATCAAGCAACAGGCCAAGCTTTCAGAATACAGATACAGGCATAGAGGGCTAAGGACATCAGACCTAGACATAGTTGTAATGACTTGGCTGTAACATTCTTTGGAGGCCACGATACAGGAGGGGAATGTTTTTATCACTACCAGTGTCTCACAATGGTAATAAACGAAGCAAATGATAACAGCATAGCAAGTACTCAATGAAGCTACAAAAGAGAGTCCAAAACATACAGAGTAGAATGCAAAATATAAGAGAAGCATTTCATTCCAAACTGATTTATGTAGCAACATTCTGCTCAGTGTAGTATCTTCAGTGGGATGATCCATCAGACTGGTTGAGTCAGTATGCACCTGCAGACGGCAGACGCCTTGGGTATTCACAACTGATATGAAGTCTCAGTCAAAGACTTGCAAGTCTTGTCAGCAATAAACAAAACCATAGAGGTGTTCAGACATGCAGATATTTCATCAATAAGCCAGTTTTTGTCTGCTAATGCAGACAGAAACTCTGCTTCTTCAAATCAATTGTAGCACCTTTGATACTCTGGATAATAGATTTCTTAAAAGCAGAGCTGACAAAATAATGAAAATAGCTGGATCACAGTGAAAATGGCAAGTAGGGACAGGGAGCAATAGTTAATAATATGAAGAGTGCTTTCCAGCCAACATTTGTATGTGGGGCCTGTGTGGGTATTAGATGCACTGAAAAACTGTCCCTACATGGGATTGCCTACACGTTCTGTAATGGCCCCATAATTGTGTATGTGGGCTTCATGCAGGATTACACTGGGTGGTAGGTGGGGTCAAACTGGGCATTCAGCAACCCAAATGGGCCCCATTTATGTTGCCCACTCTGAGCCCATGCTCTCATTTCTCATTAGTGACCCAACTAGGATGCATATAAGGGCCCCACATGGGCGAACCCAGATAAGATGCCCACTTTGTGCCCATACCCACTTGGTTCCCATGTAGCCGAACATAACCCATGTGGGGCCCACATATATATATATATATTTAAATATCAAACATAAAAGCTAGCTCTCTATGTAGCATTCAAGCTATGGTGACAAAATTGGATAACTTATACATATACTTTATTTCTGACAGTTTGTTAATAAGATACAAGCAATAGCTACTTTTGGAGTAGCTGAATCAACCCTATAAGTGTTAATGGGATTTTATTTAGCTAACTGCAGCAATAATGGCTTTGCAGCCATTTTACTACCAGTTTGTTCATACTTCCTGAAACTATTGTAGGAATTCTGAACATTACAGATGTAGAATTACAACTTGGAAGCTAAAACGTGAATTTCTTTTCTCACACGGCCCCTGATATCTATGGTCTGTATGACAACATAAAAGTAGAATAACGTGTTCTTAGCACATTAGCCTAGCTGAACCTCGCGATTCTAGTTGCCCAGGAAGCTGAGCTCGTCTGCTAGCTTCCTGAATACCAGGAACATAATTATAAATCATTTTTGACCAGACTTTATTCTTCACAGTTCAAGTTACAACTAGCTAACATACTATCAACAAGATGCCTTGAAGTGATTTATTAAATAAAACGATTGGTGTACAAAGCGTGAACTAGCTTGCAGTGTGGTGTGAGGAAGCTTTGGCAGGCAATCCGCCATAGACCCCGGGTGCGACGGACCCCGCCAGAACCCTAAAGAGAGGAGGAAGAAACATAAACGAGAAATTAAAAGAGGAGGACAGGGTGAGGTGGGGTATTTATAGGACTGCTAGAAGTAGAATAATTGAGGTGTGGTCCTGCTCCTGAAACTCTGCTAGCTAGCTCCAATAAATGGCAGCATGAATGTATTCAAACATGCAGTGTTCTGTCAGACTATTCATGGCTCACCACATTTTCATGACTTATGTCTTCTCTACACCAACCACGAGAGCTTAAGTTTAAAAAGACATCACATTCTCCATCTCCCACTGACAAAGAGAATATTTCCCTTCCCTTTCTAGTCCACGTTCTTTTTTCCTGATCCAGCTCCATGTGTCCCAACCAGTGTTTTTCACCCTTGGAGAAGCGAAGACATCTCATCGCAATTTGTCCAAATCACAGCACAGCCCTCGCTTAATGTGCGGGCCGCCACAGCTATGTTGATTACAGCGCCAGCAGTGGCGAGCAGGCCACAATAATAACTGGTGGGAGCTGGAAGGACGGGTAGGAAGAAAATGAGAGCAGGAGAGAGTATGAATGGAAAGATAAAGAAAGAAATATATTCTGTAGGAGGTGCTTTGCCTGTTGCTGCATTCTTTAAGGTTCCCAAATCCAACATAATCTGTCATATGTTTATTTTTACTCACAAATGATTAGATTAGATTAGATTAGATTAGATTAGATTAGTTTAGTTTACTGTTTTAAACCAAAATAATTGCATTGTTGGAAATGTAGGATTCAGTGTTTTTGGAGCTTGACCTGTACTCAGGACTAAAAGTCAAGATATCTCTGCCTCTGATTTATTGATTCTGATCATTTAAAAAAATCCAATCTCCTATGAGCTTTATCCATATGCAGCTTTTCTATATTAATGATATACAACACTGGTACTCTTTTTCTATCATTGAGTAAACCGATGACCCCAGACTAAGTTATTTCAATAATAATAATATCAGTAGAGAACAACTGATAAACAGTGAACACAACAAATGAAAGGAACCGAAGTTAAATTAGAGATTTTGATGAATGATGAATTTTGAGCAGATTATTAGTTATCAATATTAGTTTTCCTGATATTTTTATGAACAAGTATTTTTTAAATTTTCTTCGACCCCCTAAAATTAAGAAGGCCTTGTGACTCCCCCTTGAAACTCTGGCGACCCCTAATCGGCATGTGCAACAATGTTCAGTGCCAGTGTAGTCAAATATGATGTTAATGCAGTGTAGGTGTATCATGGGTGTAGGCATATTAAGTGTTTGCCTTCAACTACTCATAGTGATACATAAAGAAAAAGAACTAAACAGTGTTTAATTTGCCTAAAGATATTTTTGCTGATGCACAATGGTTGTAATCCAAACCAATGCCAAGGAGGAGAAAAAAGCGAATGTATGGCTCAAGCGGACACTGTAGGAGAGAATGAGTAAGAGGAGGTGAGGGGAAGGGAAGGAGATGAGAATGAAGAGTGAGTGACATAGGACGGAGGGAGAGAGGGAGGGATAGTTGATGGAGTCAACCTGAACAGAGAGGAAGGAGGATATCCACAGCGGCTGGCGGGACTCCACAGACTGGAGACAAACAGCACAGAGTGGCTGTACCTCAACACAAACACATCACCACACACACACACACACACACACACACACACACACACACACACACACACACACACTTACATCTATGCAGCATTTCCGACTCCACACAAACAAGTCAACATCAGCTATTTCAACTATGTATGCAATGCTCTGTCTCTCCTCCCTCTCACTCCCTAACACACACACATGCTCTCTCTCTCTCTCTCTCTCTCTCTCTCTCTCTCTCTCTGTCTCTCTGTCTACCATTCCATTCTCTCTCTCTCTGACTGTGGCATTAGCACTCAATACTCAATACTCAGATACACATTCACAATCCCACTGTGTTGACACACTGAGGCCTTGCTTTACCAAGTAAGCTCAGCAGAATTACAAAAGTCCCACAGGGAAAGAACATTGTGGCTTGTGTTTATGCCCACACCCAAGATGCAACTTACTGTAGTGCTACAGTGCATCCCTGCTGCACAGGATGTGGACAAAGCATGTTGTTGCAGATTATTAGACTTTGTTACTCCATTCATCTGTCATGTTGCATATCTTTCTTATATCCCTGTTACTCTGGATGAGCCACAGAGTACAGTGTCAACACTTTTCATAGGGACTATTTCTTCCCTTATCAACCCTATCATCTGAGTGTTCCAATTCAGATTAATGGAACTCTGTTACCTGGACAAGGTTGTTTTAAACAATTACAATACTATAAATCAAATATAGTAAACAAAGGTAGAATCAATTTAGATCAGATTTTCAATAAACCTTTTCACTACCAGCTTGTCAAAGCCCTCCGCTTCAATATACGACATTGTAGGTCACCCTCTGTGGTCAAGTTAGCAAGAACAGAAGACATACAATGTCTGGTTAGACTTTTAAAATAAAGCTTGCGTGGTTAAAGTTGTGAAACAGTCAAGTTTTGAGACGACTTAGTTAGGATTAGGAAAAGATCACAAGTTATGTTGTTTACCTGATGTAATTTAAGTACATAACGTACTTAACGTAACTCATATACATTACATACAACAGAACTGGTTGACTTTTGGTTATTTGTTTCATCCACCCCACCACCTCCATATGAGCTTGCTCTTCATACTACATTGTCTGACTTCAATGGCAGGCATGTCCAAAGAATACCTACACTGTTACCATTACCAGGGTTTCACAGTAAATTTTTGTAGGAGGAACGTTAACCGTTACTAGTTTGAATCTGAATCACAGAGAGGTTGGAATTGAACTTCAGTCTGTCCTGAAAGACACTCCAGAGCTGGAGCAGTGTCACTTAATAAGATATGTGCAGTTATTTCAGCATACATTTCATATAAATATATTTTACTTAATGTACCTCTCAATTATGATTAGTAAACATGTTTGTGGCAGGTTAATAACAGTAACTTTATATTGTCATGTTAGCTATCGTTAGCGTTTACTTGACGCTAGCTCAACCTTACTTTAGTTTAAGGCTAGCTTAACGCTCATTGACATTATGTTTTATAAGTTAAGTTAACGCTATGTTAGCTTAATGCTTACACTGTGTGGGGTTGGTTAGCGGGGCGTTAGCATTAGTTTTAATGCTAACTTAGTTTTAAGGCCCTATTAATTGGGATGGGTCAGCTAAAGGCAGGGATCAGATTTCACTGTGTTGTGTACAATGTGTGTGACAATAGAACCTTGATTTCTGTAGTTAGCTTTCTTACAGTATTTAATTATTTGGGAAAACAATTGAAATCCTAATAAGTTATGGTAGCAAGCTGTCAGAGAAATCTGGTATAGGACAAGATTTTAAAATCCCATTGTGTGATTTTTAGTACAGTAAATATAAATAAATAAACGTTTTATGTAGCCTACAAAAACGCTGTATTGATATATTGGGTTATTAGGAAACAGTTTGGGCCCACATTTATTTCCTGTCAACTATTTATTAGCAAACACTGCAACAGTAAATAAATCGTGTTGAATCCTATATGTCTACCTAGGTGATGAAGCCTACAGCCTGGGTGCTTTTTAAATTGAAGTAACTGGGACCACATACCAACTTTGTCAATGAAATCGCTGATCTCCTTCCAAGTTACTACAACTTCAACGTGCACTGTCCTGAGTAGTCCTCATGCACCCTAGAGTTCATCCAAAGGTAATGTAAAACGCTGTGTGGCTTGCTTCTGGGTTGGTACGGTATTTCCTAAATAATGTTTTGGAGGGTGTGCAGGAAGGCTGTGCACAACAAAATAAGTTCTTAGTCAACTAATTGTCAAATATCCTATTCTCTAGGCTTAGTTCACCAAAAACCAATTATTACTCTCTTTCTTTCTATCGCTATATTTGAAACCTGCAAATAGTTTCTCACACATTAATTTAGTTCTACAGTCATTAACAGTTTATTTGACTTAAGTTAAGCACCAGCAATGTCAACACAATGATTGATTCATCACTGGTGTCCAACTTCAAGTTCAAGTCAAGTCAGCTCTAAACAACTGTAAGACTAAATGAATGTCTGCAAAACTATTGTTTATTGGTTAACTGTCCCTTTTAAGTCAAACAGAAATGAACAGAACAAAAAAAAATTAAGTTCTGCTTAGACCAAGCTACACTAACCACACTGAAGTATGTATATCAGATATGGACTGTAATATTTAAATCAGAAGACTATGTAGAGACTCCTCCTCTTAACCGTGCCGTGACTCTTTAGTTGATAGCGCTGTCAACGGCACTGAAACCACGGCACTGCTGCTGTGCTGTTTGCTTGTTTATTTAAAGTTTAATAATATTGAAAATGTCTAAATTGAACCAAATTTAAGGCAAGAAGCAGCATGGAGGTATAAATCCATCTTGGCGGAAGTTAACGGACCTTGAGATAATGTCCATGTGGCCATTTTGTGACACAAGTCCCCTTTTGAGTGGGTTGTTTCTGCCATGTTTGCAAAGGAAAGACTTGTGGTTCCAGTGAGATGCAAGTACTGGGACAGCGATGTAAAACTGATTGCTCTTTCTATGGCTGAAAGATTTGGAAAAAATAACTAACTGTGATTACTTCGACTATTATGGGCATATGCTGATCATGTTGGGATTGTTGCGGGGATCTGTAGCAAACAAAGGGGCTCTCTTAGATTGTAAGTTTTGGAATTTGACATCTAGCCCTATTTTGCACAATGATTATGTGTTTGATCAGTAGAGTCATCTCTCAGCTCAATCCATGCTGTCATTAATTTCTGTGTTTATATTTTAATCTTGCTATCTAATGTTTTGAAACTTTTGTGATCAGTCTGGAAAAACAATGAATGATAGCATAGCCTGAGCTGAGAGAGGACTCTACCTATCAAACACGTCATGAGTCAGTGAGTAGGAAATAGGACTGGATATCAAACATTCCAAATGTACCTTTTAGGTCTGTAGAATAGGATTTGTGGGCTGGGACATTTCTACAGTACCACAGTACTTAAAGGTCCAGTTTGTAACATTTAGGATCTATTGTCAGAAATGGAATATAATATTCATAGGTATGTTTTGTCCACCATGTTAAACAGCCATGTTTCTACAGCATGACTACTGTAAAAACATGGCTGTAAAGGGACAAACCAAATGTTGGCTCTAGATAGGGCCATTTGTGTTTTTCATGCATTTTGCAGCCAGTTTCTCCATCGTGCTTAGAAGGGGAGGGTGAAGTGAGCTGCAATCTGCAACTACACCATTAGATGCCTTTAATTCCGGCGCACTGGACCTTTACGCAAAATAGAAATGGGTGTACAAAAGGTAATGACTGTTTTACTGACACCCATGGTAAAAAACAGATGTTCCCATAGTGCAAAAATATTTTTGAGATGATGTTAAAGCCACACAACCAAAACACATATAGAGTACTGTGATATGTATTATTATAAACTTTTTTCTAAATACAACTTTGAAGATATTGTTTATGTGAATGTACAGTATATAATGTACTGTAAATGTATAATAAAGATGATTAATTATAGTATATATTTGTGTATGTGGTCCTTAAATCTACAAAATATGGGCTGAAATATGGGCCAACGCATTGCTGTTAAACTACAGTTTATATGTAAAATTACAGTATGTTAATGTAATTCACATACTGTAAATTTACAGGAATTTACTGGCTACTGAGTTGCAGTAGTAATACATTAAAAATGTTAAATGATTGTATTTGTACAGTAATATTGTGACTGGTTACTGTAGAAACACAATACATTACTGTGATTTTCATGTATATTACTGTAAAATAATTACTGTATGCTACTGTGAATTTACTGCAATTATTGGCCTGTAAATTACTGTGAATTTACAGAGGGCCGCTGAGCAAGCAACGGTATTTGATGACTTGGGAATGACACCAGGTTGGTATCAGTATTGTTGTAAGCCCCCGTCAGAATTCATGTCTGTTCATCAGCTTATTAACTTTTTCCAGTTGTGATCATTCCAAAGCTTCCCATTTTTCCCACAAAAACCCACGTGAGCAGCAGCAGTGTGTGTTAGCAGTGATGTCTCATCTCATTAGCATACAGCTTTAGCGATAGATGGATTGTCCCTCTGTTGGTCTCATCCTACAGGTGATTGATCTGTTAACAACTATTTCCCTTACAGACCTTTGATTGAGTGCTGCTTGTCTTTGCCTGAAAGAACCAGTGTGTGTGTGTGTGTGTGTGTGTGTGTGTGTGTGTGTGTGTGTGTGTGTGTGTGTGTGTGGCTGGAGGCCGGCCCAAGGCAACCTCAGCTGGGTGTCTTTCAGCTCTCTATTTATGAGCTCTTCTTTACATATTCATTCGGCTACTGTTAAACAAAGCCCACAGGTTGCCTTTCTCCCTCTGTGACTGTAGTGCAGTGTGTGTGTATGGGTGTGTGTGTGTGTTGATGACAGAAAAGACTGAGAGAAAAGAGGAAAGAGAAACAGGAGACCATATTGCTCCACCATTTAAACCTTCCTTCCATCACTCATTTTAGTCAGGGGTTGATCCTGATGTTTGTGGACTCATGCTGCAAATGATGTTTTGGACCACATTTAATATCATATAATATCACGTCTTTGTTACTTTATACACTGTAAAAAAAATCCCTGTAATATATATATATATATATATATATATATATATATATATATATTACAGGGATTTTCCTGTTTACAGATTTTTCCTGTATTTGTTAAGCATCAGGAGCAGTTAGGGGTTCAGTTTCTTGCTCAAGGATACTTCGACATGTGACGAGAGGAGCCAGTTCTATAACTTTAAAAATTATGATTAAAATAAGAAAAATCAAATAATAACAGCACTCCTCTGTACATTTAAATTAATTATTTTTACATGTGTAAATATTTTTAGTTAAACATTAAAAAGCCAAAGAATTAAAGATTTTATGTCAAATTAAAGCTAAAAACTGTATTTTACTATTGTCAATTTTTAATATTAAAACTTCATGAACATGTGGAAGACAACATACTTAATGAACAATATTTTGAATATTTTTCTATCTTCTGAGTGTATTTACACTGATCAGCATCAGATAGTTCAGACAGTGCCTGAATTAGACCAAAAAAGGTGCCAGTACCCTAATTCAGCACAACCCTAACCACATTACCCTACCCTACCCTAACCCTATAACAAGGACATTTTCAGTGCTGTTTTCTTAGCATTAAGCTAGCTATGTGTTTACACACAGACGCAGTTACACAGGCATTTAGGAGCACCTCACCAGCACTGCTGTATGCAGGATGTTACAGTTTTTCTCAATTGTTTACACACAATTACTGGTACTTGAGACGCAATGACCACAACATGTAACTCATGCACCGACCCCCCTGAAGCAATTCTGCTAAACTACAAGCACTATTCCTGCTTTACACTCAAATTGCAGTTCTAAAACACACTTCTTTCAAAACACTACACACAATTCTCTGCATTTGGCACAATTTTCATGAAGAAAATATCTTGTTTTCACAAGGAACACACTGTCATTCAAAATTCTAAAGTTAATTGCCCTACTATGCACACTGACTCATCACATGGGCAAACACCTGTCACACAGTTTTACAATTAGCAATCAGAGCTTTAGCATAAAGGGCAACAGGTTAGGGTTAGATATAGCAGTTGATGCTTTTCATGGCTGGATTCGCCATGCTAGGCGATATTTCCCCCGCTGCTTGGCCAGGGAAAACACTGCTTGTGATGTGGATGAGGTGCTGTGGCCAGACCCAAACAGAAGAGAGGATTTTTTACTGTAACTGTATACAGTAAATTCTTCTGTTGTTTTGTATGCAGACCACTGTATGTGCAACTTTGTGTTGGTTGGGATGTACACTGTGCACATTGTTTTTGGGGGAAAAATTTAATATATTTGTTACCATGTATTCAAGTCATTATGATGAATGGAGAAGAAGTGTTTTCCATTCATCATAGTGTTTTACATTGAGTACATCAGTGTTCAACTGGTTCTTATAAATGTCTATCTACCAATCAGAAAAGATACCTTGGTGACCTCAGTGGTGGGTATGGCCACGCTCACCAGAGGTGGGCACTGAGTTCTGCGTGTGTCTGCAGGATTTTTATTTAAAAGTGTGGATTGGTTCAGAATCCACATGTGCCCTTCAGGCAGCAGAAGGAGCTTTAAGTTCATATATAACTTATTTTTGCCAAAACTGTCACATGAGCTGCTCTCTCTTCCCCCTCGATACACTAATGTTTGCATCAGCTCTGGTACAGTTACTGTCTTTTGCTTCTGATTGATCAAAACAAAAACTCAGGAGTCTCTAATCAGAAGTGCTGAAATGATACATTGTCCCCAGGGAGGCTGTCCCACAATGTTTTACATTTTCTTTCTGAAGTTTTATTGTGATCCTACTACCATCATGTTTGTTACTTCATTCCTCACGTTATTTGGTCCCTTTCGGGAGGTCCAAACTCTGTGAGAGAGGGAGAGAGAGAAAGAGAGAGCTGACAGCTGTGTAGATAACAGGGCTCTGGTTGCCATGGTGAGGGGATTTGATTGGCAGCTAGGGGGGTTGATTGATAAGGACCCCCCTGCTATTTCAGTGACAGCTCCTGTCAGAGAGCCAGCTCGTCTCACATCAGATGTATCAACTGGTACAGCCCGCTCCCACCCCCAACACACACACTCTCTCTCTCTCTCTCTCTCTCTCTCTCTCTCTCTCTCTCTCTCTCTCTCTCTCTCTCTAAGCAGAGAGCAACATACTTAAGTCATTACCAAAGTGAGATGTTTCTGGATTGTTTTCAAGAAACATGTTATATGATCATCCTATTATTCTGGTGGGAGCTTATGTTAATGATGATATATCTGTGAAGGTGTGGATTTTAAGCACTCATGTACATTTGTCATCTTAAAGCTGCAACATTACTGTGTGAATACTAATTATCTTTAAAATGTGCTTAAACCTTTCAGTGTTTTTCACCCAAATGTTTTCTCATCAGAATAAAAAAGACCATTTAGACCACAGTGGGACACTCAAGCTGTCTATTAAGGAATTTTTAAGATTATGATGAGGGAAACACATTACTGCATTTAAATCAATAATAGATTGAACTGAACAATTCATATGTCATTAAATGTTTGCCATGTTTTCCATATGATTTTAGGTCAGGGGCTAGCAAGGTCATACTAGAGGTTGATGGTGGGTGATAGTGACTGGCCAATATCCAATGTTCAATAAGAGAATCGATTTTCCCAAAACACCCAGCACACCAGTCTCTCAGAGCACTATAGCTTTTAGTTCAGACAGGCCTGGTGTCACAAGTTCCTTGTTAAGCCTGGTAGCTATTTCAGTCTGCTGATAAGCATAAACACAGACAGGGGGTCCTGCAGCATGTTCTGGGAAGGTAAAGAGAGTTCACTGTCCAAATTAGAACAAATATGCTGGATGAGGACAGACTCAGTCCCACTTACTCAACTATCATCACTTTAAAGGCCCAGTGTGTGGGGTTTAGTGGCATTAAGTGGTGTAGTTGCAGATTGCAACTCCCTCGTTTCACCCTCTCCTTCCAAGGGCGAAGGAGAAACCATGGTGACCGTGAAACTTCTACTACTGTAAAAACATGACAGACTCCATGGAAGGCGAGCCTCCTAAATGGACTGGACCTTTAACTTACATTCCAAATGTCATAATGATTCTCATTTTCAATTTCTCATAAGTCAAAGACTGGACAACTGTCTTCTTCCAAAGCAGTGTACTTGTTCCTGCATTTTGGTAATTAGAAATCTACTCGTGAACTCATCCAAGAGTCACCTTTCATGCCATTGGGATCTTTCCCTCATTTTGACTACACTATAGTTGCAATGCACAGATATTGTAGAAATGTATTATATATATTATTATATATGTATAAGGTTAATGAAAGTAGTCTCACCTTCAAAATATGAAACATCTGTATGAGCATCTAGTTGGCATAGACTTCCATTCAGTTTGAGCACTCCCACACTGAACAGAAGAGAAAGACGAGAAGGTGTGTGTGGAGGAGTGAATGTGCTGTCAGTCCATCTAGCTGGACAGCGAGGGTCTCTGCTCTGCGGGTCTTCGGGGTTATCAGTCTTTCTCAGATATGAGCGACCTTCTCTGTCGCCACCCAGGGGTGAGATAATGCATCCGATTGACAGCCTTGTCTTCCCCCGCTTAACCATAGCCCTGCTGCCCCTGCAAACCTCCCACACCCTTCAGGCATCCCAGTACCACCACGGAGCATTCCACTGCGGCTCTGGTGCTGCCTAAATACGGACTGGTGACCAAGTAGGGCATCAAAGGCGAGAGGAAAATGATTGAAAATATGTCTGTAGTGTAGAGGAGGCAGAGAGGCCCCTCTGATGGATTTAGCACCTAAATTACACCTCAGTTTTCTGTGGGTCACGCCACCAAGCAGGGGTCAAAGGTCAAGGTTGTGCAGGATGCGGATACTTCATTCAATCTTTCCTATCATCTACCTAACTTTTATTGTTTTCTTATTCATTTAACCTTTTTTTGTAATTGTTTTGGAATGCACTGGTCTAAATCCTCTTTTGGAACAATATGTGTTTTGCCTGAATAAATAAAGCTTGATTGATTGACTGATTGATCCGTACCTTTTATTCATTCATTCATTCTCATCATTTTAATTCATTTGGTTAATATTCATAGCAACAGCAAACAGACACTGTGCAAAAAAATAAGCATAAAAATACATTTCAAATTGCTATGTTTTATTTAATTGTTAAAATTATAATGTTAATTCAATTACAGTAAATTAAAACATTTTGTTTGAAGAAATAACTCATTCTACCTCTTACAAGTGAACCGGTGAATAGTAAAGCAAGTGTATAGTTAACTAGGAAAGCCATTATTTTAGAATTAATATTATTATTTTTATTATGCCCTTTTTAATTCTAATAATAACTTATCTTATTCCCTTTTAATTATAATACCATCTTATATGTTTCTATCTTATCTTATTATATATGTAATACCTTCCTATTATGTTCTTATCTTATTTGTTTTGTCATGTATGACCTTTTTTCCTTTTTGCTTTTTATTTTGAAGCACATTGACTCTACACAAGGCATATAAAATGTGCTATATAAATAAATCTAATGAATTAGAATAAGTCTTAGAATTAAGACAATACAGGTTTAGCTACATGTGCATATATGTCCTGTGATGTAAAATGTTATATTGTACGGTGGTCTTGAAGGGGAAATCAAAACAGCAATTAGGAAAACCCAACAACAAATAAAAAGTGTAAAAAAACAAAACACAACAATGAATACAAAAACACAAATAACAAGAGAAATGTTATTTTACCACTCTTGTGTGTCAGCTGTGCTCCAAGCTCCATTGCATGCATTCAACTTCAAGTCCTCACAAACCCTCACAAACCCACTGTGTCACACCTTGCCACCTCTTTGCTCGACTCACTTTAACACACTCCTTCCAGCAGTGCGGCAGTCTTTCAGCCTCTCTGTCATCTGCTGGCAGCCCGTCAGAGTGCTGTATGTCTGCAGCTTCACCTGGAGCTCCGTGCTGAAGCTGCCTGCTAACTCCTGCCCGGGGCCATCAGGAGCCCCGCTCCCTGCAGCTCCAGTCCTGCAGGTACTGCGCAGTGTCGTGCTCCAGCTCTAACCCCCAGAGCAGCGTATGGTAAAGCCATCAGGGCCAGCGTCCCTTTGAAGAGGGAGACCGAAAGAAACACAACAGCTCTGAACACGATGCCGCGTCTCCCTTTTCCACCGGCCCTTTTTTTTTTCCCTCTTCGAAAAAATTCCTGCAAGACCCCGTATTACTCTCTGCTTTTTCAATTTATTTCCCCTCTTGCTCACTGCCTGATCTCTCCCACCCGCTCAGTTTCTCGCTTGTTCCACTTAACCCTAACCTTCCTCTTGGTTCTGCTCTCGCTTTCTGTCTCAGCACCTTTCTACATTAACACTGCTACTGAAAGCTTGTCTTTGCAAGATCAGCTGCTTTCTGATCATTGTAAACAGCTAAATCAGAGTCACAGTTTTTTCACTTCCCATATGGGCTATAAAATCACCTAACGGCA
Source organism: Dicentrarchus labrax (assembly GCF_905237075.1). Lineage (NCBI taxonomy): Eukaryota > Metazoa > Chordata > Actinopteri > Moronidae > Dicentrarchus > Dicentrarchus labrax. Next base: position 25,298,912 of record NW_026136702.1, read on the forward strand.
TCACTATGGAAAACTTCACATTTGGCCAGTTTCTCTTATTCCTACAGATGTATTTCAGAAGCTGGAACTGGACTCAAGCAGCCTAAATTTCTCTTTAATCAGCTTGGGACTGCTCAGATTTATCTCGGGACCACTTGGGGTTGTATGTGTGTCTGTGTGTGCGTGTGTGGGCGTGTGTGCGTGTCCGGTGTGTGTGGTGCGTCTGTCAGAGATGTCACACATGCTGCTCCACTCAGCATCAGGCCCATTTGGTGGTTGTCCTCTCAGGAATGTGAAGACTGCGGTCACCTGATGTTGTCCTGTGTGCTCACTAATGTCATTGTCATGACACGCTGCCATATTAGGTTACACCTCTATATGCCAAATAAGTAGCAAATAATGTTATGTTAGAACCAGTGCCAAATAAGCTGATGTTCACTGTGTTGGAATTTCTAAATTTTCATGCCAAGAAACATCATTCAGTCATCATTCATTAAAAAATAAAAAGTTTTTATCTTCATTTCATTTTAGCCTCCAAAAGAGCCAGGTAATGCATTTCAGCAGAGACATTTTGTGGGAGCAGGAGTAGTAAGTGATTAAAAACGTGTGGTTATGATATATCTGAAGGTAAATAAATGTTTGATCAACCTTTATGACGCATGCCAAAACACCCACAACCAGTGTTTTCTATGTTAGCCCATACAGCAGCGGAACTGACTTGCATCTACTCATCAGTATAAACCACTGCACAACCCAGATTCACTCTCAGAACCCATCGCTATCATCTAACAGCAATTCAGCACTGGTGTCATCAGCCAATGCTCCTGATGTAGCCAATGGATATCCAGAAAACAGATAACAGATATCCGGGCCAAGACTTCCTCTGCCGTCCAATTAGAAACTTTATACGCAAGAATGACGAGAAAGACACATTTAGATGATAGCCAACAAGTTCCAAGACTGCATTTCAGGCCAATGAGTTCCGCCTTTCTTTCTCTCCACATGGACCTGCATGCAATCAAAGCCTGCTCAAACGCCATTGGTTGATACCACTCTGACTACAAATGGAAATCAAAACTATTCATATGTCTTGGTCCCTTGTGACAGATTCTGCATTCATCAGTATCTCATAACCTACGTCCTGTGCCAGTGTTTCTATCTTATATAAAGTGTGTGGAAGTCACGCAGGAGGACGAGGCTAGTAGCACATCTGACTGTAAACTGGGAAACACAAGTTTGTGTCTTATCACATTCCAACATTTGATGTTTGCTTTTTCCATGCACAGATATTGTAGAAAGATTAAAACATTGAAACATTAAAGAAGATTATAACGTACCACGTCCTGAACTTTGCCATGGGACTAAATCATGAGGTGCGTAAATGTTCAATATGAATGTAATTCCTAGGGACTCTTTGTGTTATTCTCAGATTGTTGTGTGCTATGTAAATGCACTCCATTTACCACTTTCATTACACCTGGTTACCTTTATGGTTAAAAGGTGGTGTCTGGTTTGCTAATATACCACTATCACATTTCTCAGAACTGTCTCTCAAATGCAACATCTCCACAGGGTGAAGCTTTCTTATTAGAATGGATGAGCTGCATTGGTTGGATTGTATAAAACATCCACCTGTTTAGTATCTTGGTTAGGAGAATGACTCTCATCTGTCTTGGCACCAGGGTAGTTTGTAGATGTCCTGAAGTTTTTGAAGAACACTGGGAATTTGAGTTAAGCAAAGTGTGAGTTTGGTCATTAATTAGTCTATATATGAGTGTCTTAAATGGAGCCTTAATTTTCATGGGAAATATCGTGCCTGGTGGCAGACAGATGAAGCTTTTAGGGAACCAATCTGAATGCAGATGGTGTCATTATTCTGTAGCCATTACTCTTTGGAATCAACATTTACTTCATAATGATAAGTTATCAAGCAAAAGCGTTGTCTATTTCCACTTTAATATTGAAAGCCAGGGTGCAACCTGAGAACCTCCACATGCCTTTTCTGTCCTAGGATAATACGTGCACAAATATGCATGAAAACTCTCTTTAATACATTATATATATATAGCTACACTTGATCATTACACATTTTGAATAGTTAAATATGTGTTATTAGATGTCATGCTGAAAAAAATAATATTGATAATTCATTAAGAAATTAAAGCTTGCAAATGGCATCAATCAATGTGATCTGTGTAGGATGCTGTCCGTTCGTTTGTCGAGCCCACAATACATCTGTCAGTGATGTCATACACACACAGGTGTTAGGATGCTTGATGATCTCAGACACCATGTTAGGTGTACTCTCTCCTGTACACAATCTAATCTGGCTTCATACACAGACTGCAGGCGGTGAGGTGTTGAGCTGCAGCTGACAAAATTAATCTGCAACCCAATTATCAGTGTTCTGCTTGACAAAGACACACTCAATCGATTGGCCTCGCAGAGGTGTGTGTTGATCAGAAATAACCACCTCTCTCTCTCAACACACACACACATACACACACACACACATACACAGAGCTACGGCGGGAAAATTTAGGACCAGTTGGGATTCCAATCAGTTGCATAGACCACACCTCTCACACAGACACACACACACACACACACACACACACACACACACACACACACACACACACACACACACACACACACACCTCACACAATGAGTCCATCAGTGTGAACCGAGCACCTTCCGCCTTAAACCCACGCTGCTCTACTTGCCAACTGTGGGAACATTTTCCCACGCTGGTTCAGACCCGTCTACCTCACCAGCTTGCCCACCCCTTCACAAGTGTGTGTTTGGGTAATGTGTGCTTAGTACTGTGTGTTAAGTCCTATATTTAATTATGTGTGTGTTTTTATTGAATATTGAATATCTGTGTGCAGATGCAATGGTTGATTATTTCTTATTTGTGCCCTTTTGTGTGCATATTGTGTATATGTCCTTCCCTATGCATGTGTGCATCTAGTAGCATGGCAGCATATCATAAATAGTTACACGTGTTTTTGTGCATTTGAGTCTGTGTTTATGTTTTTGAGTGTCTCTGATTCTGCATGTTCATGTGTTCCCACACATGTGTATATGAAACATTAAGTGTGTGGTTATGTATGTGTGTGAGCATGAGTGTGCCCACAGTCTGGTTGCTGCAGCACTCTTAGACATTCACTCAGCTCAGCTAATTCTCAGCAGTGGCAGGTTGCCAGGTATTTTTACTGCCTCACCTTTGTACATATGTGTGTGCATGCGGAGGATGTGAATAGCAGCCCAGTGACGTGAAGTGGACTGAAGTGAAGGCAGAGAACATGGCAAAGCCTGAAGCAGATCCAGAGGCAGCACTGGTTCAAGACCTGATCACTGACTTGCATTCACATGAACCACAGTACATCAATTTAATAGAAACACATTTCATTTGTGTTGCATATGTGCTTTATATTGTGATAAAACATGACAACACTCATATAAAGAGAGTGCAAGTGTGTGTCTTTTTACTGGACCACAGCAAAGTGGGGCCAGCCCCTTAAACCCCAAGGTCTTTCCCTGACTTACGGTATGAGTGATGAAGTTAGACCATTGGTCTGGCAGTGTCAACTGGGAGACTGCTGAGCGCGGTTCAGTTGCCCGCCATTCCGGACTCAGTCTAAAACAGCAGTGCACTGACCTTGAACAGCATTAAAGGGAAATATGTGGATGTCCAATCAATGTAGCAATGTAGTTTATTGAACATGTAAATTCCTCAGATAGTGTTTTCAAATTAGTTCTGGTTCTTGAACCTGTTCGGTTCAAGATTCTTGGAACCTTGGTGGTCTGGCGAACCAATAAAAATGTATCTACAGTTCCACTGGAAATAAGACAAGAAGCTGCAACAAAACAGTTGTAATCAACCACCACAACTTGCACGACACTGAAAGTTACAAAACATTATCATTTGAACAGGAACGTTACTTTTTGTTGGATAGTGTCCATGTTTGAATGCTATCAGTAGGAATGCAAGCAGGATAAATGTAAGCTGTCAACCAGCGAAATCTTCCTTTAAATAATTGGTTAAGGAATATTATTGCATTCATTTTATTCGACATTTAGCCGCTTATCTCAAACTAAACACAGTCAGTGAACAGTGTTTTACAGTAACGAACAAAGTGAGTGAATCCACTTCCAGCTGAGGTTAAGTTGCTCTTTTCAGAGTTTGAGATTAGCAACTGTATGGCAAGGGAGTCAGTCTACTGTGTCTGGTAAACAGGTGTGTGTGCTCTATGTCAGTGAAGCAGAAACATGGACTGCAGACACTGAAGTCTGCTTCACTGTGAGCTCTCACAGTGACTCATTAAGTCATGAAACACATGTGATGTTCTCTGTAGAGACTCTTAGTTGACCTCAGTATCAACATGACCCTGTGTTACCAGGTCAGAGTCACAGTCCAGCTCTCTCGTGTGTGTGTGTGTGTGTGTGTGTGTGTGTGTGTGTGTGTGTGTGTGTGTGTGTGTGTGTGTGTGTGTGTGTTTGTGTATCAGTGTGCAGGTCTGGGTGTGTAATTAGATGACTCTGTCAGAGTGTGCCCTCAACCCTTCTATCAGGAACTAGGTGACACCCACAGACTGGAAGAACATCACAAACTCTTGCATTGCACTGCAAACAGGCATTCTTCAATGAATAAAAAATATACTTCATTATTAATTTATTAATTTAGTTGCTTCTTTGGTAAGTTTCCCTCTCTATCATCATCCTGTCAGATATATCAAGAACACTGACACTGGAAAGCAGTATTTCCACCACTCTGATGAAAGATGAAGTGAAGAACTCTGCAGCTTCCTAACCTCTTGTCTCACATACAGATATGTTTTTAAATGTCTTTGTTTTCATCTGTACATTCTATATTTTCTCTGTCATGGTGAAAGCTGCTCTGCCGTGCGTTATTTATTCATTTATTCTTAGATCTTTTTTTAAATACACAGAGGATAGATTGCTCAACCAATTTCGTTTTAACATCCGTGACAATGACAATAAAGGAATTCTGATGCTGATTCTTCTGATTCTTCTACTCCCTCCTCTGCTGATTAAAGGCTCAGTCACACCTGCAATTACAATGGCAACATTTCAGACCAAAATCTATTCATCTATCTGTTGATTGAAAACGGTCAATGACATGAATGCTAACTGTCTTGACATTTGAACTTTGATGGAAGGAGGATTTTCTGAAGTGTTGTGACTTTTGCATGGGCGGCTGCTTCATTTCAGTTTCTCACCAACAGTCAACTTTGGTTTCTAGAGTTTTTGGGGGCTTTTATAGTATTTATTTGACAGAAGCAGCTGAAGATAGACAGTAAAATGGGGAGAGAAAGAAGGAATGACATGCAGCAAAGGGCTACAGGTAGGAATGAAACCAAGGCCGCTGCAGTAAGGACTCAGCCTTTGTATGTAGGGTGCAAGCTCTACAAGGTTAGCTAACAGGGCGCCACCAGCATTGGTTTCTTTCATTAATGACTATGATTATTCCCTAACCTTACTCCCCCAAATTAGCATTGCACTCCTATAACATTTCAATTCAATTCAATTTTAATTGTATAGCGCCAATTCATAACAGAAGCTCCAGTATCTCAGGAGACTTTTCAAATAGAGCAGGTCTAGACCGAACTCCTTATAAATTAATTTACAGAGACCCAACAGTACCACCATGAGCAAGCACTTGGCGATGGTGACAAGGAAAAACTGCCTTTTAAGAGGCAGAAACCTAGGACAGACCCCAGCTTTAGGTGGGTGGCTTCATCATTCATCATTGTACAGCACAGGGTTGTGCAACCAAAGCCTAAAGACTAACACTGTCCTTCAACCAAGTAGTTCTTTGGATCATGATGACAGGGGGCATGGTAACCCAAACCACAACCTTTTCTTCACTTTTGCCAAGTACTTTTTGTGCATAAACCCAAGAATCCATTTTGTAACTATGATTTCTAACGGTTTTGGAAGACATTACCAAATTATGTAGTTTTTCCAATAGGGGCAGGGTCAGATCAGAAAACACTTGATGTTTCCAAAGGCAGTTTGAAAAATGTTGAGGAAAGATACAAGACAGCCATGCAATTAGGTGGATTCGTCATGGTGGCGGGGTGTAATCTTTAGCTACATGGAGAATAACTGCGGTAATTTGCAACAACTTAGTGTATGGTGTGTAGGTATGTGTGCAAAAGTAACATTAGTCAGTAGCATAAAGTCATTAGACAAAGCTTTCTTATTAAAAAAAATGAGTGTTGTTAGTCTTTAGGGAGCCCTTTGAAATTAATTAATGTACATTTGTTTTAAATTGGGCTCTCTAGTTGCATACAGTCATATCACTTTTGATCACATCCTTACCACCTCTACTACAAGTCAGCACTTCACAGGAACAGCTCCAGGCAGATGGATACTGAGGACGATGGAGATGCTCTGCAGAATCATCTCCTTGCAAACATGGCTTCACTGTCCAACTCGGTGTTGAACAGATCCAGGCGCCAAAGCAGAGGCACACAGGGGTTGCCGCTGAAGACTGTACTGGGTTTAAGTGGTCATATGGAATGGGTATTGCTACCATGTGTTCGTTGAAGGAGGGTATATTTGGTCAAATCCAGCAGGGCAATCAAAGACGCCCTGGATTTGAGGCTGGAAATGTCTGTAGGTTCATAGATGCCAGGCTCTCTTTCTCTCTCTCTCTCTCTCTTCTCTCTCTCTCTCTCTCTCTCTCTCTCTCTCTCTCTGTTTCTCCATCCAGATGGATAAACAGTTGAAGGCACACCTAATGACTGGGCTCTGAGAAAGTGACTGGAGGACCACAAAGTTACTTGAGACTTCTGGCTCTGTCTATCATTTGGATGGATGTAAATGTTTTTGAGGAAAAGCAGAACAACAGAACACGACTCACCATTGAAGTGACCTGACAGCAGCTGTGTTTTATTGAGACATATCACCAAAAGAAAATCACACAAATCATTAATATTGTATCTCCCAGTCTGTTCTCTAGTAGCTCATTGTTATACTGTATGATGCACAGTCCTCTAGTTATTCAGGACTAACAATTCATTAAATATCTATACTCACAGTTTTGTGTACCGTATTGTATGATACCATTCACAGGAATTTAGTAGAATTAACAAATCTTTTTAAAAATCTTTATCTCAATGTAAATATTGAAGTTTTATTAATATAATTCAGCTTATTTATTTTCAGACCACTTCAGAGACTTGAAGTCTTTTCATTTCAAATATTTAGTTGAATGAATGAACCAGTAAGACTTCACTCAAGGTATGGGACTTCCCAGCGTGCATTGTTTGAGAGTTAAGAAGGTTAGTATTAAATTCAGTTCAAACTGAGTTATATTCAGTATATACAGTAACTTGTGTTTCTTATTTGGACCAGCTTAAACTATAAATATCCAAATTCAGGAGAACCTGGTAACCTGGTTCCAGCATCATCCATCCATTTAAAATGCATTCAACTTATCATTTTGTTAAGTTCATTAGAAGTCAAGTCAGTTTATATATTTTTTTTATCTATGTAGCCCAATATAATTTGTTTCTAGGGTCTATATAATATGTATGGCATATGACATCGTCTATCTGTAGACCTTCAATTCAAATAAGGAAAAACTCAAAAACAGTCAATGAGTAAAAAAGGTAATAAACCTAAGGAAGAGGAACAGAGGAAGGATTCCTCTCCCAGGACAGACAGACATCTAATAGACGTCATATGTACAGATCAACATACAATGAACTTCAGGTGTCACCAAACAGATCTGAGTCACGTGACCTCTCCACCATGGAGAATTGGCAAAAGGAGAGGCAAAGTTCAAGGTCATCTCTCTCCAAACACAGAAACACCTGTACTTGGTGCAGAAGCCTGCTTGAGCACACGTTTGGATGTCAGCTTTTTTTGTTTTTTTCTTGTTCTTTGAGATTTCGCTCTCACACTACCTTAAGTTCTACCTTAAGCTTTGGCCAAGTATAAAAGCAGCTTAGGGTTAGAACCCATTGAACAGGTGCGCCACAAAGCAAAATTCAGCCCTAATTATTTGCTATGGAATGAAGGTGATTCGCTTTCCAAGAAATTTTAGCCAGCACTGAATGATGCATGTCAAAACAAACTGCCTTTTGTTTTTCATGTAAAATCCTACTCACCAGTCTTGTTTAGACATGTGTCTACTCTCCAGAAAAGGAACAAATTAATCACATGTTCTCATCACACCTCTGCTACTGTACCTCGACTACTTCGTGTGTGCTAAGGGAATCAAATGTCACGATGGGGTTTCATTGCCAGACATTCGGCTGCGGCTCAGAGGCAGAGTGGGTCTTCCACTAATCGGAAGGTTGTTGGCTCCTCCTGCCACATGTCAACGTATCCTTGAGCAAGATACTGAACCCCAAATTGCTCCCGATGCTGTACATCAGTGTGTGACTGTGTATGTGTGGCTGTAGTGTAAAAGCACTTTGAGTGGTCAGAAGACTAGAAAGGCGCTATACAAGTACAGGTCCATTTACCATTTACCATTCTGAAGTACATCCGAGAAAAGTGGTCAAAGACAAGTGATCCAGCTTATCCTGGTTGAGATCCAGAAGACAGGAAATGATGCACTACAACATGATGCTGTGGATTTTTTTGGCACGGCTTGTGCCACTGTCATTCACTTTTGACCTTTACAAGGTATGAATGCTTCCAAGAAGAGACTGTCTGAAAGTGTGTGCTGCCCCTTTATACGCATTGAGGCTATGAAGACACAGAGTTGTTAGAGAGAGATCTGGGGGGCAGTGTGATGCAGCCGGAGGGATTGTTACACAGAACCATTGTCGTTGTAAACTGGAAAAGGACCGGCACTTTTAAAGGAATACTTGCCAGAACTATCTGTATATCACTGTCTATCACAGGTGAACTTCAACCAGTCAAATCACTGAACCATATAATGTAATCAAACTCCTACTGAAGCCAGGAGAAGAGAGAAAACATATTTTCCTTGGAGTAAAGCCAGTGTCATTCTTTGCTCTTCAATGAAGAAGTTCTGATGCTAGTAGCATCATCATGCTACGCTAACCTCTCAGGCTATACGCATATAGCACCAGTAGTCCGTAACAGTTTAGCCCAAACTTTGCGAAACAGCTGGACTCGCAAGACTGTGTGTGGATCCATCCTGCCGGGATTCAATCTATGCCCTTATGTCCAACCACAGTGATGCAGACCAGTCAGCATCCTATGTAAAAGTTTGGCTACGTTCGTTGATTTGATTGAAGTTCGTCCGTGAAGCTTACAGAGACCCTCAAACTAACGTCCCCCTCAGCTTAGAGAGGTGAGGGTAAGAGAGAGAGACGATGGAGGGAGGAGGAAGAGCAGAGGGAGGAGAGGAGGTGGCAGATGGCTGCACATTAGAATGCAGAGCAGGAATGATGGAGGGAGAGAGAGAGGTGTAACCGAGGTAGTGAATTAAAGAAAGGGAAGTTATAATAGGAGGAGAGCACACATTTAATTGGAATGACTGAAGAAATAGTCCCAGTGTAAACAGTTTTAGCGTGTCCTGTGGATCATGGAAAGAGATGTTGCTGAGTTTTATTTCACTTCACTACAGTGCGAAAGTCAATTTGCTTTAAGATTAAACTTCAATCATGTGTGCCGGTTTCCACCTCACACTGCATTAACACACAGCCATCGTGTAACTTTGAATTCACTAATGATGTTTGCAGTTTATCTAAGGTCAGTTTCAAGCTGCTGCAAGGTGATTTTTGCCATAAAATCAATGGAAACCAACTCTAAAGCTTAAAAATGTTTACCTAAGGCATAACCAGTTGGTCGTAACTGGGCGAAAGCATGCAAAATACTAGTAGCTTAAAGGTATAAAACTGAAATGTCGCATGATGGTCCAAATGCATTCTAGAGACATTTTCTCTATATAATTATGTAGAATATTTGACTCTTTTCTGGCATACATGCTGTCAAATATGAATTTTTCTTTTAGTTTTAGTGTAAAAATATGTTTTCAATAACCCCACACTGGAGGAGCTCTGGCCATGAGTGGAGGGACAGAAAGAGGGAGAGCAGGAGCAGAGGGGGAAGGGTGTTTGCCCCCTGCAGGGCTGCTGATGGATGCAGGGCTCCTGGGGTTAAGGGGAGGGCAGCCCGGCCCTGAGCCAGGGTACAGAGTGGCAGCTACCTGCCGCTCATCACACACACACACACACACACACACACACACACACTCCGTTAGCTTTTATACAGTTTTTTGTCAAACACCAACACTCTTGTGCACATCGTCTTACACACACTGATCCACTTCATGTCTTTACATATTTAACTTGTATCCTCTGTCGCGCGCGCGCACACACACACACACACACACACACACACACACACACACACACTAATGCTAATAGGAGGGAGGGAAGGAAAGAGAAAAACAAACCATCTGACAACATGAAGCCTGTCAGTGCAGCAGATAACAGACAGAGCACAGCTCCACTCGCAGCTCCGCACTGTCTTTAATGCTGTCACACTGCGCCATCAAGGACACTGGGGGCTCAGAATATACACCTAATATCTCCTCTGGAGCGCCCACTGGTGGCTCAACCCTGCATTACAGGCTGACAGTGAAACCATCCCCGCGGTGGGGAGGCTGAGGCTCTTTGAGACGTCAGTTAAACCAATGTGAACATGTTTTATTAATAATTTTGCAGATGTGCAGGTTACCCTAAAGAAAGTATTGCTAATAAAACATGACCCTCCTTTTGTTTGGCTCCTGCCCTGCTGGCCCTGCCCCTCCGTCCTGGAGCAGTCCTGCTTTTACACTACATACAGAGTTGAGTGATGTCCTCAATGGGCCATTCCGAGCCTTCACTGCTAATTTAACGACACCTTAAATGATGTTTATTAATCAGACTGCGCTGAGTTTCTGTGTCCTTATTGATGGCCGATACCGAGCAGTCTAATTAATGGTCAAATCAATCAATAAGGTCTAACTGATAATGGGCGCGGTTTGCAGATAATTAATGTCTCTCATGTCAAAAACAAAACCTGTTTAATGTCAGCGAGGTGTGAATGTCCATGTCTGCCGGACTTGATGTTTCACTCTGTCACCTTCGGCAGCTCCGCTCAGAACTTCATGCGTTACTCGGGATGAATCCGTGAATGAGTCTTCAAAAGCCTGTTTGTCTCCGCGGTTGAGAAACAGGAGAGGTCGCTCTCTTTATCAAATGAAGGGAGGGGGTGTTTTAAAAACGCTAATCGCCTGTAATCCTTTTAATATGTCTCACACTTTGCTCTGTCAATACACAAAGCTTGAGCCGGGAGCGCATCCCAGAACTGGAGTTGCGGAGTATTAACGGACAGGAGGGATGGGGAGATGGGTGTGCGGGGGTCATGGGGTTACAGCTGATGCACTCACAACTGTGTATGATCACGAAGAGAGGAGCTCATTTTCTATTTTAGTGTGTGTTTTTTTTCACGGACTTGTGGTGGGCAGAGAGTGCGCGCTGGGGGCCACAGCCCAGGCTCCTCCTCGCCTCTTTCTCACCCCTCCAAGTGGTGTAGGACCGCTCCTCAGGTAAAGAGATGTTTTAAATCAAGGGAGGGGGGGGGAAGGGGGGGGGCGTCCGCTTTTGTTCTGCAGAAAAAGGGGGCTTGTTCTTAAGCAGATCAGCCTGCCATTTTTTTGACCGGGGGTGTTGCGAAGCGCCGAGCGAGAGGCTTGACACGGGAGCGCAGTGGGATGGGAGCAGAGAGAGGAGCCTGCCTGCAGTCCTGACACAACCGAGCGGAGCAGCAGCAGCATCGAGAGGCACTGAGGAGCCAGACCAGTCTCCTCTGCGAGCGGGATCACACACTCATACACACACACACACACACACACCTGAAGGCCGCAGAGCACCACAGGGATTACAAACCCGGAGGTATACAGCCTGACAGCAACTTAAAAAAAACACAGAAGAACAAAAAACCTGCAGCGCCTTCAACGTACAGCTCCGCTTCTGCAAGTGCACTTAGACTTTGTTCCCTCCTCGCAGAAACAGTCTTTATTTTCATGAGAACTTAATGACTCAGCGGAGCCTGTGATGGATTTGATGATGAATGTGCGCGCATGAGTTTATCCGTCAGCACCTCTGACCTTTCTGTGGATTTCGGGTGAAATCTTTGGACTTCCTTTACTGACGAGATCAGCCGGACTCTGCAGCTTCTGAATCAACTGGAAGAGCTTCATCCGCCTCCATCCAACATGCGACCCATCCCATCCAGACTCAGCTATCTGTGAGTGCTTCTCCTCCGCCACTTCCACTCCTTTACGCACTGTTAATGCTCCTCCGCGCACTCACTAAATGCATGTTATTCTTCTCCTTCGCAGGTTTCTACACTTATTTGCGTTTTGCTACTATGCTCAGGTATGTCACTGCTTTCTTTTCTTTACATAAATGTTTCAAACTGTTGCCTTTTAAAAAAAATAAAAAAAACTATGGGCTAAAATATGGATTGGATATATATATTTTAAAAATCTGTAAAACATATGGCAGTCAAAGCTTGAGCTGCAGTAACAGGGAGAGGAGGAAAGGTGAGGGATCATCATAACATTATGTGATACAACAATATGGGATGGCTCCCGCGGCGCGCCGGGCAGCGGGGCGCGCGGGCCTGCTGGCAGGTTGCTGATGAACATACCGGCCCTGGCACAGGGACGCGCGGGCACAGACGGGGCATCGGGGCAGAGGGAAATGCTTTGCGAGTCTTGTGAAAAATGTCGTGGGGTTGAAAGTAACCGGGGCCAACGTCCCCGTCTTTCATTCCATCACAGCGGCGCGCGGCGGAGAGAGAGGGAGGCCGGAGTAAAGAGAAATTTAAAAAATAATCTAAAAGTTTCAGTTTGCTGAAATAGTTTGGAGGATGAGACAGTGGAGACTTCACCCCGTTCGTGGAGTGTTTTTGGTGTGGCGCACATTCTCCTGTACGCACAACCTGTAATCACACCGTGCGTCTTTTTTGGAAGCTGTTAATTTAATTTGGCTACGGCTCTCCTGGAACTTGTTACACTTGTCATTCTGGGAAAAAAACAACAACAAGCTGTTGTTGCGTTAGGATGTCTTTCCCCTCTGTGTTTAAACCATTTCCTACCAGAGGACACACAGTTGGCTTCACTCTCAGCTTCAGTCCTCACTTTTCCTCCCTTTTTTTTTGCAAAATAATGATCAAAAATAAATAAATACACGCACTAAAAAGACAAATGTACACGTACTGATGATTGTGGTGACATCTAATTTCTGACAGGTAACCAATCAGTCCCCGCCTAATTTCACGCAGCATGTAAGCGAGCAGAGCAAAGTGACGGACCGCGTGAGCCGCAGGTTGATCCGGATCTACCAGCTGTACAGCCGGACCAGCGGCAAGCATGTGCAGGTCCTGCCCAACAAGAAGATCAACGCCATGGCCGACGACGGAGACGTGCACGGTAAGAGAATCCCAGTGGTACCCAGCACTGAAACCCCCCTAAAAACGCTTTTAAATCTTTCATTCATTTGTTTTCTTATTCAAATAATTCCATTATTTTTCTTGAATTAGATAATACATTTTACCTTTATTTTCCAATAAGGCCACCTGAAGAGAACTATTTGACTTTGTGCACTTCGCTGTCCGTTCAGCGAACGGAAATTTCCACGTTCCCAGTTTTTATTAAATTCCGCCATGCAAATCATTAAAAACCGTTTCACATTCTACCCCGGCTGGCCACTTCATTTATATTATTTTACATTTTAATTTCTATATTTTAAATTTTTTATTTTTTTTGTACAATTGAGTTTTCCAGCATACTTCCGAAATTTTTTTTTGCTTTATCATTGAAATTATTCCCAACGTTGTTTTTCCCTAAAATGGCTCAAGGTCAATATTCTAATGGAATTAAACTGATACTGAGATAGGTGCAGCAATCCTAGGCCTGAAGCATTTAAAGAGCAAAATATCTGAAAAATAATCAAAAAGTACCTTAAAAGTCACATTTTTTACATAAAGATATGTAAATGACCAAATGCAATGAGAGAAAGTGTTCCTAATGTAAATCAGCTTATTTGCAGAATTTGTTCATATACTTTCTGCCATCTTGCACCAAGATGCTACAGTTTCCAGACTAAAGTGAAACCTCTTATCATCAGCATTTTCTTGACCCCATTTAACCAAACAGTGTGGTGGTGCCGGTGGTCATTGTTTGGGCAATTTGTGATCCCAGTCTGTGCTGCTGGAGGGGAAGAGGCTCAGAGAAACTGTCCGGTGGATTGTAGATGGTGCTGGAGGTGATCCTCCAGAGATCCTGCGGGTCTGGAAGAGCCATTAGAAGTCATCTTACTTCTACCTCCCGAACATTTCCTGCATAGCTCATTCCCCCCCACTCCACCGCCCCCCCACCTTCAACCCCACTCCGTCCAGCCTCAGAACTCTTCATCCAGCTTTGCAGCCGGTCAGGCCCACACTTTTTGTTGTATTTATAGTGATCTGAATTCCATAAAGAACCTACTGATAAAGCGTTTGTTGCTGCTGCCTGCACAGGGCTCAGCTGTTGCAGGGTGCACATGTGGCCTCAAAAAGAGGTGTGTGCAAGCTATTCAGGTCACCTGAAGTCATTTTGTATGAAATGAGAGAAAAAGTGTGAAAGGGGAAATCTCTCCCATGTCTGACAGACTCATCCAGCTCAGCTGTAACTGCTGGTTCTGACCACAACTGTAACTCTCAGACGTGTAGTGGTTAGTCAGTGGGTGGGTGGAAAAGGCCCTGACCATCCTCAGTGACCCCAGTAACCCTGTTGGAACCGGTTTTATGAGACAATGTGGAATGAAACGGAATTTATAAAAAGTGGTCTGCCATTGGCTGTAAATGTTCCGGATCAATATCCACGAGACTGTCGAATCACAGCAGTGCAAACACACCAGACTGTTAATGACCTGAAGATACACACTATCTGTCACTCTGCAAAAGGCCAATAGTAGTAAAACTCACCTACATTGTCCTGTTATTTTACCTCGCTGAAGAGCAATGTAAAAACTGTACAAAGCTCCATAAAGTCATGCTCTGTCAACTGTCCGTATTTCCTGTTTCTTTCGCTGCTTCCCGGGATATAGAGACAAATGTGGAGCTTTATGTGTGAGGTCAATGCAGATTTATTTTTAAAGGAATTCTTGATGGGCCTGCCAGGATCGCCTCTTTAGCTTTCAAAGAATCAAGAGACACGTGGTTTTATCATTTTGCAAGAATTCCAGCTCGCATAAATCCCCAGGAATGGTCCCACGTGTTCGGCTGTACGAGAGTGTGTGCGAGGAGAGAGAGTGTGCACGCTTGGAAGCACGCTTGAGCATTTCTGCTTGTGTTGTCGATGCTTTTATGTGCACTGTTAAGTCATTCATTTGGGACAGGCACCGAAAGATCACGCTAACCTTTTACCGACCGTCCTGTTCTCAGCTGTGTTTGCTAAAAAAACTCTTTTGGTTTGATTTCTGCAGCTAAACTCGTCGTGGAAACGGACACGTTCGGGAGCAGAGTACGCATCAAGGGAGCTGAGACAGGCTTCTACATCTGCATGAACAAGAGGGGGAAGCTCATCGGCAAGGTGAGGAGAAAAAGCTCAAACAGCAGAATCAGAGGCGAAAGGGTGGCAACCATAGAACCTTAGTCGGAGGAGGATTGAGTGTATGTCTCATGGACTGTCTCGTGAAGGACAACCTCGAGTGCAGAGAAAAGAAAATGATCCATTCGTCATATTGTGAAAAGGGAAAGAATAAGATATCGAGGCCTAGAATCTGCAGCTGAATCTAGGAGGTTTGTGTTGAAGACAGGTCAAATTCACAGTAAACAGAGCAAATTTACACAATTTTGAATTAGCTGGGGACTACTTTGGATAAGACACAGGTAGATAGTTTAGTTTCCAAAATAATCCATCAGTTTACATGTGTTTATGATACTTCAAACAATGAGGTTGGTAATATTATATATATTTTTTGTTATTTTTCTCTATCTATAATCGCAACAAATCCCTTTTAAAGTCCAGTGTGTAACATTTAGGAGGATCTATTGGCAGAAATGGAATATAATATTCGTAGGTTTGTTTTCATTAGAGTATAATCACCTGAAATTAATCATCAACATCATTGTCTTTTTGTCACGTTAGAATTAGCTATTTTTCTACAGATCGACTGGGTCCTCACTAGCAAAACCCTGATAAAGCACATTCCTCTTACCGTATGTGTATTAGTCCACAGCTGAAAATAGTCCCCAACAAATTGCACCATTTCCTCCTGTTTGAGTGACGTTAAAACACTAAAATCCACAGTGCCCAGCTGTTTTAGGGAATTACAGAGCTCCTTTCTAGAACTAAACTATATATTTGTGAGCTTCCTTTATTCAAAGCATTAATTTATTAATTTAAAATTAATTAAAAAAAAAAATAATACAATTATTAATTAAAGAATAATTCCAAGCTGCACAGCATATCTTCAAATCCACTTGGCTTTTTTTAGATGGTAGCATATTATGCTATATTCTTAGCATGTTGCACAAGTGTAACCTCCAAGGTGTGTGTGTGTTTGGTGCAGCTAGATGTGGTCACGAGCAGCTAGATAATGTAAGGTGTTTTCCTTCATGCTCCTACAACGAGTATGAGTGATAAGAGGCTAATGGAGACTAATGCTAGCTATATGATATATTACAGGCTACAACATAAGGTGCAGGTCAGGGTTTAGTTAATGCTGCTGCTGCTGTTATGTGAGTGTGTAGGTGTGTGTTTCAGGCTATCTCAGTGGCCCTCTCTCACTGTGACGGCTAATAAACAGAGCTGCCAGCCTCTCTGCAGCCCCCCCACACACACTCCCCTCCACCCACCCAGCACCCTGCCTCGTACACCATCTGCCCCGAGCTACCGGCCCAGTCACAGCCTGCCCCGGCCCCAGTGTGTGTGTGTGTGTATGTGTGTGTGTTGTAGAGAGAAAGAATGAACAGAGAGTGTGTCTTTTGGGTGTATGCACATGGGTGTATCATCATGACTATTTTTAACACACTTATTTGTCCAAGAAGGTTGGAGCTTGTTACAGTAGGCTAGTCCAGCTAATACTGTGTCAGCTGACCTTACTGTACATTTTATCACGGGAGAAAGTGTAATAATTTACCGTCTCATCCCTGAGCTGCACTGTTGTCTAATGAGGCCTTAACAGAACACAGCAGAGTCTATTGATTGTTATTCAATTCAAGCTGACCTGGTCGGTTAAATTTAGCCTCAAATGCAACAGCAGATCAAACCAGGAGTGAAAGTGACACTTGGGGGCTGATTAAGACTTTATGGCGGGAGGATTCGTCCTACAGCTACTGACCCACAAGGGCTGCTGGATGTTTTCTGAAGGGGGAGAAGAGTCATCGCTTACTGTCATCCCCCTCTCTCTGATCTGTAATGACTGTAGCATATGCTGCATGTATGAGGGGAGGGCTATGTGTGTGTGTGTGTGAGTGTGTGTGCATGCAGGGGACAGGCTGCACAGGGAAACCTTTATACATCTGATATTTCCCATCTGTAAATGTTCATCGAGGAGTCCGCTCTGAACATTCCCGCTGACTGTTTTTCTCTGTGTGTGTCTCTGCAGAAAAACGGACAAGGCCGCGACTGTATCTTCACTGAGATCGTTCTGGAGAACAACTACACGGCCCTGAGGAACGCCCGCTACGAGAGCTGGTACATGGCCTTCACCCGCCGCGGGCGGCCACGGAAAGGCTCACGGACACGCCAGCACCAGCGCGAGGTCCATTTCATGAAGAGGCTGCCGAAGGGGCAGCAGCCCGCCCACCCAAGCCACCACCACCCTTTCGACTTCATCCACTACCCCTTCAGTCAAAGGACTAAACGTACGCGATACTCGTCAGAGCGTTGAGTAGGGGGAAGAAGATAGGAAAGACAGAGGGAAAGAGGAGAAACTGACTGACTGACTGACTGAATTACCAGCAGCCGACACACTCCTCTGCTCTCACAGAAAACCTCTAGAGACATTTTTTATACTGAGCATTACTATATCTTAATGTGTAGTTTGATTTCTATTTTTCTCAAAGTAAAAAAAAACTGTACATAAACAAAAAAAAACAAACATGAGAAATCTATTTTTGTACTCCAGACTTAGTACTGACCTGTGTAAAAAACAAAAACAAAAAGAAAAGTTTGTTTTTAGATGCACATAACTCATCGTCTGACTTACCGGGGACATGTTAGTAGTGTTGTTTTGGTTTAGTTTTTTGTTTCATTTTGACCAGTGGAGTCATTTTTTGGACTCTCGCCTGCTGCTCAAGGAGACTTGAAGGGCCCTGATTGACCGCACTGCCAGGGAACGCTGCGCTTCGGAGACACAAACTGTCACACACTGCGTCGGAGAGCGAGTGTTCTGCTAGATGCTGCATCCCGACTGGGATCATTCTGTATCTTTCTCACACGGTTCGAGTGAAACAGAGCTTCAACAGCGTCTGATGGAACAATGTGGCAGCTACATTTGATAATCACAGGTTTCCTGTTCCTGTTTCCTGTTCTGTAATGTTGACGTGTACAAAATGCATTGAAGTGTAAGGAACCCCTCAACACACCCACTGCCCCCTGCCCTCTTGTGGTCTTGTTGCCCCCCTGAATGTCTGTTTTTATACATATATAAATATATTTTTATTTGAGGATGTGTAAAATAATTTTAAGGATGGAATATTTATTTAAAATGTGTAATAAATGTACATTAAAATACTGATAATAAACTCTTGTTTGGTACATGCTTGCTTTGGACCCGTCTGTGAAGCCCTCATGAGACCCCCACAAGTTTGCTGACCATCTTTATCCTCTTTGTATGGAGGCCCATTTCCGCCAATGTGACAGGGAAAACAAGGATTCTGTAAATCATCATAATAAGAATCTTTCTCAGATACTAAGTCAATATTTTGAGAAAGTTTCTCATTCTAATTACAGAATCCTTTTTTTTTCGCGTCACATTGAGCTATATCTATATGCATATGTACTTAACTATGTGTAAATACATTTTAGCTTAATGTTAGTCTGAGAGCACCTGTACCAAGCCTGTAAGGTGTAGAGAAAATAAAAAACACATTTGTGTGCACACTTCACTTATCTCATGCTCTAAAATGAATAAGTTGTGTGCAAACCCAGCATTAAATAATATTTTTTTAACGTTTTAACATATGTTTAAGGGATATAAAGGATTACGCAATGTTTGTACCAGCAAATCTGAATTAAAGTGTGAGGATCTGAGCGACTTTAACAAGTGCCAAATTGTGATGGCTAGATGACTGGGTCAGAGCATCTCCAAACCTGCAGCTCTTGTGGGGTGTTCCCGGTCTGCAGAGGTCAGTACCTATCAAAAGTGCTCCAAGGAAGGAAAAGACCCAGAGACAGGGTCAGGGGCTGCAGAACATTATGAGAACCAGGGTGCTCAGTTGCTCAGAATGTTATGGCTGGTTGGTATACCAAAATCAGAATCAGAATCAGAAATACTTAATTGATCCCCGGAGGCAAATTTGTTAACTGTAAACAGGGAGCATGCACTGTCGGTGCATGCGCACTCAGTGATGTATGTATGTTTTATGTCTCCAGCTATAGCACAAATTGCCAGATATGGCATCTGAGCAAGGTTTTTTTTGTCTCTGTGCAGGCACGATAAGACCAAATTTTACATTTCTGTTTTAGTATAATCAGTTAATCAGTGATTTCTAGAGGTGTCAGTGGGTGTATTTTTGAACTTTGGACAAAGCCAGGCTAGCTTTTTTTCCTGCTTCCAGTCTTTACGCTCAGCTAGGCTAACTACATACCGATTCCAGCTCAGTCCATGAGCTCAATATCTCCTCATTTCGCTGTTAGAAAGAAAGCAGATAAGCATGTTTCCCACAATGGTGAACTAATAAGTGATGCCGTGTCCCAAGTAAAGGAAAGCTCGGAATAAGTTCTCACCCAGCTTTATTATAAATAGCAAATGGCTGTATTTATATAACACTTTTATCCAAAGCGTTATACTATTTGCGACTCAGTCCCACATTGACATACACAAATAGACACACGAATGGTAGCAAGCTACCATGCAAGATCGGCAACTTGGGTTGTAGGCAGGTGGAGCTGGGGATCAAATCTTGTAGTTGCAACAAAAGTAGACCCAGCTGTGTATGTATGTAAACCCAACTTGAACAGACCAACAAGTGGACCAAAGGTGGAAACAGAAGCCAAACAGACCCAGTGACCCAAGACCAGAAACTGTGGTTAAGTTTGCTGAAGCTCTTCCTCCAGTCAGATTGAAGCCTGAGTCAAGCACTTGCTCATCTGCTTGTTCCCTTGGAAAACCTTTAATTAAAGGTTTGTTCTGCCAGATTACAACATACGTTCTCTCCAACCCCTCCAGGTTTTGAGATATCTGTCAGTACAATGGAGAAGAATACCATTTCATTGGTAGTGCTCACAGTACTGAAGTATGAAATTTATCAGTTACACAGAACAATCTGGGAAGTTGTCATTGGAAGCTGTTTGGAAAAGGGCAAGCACTTTCAAGAAATACTCGGTCAACAAGGGACAGCATAACATTAAATTTCATGTCCGCAGACTGTACACGCTGGCAAACACGTGTTAGCACATCCATGTCCTTCCACAGACACCCAGTGTTAATTACTGGACTATAGCTATATAAAATGGTAGCCATGGTTGTCATTGGATTGGAGTCTTGGATTTATCCCTGTTGTGTTGGGGCGCAGCTAGAAATGCTAGAGAACAAAAATCTCCATACCTGGACAACATTTAAAATAATTATTGTTGACTGTTGTTGAATCCTGAATGGTGGGAAAATGCAAAACTTATTTTAAATTACATTACAATGATATCATAGTTAAAGTTTTGTAGTATTTTGATAATATTATGGTACACACACACAACATAGCTTGATAACTAGTGTGCTAACGTATCTGGCAAGTCACAAAATGTAGATTTCTTATGGTTATATTTATGCACTTAAATCAAAAAGTTACTTACAGCATGACACATGTTGTGTTTATTATATTAGCCAACCAAAACCACAAACCACCAGCTATGTCGAGTACTTACCCATAATGGTACATACATGTAGCGCTCCCTATGCTACAAAAAATGCTGCCAGGGAATGCCTCTATATGACCTACATAAATAAACATTACCATCATCTATACCATCACATGAAGTTATTCTTAATGCCTGCCATCAGGTCGGATTCCCCTAGAAACCAATGAAACAAGGCAGCCGAAACACTACCGCTCTTTGTCCAAAGGGGCCGCCAAAATCAACACAAAATGAAAGTTCTTGTTGCTGCTTTAAAGTCATTGTAAAGGAAATTCAGTGATTTAACTCTGAACACATTATACATGTCATAAAATAATTGCTGAAAACATTATAAAAGACTGTGAACTATGTAGTACTGAATTGTGGACTTAGACCGTTAAACTATTTTTCACCAGTTTTCGGTTCCGGATTTCTTTTGCCGGGGCTAGATGACACTCTGGAGCCATACTTAGCATAACCTCTCCCCTAACACAGTAATGGTACAAAAACGTACTTACAGTTACAGTTAGTTATTACAACTGTTTCTTTACAAGACTATTACAAACGTTTGCAGTATGCAGTACGCCTTCAACATCCCGCAAATGCATCTTCCCTGGATGTGAGAAATCAGCTCGGTCACTTTATTTAAATTTCTGAAGGATTATGCTCTGAGAAAGAGGTGGACCAATTTTGTGAAGAGCTATGTTGATGGAGAGGTGAGAATCACCACCAACACCCTCCTTTGCAGTGACTGGGATTCACGGATAATCCGTTGTCACTGGTGAACGGGGCCGAACCAACCATCTCCCGCCCCAAACTTCATCCTCCCATCCCCCTGAATTCAAATTTGGCAGGGCGGATAATAACACTTTTTGCTTTGGTGTGAGAAACTCAGAAATCATATTTATTATTACTTTACACAGACTTGTCTCTGTTGCAACACTAGTATATAGTATATAGTAGTCCAGTTCTTAGCCTGACCCACCTTATTTAAGTCGCAACCCGTTGTATACCTCATCTGTCTATTCGCCTTTACTTACAACAGTATTGACAGGATTTTCAGTGTTATTTTTAGTTGGAGGTTTGTTGAGTGTGCTTCTTCTCTAGCGTTAACCTTCTTAAACCAGCAGCTCTCAACTGAACAGAAAGGAAACGCTGTGGCCTTTGGTTTCTCCCCACATGAAACCTGACCAGGGAAAGCTAACAGGGAGGGTATTCTTAGTCTGATCCCAACAGGGATAACAAGGTCATTTGAAGTCATGAAGATCCCCCCCCCCCCCTTTCCCTTCCTTTTTAGCAGATAGCAGCATGTCAGTGTCACAGCGCTTTGCTGTTGTGAGGATGATACCGCTGTGTTTGTTTTTAGGCTTTAGCTTCCTTCAGGTTCTGTAACTCTTAGTATCTCCACTGTTATTCTTTCATCTCCTGCTTTTTAACACACAAACGTTAAATCTGATTGGACAGTCACAGCAGGCACTAGTGTGTGTGTGTGCAGGTACGTTTGTGCGGAAGAGTTAGATCTAGGCAAAATTTCATGTCACAATAATCTTGGCCAAAATAATTGTGATACACAACATTATCACTATAATCATGAAAATGTACTTCATACTTTTAAAATAGCACTATAATCATTTTACCTTCCATTTTGTTAAGAAAAACATATTTATTGCATCACAGATAGAAACCTCATCTTGTGTGTGTGTGTGTGTGTGTGTGTGTGTGTGTGTGTGTGTGTGTGTGTGCGTGTGTTTGTGTGTGTGCATATGTCAGTTTCTCAGTGTTCGTCTGTGTGTTTGTTTGCCAGCAGGAGAGCAAATAGTTCCAGCACTGTTGATTGAAAGTTGGCCATAAAAAAGAGGACATTTGTTGCAAAGCGCTCATTCTCCTCACTCACACTGTCTCTCTCAGACTTGTGCTGTCAATTGCATGAGCATGTTCCCAAAAATGAATTACAAACTTTACAAAGACCTTTTTCAGCTCACTGTGGTGGTTTTCAAACTGAGAACTGTTTGTACTGTAGTGCAGGGAAACCCAAACTTTTACATACCAAGGTTGTCCATATACATTTGAGGGTGTGGGCATGTTCAGAATTGTCATGGGATGTCACCTAGGTCTGGTCCAAAGTAACGCAAACCATTGGCTGTCCACTGTGGGCTAGCTTTTTATAGTTCTCAGTGGAGAGTGATGAAAAACAGTAATTTATGCTGTAATGAAGAATAAAACCAAATTAACTGGGTTAAGCTCGAACAACAAAAATACACTGCTAACAACACAGAAGCACTCACATCAGAGAAGGTCATGTCTTTTGATCAATAGACAGCAGAGTTATGTTATGTATTGTTTTATGGACTTAATGCGCAAAAACAGATATTCAAACTTTAATAACTGAATGTAAAGTTTGACCAGTTTTGACAGCACTGTGTCAAAGTAGCATCTGCTGTCCTACAAGCGAGCTCTGACTGTGTGTGTGTGGAGAGCATGTGAGTGTGTGCATGCAACATATCAGCACTGGTTTCAAAACTCCTAGTTTTGCTACAGACTCAGACCTTTTGTCGTCATACACTTTGGGTGATGTGACATCACCTCAGCTCTTCCCACCTACAGAGTAAATCTTTGTTTATAAGGGTTCACCTCATTGCCATCTGAGTAGATTATGAGATAGCTGACAAACTCATCAAACTAATGAGGAATTGTGTTCTTTGGACCATGAATATCTTTACCATATATATTGGCAGTGTGGCCCGTAATTGTACAGGTATCCTGTTCTGGACTAAAGTGTAACTAATTTATTATGATTAATCAATTAGTCCAGTGCAACTTATCATTGCTGCTCTACAGCTGTTAATCCATTTGGATTTCTCCTGTTCTTCATGCTGTTCTGTTCTTCTACAAATGCAGCAATTTGTTAATGTCTAGCACAACAAGAGGAAACAGACAATTTCAACCTCCATCCAAATAATATTACTACATCAATACTAAATCTCCATGATAACAAAGAGAAAGGCATTTAATTCAACTAATTTGAAAAAATCAAACAAAGAGCAGTAAATATCAAGATAAAATCAGATTATACTCCAAGCAGAGCATGAAATGGATCAGTCATTCACAGTTTAGAGTGGTGGTATTAATGTCAATAAAGGCATTATGTA
This sequence comes from Dicentrarchus labrax, assembly GCF_905237075.1. NCBI lineage: Eukaryota > Metazoa > Chordata > Actinopteri > Moronidae > Dicentrarchus > Dicentrarchus labrax. The sequence continues at coordinate 25,323,093 of NW_026136702.1, forward strand.
ATAGAGTTACAAACCATGATTACAACATTATAAAGTTGTAGATACGGACATGTCATTAAGAACATATATTGATCCTAAAATAAGAAGACAGTTAACTGTTGCTGAGATGATATAGACCAAATATTTAATATCTGAAGCTTTGTTGAATTAATGAAATATTTGCTGTAGATTCTCTGCCTGAAGCATTTTCTTCATGAAGGATGGCTGGGTTTTGGACATTAAATAAATAACTTTAGTCAGACTGTCTCATCTGCCTTCTAAAATATGAAAAAGATATCTTCCCAACATGTATACTGCATGCTAATCTTTATTTGTTGCCATGGAAATCCCATCCCATTTCCATAACATGATCTTTGCCTTGATGAAAACATTGTGTGACCCTGCACTAGCTGAGGGGACGCACCTAAACTGGACGACTTCCTCCAGCAGTTAATCCTGACCTATGAAAGGCTGTCTAATCCACTGCCCACTGCATTAAATGCTCTTGACAATACTTGACATTAATCTGCTTAACTCCTTCCACATTGGATTAACAGGGGGCTCTTCCCTTAGGACTTCCCATATAAGCCTGCAGACACCAGATCCATTCATTAAAGCCAGTGCTTTGTGATAACTCAATGACATTAGAAAAACAATAGAAAAACACTGATAAAATGCAGTTTTGTAATTTTTAAAGGGAGAATATGGTTTTGGAGGTGGCTCCATTGGTGTATGATGTGGTGGACCCAGTGTAAGGCTAGTAGACTTTGTGTAAATTGATTAAATTAGGACCCTAGTCTGCCCTCTGCATTGCAGCCCCCACCACAGCCTCCAGTGTCTGTAAAGCCAGAGTGAACCTCAGAAGAACTGGCTTGTGGGAAAAATCACACCTTCTGTGTTTCCAGTGCTGCCATGCAAATGTGGAGCAATTCCAGTGCAGAAAAACGGGGGTAACGCTTTCATCCGTTTTATTGAGCCTCGAACCATCGTCCTTAACCCCGGACAAACAAACAGAGCTACCTTCTTCATTTGCTTAGGGAGCAATTTAACCCCTGCCTTGACCCCCCGTGTGGAGGCCGTAGAATAGCAGGGGTGACCAGAGAACGCGACCCTGCCTCCCTAAGCGGCTTCGAATGCCACAAGACGACACAGAAGCTGCCCCCATCAAAAAGCACTTACAACCTCCAGCCACTTGTACATGCTACCAAACATTCAGAAGATGAGGAGTTTCCCAGGAGCAAACAGCCCCTGTTGACCCTGTGGGCTGACTGCTATCCGCTGTAAATGGTGGGAGAGTCATTGTATTCTGAACTTCTCTAAAGACTTTTGTCAGTATTATAATATGCCAGTTCATCAGGTATAGAGATAGCTCCAATTTTTTGTCTGTCTTGATTTATCAAGATATTATTTAAGTAAACAAGTCAACACTGTAAAACCTGATGAGTTAGTTTAACTCAAATTATTTAGGAAACCGATTGTCATAAACAGTTTAAATGTATTACCTCCAATAATTTAAGCAAAATATTTGATTTGAGTAAAAGTAACTCAAGTATTTATTGTTAAGGTAACTTGGGTAAATTAAGTTAGTCAATTTCATACAGTTAATTGAACGTAAAACTAGTACCTACACTCATACACACTTAAATTGAAGTTAAAGTTTTCTTCTAGTGAAGCAAATGATAACATTACCTTTCAGACCCGCTGACGCATGATAAAAACAATTTACAATCAATCGACTATCAAAATGGTAGACAATTAATCTGGGGGCTTTGGGGCTTACATTTTTGTAATAATATAAAGTCAACTTAAAAAGAAAACAGATTTGAATGAGACATTTACATATAATGAATGGTCCAAACTGGTGTCAAGGGAAACAAAGACTACTCACTTCGAAATATTGAACTCCCTAAAACTTGCTTAAACTGGAGCTGAGAGACATCTCCAAATGCTCGAGGTGCCATCTAGAGAGCTATGGAAGCAACGATATGCTGTAATGATTTCACTTTTAAGGGGAGGGGAATATAGATGATGGTATATAGATGGTTTTCAAAGTAAAATATTATAAATTGTATAAAAATCTGTGCTATATTTCCACATTTAGTGCTCAGTCGTCATTAAATGTCAACATTTTCCTTTTTATTATTTGTTCCATTGCTCAGCTTATTATTATTATTATTATTATTATTATTATTATTATTATTATTATTATTATTATTTCTGTCCCTATTATTGATTGTTTTCATTTTCCTTCTCTCTTTCTGCTGTTATGGGTTTGTTAGTTTAAGGGAATCAAATGTCACGATGGGGTTTCATTGCCAGACATTCGGCTGCGGCTCAGAGGCAGAGTGGGTCTTCCACTAATTGGAAGGTTGTTGGCTCCTCCTGCCACATGTCGAAGTATCCTTACGCAAGATACTGAACCCCAAATTGCTCCCGATGTCGTGCATCGGTGTGTGAATGTGTATGAATGTTAGTTTCTGTTCGATGGACTTTGCCACCACTGAGTGAATGTGTGTGAAAGGGTGAATGTGGCACGTAGTGTAAAAGCGCTTTGAGTGGTTGGAAGACTAGAAAGGCGCTATACAAGTACAGGTCCATTTACCATTTATTTTCATGTTTGAGGTAAAAACTGAGGATATTTTTTTTTTTTTTGTTATTTTTTGGGCCTTTTATTAGCTTTTATTAATAGAGACAGGAAAGGTGGGTGGAGAGAGAGGGGATGACACGCAGCAAAGGGCCACAGGTCGGATTCGAACCCAGGCCACTGCAGTAACTCCTTATATGTGTTGCCGGCTCTACTGACTGAGCTAACCGAGCGCCCCAAAACTCAGGATATCTTAATAAAAGAAGTAAGTTGACACAACATAATCCTCTTAAAAAATCAGTCATTCCCATGAACTGCTGAAGTAATAACTCAGTTCAACTGAACTTAAATGTGCAGTATTTCAAGTATTGATGATTTAATAATAATATGTTCCATTGATGATGAAAAGTTGACTTTATATCATTACAAAAATGTAAGTGCCACAGTGCTAAAATGCTTCGGATTTTTCCATTTTCGTCTTTATCTCAGTTTAGAAATCATCATAAGGCCAAGTATGCATCCAAATAATTCTTAATGATCCCCCAAAGTGTAGAGATTTGATGTTAATCACATAAAGTAGGCTATAACTTGATTACAGCAGTAACAATTAGATTAGATACAAATTAATTGGCTGCCACTCTAATAACTGATTAAGTTTATATTATTTTTATCTTACATCAGCCGTTTTGACAGGTACACTGTAAAACTTGATAATTTAGTTAAACTCAAACTCTCTGAGAAAACAGTTGCCTTAAACTGTTTAAATTTATTAACTCAAAAAATGTAAGCATGAAAAAATATTTGAGTACAAGTAACTCAAGTATTTGTTGAGGCCACTTAACAAATACTTAGCAAATTATGTTAATTTTACCAATTGCATTCAGTTAAGTAAATCTAAAACTAGTAAGTGAATTACAGCTGTATGCAGCATTTCTCCAAATTTATCTAAAATGTGTTAACAGAATTTAGCTGTTATATTTATCTGTAATAAAGTAAGACTAACCTCACTGCATCTGCTTTATACAAAATTTTACCACTTAAGTTAAATTCATAGTAAAATTTTCTTCGACTAAAGCTAATTATTACCTTACACTGTAATGTAATGTAAAATATATTGTTGAAACATAAAATCTTCCATTCCAAGTTAAAAAACATTCTTGATTAAATACTGTTTACTAGGTATTTAGTTTTCACAGTACAAATAAAAATGACAAAATAAGGTAGTGTCAATTAAAATTACTAAAGCTACTTGATCAAGAATGTTTTTTAACTTACAAAATTGAGTCAGTTGTACTTTTCGATTCAATTAGTTTACCTGGTTCTACAGTGTAAAATCCTGGCCACACCCTTAATAATTCCCACACATTCCAGTGTGCTCCCTTATTGTTGATGTTCAGCCCTAGTGCTTTGTTTATTTGTCTTCTATGGCTCTTTATGTCCATGACCCACCTTACGCATTTAAGTGTAAGAAACTACAATTACTTGATACTACTCTAAGTGACAAATTTGCACTAGCAGTAAAATTGGAAAATGAAGAGCATAAATCCAATATACAAATAATTAAATACTGGATTTAACATGGGATTTGTATGTCTGTAACTGATATATTATAGGGCAGGAGTAGGCAACCTGCGGCTCCGGCGCTGCATGCAGCTCTTTAGACAGTCCAGGGACTCTCTGTGGCTTTGACAAAAAATATTATAATTAATTTAGTTTTTTGTTCAAATAACTTTGCATTACAGTGTGGTTATTACACACAAATAAATAAAAAAACAACACAACATTTCATCAACTAAAGTATACATCATATGGTGCCACTTTCTATATATTTTGTCAAACTTCATGGCTAATAGTCCTGAGTCTCCCTTCTTCCAAATCCCAAAAAAGGAAGCGTCTTGGAGGAAAATAAAGAATTTAATAGTGCATGGACAGATTAATTTGCTTGCACCACCATGCTGCTGGCTTACTGGTATGCTTGATCTGTGGAGAGAAAACAAATATATGTTTTGTGGCTCCAGACAGATTTTTCTTTTTCTTTATTTGACCAAAATGGCTCTTCTGGTCGTAAAGGTTGCTAACCCCTGATGTAAGGAAACCTAACATGTTTGTTTTTTTTCCAGAAATGAGATCAAACTCTAATTATTGACTAGCAGCAGTGATTACATACTGTACTGTACTGAGCTGCTAACTAACTCCTGTCTGAGGATGTTCAGAGTGCAGACGCAGTAAGGTGGATGGATTCTCTATCAAAAATGACAGGCAGCCCATTAAATCCAAGCCCCCATTCAGCAGTGTTAACAAAAGCCACCAGTCTGACCAGGCTGGATAATTGAAACGCAAACAACTGATCAAAGTGAAGCTCCAGCTCGACAGTTTCATTGTTTATGTACGGGCCTTATGCGAGACCTGTTGACTTTTCCAATTGGAGCTGTAAACTTTTGTTTGTCCATGCATTTCCAAGACTGATTGTCAGTCTGATCTGAACAATTACCAGCTAAATGTGTTTGCCAGCTCAGGCAGAGCTCCCCTCCCTCTTTGCTGCCCTAAAAAGATCAAAAGGAAAGACCCCCTCCCACTCCATAGCCCCCTTGAAACACCCCACCGCAACCCCCAGACATCCCCTATACTCCCCGTATCCCTCCTCCCAACCTCTTCATTTCCTTTTAGCCATGACAGTTCAGCTGGAAAGCCAACCATAAATGATTTTTTCCGACGGCCCAGTGTTTGGGACATGGCCTTGTTGAGAGCGCAGCTTTCAACAAGGGGACATGTCTTTTAAAAAAGAGAAAGAAAGAAAAACGATCTGCATATTTCAATTATGTGCGGTTGTGCTCAGCTGATCAAAGAGCTGCAGGGATGCCACTCCTAACTGAAGGCTTGAGGACCCTCATGATGTGAATGAGTGCAAATTGATGCTACTGATGCTAAACGGTTAAGCGCCTCACAAAATGTTATAAGGTCAATCAACTTTTGGTAGTCATTTGACCGTGACACAACCTTGGCAGTTTTAGTGGCTAAATAGGCCTCAGGGCTGGGCTGGTTTTTTACTCTCAGTCTATTGCATGTTTGTAAAAATCACAATATGAGGTGAGGAGGGAACGCTGATAACTAACCTTTATCAGAAACTGAATGTAAATGGGGAAGGCTTTTTAAATTTAAGGCTAGATCCACATTACTACGTTTTGGAGCGTGTTTTGGCACCATTTCAGACATAATCTCTGTCCATACTTGGCATGGGATGATATGAAATGTCTTGTCATGATCTTGGCCAAAATAATTGCAATACACAATATTATCACAATAGTCATGAAAATATACTTCATACTTTTAAAATTACACAAAAACAGACTGGAATCACTTTAGCTAATAAGAAACACATACATTTATTGCATCTAGAAACCTTTGGAATCTATACTATTTCCACACATCCGGTTTAACATTGTATGCCGTCCTATACCTAGTCCATATTAACATGTACAGTGTACACTGGGCATGTGTGTGCTGGAGTAAACAGGAAGCAAGACGAAAATAATGAAGCAGAAATTGGATTGATCTTCACAAAAATATTATCAAAACATTGTAAATAGCATTGTGTATTGTACTATTGAGTGCTAATGAAAACCAAACAGAGAGCCCCTGTAACGCCTGTAAAGTAACTGTGTTAGTTGGTCAGTTTTAGGATTGATTTTAATGTAATTTTTGATGTTTTTTCTGCCACTAGGGGCTCTCTCACATCAACGCTTACACAGGCACAAAGAGGATAATTTGTCAGGCAACTGGTGACACGCAGTGTTACCTGAATAAAAGGACAGATTTCTGAGTTTGAACATCGTTGGAAACATTTGTCCAGGTCCGGATTCTTGCAAATGCCATTTGGAGCGATAGAACAAGCCAGAGGAACCTGACTTTTTCACAAATCATCTGTCTCATATACTACTCTGGGAACACAGTGAAAGTTTCAGCAATGATATTAGTGTTCCTGCATGTTATTTTCCTAAAACTTACTTACTGCATCTTTAAGTGGTGTGAGCTATTTTACATGCATTAATTCATGTAACAACACAAAGCACAGATATTCAGGGATATCTAGACAGCAATTCATATACAGACGAAACTCTGAGACGCCCCCAAATTACAGAAGCCCTAAAGGGCCATGCATTCATACATTTTGTTTCCACCGTTTTCCTGTGATAACGAGTTAATTTTCTTGAGATCTCGAGATAACGACTGTGTTATGATAACTGCGGTCAAGCCAGCCGCTACTCCGATCTCCGTGGTCAAATCCGCTGCACTTAAATTCAATTCAATTCAATTTTATTTGTATAGCACCAATTCATAACAGAAGTTATCTCAGGACACTTTTCAAATAGAGCAGGTCTAGACCGAACTCTATAGTTTAAAACATTATTTACAGAGACCCAACAGTACCACCATGAGCAAGACCTTGGAGACAAGGGCAAGGAAAAACTGCCTGTTAAAAGGCAGAAACCTAGGACAGATCCTCCGGCTCTAGGTGGGTGGTCGTCTGTCTCGACCAGTTGGGGACCAATGTGAAGAAATGCCAAAACAAAAGTTTCATATTTGTATCTCCAAGTGGCATATTTTCATATATTTGAGGTACAGTAAAAGCAGGTACAAATGTGGAATTTTATTGTTGAATTTCTCCAAATTGGTGCATTAGAAATGCTTGATATTAAGTATGTTTTTTATTCATCATGGGCGCATGAAACACTTTAATGTAACATATTTTATTTTAAATGTAGGTTCGAATTATAGCTTACTGTTCTTAATACCTTTATTTTGAAATCCGGAAGTGAATACGCTGTAAATTTAAGTGCGGCGGATTTGACCACGGAGATCAGAGTAAGCGGCTGGCTTGACCGCAGTTATCATATCACAGTCGTTATCTCGTTATCTCGAATTAATCAACTCGTTATCACGGGAAAACGGAGGAAATAAAATGTATGAATACATGGCCCTTTAGGGCTTCCGTACCAAATTATAAAATGTGCCTTTTTTTAATGTCTTTTTGGATTCTCAGGAGGCTGTACTGCCACTTCAAAGCGCGAAAACCACTCGCCGCAAAACCATCGCCTTACGTCATGACGCTCGGCACGTAATTCCGTCGTCATCCCCCGTCAGCTCGTTTTTGGAATGGCTTCCTGTTTCCTCTGTCCTGCTCCTCTCTGAAACATGGAATATTGTTTACTTTCTTTAACACCCGTTTTAACGAACTACTACCGTGTGCCAGGCAACACACCGCCGGGACCCGGACGGAGAGCGTGCGAGGGGGGAGCAGCGGTGCTGTCAGAGCGCTCGCCATGTTGTTATCCCAGCTGCCAGAGGATGTTCTCTATCATATCTTGTCTTACTTGGACTACAAGTCTCTCAGTCGCCTCTGTCAAGTGTGTAAAACTATCTACCACTTTGTGAACCGGGACGCTGTGTGGAGGACGATTGCCAAAGAGTTTTTAAACACTGGAATTACTCGAAGTGGGACGGACATGTAAGAGAACGGTCACACACTGATGAGAAACCCGCTGTGTATTTTTAGCTTAGCATTAGCCTTAACCTGTGGTTCTCAACCTAGGGTCCAGGGTCTCCCAGGAGGTCATTGAGAGAGTTCAAGGGGGTCCCCAGAAAAATTAGGAGTAGCCTATTTTAATTTCACTATTATGTGACTGACTCGAAGTTAGTCCACTTAGAGAATGTATAAGAAGGACTATCCTGTTCACACTCTTCAGTTATTTCCTGACACTTCTGGTTCTGGCTCCTCCTACTGCTCCTAATGGCATTTTAAAGAATCCACTGGGCCTGAACCAAAACAACCAATCAGAGCACTAGAGAGATAGAAAGACTCTTTAGGTTGGTAGCTTGAAGATGGTTGATTGTTGAGTCTCATTCCCAGTGTGGATATTTGATGAGCTGGGAATGAGACTCTACAGTGAACTATCTTTCGTGGCTCTGAGAGGAACCAGATTTTTCACAGATTGCTTCAGGCAATTTTAAATGTGTTATGGTGGCAGCAGGGAGCACCCCAGTCTCTGGCAGTGGTACCCTAATTTTACAAGAACGAGTAAATATTAGGGGAAAATGGGGTTGGTCATCACCCTTTTTGCATTCATTTGAATCCCTCAAAACCTGTGCCCTTAAGAGAATAGAATTCAAATAAAATTGGGTTTGAAATGTTTTTCACACCACACCCAATTTACATTCGTAATCCTTTTTTTGTCTTCATAACAGACTACAAAAGACACCTTATCTTTGGTGTTGTGAAACACCACCACATCTGTAAACTCGCGAACGTGAAGTAATTGCCTGGCTTGTACCACTTATAGCGTTCCAGTTTGTCTTTGGGCGTTTGCTACACAATGAGTCGGAAAGAACATGTGCAGCAGCTGTGTTATATTTCTTCTCGAGCCACCAGGGGCAGTGGCAGGCTAGTGTTATTGTGAGCTACATTAGCCTATTTAGCAAACCAGCTCGAAAATTAAAACAGCCAACGTAGTACAAATACAAAGAAAATACATCTCAATTACCATGAAATATGGGCGCAGCCATCTTTGTTTTGTGAGTCGTACGTTCCTCCTCGTTCAGCTCGGTGTACCCTGAGGAGCCCCGAGTGGGACAGCTGATATTACGACCAAAAGGGGGTGTGTCTCGGTGAAATGTCGCGAGATAGCTGCGAGATTTACACTTTCCAACTCGGGCGGGGGATTTTACGAGACAAATGGATAGCACCATAAGTCACACACTGTGGGGTTGGTTGTCCCTTCATTGTTTTAATGGGGGGAGTATTATATAATTTAAAGATTAAATTAAAAAGTTACATTTTATTCAAACCACCTAACACATCTCCTGCATAAAGAGAACAATAAAGAGGAAAATGATCCCTGTGATCCTTGATATACAGTATACAGAACAATAATACTATGTAAGTCACTCACTATCACTCATATGTGATAACCGACCATGAAGAGAATATGACAAGCATCCCCAACTGGGATTTCTTGCTAGCGGCTCAGTTAACAACCCCATGTTGAAGCCTGTCCAAGAACTATTAGCTGGATATTTACAGTTTGAAATGAAAAACACAAAGTCCTCTCACCTCAATGTCAAGTGTCTTACTCCTGAAATGACCCTGCAGGTGACCTCTGACCCCAATTCATAAAATTTCAAGGCCAAAATTTTTTAACAGCGCCCTCTAGGAAGTGAGATCTAATGGATGTGACAACCACCCCTGTTCTCCCCTCATTGTACCTATCATACATGAAAATCACTCACCTTTGGGCCAAATTCGCCGTTTTGAAACCAAAATAGGTGACCTACGTGAACCGTGTAGATTCGATGAGAGAATGTTTTGGGGGGGTGTAGGTACGGGCGGGGGGGGGTGTAGGTACCAGAGATTCAGTGAACTGCGAACAGGTGCGCGTGCCAGAAGGGAGCGCGAGTGCATGGAAATATTAGCGCGAAGGGCCTTGCATCACCAGTTTCTTTCTCTGGGAAGGTAGCAGCTCGATGAACTGAGTCATTGAACACAGCAGGAGAGAACGCAACGTTAGCCAGCTAAAGCTCCGGTGGAACATTTTTAGCTAACGCTACCGTTAACGTTAGCCTAACATTAGCTAGATATTGTTACTAAAGTTAGCTGCTAGCTTGTATAGCTAACGGTAAATCACAAAAAATAAATAATAAATTGTATTAAAATCTGAATGACATAACATTGTATTGGCTGTCAATCATGATGGAAGAGTAGACAAGTTAAGTTACAGGAGGTCCACCATCTCTTGTGGGGGTAATGCATTAAGCCACATTGTGCCTCATACTGTAAATGTTAGCCCCAGTGACAGGCTGGCTGACAATGGCTTCATGCATAATACTTAGTGAGGAGGCCATAATATTTTTGACTTATGGCTGAAGTTAAGTTTCTCCAGCTCTCCCCAGGTTGGCAAAAAATGCATCTCAAAATGAATCAGATTGATGCTTTACAATATCAACCTCTGGAAGGAATACAGTACGTTTTAGAGCAGAGTTGTCAAACTAATCTGTTAAAGGAAAACTTTTATTATATCTTGAATGTAATAGTTGTACATTTCTTAATCAGGTGTAACATTGTAATTACTGAGTTAATTGCAGAGATCGGAGAATGCAGTAACATTGCTAAAAGAAGTGGGAGGTGAGAAGAAACACAGTAAGCAGTCAGGCAATCGCAGGTTGTCGGACTCATTTAGGGGAGAAATGAAGACAAGAAGCACAATGATCACCCAGACTGAAATTGTAATGAATGTTGTAAACAGCAACTTTCAGTTTACTTTCACTCTAAACAAAGTGGTTTAGATCATCTGTTGTCTTGTTTCCAATTGTCTGAGTGCTTGTGTTAGTGCCTGGCTTCTCTATGGTAGAGAAGACCAGTTGTCAGCAGTTTACTTGGTGTTTACCATGGTTTTTTTAAGGGCATTTTATGCCTTCATCAGATAGCCGACAGTAGAGAGCTGCTTGGAAATAATGGGGGGAGAAAGCTGGGGATTGACGGTTGGATGAAAAGCGGGAATTAAGGCACAGCTGGCACATTAACTCCTAGACCACCAGGGCACGTCGTGTTTATTACGTTCTCATAACCAATAGAAATGATGGCCAAAGCAGTGAATTTAAGATCTTTTTGGAATTTTGAGACTTTTCACAAGTTTCTAGCCACCATAGTTTCTCCTACACACTTGGAAGCTGAGCGTTTTTTCAGTTGGTTGCAGTCTTCACCGCTAGAAAGAGTCCTACATACTTGAATTGGATGCAAGTCATCAGAATAAGGAAACTTCAGAAGTCAAAATAAATGATATAATATCTGGAAAGCACACCAACCATTTTCCTCAATACTTTTAGCTTTTTTGCCATTCTTTCAGGCTTATAGTGAAGTAAAGCAATCTACAGTATTTTATCCACTACTTTAGGTATTTCACAATTTTTCTAATACTTAGACTTATTACTATTATCACTAGCACTTAGTAATTACACAAGAACAAATGTTTGGAAACAGTTAAAAAAATGTGGAGTCTGTTGGTATGTTTTATTTCCTAATGCTAGTTTTATTTGCAGATATCTGTCTGCTATTTGCTGTGCAGACTGAAGAACAGTGTTCCTGTATGTCCTCTATGGGGTAGATGGGATGTGGATGATTTAAAATGGCATTCAGCCCTATACATCCATGGTGGTAAAAGCAGAGTCATGTTAAACTGTCACTGTTATTGCAGATATCCTCACATCCCCCTGAAGGACAGAGTGAAGATAGCTCAAAACTGGTATGATGGGGTCTGCAAAAGGGCTATTCCCCTCAAATGGAAAACAAAGTAAGTGAGTCATTTGCTTATATGCTGAAACGCTTTTACCCATTTTTTATTTAATCTTTCATATTTTTTCTACGACTTTTAGTGAACTGTTTCAACAATTTATCAATTACGTTTAACTACTTGAACAATTTATCCACAATTTGTCACCATTTAATACTTTTAGCTAACTACTAAGCTAAGAATTTCAAGCATTTATCAATAACCTTTAGCTGTCAATTTAGCCATTTAAATGTTAATATTAGAAATTGTGGTATAGGTAAAATACAGTAAGCTTAAAATAATTAGCTATCTATCTCAACCATCAATTCACTTTCTGTGTGCTTGCTAGCTATGTAAAGTAGGAGTTACAGCTAACTCAATAAGAGGATATATACACAAAAATGTGTTGAGCTTCTCTTCAATCTTTCCATGCACCCCTTGGCAACTGCCAATAAATGCAGTGTAACACATGAGAAATCGAATATGTATACAATGAGAATTTACACTTTATATACTGTTTTCTTCTGTCTTTATGCTAAGCTAGGCAAACCATGTTGCAACTCCTGACTCCATACGTAACACACAGATGTGAGATTGATATCCATTTTTTCTATAGGCAAGATGTTTCTAGAGACGTTTAACTATTTTTTTAGGAATCATAATGTATTTTTCATATGTCAGACACATATTTTACCGGAGTCAATCATGGTGACTTTCCATTCATCTTAGCTTTATTCTCATAATTTCGAAATTGCTTACATTTTTCTTAAAATCAGAAATTATGTGTCTTGCCTTCAGGCTGTTGCCATGGTTGCAGATGGACAGAGACACATTGTTTCTGTCTCAGGCTGCTGATATTGGAGCGTACCATCTGCGGCAAGACTCTGGGCGGCTCCAGCATAAACCATTTGAAATCTACTCGGGCCACGAGGGTGATGTCTGCCGCTTTGTTCTGACGGACTCTCACCTGATCAGTGGTGGAAGGTAGCTCATGCCCTATTCCTTTTTGTGTAACAATCAGAGCTAATAAAGTAACAGATGCCAGATGTTTTACAAAAAGATATGGTAGTCCTTGTTCAACAACCAGTTATGTCCACAGGCATCATAAACTTATAGGAGAAAACCAAACCAGCCAACAATTCTACCATCTTGGTACTGATTGGTACTGGTATCGTAATTTTTCAAACTATACCCAGCCCTACCAGTAACACACTGTGTTGGCCAATCAGTTAGATGTAAGTGCACATTCCTTGTTCATTACTTTGTAACATGATCAGGACAATTCTACTGGTTACCTTGTGGGCAAAGCAACAGAGGGTAAAATGATTGTTCCTGTGATAACAGCATTCCAGGGATGTAAATACTATCTTATAACATTATTGACCGATGAATTAAACTGGATTGCACCTGAATTGCTTTTCATTTTCTCACTAGTACCTTTAGCAACACATCCATTCCAACAAGACACATGTTTCCTGCAAAAGGGAGATTTTCCATCTGAACATAGCTATAGCCATTGGCTGCACAGACAAAAGACCTCTTGGCAAAACTCAAACTCCAAGTTAAAGAACCCTTAACACACTGTTTGTTGGGTGGCACATGAGCAAAGACCATTATGCTAAATGAAGTGTCCTAACAATGAATTTGATAAAAAAAAAAAGAAGGATTTCAACCAAATCAAACTGTGATCATTGTTCACGTCATCGTGTGACCTAGTAAGTGTTGGATTTCTGACTTCATATGCTGTTGAAGGCCATGAAATATGGTTAAAAGCTCTGGAATAGGCTTGTAACTGGACCTTAAGATGGGAGGAAATCATCAACCCATACTGGAGGATGATAATATATTATTGTTTTTAAATGAAGGATTCCTCATGATATTTTGGCTGGCTTAGATATCAGGCTAGTCCTAAAACTAACTGCCCTTTGTCCGTGACAGTGATGGCAAGATCCTAGTCCACAGCAGGAGGAGAAACATGTCGATGGAGTTATCAGGTCATAACCAAGAAGTCAACTGCCTGGACTCTAAAGATGGACTCATCATCAGTGGATCCAGAGACAGAACAACCCGGGTCAGAGCACATCTACAATTCAGATTTATTAATGTGATACACAGTACCATGGTGTTTAGAAGACAAGACTGGAGCACGTAAACCTCATTGCTTTAAAGGGTTTTGTTTCCATCACTTTATATTTTTCAGAACAAGAAAATATTACATTTCACCTCAGATTCAAGCTTCATTGATGTTTCAGCTATTCAAAACCCAATCAAGTTTTGTTGCCCGCGATCCAATCGAAGTCATTTAATTTTGAGTATCTGCTGATACCGAGTCCCAATATGATACCGTTTTTTTTTTTGGCCTTGTCGCTATCTTGGGGGAGTGTCTCTCTTCAGTGTTTGCTTCCATGCAAAGTTACCTGAATTAACTGTATTCTATTGAGTGTTAATTTCTGTTCTCTGTACATTATTTGTGCGGATTACATTAATAAATTACTCTCCACTGCAATGCTGTCTGTCTGAGTTGGCTAGTTGACGATGGCTGCACTGTGCACTCGTGTAACAGCTGACGTACAAACAAAAGATCGGATTGGATCTCTAAAGCTCATTTAAAAATGCCTTAATCGGCCCTGATACCAGTCGTTTAAATGGGATTGGGACATCCCTAGTTTCAGCAATATATGTTTGTACCATCGCATGACTGCTCATGCATGCAACATGAAACGTTCTTACTGTTGACTTTTGTTTCTCTAGATTTGGACTTTGACTTCCAGCTGCCCCAGAGACACAATTCCCATGTATGACAGAGTGTGGTCCGTTGCTATAAGTCCCACGCTGAGGTAAGCATTTGCTCAGAGTCACTCAGTTAAATAGGATTTACCCCAGGAAAAAACTTTTTGGGTTAAACATGTTCAGATGGTGATATCAAACTAACTTGAGCCTGATGGTGGACCTTTTCTTGTTGCAAAGTCTATTTCTCCTTTGAATAATGTTTCTTGTGGAGGTAACCTCTGTAGCTGGGGTCAGGACATAGGTTGCGAATAAGCAGAAAAAGACAAACACATATAGGTTCAGAATGTTGTCTGACATTGCATTGCTATGACCTGACCACAAGGTAAAATGTGATCAATCAAACATTCACCTGCTGACCTGACAGATCCTGACATACAGTTGCAAGAAAAAGTATGTGAACCCTTTGGAATTGCCTGGATTTCTGCATAAATTGGTCATATCATCACATCTAAGTCACGACAACCGACAAACACAGTCTGCTTCAACTAATACCACACAAACAATTATATGTTTTCATGTTTTTATTGAACACACCATGTAAACATTGACAGTGCAGGGTGGAAAAAGTATGTGAACCCCTAGGCTAATGACTTCTCCAAGAGCTAATTGGAGTCAGGAGTCAGCCAACCTGGAGTCCAATCAATGAGACGAGATTGGAGGTGTTGGTTAAAGCTGCCCTGCCCTATAAAAAATACACACCAGTTTTGAGTTTGCTATTCTCAAGAAGCATTGCCTGATGTGAACCACGCCTCGCACAAAAGAGCTCTCAGAAGACCTATGATTAAGAATTGTTGACTTGCATAAAGCTGGAAAGGGTTACAAAAGTATCTCTAAAAGCCTTGATGTCCACCAGTCCACGGTTAGACAAATTGTCTATAAATGGAGAAAGTTGAGCACTGTTGCTACTCTCCCTAGGCGTAGTCGTTCTGTACAGATGACTGCAAAAGCACAGCGCAGAATGCTTGACTTACAAAAATCTCTGACACATGCTAACATCTCACATATGCTCTTTTTCTTTAAAGGTTGATGTTTACAATAATATCCTCCACCATTGGCAGGTGTATATCTTTATTTCAGGTGAGGCAGCGTGCCTTACTGGCCATCCTGGCAGTTATGATATTTAACTGATTTTTATATTTTAATGCTTGTTCTTCATACATTGCAGTTAAAGCTGCAATAGGCAACTTTTATAAAAATATTTTTTTGTTATATTTGCTGAACTTGCTGACAGTAGAACATGATGCAGATAATCTGTGAAAGGTCTCATTCCCAGGGCTTCAAATACAGACGCTTTGGAACCCTGGGAATGAGATTCAACAGTCAACTATCTTCAAGTTTCCAACCCAAAGTTTATTTTTATATTTGATATCTGAACCAATATCTGATTGGTTGTTTTCGTTTAGGTCTGGTGGATTCTTACGAATGTCATTAGGAGCACTAGGAGGGGCCAGAGGAACTGTTCACAGATTATCTGTCTCATGTTCTACTGTCAGGATATAGTGAAAGTTTCAGCAAATATGATAAAAATGCATTGTTCTAAAAATTACCTACTCCAGCTTTAATGTATTGAAACCAACCCAGTATTGGAGAC
The DNA here is from genome assembly GCF_905237075.1 of Dicentrarchus labrax. NCBI lineage: Eukaryota > Metazoa > Chordata > Actinopteri > Moronidae > Dicentrarchus > Dicentrarchus labrax. Next base: position 25,339,357 of record NW_026136702.1, read on the forward strand.
TGAAAATAATATGAAAAAATATGAAACCATCTGTGGAATAGCTGTTATATATACACTACTCACAAAAAGTTAGGGATATTCCACTTTCGGGTGAAATTTAATGAAAATGTAAAAAGTTTGATGCTACAGTGATATTATATCATGAAAGTAGGGCATTTAAGTAGAGAAGTTCAAATTAAGATCACCTGGAAAGGTTATAGTGCATTTTATGTACATTCTGAAATTTCATCCGAAAGCCAAATATCCCTAACTTTTTGTGAGTAGTGTATGTCAGTGGTATATCAGTCTTTTACTGAACTGACTAAAACTTGACAACATGGTAGTATTTTCTCTCAAATGGCAATACATGAGTAAACTTGCACTTGCATATGTAACATTTTTGAAAGGAATAGTTTTGGGAAATGTTCCAAAAGTGATTACAGCTCCCTTCTGGCCACTGAAAGATTTGGTTTTGTCTCAAAATGACTTGATTTGATTTATTTTTTTTATATGTATTCTAAAAAATATATCTCACCCTCTTTTATAACACTTGAATAGCTTTAAAGGGCCAATAGAACCCATATCATGTAGTTTTATTTGCCAAACAAGACATGGCACTGCACTCCTACTGTAGGTAGTCCTACTGTGAGTACTGCTGTAGTTTCACTGGGTTTAATGCAGGATACCAGTTCACTTGTGTGATGAATGAATGGATTTCACAGCCCATGCCAATCTGTGTTTTGTGCTTTGATTGTTCACCTTTCCCCTCCTCGCGTAGCATGCACAATCATTTACCATGTGGTTTTTAGTTTTATTTTTACAAAGTTTGTAAAACAGGATTTCTGGCAGCACCACCTGGTAGAACGTTAAGCTTTATAAGAAGACTTTGTTGAAGTTGGAGAAATGGTGTACACACTTATAGAGAATAGTAAAGCTTTCCCACCAGTGTCAACATACATCTAGTGTGATTTGTTAAAATATCCAGGAAGGTACTGGCTGGAATGGGCTTCAGAGAGCAGATTTGTTGTAGTGGTGATTTAGAAGTGCCTTTGATTTCTCAGCCATGTTTACACCCAGACACTACACACACACTCGATCACAGCATTGATGCAGAGTGCCGTAACAGTATCCTGACTTCAGCACCTGCTAGTCCAGCAGAGAGGCAGGTGACCGTCCATCTGGCTGCAGAGTGGAAACATCACAGGTCTGGGGTTTCCCATCTCGCTGAATAATTTCCTGTATGCAGCTTCAGGATTAATTAAAGCAAAGTACAGTAGTTAATGTTAGCGCCTGTGGTTTCACCATAGCAGGATGCTGACTTTGTTATATTTATTTTCCCTTTTTAATAGCAAGGGTTCTGTTGACTAAATACAGTAAATTACATCTTTAGGTGATCTACCTCATTGTATCTCATAATATACCCCCTTTGAAATATTTTTTCAGCCCTTACCAGCGCTTAACATTTTTTGGTAGAAAGAATAGCCCATAAAAAGAGCTACATAATGTGCTGCGCAATCAGTGATTTATTAAACAACAACCTTGTAACTGGAAAACACTTAAATGCTAAATTTCAAATGTTTAGAATCTACTAAATCACTAAATTCATCGCAAACCAATTTTTTGTCATCATGCAATAACACTGTACAACATGCAGTTGCATTAAACTGCGTCTTTTTGATAAGTTACACTTATAATTGAATGTGAAACACAGAGGGTTTACTGCAGTTGACAGTTAACAGCAGTTAACGACTGCATTGAAAATAGCAATACTAATTATAAAATGTAGTATACCAAACATTGAAATTGTTTATTGAACTTATAGTATAATTCTTTTAGGGATTATGCATGACTGATATTTGTAAATTAACATGAAAAAAAAAAACAATCTCACAAACCCCCTACAGCGCCTTTCTATTCTTTCGACCACTCAATGCGCTGGACACTACATGCAACACTCACCCCATTCACACACATTCATACACTGATGGCAGTGGCTGCCATGCAAGGTGCCAACTGCTCACCAGAACAGAAACTAAAAACAGTAACAGTAATACCATTTGCTTAAGCACACTTCGACATGCAGGGAACGAACCACCAACCTTCCGATAAGTGGACGACCCACTCTACCTCTGAGCCACAGCCACCCACCCCTAGTACACCTAGGTGTACCCCTAGGTCTACACGTGCCACCATTTAAACACTGATATACCTAGCTAGAGAAGCAAGTTGCTCTTTTACCCTTATCTGCTTAATACTGTGAAGTACTTTGAAATCAATATCTCTTCAGAAAACAGTTTTAAACTTCAACTGTTATCTAATGGAGTAAAAATGATTCATAATAATTCACCCGTTAATCAGATAACCACCAATAATGGTTTTAGCCAGTGTAACATGATGGTTAATTTATATACACGCTTCTCATAGAGAAGCTGACTTTTGCAGTGGAGACATAGGGCCTCAACAGTGCCTCTTGTATTTCACAACATTTGGGTCTTTTGAGAATTAACTGACTAATTACTGGTTAATTTATGTCAGGCTATTGAAAGAAAAATTAACTGAAACTAACATCAATAATGTTACTCCCCTGACATTAGGGATGTTAGTTTCAGTTAATTTTTCTAATTTGCCTATGTTGTCTCCTGGATCCCAAACCTCTTCTTTGGCATACCTGCCCATGTCAACAATGTGAGGTGTGTACAGCCTGGGAATTTGAATTTCTGTGTTACTATCCAATACATGCCCATCCACCACCTGGACCTTCACATCTGTACTTTCCACTACACAAAGGATAAACTACTTCTTGTATTGGCATATATATAAGCTTATAAATAAGTGAGGAGAAGATACAATTTCCTAATTTTCAGTCTAAAACTGTGGCTGTTCACACCAGGAAATAAGAAATCCAGTATATCAGCATACATGCATGGTGGCCTTGTCTGTCTCATCCAGGCCTCTGAGCGTCTCTCAGATCTGAGAGGAACAGGCAGATTATCCACATCATTAATTCTCCAATTTGCTGGCTGAAATAGCAGACCGTGCCTCAGCCCGCCGCCCCCTCATAATGGAAACCTGCTCCCTACCTCTCACTGACCAGCGGCCTGGTTAATTAAAACTCTTCTGGAAACCAGGTGTCAACTCACTGATAAACCTATTAAACCCGCTTCTGCCCCGCACACCAAGTAACTCACCCCTCCAGCTGGTTCCCGAGAGGAAAATACTTTTTTCAAAAAGTCAAAAGTCAGAACAAACCATACAAAATCGAACAGTTGTTAAGAAAGTGCTTTATAGCTAGGGATGAAAGCCCCACTCAGTGAGCTGCAACCAATAAAAAAGTCTGAACTAAAACAGTAGGGGTAGACTTCCACCAATGTATCTGCTCTATGATCAGATAATAAGAATAACAAATTTCTCCTCTGATATTATGATGCAGATATTTATTGGAGAACTGATGAATACTCACTTTCACTACACTTTCATACAGTATCAGTTTCCACAGTTTGCATGCTGAGCCATCACAGAATGGATATAAGACCTTATACAAGCTTGATGTGCAAGGTCCTGGTCATTGACATGCATTTACCTGAGTACAAAAAGCATATCTGATTTCATACAACTTCAGTTTAAATCTCAGAATCAAACGGCTATCATCTGACAATGATTTAGCCTCTGGGGCAACGACCAATATCTTCTGGTGTACCCTGCGGATATCCAGAAAAGGAGTAATGGTTATCTGGGCCAGGACTTCGTCTTCAGTCCAAGACAAGAAACACACATGCGGATCCATTTTTCAAAAAGCTAAGAAAAAGCTAAGTCATCGTCAGACCATAGCTGATTGGTTCCACAATTGCATTTCAGCCAATGTGTTCCACTTCTTTGCTTTCCACATGGACTGTTTTACCTGCATGCCACCAAAGCCCACTCAAACATGATTGACTACTCGGACTACAAGCAGACACCAGAACAGCTCCAGTACCAAAATCCTGGTCCCCATATATTTGTTTATAGAGATTACGCTTTGGGGGCGATTCCTGAGTAATTGTTATTTTTTATATATTATATTATTCTTAAATTATATATTTCCATAATCATCTGCTGAATATACTGTAGGTATAGTGTTGATTCTTACATTGCCTTCAAAAATAGTAGCCTACCTGGTTTCCAGTCAGGAGGCTGATCCTCTTCCCAGATGTACAACTCAAGATGGGCATCGTAATTCACTGTCTTTAACAGTTCGTGGCATTTGTTTGTGCCATGTGCCACTTTGACTGATTTTGTGAGATACTTAAAGGTTAGTTCAGAGTGAATGGGGTGAACGGTAGCTGCCTTCACAGCATGCCTTTGGCCACAGAACAAGAGGGAAGAGAGGGAGAGCATCTTGTGTTAGAAATGTAACTGTAATTGAGTGTACAGGAACAGCATTTCAATTTCTTTTATTTGTATGATTGTGTGAATGCAGTCATTCCAAATGCATCCCATTCTCTTAAAGTTTAACCGAGCATTATTGCACTTGTGCCGTAAGTTCTACACTACCATATCCAATTATTTTGTTGACTTAAGTAGAATCTGGGCTGATAGTATATCTCTTTACACTTCAGAATTCTGTCCATCAGATCATGAGCTGACCCAAGCCTTCTCCATACCCTTTTCTTCTCATCATTCTGATACAGTTTTGTCTATTCAAAGAATGCTGTTCCAGAACTATATTTCTTATCTGACTTTTCTGTTCTTCAGGCTTATCAGTGGTATGCACCTTGTGGTGAACCCTCTGTATTTGCTATTCTGAAGTCTTTACTGTAGACTTGGAGAATGATATGCCTACCTCAGAAGAGTGTTCTTCACTTGTCTGAATGGTGTGAAGTGGTCTTTTGGTGTATGTTCAGACCTTTTTGTGTTGCAAAGCTCACCTGTGCTTTCTTTTTTTTCTCAGTGTACCAAACTGTTGATTTGGCCACTCCATGTTCCCACTTTGTCTCTGATGGACTTGTTTTGTTTTTGCATCCTAAGGATGGCCTGTTAAACTTGCATTGAGAGCTCCTCAAATGCCAAACAATTAACTCCAGACCTTTCCTGCTTAATTGATGAATAAATAACAAAAAAATACTCTGCACCCGCAGTTTGTAGTGTCGGCTTTCTGTTTTTTTTCCACACTTAAGCACCCTGATGACATCACTAAAGTTATTTTCTCAGATATAAGTTTCTTCAAAGCCATTTAAGACATTGTACAGCTGTTTCTACAGACTGGGTTGATTTTTAATGTGTAACATTTGTGGATTGCCCCTTTAAAGGTCAGAAACACCGGGCTCTGACTACAACTACTTTTGTCCTTTACAGTGATTCCTGTGTGCTGTAGGTATCAATTAATCAAATGATGTTGATATATATATCGACCAACTGAAGGGTAATCAATTTGTGTAGAACTGATAATCTATAGATTTAACACTACTCTATCCCCCACACCCACACACGTATCATCCCACCTCTGTTTCCATCCCTGTGCTTTTGTTGTTCCACTGGATATCATCTCAAGGTCTGTTAGTGAGGATTACTGTGGCCGTGGTGAAATGCCAAGGCTAGTCCAGGGCAGCCGCCCCCGTCCACGCTCCCTGGTGCCTCGGAAAAGATATTGATCCCATCAGCCATGGACCTTGGCTTTTTTTCCCCATTCAGATTGCTTTTCTCACTCATATTCCTTTTTCCACACAATACTGTGTGCTCTCACTGATGGAGCTCATATTGGACAGGGTCTATGAAATATGACGAGGCACTACAGGAGGTTGCAGGGGTAAAACGGGGTCAGATTCATTTTTTGTCTGTTTTTTCCCTGTGTGGCCCTCAACTGTACAGGGTTTTCAGGGGTTCTCTCGACCACAGTGTTGAGAACAAGACAGAAAATGCTTTCTAATTTCTAATTTGATTTATAATTCTAATCAGTACTTTTAGCTTACACGGTCATTAAATAAACATCTGTGGTGTCAGGGATGGCTGTTCTTTCTCCCTTAGTGCCCATGTACTGTTGACTCTGGCCAAGGATTGCACTGTAGATCCCCTGCATTCAACTTAGACCCGGAAGCATCTTGCCCACCAGCCACCATGCCTGCCTTCACCAGCCAGCCCTCGTGACCTTTATTTCGAAGGCCTTGTCCAAGCGGTTTCCCCAGGGGACTGTGAGCTCAAGCTTGAGGACTCACCTCGAGGATTCAGACACAATTCAGAATTGATATCTGGTCTCAAGGTGGTGAGTCTCTTGCAATTGCCAAGATTCCTAACACAGGTTCAAAGACAAAAATTCACTGTCCAAATACATATAAGCCAAATAGTATGTTTTGCTACGTCTTGTTATTTCACATTGACCAAACGAAAGCTAAAAGAAATATTCCAGTGATTTAGTATTCCACTTCTCTAAAGTTGGGCAACTTGTGAGAGACATAACTTCTTTTAGTCCCTTGCATGGGTGAAGCTCTGAAAACACTGGATCCTACATTTTCCGTAAAGCAACTTGAAGTGATCCGGTAAAGTGATTAGCTGAAGGTCATTGTTGCACCAACCTCTGGAGATGGTGATGGCCTGTTTGAGGGGCAGGGCCACTTGCTCTGCTCAAATCCAGAACTGATGGTTTCTGCAATGACCTTCTGGACTTACCAACGTATTGGCCCTCTCCTACTGCTTTAGAGCGGCTACTCCGGATATGCTGTAGGGTTCCACATTTGGAGCGCAGCAGGCATGCTGGTGTCTCAGCTTTGCCCCATGTGTGGAGATTTGACAGCCTGGAAAGCATGTCAAACACCGTCAAGACAAGGATCTTGATCTGGTGGGCCTCAGCTCAGCCCATGTCACCTTCCTCTCCAGTGCATTGTCCCACCTTGTCCAAGCTTCCCTGCTGCCACATCGCCACATTCCTGCATGACCTCTCCTCCTCTATTGCTACTCTCACCTCCCACTGACCCAGGCAGCTCCTCTCCTTCCCCTTGGCAGTCTGTGAGGTTGGAAAAGATCCCAGCCTCACTCTGCCTTGAGTCACCACTCCCACCAGCTTGTTTGGTGCAGCCTTGACTCTGCCTGATGAACGGCTTCCGTTGCCTTCAATTACCTCCCAGTCCTCAACCTGTTTCCAGCTTTGGCCACCTTCGGGTCAATGGACTTCCTGTACTGCAACACCTCCCTGGTTCCCATCACCTTGAATTTCTCTTCTAAGGATCTAAGTGGCAGTTGCAGCTTGTTATTATGCTCATAGAGTTCAATGCTGCTCAGACTCTGAGGCAGCCCCAATCCTCTTCTGAAGTGAGAACTTATTTTCCTCTCCAAGGCCTCACATGTTGAGACCTTGTGCACCTTGTACGCCAGGTGTGGCCATAGTATTCTGAGTAGAGTGCCATGCTGGTACACCCATATTTTAATGAACTGGTGATGAGTCTCCTGCTTGTTTAAACCTCACTCTCACTTTCTTTCTCAGCTTTCTCTTCTGTGCTGTATACCTGGTGTGTGCAGGTCCAGGCAATAGGAAGTGAGGCAGGTGGTTAGCTAATAGTTGAGTAAGGTGTTTCCTGCAGACCCTGCTCTCACCCAAACAAGACCCAACAGGTTGAAGTGTGGGCTGGAGCAGCTTCAGATGTGTAGTAGCAGGTCAGCTCTTACACTGAGTCACGGCTGATAGGGTTTCTTGGACAAGGGTGTGCTTGTCCAGCTTGTAGTTGTCCTATGTGGACATGAGTGTTGGATTTGAATCTGTATGTCTCTCTTAGTTTTTTCTTTTGGATCAAACTGCATCCATGGTGTTCTAGCTGCTGCTAAGTATAACAGTTTTTACAGTCACTGTCCTGTTGCTGCTGCAATTGTGTATTCATCTTTGCATGTGAGAAAACACTAAATATGGTATAAAATATTAAATATGCAAAATAAAAAAGATCAGTGATTGAACAAGATTTTTGCTAAAACCTCATTTAGTAAATAAGGACACATACATCATTTGGCTTTTCTGTACCAAAAAAGGACAGCAAATCTTTAGTAACAAGTTCCACTGATGCATGACACAGCTTCCCTCATACACCAAGGGCCAGGTGTATACTGTAACCAATATGTACACAAAAACCGTGCATATGCCGTTTTCCCACACAAACTGATATTTATATAAGAAGAATGTGCGGTAAGAATGTGCACACCTCATGTATACGTCACAGGGGTATACACAGTTTTCAGGAGATAAACATGAAAAATAAGATTTGAGGGAAACATTGTTTAGGTTATTTGACAATTTCAGTTTCATTTTTTATATATTTTTTTACTGACATTCAACCCATTATTTATTGATCTTTTCCTTTGACTCTGAATTGTGAAACAGGTTTAATGATTATATAATCTATTGCTCCACATGATGGTAGAAAAGCCATTTGCATATAGACAGATTTTAGGATTGGAAATTTGTGGAAATTAGATTCTGCGATTTGAATATTGCACTTGGCCAGATTGTGATTTCGATAAGATTTAAATTTTCTTTTTACTATCTGTTATGAATGCTATTAATTCATCATTGATCATCCATCTGTCATTTAATAATGATGATTAAGATATTGCCCCGACGATGATGTACAGGTACATGTAATAAATAAGTGGTATGGGTGCTATAAATAGCCACAGCCGTGTTTAATGACAGCTGTTCTGATGCTATTAGAGAACCTTTCCCCATGCAACACAATCAATTAAATTAACATTTTTCTTTTTTACTGTTCTTCCCATTAACGGGTCTAGAAAACTTGGGAGAGCAGACACGCAGCATGCGTTTAAGGGAGGTTCTACATTGATTATGGATAATTGTGTTTCCACAATGATTGAAATTTATAAAACAGAATTAGCTGTATATGTGGCTATATAAATAAGAAATGTAAACATAAGTATATCAAAAACAATATGTTTGCATCTTTCTGTCTCTGTGGGTGTACACAGTTTTGGTCGTGAATAGTGTTGGGCAGTAAGACATTCCTTGTCTTAATATTACAGTAATAATATTACAACATTACTTTTGTTGTCGCCCCATACTGATTAGAAATGCAACTATCCAATGACATCCTTGGATTTATTTTTATAATTGTACCCGTCACCAAGCAGGAAGCTAGGTTGGATGATGGAAACGCTTACATTCAGTGGCTTGAAATATTCCATTACTGTGATTTTAACAAATGAAACTGGCTTTTAATTGTGGACAGCAAGAAACAAAGAACTGATGAAGCTTGTGGCTGATATGTGGTGGATGAAATGTTTGACTCTCCATCTTTCAGACAGATCATTGGGTAAATGCACACAGGCAACAGGAGAGCCCCAGGTATAAAAGAACTTGCAAAATAGACTTTATGTCTCTAAATAAGAGACGTTCTTTAAAAGATTGTGTCTCTGCATCAGTTTGAGCCAGATGTGTTTTTCATCTAGCCTATAACCTCTATGGACTCACAAAAAGCTGTTAGTTTAAACCTTTAGCTGCTCTTACTGGGCGATTACCCTGACACTAACACAGAGGAACACATAAAGTCTGAATTTGTGGGATGTAGCAGAAAAGTAATACAACTGGTACTGTAACTAGATAAGTAATGATATTACTTTTGAAAAGAATAACGTGTAATGAATAATAAATTACAGTTTTTGAGTAACAAGCCCAACGCTGATCATGAATCTATGCTCTAAATTTTATGCATTTGGTCCCAGTTGTCACTTACAGTGCAAGCATTGTGCCTCTGTCTGTGTCTGTATAAAGCCATAATGAGCATTTTCATGAAAAACAGCTACTGTATGTCAGTATGACAAGAAGCCATCACTTTACCAGACAGATGAAGCCAGCTGTGTTACAGATTCTATGTCTGAGAAGAGCATATGACTGATCTTTTTTTTTATTACAGTCCTGTGAAAAAAGAAACATTGAAACCCTTCTCACAATCAGAAAGCCTGTTAATCTGACTGGTGGTCACTTGTGCCAAGTAGCATAGAGCCAGTAAAGTCTGCACATTGCCCTGCGCCAATTTCCTGCCAGACTAGGTGGGTATCCTGACTTGGAGCTGGGGTGGGTGGGGTTTGGCATGGGGGGTACGCTACACTGACCACTAGTGTAGAGAAGGGGGGCTGGGCAGAAGCCAGTCAAGGGAGAAGCTACCCTGAAGAGAGGTGAGAATGGGGAGGGGGTTCAGATTGTTTTGTCTAGAATTCCTCAAGCACAACTACAAAGATGTTGCAGGGGCCAAAAGCGCTTTTGAAAGTTTCCAAAAGGAGAAAATGATTGTTGGATAAACCGTCCCCAATTCGCCACTTTCTCACCACCGCCGGGGGAGGACGACCTTTGACCTCCGGTATCAAAGTACATGGTGACGCCACAGCAGCCACCCAGCCAGCCAGAGCCGGCCCTCTCTGACTGCACCCCCGCCGCCACCACCACCACCACCACCACCACCACCCAACCTCACACACTCCAATTTCACCCCCACTGCTCTGCCCCACTCAACCGCAAGAAAAAGCCTGAAATTCATGTCTTTCTCTTTGGTCTCTCCCGAGCCGTCCCTGTGGCTCAGGAGTCAAGAATTCAATTAGTTAAAAAAAGAGAAGAAAAGAGCGAGGCTGCAACAATGCAGCAATAAGGGGGCAGAATGTGCGTTCCCACACGCTAAATACAGGGCGCTTTCCCTGGGGCCCACAGAGCCAGAGGACCCACACCACAGGAGGCGAGAATAATCACAGCTCCCTCTGAACCCCCTCATTACATACACACACACACACACACACACACACACACACACACACACCTTACATTCCTCACACACACAGATAGCTTCATGCAGACACGCATTACAGGCAGACAATCTGTTAAGGAGAGACACACCTTGCAGACGCCCCGCACTTACTACACACACTGAGGAACACACACACGCGGCACAGAAAGACCTCTCATTACATGCCGGCCTCATACAGGTGTTCTCGGGTCTCAGGTTTACAAGGGAAGAGTGTTTTCATGTATTTGCTTTGCAAGACACACTCCGCCTTATGTTAAAAATGAGACAAACATGTCTGTCTCCAAATGTTCAAAACAACTGATACTTGCACAATACTACTATAATACTATATGATACAGATGTATTCTTTCTTCCATTGTCTTGAGCTGCACATATACACAATGTCACAGAAATATATAGATCACATAAGTATTCAGCTTGTTAAACTTGAGACTTCCATAATGACTACTACTAAAAAATCTACTGTATAGAGTGGGGAAATACAGTTTGTTCTATTAAAATATTATATAAGCTTCTTTAACTGTTCTGATCAACTTATCATTATCGATTAGTCTGTTGAATTTTCAGATTAATGATTTTGTTTGTAAGATGGTGCTGGTGATATTGTTGAAATCAATATTAGTTTTGTCATTCGAGAGAAAATCAACAATTTTGAAAATCAATATATTGTTTAATTCCATAAATAAATGCATACACTAATGTAAAATGGAAACAAAGAAATAAATACATTTGGCCAAATAAATAGAGGGGAAAATGCAATGGGGAAATAATACAAAAATAGATATATTTTAAAAGGGATAAATTAATAAAAGGAAAAACTAAATGGGAAAGTCAATAAATTAATAGAAAGGTAAATAAAAACAGATGCAAGTTAAAACTGAAATGTCAATTTATTAATGTATTTATTTACTAATTATTATTTTTTATTTTGACAGTTGTAATCCTCCATAGTTTTAAATTGATCATTGTAAATTTAAAAATCTTTGTGTTTTTCAACTCAGATAAAAAGAGACATTTGAAGGGGATTTTAGACACTTTTTTGGACTACACAATTGATTGATTAATCTTAAAAATAGTTTTATTTTTATAATTTAAAATTTAAATTCTACAAGAATGCAGCTGTAAGCACATATTCACCCATAATACAATTTCACAAGCCCAAACTCATTTCAGATCAGCTATCCATAAAGCTGGAACCAGATAATGTTTTGTGTTAATTGAATTACCAAATTTATTGTAAATTATTGTGTTCCGATTTACAAGCTTATTCAAATAGAAGTTTTAGGATGTCTTGTGTTAAAGCAGCAGGTCCGATTGTTTCCTTTCCTATGGAACTTATCGATTTGTTGAATAATAATTTGTTTAGCCAGGTTTTACATTTTGAATTGGACAAAAATCACTGTACCCAAAGTGTTAAATTAGACATGTGTATTGATCTAGGCACTGCGGAGCATAAACAGCGTGGGAGTGTGTGATGTGTACCAGCGGCAGTGTTATTCATACAGCACATTATCCTAATGAGCGTCACTCCCACCACATTTTGAGCTGGACAAAGCTCTGTGATCACTGAAGCTCTGCTTCTAGTGCTTCCCAATTTAAAACTTGTCAGTCGCGCTCCTCGCTGACCCCAACCATACAAACACTTGTCACAGAGACCTCCTTTCACTACCTCGCACCAAAAATGTCACCAAATAATTGTGGATTGCGACTTTGTTGTTTTGGCTTAAAAAATGCTGTTTTCTCATTTGCTTCAAATGGCCTTTGGTTTTTCTTTCTAAAGCATCCATTGATTAAACTGCTTGTTCAAAAGAACAAAGTCCAAATAGTTTTGCTGTGCTCTGGTCTTCATGGGGATATAGCTCAGTGCAGGGAAGTGTGTTACCTCCTGATGAAGGCCTTAGGCCATTTCCAAGTATCCATTAATTAGTCTACATTAATCCATCAATAAGTAAAAGTATCCATTAATCCATTATATAGTTGAAATTAATTAATTATGTTGAGTAGGGTTGCAACGGTATGAGATAACCGTCTGAGAAAATTCATGGCATATACCCCAGGGGTGTCAAACTCAATCACACAAGGGGCCAAAAATTAAAACACAGTCAAAGTTGCGGGCCAAACAGGATTAATATTTAGGATGTGTCATTAACTCAAAATAACAATTAGAGTTGTCTCAGTTCACAACTATATTGATCAGGTTTTGGGTTGATAAGTCCCTGATCACACCAAGTAGATCCCTGATACACCCTATTACACACCACCCTCAACACAAAACAAAATGCAAGCACAACCATTAAATTACACACATATTAAACTGTTCTTTTTGGTTGAAATACATTCCATTTTATTTTTAAGTCAGGTTTTAAAAATGCTTTGTTTCTGACCAGATGCCTGACACCGTTTTCCCCTGGTCAGTGTACCAATGTCTGGTTTTGGGTCTTGTGCTGTAGCAATCCGCAAAACAGCGTGGAGGTTGTCATCAGCGATGGGCGATCTGTGCTTGGTTTTGTTCAGATTCATTATTGAAAACATCTGTTTGCACAGATAAGTGCTGCCAAACATGGACAGAACACGGGCAGCATGAAGTCGGAGCTGTGGCTTCAAGTCAGGGGGCAGCAGAGGGTAAAAGTCCTCAATTGCAGTATCCTGGAACTTTGCTCTTAGGCCACTATCGCTTTGAAGCTCTATTAATTCCAAAGTCTGAGTGCTGTGTTCTGAAGTCAGAGAAGTGCCAATCAAACTCTAATTAACCAGCTTACTTTTGTTGCCAACCGAGCGCAGGAAAAAGCACCTGAGACTGACGCTGAGATGCTCTGACAAACGGGAAAGTGGGCAAGATTGTCCTGTTCCACTTGGGACTTCCATAGCTGAAGTTTACGCTGCATAGCTGTGACCATGTCGTGCATCTGCGTGATGACTTTTTTGCGTCCCTGCAGCCTCTGATTCAGTTGGGCGATATGTTCCGTTATGTCACACAGCATGGCAAAGTCACAAAGCCAGGTTGGATCTGACAGTTCTCAGAACTGCTCCGTGCCTACCTCCTGCAAAAGCAGCTGAAACTGGTGGTGATTCAGTGACCGTGGTCATTATGTCATTCATTTCCAGAACTTCTCCACAAAGAGCTTCTTGATGGATAATTCAGTGATATGTTGTCAGAGGCGTGTGGCAGTTACTTTTTTGCAGTTTGTCTTTTAGTAGTCCAACCAAGCCTGTTTTTTCTCCACACATTGCAGGTGCGCCATCGGTAGTTAGCCCCACCAACTTTTCCCAGGGTAATTTATTTTCAGTTACGGATTTCTACGCTGCCTCAAAAATCTCCCTTCCCATTGTCGACCCATGCATGGCAGCTACATCCAAGAGCTCCTCAGTGACAGATAAGTCCGCCTTCACACCTCGGATAAAAATGGACAGCTGCACTGTGTCTGTGTTGTCTGTGCTTTCATCAACAGCTAATGAAAAAGCCTGATAAGTGCGTGTCTCTTCGGCCAGCTGTTTTGTCAGATTTCCAGTGAGTTCCTTAACTCGGTCTGCAATGGTGTTTCTTGACAAACTGAGAAGTCTGTATCTGTATGCTCACACACCTTCAGTATGCACCGCTTCAAAAATGCACCTTCTGAAAAACACAGCGAAGCTCGGGCGATTTCTTCAGCCACAATAAAGTTAGCTTTCACTGCTGCATCATTTTTGGCTGTAGCTTTGGTGAACATTTCCTGCTGCGATTGCAGTCTGACTTTTAATTCTTGGGTGATTTGTTGTTTTTCTTGGAGGCTAAATTTAACATACTTATCTCCGTGTTTGGTGTCAAAATGCCTATGTAAATTGTACTCTTCACCACCGACACTGCCTCATAACACAAAAGACACACCGTTTGTTCTCCTTGAAGCACAAACATATATTTGCTTTCCCACCTTTCATTAAATTGCCTTCCTTCTGCATCAGTTTTTCTCTTCTTGGACATTTTGGGATTAATTGTTTACATCTCCGCTTGTTAGAAAACTGCCTGTTAAACGCTGAAGCGGAAACACTGTGACCTAATGGCGGGAGGCCGTCACATTGCGGGTCACAAAATTGATGGTTAATGTACGCTTTAAATATTTTGGGTTGAACAAATGCTTTATTATAATTTCACAAAATATTATGTCCTATATTAATAACACTAATACGGTACAATTAAATAATTTTATTTTTTTAGACAACACAAGTATGGCAAAATTCTATTTAAAAAATAATAATAATACAGAATAATTAAATATATTTTTTAAATAACAATAATATAGTAGAAGTCAGTACTGTAGCTAAGTAATTGTACATGTGATTTTTGGTTTCCTTACAATTATATACTGCTGCAACCCTAATAGAGAACTGTGTACAAGAATAACCATATGCAGTTGAAGTATGGGCAGACAGATACATGAGTTAGACATTAGTTTCATATTAAGAAAAGCAATTACAAATCGAACTGCAAATACTTGAAACAATGACTTATTTGTCATTCTGCAACTCAAGGTTACACAACAAAGAACAAGTAGTAGAACTATTTGTCTATAGTGCAGAGGATGAGTCAAGTTTTTCTCATTGTTGTTGAAATCAGTTCCTCCAAGCTCAGTTTTATATTTTGTTAAAAAAATCGTTTCCTGACACTATACAGTAAGTACTATATGTATGAGACCAGAGGGTGGAGGGAAAGAGTTTGAAGGTAGAGAAAGAGGCATGCATATATACAATATCAACAGCAGACATAATTGTACAATGGTCTTTCAACTAAGAGAAGAGTGATTTGTCTCTATACAGAAATACATTTTTTGTCAGGTGTTCCACATGGGTCTGAAGTGTACAGCCAGATTCCCAAGTATTTGTACACTCACAGCTATTTCAATTTGACAAAAAATTGACAAGAGTTGTGGGTAGTGACAGTAGGCTGGATACTTTAAAGTGAGAAAAGCATACATTTTGATTTGTCAGAACTTAAAAAAAACATCTGAAATGTATCAAAAGTGGACTGTAATGGCCAGATTAAGAGAGGGTTTTTTCTTGAGATTAAAAATTGAATAATTGTCATTTCATCAAACTTGTCAGGTTATACGTTAAACAATGCAAAACAAAAACCCTTGCTGAAAAATGTATACTCTAAAGAATTAACAAAATAAATGATAGATTAAATAATAAAGAATATGACTTTTCATATACCACAATGCACAGCAGCAGCAGTGAGAGCACGCATCCCTGGGGGGTGCCACTGCTGATTGTTCGGATGCTGGATGTGATGTTTCAATTCAATTCAATTCAATTCAATTCAATTCAATTTTATTTGTATAGTACTAATTCATAACAGAAGTTATCTCAGGACACTTTTCAAATAGAGCAGGTCTAGACCGAACTCTTTATAACATTATTTACAGAGACCCAACAGTACCACCATGAGCAAGACCTTGGCGACAAGGGCAAGGAAAAACTGCCTGTTAAAAGGCAGAAACCTAGGACAGATCCTCCGGCTCTAGGTGGGTGGCTGTCTGTCTCGACCAGGTTGTTGCTGGACGATATAGCTAAAAAATGTATCAAGATATAATGTTTGATTTCAGTCGATACCGATAGTTAGTCAATCATTTTTAATGACCTATTTTTAACTCAACTTTATTTATATAGCAACACTCATACAAACGTGCTTCCTGATGTGCTTTACATTAACTGAAACTCAAGCAACAGATAAAAACAAAATTAACAACAATAAATAGAATTGGGTAAGGCTGAAGGTCAATACAATAGAAACAATAAAATATAACACATAAAAAAAATAAAAGTCATCAGGAAATGAACACCAGGTAGTTAAATAATGTAAAAACCAGGTTGTAGGGACCAGGTAAGAAAGGTTGAATTCAACTACTTCATTTTGAATGTTACCACCTTACTTTGAATTTACCCATTTTATGCAGAAGGCATACAGGTAATCGTCGTGGACTGCCTGTGGATTGTTTCTTGAGATGTAACAGATGTAGGTGGTGACTGACGTCATATTGTATGCTCCATTATCAAGTTATATGATAGGCTGTTTATGAGCCCAGGCCCATTTTCCCCAGCCCACCTGCTGACTGTCAGGAAGTTGGCGATCCACTGAGGTGGAGGCCGGCACAGTGAGCTAACGACAACAACAGGAATCTCAGTCTTGTTAGTTAGAATGCAGGTGGAAATAATGGAAATGAGTGTTTTCATGAAATGATTGTGTATATCTGAATGTCAATCCATTTGTGCTAAAAAAGGATCTGTTGGATTTGTCTAGACCTGCAGCATCTGGTGATGTAGAGCAGGGCTGTCAAATGTGGGGCCTACAGGCCAGAGTTGACGTCCCATAAGTTTTGAATTTGGCCCACCAGATGTTTCTGGTAAAAAGAAATGTGAAATTAATGAAAAATATATATAATGTAAATAGCTGTTTATGCAGTTTTATTTAATTTTAATTTTATTTTTACAATATAATAAATGTTTTGCTTTTGGCCCGTGGCCCACCATAAAGTTTTAGCCCTGGGGCAGCCCTGATGTAGAGACTTGCCAATTTTGATGAGTTGAAAATGTAAGTGTTAAACACAGGATATCACAATTAAACAGATTAAAGGAGTGAAATCACTAACTCCGGTTAGTGTAATACAATCAAGTAATGTATCAGTCTATTGAAGATTGCTCTCTCTGTCAATGTATTACACCACTTAACTCACAGTTAGCAGGTGATCTCGTAATGTGATATTTTTATATTGTTGAGCAGTATGTTGCATTAATGTGACAGTCTTCATGATCATTTAAAGCTGCAGTAGGTCGTTTTTATAAAAATTGTTTGTCATATTTGCTGAAACTTTCACTATGGCATTTGCGAGAATCCACCAGGCCTGGATGAAAACAACCAATAAGAGCAAAGAAAGATAGTTGATTGGCGTCAAATACAGACCATTATCCAGTACTATGGCCTCTGTTCACCAAAAGCTACATATTCTTGCTTTAACAGATTTATTGTATTTATACTTACAAACTTTATATTGCATTTTATCTAGTTATTAGATTCCAGACTCAGCTAGCTAACATTAGCGTGTTGTTGTGTCTGGTGTGTGTGCCTGGTGTGGACGCTTGTGTTGGGTCCCGGTCTGTTCCAGCCGGATGAACAGAGCAGAGGGGCCGGCCGAGGAATGTCCTGGTGACCCTACACACAGGAGACACAAACAGAAGCCAAAAGGACTGCAGGGGGGGTGGGGATGGGACAACAGGGTCTGGGCATACGTGTGTGTGTGTGTGTCCATGCATAACAGCGTGAATTTGTGAGAAAGAAAGAACATGTTTATGTGCATGCATATGTTTGCCCATGCATATCGCTCTGTAAGAAAAGGCTGGAGAGAGCAAGGGAGAGGAGGCTAGGAGTGAAAGAGAGAGTGAGAGAGGTGTGTGTGTGTGTGTGTGTGTGTGTGTGTGTGTGTGTGTGTGTGTGTGTGTGTGTGTGTGTGTGTGTGTGTGTGTCAGCAGGGGTCAGCACTTGCACCCTCTGGCCATTGTCTCCCTCCCTGACCGATATAAAAGCATCATAACCCTTTGAGCTCAGACATATTTAGAAAGCAGATAAAAGCACTTTTTACAAACTAGATACACGTCAGGCACAAAGCCTGGGGTCAAGCGCAACAAATTAACAACCCTCTTTCTGATGGGAGGGGGGAGTGGGGGGGTGGGGGGGGGGATGGCTGGGCAAAGCTAAAACCGCCCCTGGAGTCCAGCGCCAAATGCCTCCACATTCCCAGAGCAGGGATGTGGGCTGTTCTCTTGCATTCATGTGTAATTGGTCCTAGGGGCAGAGGCTGAGATAAATACTGACTTACTTTTTGTGTTTGTATTATGTCCTCTTAATAGAAAGACTTGTTTGGAATTCCTAATTCCAACAAAAGTCAAGACGGCCATTATGAAAGGCAAGAATACAATTAATTCAGTCAGTGTCACAAGTGCCACCATAACCAGGTTCCACGCACTGAAATTCCAACCTTTTCACTTTTGAGCTGTTAGGTATTACATTTGGCAAATATATGCCATGTACTTATAATGAGATGAGATTAAGTACAGTGGTCAACCAATATGGGTTTTTCAATGGCCGATACCAATATTTAGAGAGCAGTGCTGCTGATGGCCCATATATACACACATAAAAAGTAATTGAGTGGACCTATTACCACCATATAATTAAATTGCAACATAAACCCTTTAAGTGGCAAACATTATTTCGATAAGTTGTGTTGACCTAAATAATGTGGAAAAACTAGTTGAAACAAAAACATTTTTTTAATGGTTAGTTAAGTTCAAAAAGATTTTTGATTAAGCAGGTTTTCCCAGTAATTTTAAGTCACACAAATTACTTTTTACTAGGTATTTTGTTTTCATAGTACTAATAAAAATTACAAAATTAAGTCAGTGTTACTTGGAATTACTAAAGCTACTTGATCAAGAATGTTTTTACTTAAGATCAGTTTAATTTTTTTTTTTTTTATGAAATAACTTTACGGTGTAGCCTAATCAACCAAAAAAGTTGTTTTTATGCTACCAATTATTCAGTAAGTGATCATTTAAAATACCTTTGATTGTAAATAAAAATATTATTCCCTGAATTCCTCTGTTCCATTCTATAGGAAATTCAGGTATATGTTTACAGCAGGATGTATGAAAGTTATAGTACAGGGCTTGAAACCAACTTTTTTACCACCTTCCCAAAACTCACAAAGGGGAGCGCTAGCATCGTACCACAACATTGACAAGGCTACCTGCACACGAGTCTGAATCCATTTTTTTTTCATCAAGATAAATCTATGAAAGCAATAATGGATTTTTTCTTCTTTATTCTCTCTTTAACTGGGTTATCTGTCATGTTAAACTTAACTAAATTAGTTTGAGCAATTTGCTCAAACTAATTTACTTTGTAAACTGTGTTGCTCATTTACTACTATTTTCTCACATTTTATATAATAAATCAGCTGTGTCAAACTCAATCATTGAAGGGGCCATGTTAAAAAGTAAAAATGTATTTGCAGGCCAGACAAGCTGGGCATAGTCAGAACTTTCTTTTCTGCGGGTGGCCAGGTTAGATCCTGTGATTCTATTGGAGAGACAAATAACTACTGCAGATACACAGAAAATTAAAGAATAATTAACCACCTTTGTAGAATCCCATCATACAAATTCAGGTATCTAAAGGTAAACATTCTGTTTTTACTCTTTCTGTAACAAATTGTTGGTAGGGGGGTCTTAGGGCATGCTTTTATTTTGGAAAATAACCTTTTAAATGCTCATCTCTAGTTACTTTTAAAGGACCAGTGTGTAGTTTTTTTTGTCATGTTGAACCGCCATGTTTCTACAGTAGCCCAGAACGGACAAACCAAACACTGTAGCTGTAGATAGTGCCTTTCTTCCTGTGTCAGTCCAAAGACATGAAGATTAGGTTAATGGGCAAATCTAAATTGACCGTATAATGCATGCGTGAATGTTTGTCTGTCTGAGTCAGCCCTGTAAAATAACCGGTCCAAGATGTACTCCAGCCCGCTGCTGTTTCATACACGATATTCACATTAGTGAAGCTGAAATCAGAGAATTTGGATGTTTTTCTCAAAATGTTTAATAGATTATCAAAGTAGTTAGTAATTAATGTAATAGCTGACAATTAATTAATAATAGTAAGAATATAGTAAATATTGCAGCTCTAATTGCAAATTGATGATTTGTTTGTATATCACACAGCTGAAGAAACCATGGCTTTCATTTGGCTATATCTGAGCCCTCTGTACAGCATGACTGTTTAATATCATGCATTGTCAAGTGCACAAAAGGTTCACACAAATGAATTGATTTGCCAATGACTTAAGTTATTTATTTGATGATATAATGATTTAGGAATGCAGATTTTGGTAATGTAATACCTCTTTAACACCCAGGGGAGAGTGATATGAACAAAAGTTTGTTATCTGAACCAGAACAAACTCTGGCATTGCTTCTTCTGTTGTGGTGCAGTGCGATTACCAGTTCGGACAGGCACTTTTTATGTCTTTGATTGTGTAAAAACCTTCATTTTCACATTACAGATGATAATCAAAAGCACTACATTGTCAGTCTGTCATTAATACTGCCGTTATACTGCATACAGTTTTTTTTCCCCCATTAGCACACAGCTCTCAGCATTATTAGTATTAATTCATTACACTGCTGTTATATATTGTAGTGTACATATTTTTACATTTTCTATATGTTGTTATATACTGTAGTATAATGTACATATTTTTTACACACGTTTTCTGTTTTTCTGTTGTCTATATATATATATCCGGTTTTGGCTTAGGATTTTGGAATGACTGGAAAGATTCTGGCTCACTCTTGTCCCCTTGTTCAAAATAAATGTAATAAAATAGACTTAATGCTGGAGAGCTGGACAGCTTTTTTATGTACAGTCATGAGAGGACATTCACGATCAAAATAATGGAATAATGTTTTTTATGGTGATACGTGTTACTATTTTACATTGTCTCATCCCTAATCTGCAGAGTAAACTCCAACAGACTTGTGGGCACTGAGGGGTCCTTGTCCTGTAGATGATGTTATTGTTGTGTACTGAACTGGGATCAAAGGATGGTGGCAGTCTGGACAGCAGCAGTAAGTCGGCGGCGGTTTTGGGAAAGTGTGGTGCTCTGTGTGCGGTCAGCGTGTTGATTTGGAGCTAACAATGTTGGTACTGTTGGACTCAACCCCCAGCAGGGGCTCTCACACTTTTGTGTGTGTGTGTGTGTGTGTGTGTGTGTGTGTGTGTGTGTGTGTGTGTGTGTGTGTGTGTGTGTGTGTGTTATTGCTGAACACGTCTGTGCTTCAGCCTACATGAAAGAGTGTGTGTTTGCATGCATGAGAATGTGTGTAGACGTGTAGATGTGTTTCTTCATATCTGTGTGTGTGTGTGTGTGTGTGTGTGTGTGTGTGTGTGTGTGTGTGTGTGTTTGTTTGTGTATCAGTGTGGCTGGGTTCCCATTGAGGTTAGTTTGTGTGACCCTGCCACACAGGCCCTTAGATAATACAGCCAGCTGATGAGGTTACCCAAACGGCAGCGGAGGCCCAGCATGCTGCTAATGATGAGGAGGAGTGGGGGGGGCGGGGGGCACAGATTGGGGCAGAGGAGGGTGACTCCGTTTGGTCAGAGATATGACTGTTGGTGTGCGTATATGTGTGCGTTTAGGGGGGACACCTGCCCCACATTAGGCGAGAGAGGCTCTGACCTTAGCAGCTATAATATCAGTGCAAGCTCTGACCTCAGATCAGGCTTGGTTGGTGCTTCAGAGGGGTGAGAGAAGGGGGGGAGTCGCTCTTTCATTGTACGGCCGGTGTCCCCTGTCCTGCCTCTGCCAGCCCCACGGCCCAGTGAGGGGTGAGTAATGTGAGTAATGGAGAGTAATAGGGTCCAGATAGTGAGTGTGACCGTAACCCTATTGTATCCTGTGTCAGCTGGGTCAGAGGTCACCCACCACGCATACTGGTCCTGGCCCCGCCCGACCCATTTGGACCATAAATAAGTTTACCCAACACTAATTACCGGGGGCCTGCCAATGGGCCACACTGCTTAATGGGCCTGACAGGCAGCTGTCAGGCCCATTAAGCTGCCCCCCCCAGCCCTGTCCTGTCCTGCCACCCCTTTAACCCACCCCCCACACCAAACACACCCCACTCCTCACGATATTCCAAAACATATTGTTCATGATAATAACAGTATGACTTTTATTATGCTAAAAAATGGCAATACTCCAACTCGTTGACGTAATGACGGTGCATCATACTGACTAGTACCTCTGTAGTCCCTGCTCAGAATTTTGTGTCCCTTATTATAAAGTGTTTCCTGATTTTTTTTTTAATGGTAAATAGTAAATGGATTGTACTTATAATGCTACTTTCTAGTCTTCTGACCACTCAAAGCTTCTGATTGTATCAGATCATATTACATTGTAGATGTTCAAATTAGTGTTTGATAGGGATAGGGAAGAGACACAGGAAATGGTGAGAGAGAGATAGGGGGATTACATGCAGCAAAGGGCTGCAGGCAAGGACTCAGCCCCACTACTTGCGGTGCGAACTCCACCAGGTGAACTACTGGGGTGCTCCAAATTTCCATTTTTTCTGAACTGACTTTAAGGACTGCCTGTCCACGTTCATCATTACTTTTTGAACTTTCTAATGAAATTCATTGCCAGTGCTTTAGCTTCGTCTCAGGACCGTAGCACAGTTTCCACACATAGAAGATACAGTGTGACAACAGAACAGTGGCACTGGTTGTCTTGTTTGAGTAGTTAAAAGAAGGTACAGTCTCGTATCACATTCTGACAGCGTTCCTGACCTATGCTCCACCACAGCTGGAGCTAATAGCTTCCTTCCCTTCACTGTGGTCTACAGGCAGGGAGTTAACCTTGGGGTCAACAGAAATGTGGTTGCTGGTTTGAATATACGTACAGTCAGTCTCTGAAACCATCTCTGGAATTTTCTTAGCCATACACATCTCCATAAAGACATCTGGTTCATCTGCAGCCTGCAAATGACTTGTTAGCATTGTTGTCTATACCCTTAAGAATAACAAAAGTATTCATCCTTGACAGATCAGCGGGAGAATATTCTAAAACCAGTGCTGTCATCTTGGTAAGCCAATGAAATAATGAGACAGATACTAAGATTTGGACGCTTACTACCTAAAAATGTCCAAAACCAGTGTGTTGCCCAGTTTAACCCAGCATTTTGTGTATTAGTGCTGAAATAATGTCAGTTAATGTCAGTTGGGTCAGAAAAATGAAAGGAAAGATAATTCTGATCATTTTAAGTCATTTATCTGGTAAAAAATACCAAACATTTAGTGGTCTTATCCTCTAAGATTTGAGCATTTCTTGCTGTTTGTTTTTTGGTTTATCGTATATGTTAAATCTGCTAAATAATCAACTGGTTTTCAGGTTAATTTAAAAACATTTAGTTGCAGCTCCGATATAGCAGTGGGCTTCATTGCATTGGTTAAGGTAAAAAGTGGAGAACCAAGAGAGATTTTTGTCGCTCTGTGGTGAACAATGATTTCTGATACTCAGCAGGATCATCTTCACTAATGAACACCACTTTTATGATTTGTGAAGCGTAAACGTGATGGGCAAAAGGAAACAGCTAACATTAGGCTATAAATGAACTACGCTACTTCACCAGCACTAAACTTCCAACTTGTAATGAAATCTTCAAGTTGTAAAGTTAGAAGTAAGTTAGAACAGTTTGCAAGAGCTGTAGCGAGGCTGTAAAGGCGGACTAATGAGTAGATCAGTCTCTGTGTTTTAATGTCACAGACAACCTCTCTAGTCTCATTTAGACACTTGTTAGCAGCCAGCGTTTTTAAGAGACGTAAACGATTCAGCATTCACAGGCGGGGTACTCGCTGATATGTCTTATATGGTAGAACAAACTGAGAATCTCTTATGTTTATGTTAACCACAAACCTCATTTTCAGACATCTAACCAAAAACCCATTGACTTTGAGGAGAGGGAACCTAAAATGCTAACTCAGTTCTGGGTTTTAGGATTTAGGGTTCTCCCGTTGCCACTGTTTCTAGATCTCCATCTACAGTATTCTCATCCAGCCAGCAGCATTTGTCACCAACTATCTCTGTGTGTGAAACAGGCGGGTCCTCCCCCCTGTCCGTCAACCCTGTAGGAGGGCACTAAGCCCTGAGACTCAGGCCCGGCCCAACAGAAAGCCCCCCTACCACCAGCACCCCTGGTCACCACCCCACCCTCTACATAGCTTCTAACACCCAAACACACCTCGTCAGCCCGCTCCCACAGCGCTCCTCCCCTCTCCTTTCACCGCTCCCCCCACCTCTCCACATGCATGGCATTCACTGTGCATACCTAGGCTGCTAATTCCAACCTGCCACTCCAATCAAAGGATCACGACTGTTGTAGTTTTCTTCTCTTTTCTTCTGCTGGGAAACAATGTGTGGTGGATGGAGGCAGGGTTAAAGGGGCGTGTGTGTGCTGCTATGTGACAGCAAGGAGAATCTGGATCTTTTTTTAACATTTATTTGGCTTTGTCATGATAATTTGCTAAGAGAAGGACAGACTGTAGTCTAGTATTATTTTTGTATAATAGTTTATGGAACTCTATCCTGTTCCCAGAGTGTGTATTCTGTGTCTGCTGCAGAGCAACAGTGAAGTACATGTTTGCTGTGCTCTCATCCTTCCACTTTCATGGGAAGAGTTGACAACAGCCACAGATGTGACTACATTTTGGCCAAGTTGTCCTCTAGAACAGTGATTCCCAACCAGGGGTACTTGTACCCCAGGGGGTACTTCTGCAGTTGACTCTCCAAACCCTTGTGTGCACTGGTGCAACGTACCACGTTTGGAAAGAAGACAGTTAACAGTTGGCCAAGATGGTAAATCAGTTGTTGGTGATGGTTTATTGATTGGTGGTAAATTAGGCTTTGTTCTGTTTATTTTTATACCACCACTGTTTTTCTGTACTATATAAATATGTCAAATCTGAGTTTGTGGCACGTAGGGAGTTTAAGGGCGTTTTCACACCTAAAAGTCCGGACCAAGGTCCGGACCAAGGTTCACATTTGCTTACATTGTATACATTTGATCCTGTTATTTTCGGTTTCACATAGTAATTTTGCTAGCGCACTAAAGAACTTTCCATGACATACCTACAGCGTGTTGTCACCACGTACCGGTGTTGCGTCTCCCTTTGATCGGTGAGTAGACGGGCGTGTGTTTGACGTTGTTGTGTGGTCATTTTGGTGGGTAGTCTTTTCCGTATGAATGAAAATGAATGAGCAAATCCCGATTGCGTTATTATGGTATTACTACCAACATAAGCATATAATCTCCTCCTCTCCCCACGTACTTCCACGACTCATTTTTGCTTGTTCTGGCGGGGGTTTTATTCCGTTTTTTTTCTTCTTCTTCTATGGTACGTATGGTAACTTCCTGTAATTGGTCCGAAAGTCCGAACCATCCAAAAAGTGTTTTCATACTGTAAACGAACCGAACCATGGTTCAGTTTGATCCGGACCGAGACCACCTCTTTAGTTCGGACCAAATTTTGGTCTTTTGTTCCGGACTGTGGTCGGTGGCACCTTTCTCAATTCCTACAGTTTTACAAATGAGGTATGTGTGAAAACGCCCTTAGTGCCAGCCAAGTGTGAACCTATTGTGACGTCGCCCAGTGGTGACGTACGACAACGAGTTGAGCTGCACTTATTGGATGTGCAGTTACTATTCATCTGCCGCAGGAAACAATGGCTCTCCTGGTCACACACATAATAGTGCACGCAGTAACAGAATCTGGATTCATATCTGATCAGCACTGCCTAGTTTGACAGTTTGATCTGAGTTTGGTGTGTTGAGCTGGATGGACTCACTGAGAATGAGCTGTCAATCACATGGTAGCCCCGCCCTAAAGCATACCCTGCTTTATGGTCTGTTTTATTCTAAATGGGACCATCAGTTACTAAATGAACATCATGCTGTATGGAAGAAGACTGAAACTAGAGACTGAGACCAGAAACTCATTAGGAAACTGTTTACTGAGACAATAAATCAAGTCATAAGTAGACTCCTTTCCCTATAAGAATCAGTACTATCAGAGTTTATTTTTCACAGCCAATGGAGCTGCCTCCTGCTGGCCATTAGACAGACACTTCCGCGTTGGCTTCACAGACCTGGAAGCTCTGTCCACTATATAAACTGTCAGTGATGCCAGCTCTAATATATTGACTGTTATATGTGTTAGTCAAGAGTTTTAGTTCAGCTGATTTAATTACACCCCCCCCTCCCTCTCTCTCCCTCTCTCTCTCTCTCTCTCTCTCTCTCTCTCTCTCTCTCTCTCTCTCTCTCTCTGTTTACAGCTCCTTTGTAACAGGCACTGCATGCTGTGAGAACCTCTCTCCTCTTCGAATCTGGGATGTTAAACGGTAAGTCACTACAGCATCACCGTACATTGTTGTAACACAGAAAATCTTGTTCTCTATACATCAGATGTTTTGTCATCCCATGTGCTACTGCTGAATGATACATAGTTCTGTACACACACACAGACACACACATGGTCAAAGTCAAGGTCTAGTAGGGCTTTCTTTAAATAACATTAAAGACATTGTTTCCCATATATGTGCTCAAAATTTTTAACGATACTAAAAAGTTCCATAAAACAGATGCAGCTGCTCTATTTACTGTTTTTTTTACCTGGCAATAAGCAACGCACAGCAAATCAAATCTACTGTAAACAGTGATGTAGCTATACCATTTTGCTTATTATATACTGGCCTTGTAATCCAAATGACAGAAATTGTGGAAATTGCATGAGATGGCAGATGATGATATCATTGTTGAATGTTGCAGCTGGCAAAGGTAGAGCTAATTTAGATGTTTTTTTAATACTGCTGTGTAGCTTAATTTATTATACTACATCATCATGTAATAGTTGATTTATATTTTGTAATGATAATGTGCAACTATTTGTTAATCCATAAATAGTAACTGAAGGTATTAAATAAAAAGAGTAAAAGTGAAGTGAAAGTATAAAGTAGCATAAAATGGAAATACTCAAAAAGGACAAGTACCTTAGAAATTGTACTTGCATACAGCACTTGAGTAAATGTACTTAGTTACACTCCACCACTGGTTATTCTAAATTTTGACACAAAGTTTCTTTAATTTTACTGCAAATGTACATCGCTTCCAAATACTGGTTACCGTTTCCTTGACTACTAATAATCTGTATCTGTATCTGCTTTGAAAAACCATATCAGCGGATCCTTAGCCAACATATCTGTAATGTTACTGTAAAACACTAAAGTGTAACAGCACCAAAGTACAAGATACTCTTGTTCTCACTGTCTCATCTGGCTGGCTTCGTTGTAGACTGACCCTGCTCTTCCTCCTCCTCTTCCTCCTCTCTCATTTCAACCACACCTTGTCTCAGTAGAGTCACCATCAACTCCTCTTAGAAAATACACACATACACTTGTGTGTGTCTTTCTTTAAGTGCATGTGCATTCATATATTCTATGTGTTGTTTCAGTGTTTTCAGAGGGAGAGATTCCAGTGCATTATGGGTTGAACACACTGTGATTATCAGTTATGGACAAGTTCCACTGCCAAAAAATGTCCTCTTGTATACCTTATTTACCATATTAATTCCCAAATGGCTTCTGTTGATGTCAATTTTCCCTGTTAAACATAACTGCATCCCTGCCTGATTGCAGCAACAGTGTGGCCCTTTATCACTCCAAAAAGCAAGTGAAGCATGGGTTTGAAAACACCACAGAACACGCTAGTCTTAAGCAAGGAGCAGTTCGAAATGAGGGGCCTCTGGAAATTCCTGTCTCTGAAAGGAGAGGCTTAAACCTGATATATCCCTGCCAAGGCTGCTGTAATTCCCAGCTTTACCTGGGCCAATTAAAACAGGCTGACACGACACAACACAACAAAAAGCTGCTTCCTGCTCCCGAATGGCTGGGAAATCTGAGGAGGGGACAAGACTGGAGAAACAGGGATGGGTGGGCAGGTTGTTCTGGAGGTTGCAGCTGGTGAGGGGAAATTGACATGGTTACATGGTGTAACAGACCTAGATAATGTGTGCAAAACTGCCCTGCCGCTGACATGGAAATGCGTTTATGATGGAACACAATGTTCATTAAACCATCTTTGAAAATGATTCCATGCTATTGATAATTTATCGGCTAAGATACAGATAATCGTTACACTGGCGCTTGCTGTTGTGAATATGAAGTATGTAATGGAGACAGGGTTGATCTTGGTAGTTCAGACCTGAAACATTTTCAAAACATTTCCAACATGGCAGAAGTCTGAACTGCAGGGGTGTGTCCAGAGGGGAACCCTTGGGTGTCACTGGCACCTCTGAAATCTGATTGGCCACCCCAAGTGCCACCACACTCTCTTCCACTTGCACTCTTTCAGAGGCTGTAGCCAGCTCCATTTTAAAACTATATAAAACATATGAAACTAGATGACCTAACACATCCATTGGTAACAATGTCATGCTTGGTGTCATGCCATATCTAAATGAAAATGGCTTCTGTGGGTACCCAGCAGTCTTCCCTTTACACACCTGCCAACTTTAAGCTAATCCAATACAGTTTTAGGCAAAAACATGTAGTTTTTTGCATGTGGTATAAATGTGTTATTTTCACCTGTTGTATTTGTATATTTATGCATATTGGGGTCCATACAGTTAAGTTCAATTTTAAAATCCATCAGTGATCCAGTCTGTGAGAGAAGTGAGAAAACTTGTCTTCTTTCATATCATTACAGTGCTGTTCTCCAGCAGTGACAGCACTCCCTCTGTGGACGACATACTAAATACCACACTGTTTCTACAATGGTCCTATCATGTCTGAATAACGATGATGATAACAATTTTAATTTTTAACTAAATTCATTTTTTATGTTATATTACTTAAAATCAAGAGGGCCTTACAACCCCCTGTGAAGCTTTGGTGACCCCTAGTGGTTGGGACCTACTGGTTTAGAAAGCCTGCCCAGGGATTGGAGGGTTACTAATTACTAATTACCTGTTAATTAATTTAGTCAGTAATGTAATCCATGTATCACATTATTAAAGTAACATAACTTGATTACTTTGTGTATTGGAAGATTGGAAGACAGAACTTGCACTGTACTGTGAGATTGCCCACTTTTCTGCTTTAAAGACAAAATAATGGTGATGTATTTTTACCCAATGATAATGGATAATGGATTGTCAACTGTAAGATTAGCTATGGTTTTAGTCAAGGTGAAGTGTTGTAATTTGTATGCATGGTGGTTTATTGTTCTTTATTTAGAAATGTATTTTAAAATGGTAATCCAATTAATAATTTTTTATTAAACTGCAACAGTTACCACTCCATTACGTTTCAGTAAGGCCAGTGTTTGTCTAATTAAAAGTCCAGTGTATAAAATTTAGGCGGATCTATTGGCAGATTAAGTATATAATTCATTAGTGTATGATCACACTGCACCTTCCATGAAGGTAGCCCAGAACGGACAAACCAAACACTGTGTTTAGATAAGGCCTTTCTTATTTTTTGCGAATTGTGGCCACCGTAGTGTGTCCTACACACTTCACACCCCGCTATCATTTCCAGAACATCAAATGCAGGCGCCAGCAGTATTCAGTTAGTTGCAAACTTCACTTAGATGCCACTAAATCCTATACACTGGTCCTTTAAAGAATGTCGTCTTTTGAATTTCCATCATGTCTCCCTTTAAAAATTGTTGTTCATCCAGATATTATTGGCAGATAGAAAGGCTCACTGTGGTCAGAGCCATTGCTGCTATCGTCCTCATATAACATGCAGGCACCTTGAGAGTGTCTGACACAGACACGCACACAACCCACCGTTATGATTTTCTATCTGATAAACAGCTGAGAGCAGCATACCAGGCTGTGTTTGGGTGCAGGGTGAGGGTGAGGGTGATCAGGGTGCATTGTTCAAAATGTACTGTTACATTGAAGCTAATCGCTTTAATCCACACTCACACATAGAGAGAGAGGACTATAAATGCTTCACATCAGAGCAGAATCAGTTGACCCTCTGTCCCCTCTGTCCAACTGAAATAAGTTTACATCCTACACTCTATTTGCTATCTCGAAACTCTGGATATGTCCAGATTAATCATTTTCGATCTTCACTACAAAAGTCTGAAAAGGGGTTTTCAGGATTATGTTTATTTAAATCAATTTTCAACACTTAATGGCATATACGCTGGAAGGCCAAAAGTATCTGGACACCTGGACAGAGTACATATGTAGCCATCATAGGCTGTATAAAACATTGACGTAGTCTCTGTGATATCCCCCATAGGTCTCTGAAGAGCCATAGTGAAGCTCAGTGTTGTTGGCTCTGGCTGTCGCCATTTTGGCAGTCCTGACTCCACTGGCTCCCGGCTAATCCAAAAATGGGCAAAGAGGTGGAGCGTGGATGGAGCTGAGGCAGGCTGAATGAATGCTGGTTACTGAAAACAGCCACCTGTGACGGCACCCATTTGTCACTCAAAGTGACCCGCCCTTAATTATGCATAACTTTAAGCCTTAATATTCAAACAGGTGAGTTATACATAAATTCCTCTGTACAGTTGTCATGAACGTGGAAATTAGCTATAGAGATCAAAACAGATTCTTGTAGCAGACTGAAAAGATTTTTATTTCTGCTGTAAAGCTGGCCATTTTAATATGGGGCCTCATGGAGATTGACTCACTAATGGAGCCAGCCTCTAGTGGCCGTTAGAGGAACTGCAGTTTTTGGTGCTTCTACGTTGGTTTAATTTTATAGCCACAGCGGTTGTGTCTAATGTTTACAGAAAGTAAAGACAGAAGTGATACAAAGTCATGAATAACATAGTGATAATAATATTTGATAATAGTAGAACAAATAAATGATTAGTGTAAATAATGTTTTTTCAAACTGGAAGTTGTTGTTAAAAAATTGTTATAAATGTAATACTAATATGCTAATATCCTTCCATTTGAAATGAACACCTCACATGTTAAAGCCTTAGTTGTGAGGAATAAAAACTTGCATGCACTAGTAAACACACTGGCTCGCCCACAGTTCCAGTAATACTTTCAGACACTGCCGACACCTCCTCCTATGACACACCACCATCAACCCCTACACACCTTCCAGCAGCACCCACCAGCATCAGCCTCACACCCTGTGCATTAGCACAACTGCATGTCCCTTTGATTCAACATCCATCTGAGCCAAAACATCATAAACAAGACACTGTTCCACCTGCATCACCAAACAACCACCAGCAAAACAGCTGCCGCCACCGGCAGATCACAGAAAAGAAACCGCAAGCAGCCACTTCCTGCCTCTGCAAAATAGTGGTGGCACTGTGAGAAGTCTTTACAGGCTGAAGGACAGACAGAAGTCTTCACTGTGTTTGTCATATTCAAATTTTTAATCAAATCAATCATTTTAGCCATACTGTTTAAATGTTTTCATTAGGGCTCATCATTCAAGCAGTGCATTAAGGAGGATCTATTGTCAGAAATGGAATATAATATTCATAGCTATGTTTTCATAAGTGTAGAATCACTTGAGTATAGAAATCATTGTGTTTGTTACCTTAGAATTAGTCTTTTATGTCTACAGACACTGTGAGTTGCCTTCTATGGAAGCTGCAACGCTCTAGATTCATTATTCACTTTTTCACACATTTTTGTGGCCACTCAAGTTTCTCCCCTGCGCTTGGAGGCGGAGGGGTAAGCGAGGGAGGTGCGATCTGCAACACCACCGCCACTAAATCCTACACAGGTAATCCCTAACACATCTGGAGATACATGGTTTTCACTGGACAGAAAGGGTGTAAAAATAAACAAACTAGCCATCAAATGTAGTAGCCAGTTAGCACCAAGCAGCATTCATATATAACTCACCCGTTTAAATTATATTAAGGCTTAAAGTTATTAGGGGCATGGCCACTTTGAGTGACAGGTGGGTGCTGTCACAGGTGACGCCCATTTTTAATCATACAGTATTATTTAAACATGGTTGATGCTGAACAAACATCACCTTCATTGACTATAAAAGCAACTTTAATCAGATTTACTTTTATTCAAACAGCTGAAGCTCTTTTCTTAGGTTATATAATGTATGGTACAAACTCTTGTTTTTTACTACGTAGACAATGAATACAGCCTGAATTTAAATGTTTTTAAATAATAGCAGTTTAGATCATAATTGTACAGAAAAATTGCAAAGAAATTCCACGATTACTCTACACTTCTACCTTCATTTTCATTGGGTTGGCACCAATAGGCTAACATCAGGTTGTAAAACGTATATGGTAACACTAAGAAAGAACGGGGTGTCATAAAGCCTGTGCTCCCATTGAGCTCTGGTGGCTTTGATTTTAATTTAATTTAACACTTTCTCTTTTTCACTCCATTGCAATTAATTCTTTTTTCCATCTCGGCGGCACAAAGAGGTCTTATGATCAGCCATATAGAGGGGGATCCCACACAAGTGGCGCCATTGGAGCAGCACCCGAACTTTTCACACTGTCTTCGCTCATGGCTAAACACAGAGGGGGAAAAAAGCATCAAAGAGAAAGGACCCTGACCATCACTCCCAACTCCCAAGATTCCCCTCTGTTCCTTTAGAAAGGGAGCCCTTCTTGTTTTTTTTTTTACAATCAAACGGCCAGGCGAGGATTCCTGACATTCCTGGAACTGAAAAGAGCGGGGTGAAATGTCTGCGTCGGGGTGGACGCTCTGTTATACAAATTGCAGCGGTATTGTCTTTGCGGTGCACGCGTGTATGTGACATTTTGAAGGTGCTCATTGTTGATGGGTCCCACCAGTTAGCGCCCCTCCTCTTCGCCGTCTCTGCCAGGAAAGCCCACATTCCTCCTGCTGCAGCGGGCGCAGAGGTGCGGGGTAAATTGGGTGGATGTGCAGCAGGTTGTGTGGCTCCCCTCTGTTTGTTTTAGGGTGAGTAAAAACCTCAGCAGGGCGGGTTTTTTTCTACCTGTCTGATGGCTTTTGACGAGAGGGCCTGTTTCCCAGTGCGTCCCCAGGCTCCTGTTTAGAGCTCAGACTTAACTTTACAACAGCCTCCAGCCACTTGTGTCACAAAAACACACACACACACACACACACACACACAGCTTTTTACTGTCCCCACACTAAAGGATAATTCCCTTAGCTTCTTCTGTTTTTTTTTTTTTTTCAACATTGTCAATTCATTAATGATTCTTCTCACAGCTTGTGTGTGTGTGTGGCCCCTAAAGCCAACCTGACTCCTGCAGTGAGACAGACTGGCTGAAATCAGGACTTAGACCCTGTGTGTCACACAGCCAGTAGCCCCTTCATAACAATCACTAAGTCTGTGCCCCCTAGGGCCACCAGTCTGCCCATCTCACAAAGTAGCTGCCACACTGCAGCGTTCTCAACTGGCAAAATTATTTCCCTCCTAAAACCATTTCCATTTGAATCCTTGTTGTTTTAATGATGCCTTTTACATCAGGCTTAAAGGATCATTGTCATTAGGGTTAGGGTTACAACCTGGGTTCTGTTGTTGTTTTGGCCATTTGGTGTTTCTGTTATGATTACATTCTCCATCCAAATTAAATAAGCTGCACAATTTCTTTCCAGTATACCATGCTTACATTCCCAAAAGGTTTTATCTATCTTAATAATAACAACTTTATTTATATAGCAACTTGTAAAAACAAAGTTGCTTTACAGTAAAAACATCAAATTAGATCCAGAGCTACAGTGTGTAACATTTAGAAGGCTCTACTGTCAGAATGGAATAGTATATTAGTGTATAATCACCTGAAAATAATAATTGTTGTGTTTTTGTTAATTTAGAATGAGCCGTTTTTATCTATCACAGGTCACCTTCTGTGGACGCTGCCATGTTAAACAGTTTCTACAGTAGCCCAGAACAAACAAACCAAACTCTGGCTGCAGATAGGGCCCCCATGCCATTTCCCACACATTTTGTGGCCACCATAGTTTCTCCTTTACACTTGGAAGGGGAGGATGAAGCGAGGGAGTTCCAATGTGCAACTAAACCACTAGATGCCTCCTACACACTGGGCCTTGTAAGATATGAAAGATAAAATAATATAAATAATACACAACGAATACCATCAGTTATGAAACAGCCATATGATAAATGTGAGACTGGAGAAAAGATTTAAAGGAGGATAATGATTTGTCCCCAGGAGGGAGTCACACTGAAACCCCAGTCACCTTTGGTGGCAAGGTAAGATTTGGGAGCCATTGGTAGGGCCCTGCCATGCAGATTGCAACTAACTAAATACAGCTATAGGAGAAACTACAGTGGCTCTCAAAAGGCCCTATGTAGAGCCAGTGTTTGGTTTGTAGAAACATGGAGGTTCAACATAGATCCTCCACGGAAGAGGCTTCCTCTGTAGATAAACAGTTAATTCTAAGATAACAAAAACACAATGATTCTTATCTTCAGGTGATTATACACTAATGAAAACATACCTATGAATATTATATTATATTTCTGATAATAGATTGGTAAATGGACCTGTACTTGTATAGCGCCTCTCTAGTCTTCTGACCACGTGCCACATTCACCCTTTCACACACATTCACTCAGTGATGGCAAAGTCCATCGAACAGAAACTAACTCATTCACACACATTCACACACCGATGCACGACATCAGGAGATATTTGTTCAAGGATACTTCGACATGTGTGCAGGAGGAACTGGGGATCGAACCAACAACCTTCCAATTAAGCCGCCCAGATTCAATTCAATTCAATTTTATTTGTATAGTGCCAATTCGCAAGCACTTGGCGACGGGGGCAAGGAAACACTGCCTTTTAAGAGGCAGAAACCTAGGACAGACCCCGGCTCTAGGTGGGTGGTCGTCTGCCTCGACCAGTTGGGAGAGAGAGACAGACAGACGGACAGGCAGAAAGAGAGAGAGAGAGAGAGAACAGAGGTAACAACAGAAGGACAGAGACAGGATCCTCCTCAATGTTACACACTGGACCTGTTGTCATTCTATGCTTGGGCATTGTCAGCATTTTATATCAACTGCATCTTTCAGGCATGTGACCTATGTTCGTAATGTGCTGTGTACCTATGGTGATTTACAAGTCACTCGACTAACACTCACTTAAGTAAGATGGGGGAGATCTGGGAACATGGCCACATCTATGCAACTAAATCTGAGGAGTCAAGAAACAGGAGCAGTCAGTCCATCACAAGTTAACCACAGGTTATCCAGATGATATAAACCACTCAAACTGAAACACCCTGCACCTGCCACTAGACTGCTGCAGCCGGTCCATAATGCTGCTGCCCCTCTGGTGCTCCCTGCTGTTTAACTCTCAAATGCTCATGTCAAACTTTTAATGGCACTAAAACATACTGGAATCCCTTTACCTTACATTTTGGAATCTATACTAGTTCAACACACCCGGATAACGTTTTTTTGAGGGGGATACAATGGCCAAGCTGAGCCTTCAGCCATGGTGACTGGCTTAGGATATTGGAATGACTGGAGAGATGTGGGCACAATAACTGTTACTGTAAGGGTCTTCACCTCTCTAAACCCTCTCCAGTGGCTCCCTGTGGCTTTGACAAAAACTTATATGGAAATGAATAATTATTTTCATTTGTTAATCTTGTTGGTGTAAAGTGATTATTACATTCTACAATTTTAAAAATGTGTACCTATTACACCCAAAATTAAATTTCTTCAACTCCAATTTGTGTCATACATTACGTCCTGACCTGACACCGTTTCCTCCACATTTTACCTAAATAGCAGTGGCTACTAGTCTTGAGTCTCCCTAGCTAGGCTAGGCCCCCTGGGGTAAAAGGAAATTACAGAAATGACATGCATTTCTTTATTGTTCCTTTGTTTTGCATTTACCGGGAATGTGCCTCCCATGACCCCAAAACTGAGGTCCATGACAAGCTACACCCCTACTTAACCTACTCCACATGCAGTATGGCATTACTACAGTTCCACTGATTTGTGCTTGATGACTTTAACAGTAACTGACACACGCCACCCTGTCATTCACCCTCACAACCCTTTGAGGACAGACGCTTATGACTCAGCCAGTCAGCTATGTTCTAGAGCCTGCCATGTGACGCTTTCCAGTCAGGCATGCTTGAGGCCAGACTCAGGTATTCAGCATTACGGACCCAGACGAGCAACAGACAGGATGGTCAGATCAGAACATCACACCGCTGCTCGCTAACAGATACAGTCACTTTGACAGATTATATGCTTACGCCTCCATCCTGTAATCACACGCGGCCCATAAAAGCCAGTGACCTACCAATTTGAGAATCCCTGCTGTTTTGCACGGTGCACCAGCTCATCGCATGGTGCTATTACTGGCTTTAAGATCCATGCACAGATGTCAGGTCCATTTTATGGAAACCTAGCTTTTATTTTCTTCTCACATTTGTTTTTCAAACTGGTTTTTCAGAGCTAGTGTGAAGGATTTCAGAGGGTAGGGTTATGAATTGATGATCTCTTTTTAGTTAGAGAGCTGGTGCTGTGATGGAGACATCATTATTTAGTTATGAATGAACAGGCTCGTATCCCTTTGGCTTGAATGAGTTTCTTTTTGTGTGGCATGTGCTAAGCTCCTTGGTTTTAGTGGTAAGGGGAAAACGAGGGGTCACTACCCCACACAGACACAAACTCAGCCTCATCACAGACTCCCCATTGGCCTGGGCTTAGTCATGAGACCCTGGCAATGAGAAAGCTCTCACCCAATAAGGCGACCTGTGGGGAAAGCCCTGGTCCAATAAGAAGGCCCCCTGGGGTAAGGCTGGGGGATTACCAGCCTGAGCCTGTGGATTGAGCTCCAGGGCGAGGGAGGGGGGCACGAGTCGAAGCACAGGGCCGCTCGGTCGCCAAGGCCAGCGGCCTCCTTTAAATGGTTGCTACGGGGCAGGTATCAAACGTGCGAGAGTCGCACACAGTCACGGTCATGGAGGGTATTAAATGGCAACAAAGAGACAGTTATTCTGCAATAATCCGCCCTGCTGAGTGCAAGTTATTCTCCAATAATCAAGAGGCGAGGAGCAAGCGGGACAGCGCTGTGATCACAAGAGCATGGTGCTGCATGGAGCTCACACACATTCCACACACACACACACACACACACACACACACACACACACACACACACACACAGGTCACACCACATCAACCCAGACACACAAACTTTATTTATCACTTGTACATACACACAACTTATGTGTGTCCCCAGGCCCACATTCAGAGCCGTGTCCACTAATCCAGGATCACTGACACGCAGACAACACTGTGTCAGTTCAAGTACACACAATTTCACTGAAGATGGGAAATGTAACTTGAAATGCTATAATACAAGTATGAAAAACGGTCATGGTAGTAATAATAAGATAATATATAAAATATATATAATAATAAAAACATGACAAAATTCTGTTCATTCAAATGTGTCCAGGCTAATTACTAATACATTTCCTTAATATATTAGTTACCGCCCAGAAATAATAGTGACAGCTGTACTTTTGTTGTCACCTCCTACAATCACATCCTCAGATTCATTTTTATAATCGTGAATGTCATCAAGCAGGAAGCTAGCTTGGAAGAAACTCTTACAGCTGGATATATTCCCATTACTTTGTTTTTTTACAAAAAGAACTGGATTTTAATCGGGGACATCAGGATACAAGAAACAAAGAACTGATGAAGCTTGTGGCTGATATGTGGTGGATGAAATGTTTGACTCTCCATCTTTCAGACAGATCATTGGGTAAATGCACACAGGCAACAGGAGAGCCCCAGGTATAAAAGAACTTGCAAAATAGACTTTATGTCTCTAAATAAGAGACGTTCTTTAAAAGATTGTGTCTCTGCATCAGTTTGAGCCAGATGTGTTTTTCATCTAGCCTATAACCTTTATGGACTCACAAAAAGCTGTTAGTTTAAACCTTTAGCTGCTCTTACCGGGCGATTACCCTGACACTAACACAGAGGAACACATAAAGTCTGAATTTGTGGGATGTAGCAGAAAAGTAATACAACTGGTACTGTAACTAGATAAGTAATGATATTACTTTTGAAAAGAATAACGTGTAATGAATAATAAATTACAGTTTTTGAGTAACAAGCCCAACGCTGATCATGAATCTATGCTCTAAATTTTATGCATTTGGTCCCAGTTGTCACTTACAGTGCAAGCATTGTGCCTCTTTCTGT
Organism: Dicentrarchus labrax; assembly: GCF_905237075.1. Classification (NCBI taxonomy): domain Eukaryota; kingdom Metazoa; phylum Chordata; class Actinopteri; family Moronidae; genus Dicentrarchus; species Dicentrarchus labrax. The sequence continues at coordinate 25,377,905 of NW_026136702.1, forward strand.
GTCTGTATAAAGCCATAATGAGCATTTTCATGAAAAACAGCTACTGTATGTCAGTATGACAAGAAGCCATCACTTTACCAGACAGATGAAGCCAGCTGTGTTACAGATTCTATGTCTGAGAAGAGCATATGACTGATCTTTGAATTTTTGGGGAGAAAGGACGGAATTACCAATTTTGTGGGATTTAGCAGAAAAGTAATATAACTAGTACTGAAACTAATTACTGTTGGCGGGGAGTAATAAGAAAAGTAATGATTACTTTTGCATGGAGTTCTATAGGAAAATACCACTCAACATCAACCCTGCCCCCACAGTGAAATGCATTTTAAATGAAGCCAACTGCAAATTGACTTATCACTTTTTTCACTGCCCTTTGTCACATTTATTCTTTAGTTCTACTTCATGTCACATGGGAATTATCGTATTCTACATGTGAAAAAGCACATGTTAATTTCTCCTTTTCTCTCCTCCCCCTCCATCCCCCTCTCCTCCGTCAGGTCGGAGTGTGTGTGCAGTCTGGGCACACAGTTTCGTCGCGGGGCCGGCGTGTTGGACATGGTGTTTGAGTCTCCGTTCCAGCTCTTTACCTGCGGCTATGATACCTTCATTCGACTCTGGGACCTCCGGCTCCCACGGTACGCCCACCGCCATCTTGCTTTTGTCAGGTTCAGCTTGAACTGTTAGTGTTCCTTAGGATTTTATCTTGAGACCATAACTGCACATTACATCCTGTTAGTATGCAGCAATCAAACAGTTTTAACAAATGGTCCTAACATATTTCCAACCGCAGTGTATGTCAGAGAATGTGGGATCTGCTTGGTAAATATGGACCGCTACAGTGCATCTACTGTACAGAGCTTTAGATCTTTACCACAACAGATCAAAGGTACCATTCGGGTTCTTAGCAACCTTTTGGGGAGCTGGCGTTGTACAGTAACAAACTTACACATGGTGGGGTTTTGGGTTGGTGGTCCAATATTTTAGATTTAGTGTGTTAGATTTGAACACTTTGAGGCCAACAGCTGAAGCACTTAAAGCAGTTGAAGTGTAAGAATTTAAAAGGGGTGGAGGTGTCATTTTCAAAGTGTAATCATTCTACTTTAAACCCAGTAGGCAGTTAATGGAATCTCGGACGATTTGGCCTCCGGGGGCAATAGCCATTGTTTAGGGGATTCCGGTGTATCCAGAAAGCAGATATCCGGGCTGAGGCATCCTCTGCATTCCAATTGGCAACTTGATTCACGAAAATGACCAGAAAGACACATTTCAGCTAAAATCTATAAACACATATCTGCATATGAATGCAGATACATTCAAGTACAGAAATAAAAGACTAAATCCTTGTCAGACGAAAGCTGATGGGTGATGAGATTGTATTGCAGCCAATGCGTTTAGCCTTTTTTGTTAACTGTTAACCTGCATGTGACCAAAGCCTGCTCAAACATGATAAGTCATTACAACTCGGACTTCAAATGGAAACCAGGGGCCGAATTCATTAAACTTAATAAAGTTTCTCCTAGTGATTTTGAGTAAATTCTGATTTTAGAAGGACTAGGACTTCCTGCAAGAAAGATTTAGGCTAAGTTGGCAGCTCTCGGAATGTTTGTGAATACTGCCCCAGCACACTTCCAGTGCTAAAATCTCAGTCACTTGCCTATAGATTCAGCATTCATATGCAGATAGCTGTTTGTAGGTATTAGTTTGTATGTAAACCATACTAATAGCTGAAAAGTAAGCACTGAAATCAGAGTAAGACATTTAAGTGACTGAAATGTCAGTTGAAGTGCTATAAGATTAATAAAAGCATATATAGATAAAAGCATTTAAAAGTGAAACTGAAAGCAGTATTTCTACAGTCCTGTCTATAGTGTGTGCTAGGGCTGCTCGAATACGTCAAAAATCATGATGCTGATTATTTTGGTCAATACTGTGATCAAATTTCTTTTACTCGATTACTTATTGAAACATCACACATTTATTTTATTTTATTCCACATGTCGAGCTAACCAGGTGAACATCGTGCATTTATTTAGTTTTTTTAAAAAGGTCTCTTTCCGTCATAACCTGAATCAAACCCACAATGGCAAGTCCAACCATCGGATTATCTTGGGTCTTGTCCATCATAGGTGTAAATCTTAAGTGAGCCAGTCAGCACGCTAATATTACAGCATATTCCTGCACGAATAGTTTGGTTACTTTATGAGAATATCTACTGTCTTTAAATTTGAACACTTATCTCATAAAAACCTTAGGTCCCTGCCTTCCTTAGATCTTCTTGTCAAGATGGAAAAGCATCAGACATAACATTGAGACCGTGGTGTAGGAATCATCCCAAGCCTACTGTTCTATTTCCAGCAGTGTGAGCACATGGAGCTAACCTGCAGCCCTGTGGTGTCCATATTAATGCAGCAGCCCTCACTTCACTATATGCCAGCAGGGACCCTAACATGGCTGGAAAAGGGGCAGCATTAGTTTTAGGGTTAGAGGGGCGTCAGGCCGTATTTCTGGGGGATCAGTCAAGTAAGACAAATCAGATCTGATTGTCAGATCGCTCTGGGGACTCTGAAAGGGGTTGGGTTGGGGTGAAGGTTGGCAGAGGGGGGTCCCTCTTTAGATATCAATAATTCATACGGTCAAATCTAACCGGCCCTCGAAAAGCTCCCAGGGTCGTGCTGGAGATTCGGGTTGTCTGGAAGTTGGGGAGAAATGCTCTGCAATAGACAAAAAGGAGATTCATGGTGCTTAATAGATCTAGTGAATGATCAGTTTGACTGTGAATGCTAGTTATCATTGTTTCTTCTATAGGAACAATTCACTAACAGTCAGATCAAATGATTAAAAATGAAATGATTAAAATACAACAAACTATGTTGTAATATAATACATTTTCTGAAAATTCTAATGAAGAGCTGCCCTGACAATATAACTGTCTTTGGTTAATTCTGCAAATTGAATACCTACATTGCAGTAATATAAACATATTATATATTGCAATAAATCAGTCCTGCTCACTGATTTGCAAAATTGCTCTGATACAACCAGAAATATTAAACCGATAGTTGCCATGGTATGAACAGCTAAAATAATATATATGCAACAGTTAAAATGTGTATGTTGTCTCATCGTATATAACATATTGCCAAACCTTAACGGTAATAAAAAAGGCATGATGGGTATTTGGTGATAAATATCAGATATAGTGTTACATAATTACAAATTAAAGTTACATTATCACAAATCAAAGCTAGCCAGTAACTCAGTGAATGCATCATGTTATCCTTCCACAAATGACTGATGTCCCAATTAATGGTTCTAACTATGCTTTAAAGGACCAGTGTGTAGGATTTAGTGACATCTAGTGGGGGAAGTTTTAAATTGCAACTAACTGAACACTGCTGGCGTCTACATTTGACAACCTGGGAATGAGAACAGGAAATGTGAAAGACCCTGTATAGAGCCAGTGTTTGGTTTGTCTCATTCTAATGTAACAAAAACACAATGATTCCTATTTTCAGGTGATTGTACACAAAGTTTCCATTAGTCCTCTATGACAGTGAACTGAATATCTTTGTTTTGTGGACAAAACACCTTGGGCTTTGGGAAACACTGATTGACATTTTTCACCATTTTCTGACATTTTCTGAACCAAACAACTAATGGATTAATCAGGAAAATGATGTACAGATTGATCATCATCATTGATTGGTTAGTTGAAGCCCTACCTATCACCTAGCCACACATCTTAGATTGCTATCTCTCCATGATGTTTTATATGTTTTTATATAATTCTGTTATTGCGAGTATAGATTAAATCAGAATTCAAGGTGTGTGTGTGTGTGTGTGTGTGTGTGTGTGTGTGTGTGTGTGTGTGTGTGTGTGTGTGTGTGTGTGTGTGTGTGTGTGTGTGTGTGTGTGTGTGTGTGGTTTGTGTGTACCGTTTCTGTACAGTTTGTGTTTTTCACTTTCAGGATGACAGTGGGTGACCTCCCCCATAGAGGTGTGCATTTGTATGTTTTATCTGTGTGTGTGTGTGTGTGTAAGAGAGAGAGAGAGAGAGACCTCCAGACATCTCTGCTGCCCCATTGTCTGCCCCTGGTGTCTCTCCATCACTTATTGATGAGGCTGCACTAATGGAGGATCGATGTCTATTGGCAGAAAATACTTATCCCCAAAATACTTCCCCTCTCCTAACCACAGCCACCACCACCCTGCTCTACTGCACACACACACACACACACACACACACACACACACACACACACACACACACACACACACACACTTCCTTGTTAACTACAGTATTGGGTGTTCCTGTAAACAAGAGATGGAGTTTCAGCATTGTCTCCAAACCTCTACAACATACACACAGATGTGATCTCACCTGTGTTGTTGCAGTTCACATTGTTTGAAACTTTTATTTGAAGTGATTTTTATGAGCCACATCGTGTGATTGTGCTTTTAGCTGGCTAGCTTGCTTACTAACACGGACAAATGAATAGCTAGCTAACATCTAAAGCCTCACTATAGTTTACTTTAGTTGACCAACGATTATATGTCTCAGGAGGAGTTTTTCGTTCATTGTGCTTCATTTGTGTGAACTTACTCTGCACTATGCACTGCCGCTTTAATTTGTCCAGTGCATTTTGGTCCCCCTGCAGAAAAATAAATCTGTTAAAAAGGTCTATGGAGAGGGGTTCTGGTGGTGTATGGTTAAGGCGGATGTAATGTAATCATAATCTCCCTGGGAGTTGTCTTCTCCACCATTGCTGTCATTGCAGTCAGTTTCTCCCTGCAGTGTTCATGGTTCAGGAGGTTTCTACCGGGAGCCCCATTATCCACAGAGGTCTCCTCAGAGGTCTCCTCCTCTCCAAAACAATTAAAACCGCTAAAAACACTGAATAAAACTGTTCCACCTTAAAAATCACTGCTTCTCCCTCGCTGTTGAGCAGTCTTTGTCAGTAAAACCCCAGACACACTGCAGTGCATTTGGGAAGATTCTTTCAAGGAAGAAGCATCTTCAACAAGTCATTACGTGCTGCTACAGAAAAAAACAAATATCCTCTTCATCTCTACTCATCTCATCAAACTCTCCCATCCTTCCCAACAGGAAGTGTGTGATGGAGTGGGAGGAGCCTCATGACAGCGCCCTGTACTGCATCCAGACAGACGGAAATCACATGATTGCCAGCGGCTCCTCGTACTACGGCGTTGTAAGACTCTGGGACAAACGGCAGACTGAATGCCTGCAGGTGTGTACATATATCCCCAGGACATATACAGTGAGAGTTTAAAACAAGATTTTATGAGCTGAATTCCAGATGTGAAACAATAAACGTAATGCTGTTTGCAGTTCTTCCAGCTGAGCACAGACCCGGTGAGCAGCCCGGTGTACTGCCTGAGGTTCAGCAGCTCTCACCTGTACGCAGCGCTGGCCACCACCCTGCACTCACTGGACTTCAGCCAGAACCCTGTCTACATCAGATGATACACACACACACACACACACACACACACACACACACACACACACACACTCTCTGTTCAATAAAGCTGTCTATTTTCACAATGAATGTTTTCCCATTTTCAATTTAACTGCTGATCCACCAATCAGTTCTGTGCTCTGCTGTTGGTTTTGGAAGAACTGAGCATTTCTACATGTCAAGCTATGAGTGTAAGTGTTTAAAGGGACACTCCAGTGATCCTGACTCTATCTCCAAACTCCTAACTGGAGAGCATCTTTCATTGGTAAATGTTTGTGTCTTTCAGACTCTGCACCCCAGGTTCATAGTGCAGGCTTTCTGTTCATGCTGGAGAGAAAGGAGAGATAGTTACATGTGATGCATTTAAAATAATTCCATCTAAAGTCTGACTAAAACCTCAACTAATTCAAAGTAGCCTGTAGAAGTCTAAAAAGGTGAGTTTCCACAGCTGAACATTGGAGTATTTGTTAAATTCAGACACATAGGTGCTGTGTGGAAGTGCTGTGCTCTGTCTGTCTGTCCTCTCGCAGCACCTTCACTTTCACTTCACTCAGTAAAATAATTAAGAACTGCTTCCAAAATAAGGTTAGGGATAGAGGATACATTTTATTACTGATTTGCTGCATATATACACAGATTTAAAGTAACCAGCATGTAAATGCATTGAGTACCGCTTATATTTGATCCAGTACCGGAGCCTGGTACTCAGTACTGGTATCTAACAGTACATTTTTCTGTACTCTATGATTTTACATACTTGCATACTAACCTAATAATAACCTCTTATTGGGAACCATGCAAAAGAGGGAGAGAGACACAGAGCGTCCCGGTAACCATAGTAACTCACTCAGTCTTGCCTGCACAAGTGTCACACATACATTTTTTTCTCACTGTGTGAGAAAATGGCCGTGTGGCGGGGGAGCCTGTGGAAAGTTTAAATTGTGTAACTGTCCTGTGGCTAACACTAGTCAAAATGCTAAGCTTATGTCACCCAAGACTTTGAGAAACGCCCAGTTATCTCCAACAACACCTTCTCCAACGAGCTAATTAATTACCTGAAGATGTTGATGAGGTTGTTGGTTTCAGCTTTGTCGCTGGCTGCAGACGCGCTATCGTTAGCAGCGGCTGCTGCCGGGGACTTTGCTTTCAGACTATCAAACACAGTAACGCTACACTTTTTAACTTTTAGATATCATTTATGTTCAACCAGCTGTTTCCTCAGGTGAGACGTGTTGCCAACATGAACAACACCAGGACCCCGAAACTGAAGCAGCTAAATGGAATGCAGCCAAAATTAATTTTATTATTGACACCAGTGCTTTCTTTATTGAAACGTGAAAAATGTTTAGGTCTTTATGGGAGCAAAAAAAGGCAAAAAGTGTTTTATTAGTATAGAGAGCCGAAGTCCGACCGTCACATCCATGCTAGCCACTGCTCCGCTAGCTTATGTAACTTCAATCTCATCTGTTTTTCTGAAAAAGTGGAAATTTACCATCCACATTGAAGATAAATGAGTATGTACAGAATTAGAACCTTTTGTGATCTTAATCATTCATGTCATAGCATTCAAAAACTGTAGCTTCCGTTACAGTTACAGTACATCTCCCAGCCACCTCATCACATAACCCACAGCAAACACCCGGTACCCAAGTATTTCTTTCATAAATATCAGTTTAGGTGTGGGAAAAGGCTGGAGCTGGCCCTGCAGACACCCAAAAAGAGCAGCACAAGCAAAAGAACACACAAACAAATGTATTTTCCTGTTTTGGTTTGTTAGTTTTTCCGTTTTAACCAAAGAACGAATGATACACGGATTATAACAACTACGGTAACTACGATAACAGTTGTCTGTCTCTGTGAGTCAGCGCTGTGATGAACTGGTCACCTGTTCAGGGTGTACCCAGCCTCTCGCCCAAAGTCAGCTGGGATCTCCAGCCCCCTGCGACCTGGCAGAGGATAAGCCTGTATAGATAATGGAAGGAAGAGTGTGACTGTGGACAGAGAGAAACAGTAACAGCCTGTGAGGATAAACCAAAACACTGAAAGCGAGGCCGACAGAACTCATTCGTTGGACATGAGAAGCATGCTGGAGCCTGCAGGTTAAGCCTATCCATTAGCTTGAGGGACTGTGAGCACAAATGCTCAACACATAAGAATCACGTGCACACACTGTCTGTAGAGCCAGTGAATAAGCCCCAGTGAGGAAAACACAGGCTTTTCCTCCACAACACGGTGGAGTCTGCCCGGGCCCAGCCGAAGCCTTTGAGGGGATTAAGGCACATTAGCCTCTTGACAAACCCGTCTCATCACTGTGGAACACACTGTTTGGGTTTACATACATTTGACCCTTGCACCTGAGATCACACACCAGAGGGGATTGGAGTGTTTGACCCCCCAAATCCACTCCGTACAATGTGAGGATCCATTTGATGGACAGAGATCAAATCTACATGATCACACATCTGGAATATGAAACCACACATACAGTGCACCTGGTGTTTGACACACACAGCTGGAGTTTATGTCCTGGTAGGGTATGGTGTGTGTGTGTGTGTGTGTGTGTGTGTGTGTGTGTGTGTGTGTGTGTGTGTGTGTGTGTGTGTGTGTGTGTGTGTGTGTGTGTGTGTGTGTGTGTGTGTGTGTGTGTGGTCAGTGGAAATGGATGAAGAATCAAATTGTTTAAACAGTAGTATTGCAGCACTTGTTTTAAAGTTGTATGCAGTAACACAAAGATTAAACAGTAAGAGAAAGTTGGGGAGAAAAATATATAATCCAATAGTCAAGATTGTTTTATATTGACATCATCATGATATTATAGTCATTATAGTGACATTTGCTGACAGAGAACTACAACGCTGAAAATTAATTAATAAAATGAATTATTTGAAATTTTGAATACCAGTGCTGAAGCAATTCCTGATTTCAGTCCTGATTCCAAAACAATTCATTTTTCTATACCTTACTTTGAGAAATATACACACCCAGCCAACATCTGTATGTGGGGCCCATGTGGGTATTTGATGGACTGAAAAATGGGCCCTATATGGGATTGTCCGCGACTGTCAGACCAAAGGTATCCAGATGGAAAACAAAGACTAATGGTGAAATTATTACCCATACATGCACTTCTTGCTTAACCTTTGACCTGCTGTAGTTTAGACCACTGAAGCAACAACTTCATTCTATACATTCATAGGACACATATTTAGAGCTATCAGATCATCTGACCCATTGTTCCTCATAGCAAAGTTGCTGAGTTCCAAATCTCAGAAATCACTTTGATGGGTAAAGTTGGGGGTTAAAGATGTACAAATATGAGTCTGAAATCAGTTTTAACATTATAGATGCAACTACATCGGTACTCAGACCCCTGGATCGATCTAAATTAACCATGAACTGGTCGATTTGTCAAAGTTGTAAAGTTCCATCATCAAATCTAAAGTTTAGAAAACATTTGGATTCTATAAGAAGGAAGAAAAGTTTGACAAAAGTCTAGCCATTTATAATATGTTGTATCGAATTTAATGACACCGAACTGTATTTTTTAAAAACTATATTTTTTATTAGTATATATATATATATATATTAAAATGCATCCTCCCTGAATCGTATCATAGCCTGCGGATCTAGATATATATTGGATAATCTTAAGGGAGAGATGGACACCCCTAGGTAAAATGTTACTGATAGAAAATGATGGACAAAACTATGTAACTAAGACTGAAGTTGTAATAAAGTAGAATTAGCCCTTTAGTTGCTGTGTAATTAATTGAAGGCTGTGTGTGAGTTTGTGCTTGCTCTACCAGCCACACGTGTCCCAGGGTGTCCACTGTGAGTCTGGGCAGTGACCCTCCCTGCTGGCCATTAATGGCATATATTAGATCATATGCCGTCCATTAGCTAATATGCCAGTGCCACTTAAGAGGAGTGGCCAGGGTGCGTACAGACATTGCACACCCATGCAGGAGATGTGACCCCCAGGGACTCCTGACAGTTGAATTAATCATAGAGGCCGGGGGTGAGGGCAGTTTCCTCAACAACACACTGGGTGGAGGATTTTGTTAAACACAATCGGTGGTTATTTCTTCAGTGAAAACAATGGCACCGGTTTGAGTCCAGCCTGCTGTCCACTGTAATTATAAAGCTGGCAGCAGTAAAAAACACCAGTGGTATAGCCAGGATCGTACTGCAGTCACTGAATAGTTAATAAAATGTATATACATCAAAGAATGTGAAAATACAGCGGTGTACTGGTGGCCGACGCATATTGTACTGTGAATGCGGTGTCCTTGGTTCAAATCTGGCCATGGCCCTCTCGCCGCTTAATTTCGGTCACCTCTCTACTTTCCACCCACAGATAAAGGCAGAAATGGCCAAAGACTCACTGGTTGGTAACCTTGTGTGGCAGCTCTCTTAAGAGATCACACGAGAATCCATCTTGTCAGACCTCAAGCTATGTGCTTGTGTCCAGACACAGTGGTTGGGACCCATCAGGGTCCTTTGAGAAACTACAGGCAGCTACATAATGAGCTAAGGCGTGGTTTAACGCTAGGTGTGTGTGACGAGTGTTTGCTCGAAAACAACAATGGGTCTGCACTAGTCAGCAGCACCAACAAACTCAAAAACTGTGTATTCTTGTGATTTCTATATTTTATTTCTGGATTACTTCAATACTTCAGACGTTATGATGAAAAATGCGGTGATTATTTGTCACCTAATACGAAAATAAGCAGGGCTTTTATTGGCCATTCATTGTGAATGCGCACAAACGTAAAAAAAAAAAAAAGCAGAACTCTTCTGTGCCTTTTTAGAAGACTAGACTAGAAATGTTCTATGTTGATATGAAAATCTGTATCCCACTGGAAATGTTCGCATTTGCACTTGAACGTCACGTCATGTCGCTAGCTGCTGCTCATCCAGACACACAATACAGTTAAGCGGATAGGCCTCCTTTATGGTAACATGAGCAAGATTCCCACGTGTCCTGGAATACCTGGAAATCTAGAGGGTAGTTTTCCATTCATGGATACACCTGAGTTGATTAAAATGATCAGATAAACTGGAAATAATCCCTGTTTCCTGGAAAAGTTAAATTGTATGTTAGTCTGAGCTTTGGCCAAATGAATGTTAAATGTTAAAACTGAAGTCAGTTCAGACACGGAGCCTCCCTTGAATCAAGTGCTGTCCTGGATTGTCAAGAAAATGTCCCGGAAAGGAAAATGATTTCTTAAAAAGAATGGGAACCCTGAATAGAACAGATACATTTTCTGCCAAAATGCAGGAGAGAAATAAATAGTGAAGACTGTAGGAAACCAAAGGTATCACAAGTGTGTTTAGTGAAACTGTAGTTGGAGGTGGATGACAGTGACTGGCTGATGGTAGATGTTTGGGTCCAGTATCAATGGATAAATGAGCCTGGCAGTGTGTTCTTGTCTGTACATGTCTTTCCTCCTCTGTAGTGTCACTCAGGGTTTGGGAGCTTAGACCACTCCTGGCTTTGCCTTCTTATCCCTGATACCCATGTCTTGGGTGACATCACCCGTCTCAGAAGGTGCTACATCATGAAGCACAAAGCTGCTGTCGAGCATCGGCACTGTGAAAAACTCCAAACTGTTCATCCAAACACCTCAAACAAGTCTTTGTCTCAGAGGACAGATGTGACTGCAACTGCTCCGCCTCCCTTTAGTTTCTCTCTTTTCGAAGCACTGCATTGATTATTTGATGATCACTGTACTGGAACATATCAAGGACACTACCTAACCTCAGCCCCCCTTACATTTTAGCTGAGAGCTAATCATAAGCCTAAAATATAAAAAGCACGTTTATTTTTGTACTGCAGCTTTTATAAGCACAAATAAATTTTTTTTTTTTTTGGTCTACATGACCTTCATCAAGAATATATAACATTACAACTTGACTACTTTAAGTTACTTTTAGATTAGCTGCAAATAAAAACAGAAGTAGAGAAATATCAATAAGACGAATTTTACGTATTCTACAAGACAACAGAACAATGTGACCTTAGAAAAGAAAAACTAATATATTGTAAAATTGTAATATATAATCCCTATTTTTACTAAATATAGCTGTAATCTGATAATGTCTTTTTTTCTGTAATTGTAATTGATTATCATACTTTTTTTGGTATCCTAACTTAGTTCCATTTCGTAATCAGTTACTAAGTTTAGATCAAGCAGCAAGCTCTTGGCTGAAAAATGAAGCCAGCACGGAACTGCAGTTCCTCTAACGGCCACGTGAGGCTAACTCCAGCAGTGAGTCAATATCCATAAGGCCCCATATCAAAATGCCCAACAGCCTGGTACAACAATCTGTTTTGGTCTCTGTATCTAAATTCCCCGTTCATGACAACTGTACAGGGGGTGAATTTTTGAGTAACAGGTGGGTGCCGTCTGAAATCCACGTCTCTGCCCATTTTTGGATTAGTTGTAAGCCGCCAGAGTTAGGACTGCCAAGATGACAGGTGATGCCACAGAGACTACATCCATATTTGATACAGTCTATGGGTTAGGTAGATAGTTAATAAAAAGGCGAGCGCTAACTGCAGGTCTTGTATGGGACGTGAAGTCTGATCTCCTGCCCAAAATCCAGACCGGATAAACCAAACACTGGCTCCAGATAGTGCCTTTCGCATATTTAATGCCACTGTAGTTTCTCCTTTGTGCTTCGAATGTGAGCTGTATTCAGTTGGCTGCAATCTACAACTTCACCACTAGATGCCACTAAATCATACACACTGGTCCTTCAATCAGAGAGCTTTAGAGGTGTTGGTAGGTGTATATTTGAACCGCCAGGCTAGCTGTTTTTATGCTAAGCTAGGCTAACTGCGTCTCTGTACTCTAGCTCAACACACAGGAATGAGATTGAGATCCATCTTTTCATCTGACCCTCGGAAAGAAAGCATATAGACTTTTACTCAGTTAAAGTGATGACTGGAAGTCTTTTCTGTCCAGCAAAAATTGTTAAAAGCATTTGGGAGGGTCACTGTCAGGGACCCCAGAGAGTCCCTCAACCCTACTTTGGTCACCACTTGGTCACCTCTCACCTCTGAGGGTGAGTCCTCAGTGGGAATTTCCACAGTATCACTCAAAGGGCTGCTACAACTAGCCTAAACAAACAGAGTAACCACTGCAGGCACCTGTCACACATGGAAATCCACCATCCTGTGACTCATTCCTCTTCACACAATGGCTAACCCGTAATTTACCCCCAGCACTTAACAAGACCATCACCGTAACACGAGGAGATGTGAAGAATCGACCGCTGTTTTCTTTGGCCAAGTTCACTGGAGCTGAATGGAGCGGACGGCTTCTCTTTTCACTGCATGTGAGGCTTGTTTCCTTCAGCTCTGAGGCTCCTGGCTGCTGCGGCAGAGGACAGAGGATTGGATATCAGAAGCTGCTTGAGGTTTGCGGGGTTTCTGGACTGATAAATGTATTCAGTGTGTTGGTGCAGAGAGCAGTAAGCCTTTTCTCTGACCTGAAGAGCTTCAGTTTGGCTACAGAGTCCGGCTGAAGACATTTATACCAATGGGGCCATCTAGTGTTCATAATGTGAACTGCACATCTTGACCATAACAGGAGAGGCTTCGCTGCAGGAGGGGATAAACATGAAAACACTATACCAGATTATACCATTGTTTCTTCTCCATTCACAGTTCTGTCTTATTTTTTCTTTGCTGTATCAGATTATTTGCTGCCACAAGAACCCTTGTCATCATTTGGATATTTACATATCCATCTAGTATAAAATATTCAGGCTTACCATGCTTCCTAGAAAACCCATTTTTCCAGTCATCAAAACACCTGGAAATTGATAACCAAAAAAATGACCAAATATCCTAGTAATGTTAATAAATACATGCACAGCAATGTTTTTTGTACATGCAACATACACCTTCTGCTTCTTCTTTTAATAGTCTAAAAGATGAGATTCATTTTATGTAAAATAAAATAAATTCAACTTAATTTGAACTGTTACTTATGGGCTGTGGCCAAACAAATGTTACTGTTAGAGGAAAATTGTAGTAAAATATAATCAATTCACTGGAGAGGACGCAGCAAAAATCATTCATTTAGATTAAGAAAAAAAATGACATGTTTTTAATAATTTATGATCTTATATGGCCACATTCATCACGCTTTCATTAAGTGACAGGGTTAAGTTTAATCAAAAAAGATTTCTGAAATAAAACAATGTATTCATTTCTAATGCCACCTTTAGATATCTCTATTCAGTGCTTTACCAATGTGCCACAATAATGTTTTTGAGTTCTAATATCTTCATTTGGGGGCTTTTCCAAGCAAATATTAATATATGTGATTGACAGTGATTAAATCAGCTGTTCTTTCTGCCGTCCAAGTCTCCATGAAAAAGGAAGTAGAGTGCTCGTAGCTTTTTCATATTTATGTGTTTCTTGTAACAATAAGCAGCTAGGGAGGGACTTGCGTTTACAGTAGCCAATAGTGCTGAGTGCATGTTACGCTATGCAGCTAGCTCTATGAGCCAGCATCAGAGTCTACCTTTCATTGAATGAAAGGAGACAGAAAGCTTTACATTGGGTGAAAAACATTTTTATCGTTTCTCAGGAAATTACTCTAAAATACCATTAAATATACCTGAAAATACAATATAAGTGACATATAATGCTAGACATATGTACAATGATATAATAATAATATAAACATCAATTTTGACTTGATGGGACTTTAAAGTGAATATTTCTCTAGTTCCGCTCATGGAGCCTGGTGGTTTGTGCTCTCTGGTGACACTGAGCATGATGTCCAAAAGAAAATACAAGGAAGACTGTAATTGTTTGATTCACCAAAGTCATTGGAAATGCAAAGGAGAGGCCTCAGAGGCCTCTGCTTATGTGGGGAGATTCTCAGTGATGACAGCTTAAAAAGCACTCTCAGTATCAGGGCCAGTCAAAAGATTTCCTTTGCAAAGGAGAGACTTTAAAGAGACAGTTTGATAATAATAACTTACCTAACCAACAGATTTTTTAATATATAAGAAATGAATACCAGAAGTACGATAATAAGAGCAAAGTAGAAGCCATAAAAAATAAAGGCAAATCTATAAAAATGCAAAAAGTAGTCACTGATTCTGCAAACTTTATCTCCTCAGGCAGCCAAGGGGTCCTGATGGCAAGAACACAGTCACCTTTAGATTCAATCCTCGACTTTCGAACAGCCAGAAGGCCTGAGGCTGCGAACTGGCTCATAAGGGGTTCACATTTCTGCTATGTAGCTCTGTGCCAGCCCAGACGTGCTTTAAATGTGATCAGGAAAATCTTAAATTCTAACACCAATGGGGAGCTGGAGCTCAGAAGGCAGGATTGGGGCAGTGACAGTAAGTCAGTCGTGTGAAGCATTTGAATTGTTTCATGTGTTTGTTGGTGCCTAGTGTGTATCTTCTTTATTAGTGGTTTTTAAATGTATATGTTATGGCAGTTTTTTGTAAGTTGTTATATTTATCTTTTTGGGTCTCGTGCTGAAAAAGTTGGGGAACTCCTGTTTTAAAAGGTAATATAACAAGGAAAATAGCATTATCTATGCCATATGCCATAGTGGAAACTATCTACTGAGTATCCAGGATGTGTGTCCCTGCACCACCTGTCCCATCAATATATATCTGAAATATAAACAATATAAAATAATATGAAGCGAAATCCCCCCCAGCCCATACATACACATTTCCCAGCTCCCCATACCAAACCCTCCCAGCTCTTACCCCTCACCTGTCAGTCATTCCCGGGTCCCTGGTGCTTAGGGGACCACAGGCCTGTCAGACCTCCAGCAGCCCCTCAAAGAAATACCCTTCCTCCCGTCACTACCCACCCGTCCCTCCCCTGCCTCACCCCCATCCCTCTCGGGCCCGCCAAACAAAAATAAAGTCACATTGAAGAGAGAGTGGCCGGGGCTCCTGCTTTGCAGATCAGTCAGTGGATACCTGATTGTCACTCACGGGTTGGGCCCTTAATCCTATTGTTTCTCCGACAGGATTACTCTCTGTGGTCCCTCTCTCCCTGTGGCTGCGCGCGGGAGAAAGGCCAGATTAAGGGGATTAGCGTGTATCCTCCTGACTTGTCAAACCGGGATGTAAGGAACCATTGACTTTCTTGGGGACCCTGAATGAGGAGAGGCAGAGAGGTGCCTAAAGAAGAGGTCATGAAAGGCAGCCAACAAGCCAAAATTCCTGAAAGGACAATGTGATTTGTTTGCTTTTGTTCCCTCAAACTGGGCTGAAAGGTTCAAAGGGCTGGCGCTGAGGAGAGGAGAGAGAACCAAGGGAGATGGAAGGGGAGAGAGCTCGGAGGGAACTTCACTTGACGTTTGGCAGGCCGATTTCATATCACTGCAAAGAAATTCAGTCAGTCAGCTTCTGTTTCAACAACCTGTGCAGCACGAACACTGAAGAGGTCAAAACTCCAGAAACACTTGCAGTATAATAACTATATCATAAGAACATGTTTCAGTTTGTGGCCTTCATCAGGTTCATTATATAATCCATAGAACCAGTGGTGGCTGTTTGAAGGGCAGCGTTGAAAAAATAAAAGTTGTAATGCTTTTATGCTCAAACATCTTAGTCAGGGTTAGAACCGAGAAGGGCACTTTACCTTGTTCTGTCCACTAGAAGGGCACCCGAGATGGCAATTCATGTTTTTCTATCTATCATAGGGGCATCCAAGAGGGCACTTTTGCTGAGTTTCTGTAAACAGCAGGCAACGTGTTCTTTGTAATGTGTTTTTTTAAACATGTATTCAGAAAAAAACACAATATAGAGTGCAATGATAGTGGTCTTAAGGTGGCACCTGCATAATTACACCATCTTGTAGAGGGGCTCTGAGTAAGACTCTTTAATGGACCAGTGTGTAGGATTTAGTGGCATCTAGTGGTAAGGTTGCAGTTGGAACTAATAAGGAGTTCGGTCTAGACCTGCTCTATCTGAAAAGTGTCCTGAGATAACTTTTGACTAACTGTTACGAATTGGCGCTATACAAATAAAACTGAATTGAAAATTTAATTGAATTTCTGACAATAGATCCTCTTAAATGTTACACACTGGACCTTTAATGTCTAAATACATTTTTGCTTAAAGTTAGCACAAACTAATTACAAATACTAGTACAGACACAATGCAGAGAGAGAGAGAGAGAGAGAGAGAGAGATGTCACATTTCTTTTGAATAACAAAGATTGAAAGGCTTGAGTGAAGGTAGTCTTGAAGGACCAAAGCTCAGTTTTCAGGAATATTCATTGTGGGGACTAGAAAGTCAGACAGAAACTGCTTTTATCAGTGGTCATGGATGTAGTGTGAATGGAGGTATCGCCCCAAACAGCCTGGTGCACCCACACACCTAGCAGACAACTGACAGGATCCACATAATACAGACAGGGAATTGTATAAAAAGTTAGAAATATCATGAAAACTTCCTGCAGTTATTGTGTTCACTGTTTGGATTCATTGTACAGTTTATCAGTTGTTCTCTACTGTTATTGTTATACATTGAATACAATATGAAATATACATAAAATATGTCACTAATTCAGGGGTAATCAATTTACTCAACAATAGAAAAGGAAAGGAAAGGAGGTTGGGAACCACTGCTCTAGTAAATACCACAAGTATTTGTGAGAAAATATAGAATTTATTTATTTAGTAACCTGGTTGAACTGTCCCTTTAGTAAAAAAGTTTAGTTCTAAAACACTGCACATCTTTCATCCACAGCATTTGAAAGCCTTCTATTTCTTGATGAACTGGTTAAATAACCATTATTACAATAATAATATATTGTTAGTAATTCTATACTATGGAAGCCCATTTCCACCAATGTGTTGAAAAAAAGGATTCTGTAAGACATTTTACTGAGAACGTTTCTCAAACTACTGACTTACCATCACAAAATAATGATCATTATAATTAGTATCACAGCGTCATCATTTTGAGGTACTAGGTGAAAATATTGAGAAACCTCCTCATTATTCTGAGATACTAAGCCATTCTTTTGAGATCTTTTTTTCCCATTGGCGGAAATGGGCTTCCATACTATTTAACTTCCCCCTGCATTACTTAGAAATGATCACCTATGGAACACTGAGGTTAAATTGACCCCGCCTGCCTGGTGACAAGTGACGCAGACGGGTGGGCGGGACCTGAGGGAAGGATTGTTGAAGTTTAGCTGGAGTTGTTTTGTTTGGGTCAGCCATCGAGGCCGACGTCTTGTTAACAATGCGACCGTTCAACAGTTTAGTGGTAAAGAAATAACAGTCTGTAATATTTTCAGTAATGGGGTCACTGAAGCTCGGACAAGAAAATTCAGCGACGGCGGCCACAGTTGCGGAGGTAACGTTAACAGCTAACGTTAGTTAACGTTAATTACCCGACGCTCTTTAGTTACCTAACGTTAACGTTAACTGGTAGGCAGCTTCAGCTAGCTAACTACCTTAACTTAGTTAGCCAGCTAGCTAAAACGTGTTAGCCCTATTTTGACTTGCCAATCCATATTTATTTCATTCTGTGGTTGCTGGCTGTAAGGTCGTTGGTTGAGTTTTTAAAAGCTATCTTCCTCGTAACGTTAGGCCAGTTTCCTGTTCGTGCCGACAGTCACAAACATGGGTAACGTTACTAAAGTTAGCAGTGCTGTTAAAACGACAAGTTAGACCAGGCTAACTTAGGTAACGTTTTTTTTTTATGTTAAACAATGATACCGAGAATGATCTGATAATCTACCATACTATGTATCAGGAACCCGGGCTATTACTGTGTTTGAATGATTGTTCATATATTATAATAAGTCATAGATTTAAAGTAGCTAACGTTAGTTACATGACACCTTTTACACACAAATCCCAGCAACATGCAAACATATTCAACTCACTGTTAGTTAACTACATCCTATCTACTGAGATATAATACGTTGTACTGTTTGGTGACAGAATGTGTGACTAAAGAAAAAGACTGAGATAATCTGCATCTGCTATTACCATATCACAGTTTGACCTTAGAAAGAAATGAAGTTACCATGATTAATATTTATCTACTGCTAATTAAAGCTGCAGCAGGTCACTTTTATAAAAATAACTTTTTGTCACATTAGCTGAAACTTTCACTATATCCCGACAGTAGAACATGAGACAGATAATCTTTCAAACAATCAGGTTCCTCTGGCTCCTTCTAGTGCTCCTGATGGTATTGTAAGAATCCACCGGGCCTGAATGAAAACAACCAATCAGAGCAGAGATAGCTAGAAAGAGACCGGGCTGGTGGCTTGAAGATATTTGATTGTTCAGATTCCCAGTGTCAGTAAATTATGACCTTTAACCTCCTTTTTAAGGAATATGACATTTGCAAAATTCCTAACCTGTCTGTAAAAACACGGAAATCTAGAAACACAAGCTAAGGACTGTCGACAGTCATGTTATGTGTTTGTTGGTATTTGAGTGTTTTTCTGCCTTTACCAAAGTAACTACCCATCACATGAGAGCAGTAGGTCTGTAAGCACTATGTGGAAAACAGTGATGAATGAAAGTGACACATTGGAGTTTATTCCTACTGACTGATTAGCTGTATTATGCATTTAAAAGTATTCTGCAGAGAAGTATTGTTACTGCTGCAGATAGGACTGGTAGTTTAACAAGAGTTTAATGCAGTAGTGGCTGCCTGTAGTTCCAGTGAGGTCAGAGGGACGCAGCCTTGTTTACTTGGGCAACATGATATCTGACTCCAGAAGCTCTACTCGGTTAGATCCAGACAGTTTCTGGGCCACTGAGCCACAAGTGTGCCTCCTTCAGCAAGAAAAGCAACTATGTGAAATAATGATATTGGCTGAAGCTGAAATGATTAGCCCAATAATCGATTAGTTCATTTACAGAAAATGAATGGGCATTCTGCAGGGGAGAGCAGGGCTACATGATATATTTACGTAATATTTGAAATCTCCAGTAAAGCTTTATAACGTATGCATTACAGTGTTTATAACAAAACTTTACTTGAATTTAGGGCTGCAACTAACAGTTACTTTTATTATTGATTAAGCTGTCAACCATTTTCTTGATTAATCCATTAGTTGTTTGGTCCAGAAAATGTCAGAACATGGTGAAAAATGTTGCTCAGTGTTTCCCAAAGCCCAAGGTGTTTTGTCCGCAACCCAAAGAAATTCAGTTTACTGTCATAGAGGACAAAAGACAGCAGAAAATTCACATTTGAGAAGCTGAAATCAGAATGTGGACATTTATTCTGACTCATAATGATCAATCGATTATCAAAATGGTTGATGATTCGTTTAACTGTAGACAGCTAATCGACTAACTGTTGCAGCTCTACTAGAAAACATATCCAAAAGCACACGTGTATGGTAATATTTAAATAAAAATAAAGGCTGTTACATAGTTTGTGGATAACAAAAAATTCAACTGACTGATTTATAATGTGCAAGGGATGCTAGAAAGTGTCATGCTAACTAATGTATTTTTTTTTTTAAAGCCCAGCTCTTGTTATTACTGTGTCAGTATGCTGTGTGTTGCTTCACCAGCTTCCTCAATCCAGTGTGAGTGACAGATCGGTGTGTGTGTGTGTGTGTGTGTGTGTGTGTGTGTGTGTGTGTGTGTGTGTGTGTGTGTGTGTGTGTGTGTGTGTGTATTTACAGGCCAGGTTGGTGTGCCAGGGAGTAAACAACCAGAGCTACATCTGCGAGTCAGGTCACTGCTGTGGAGAGACGCAGTGCTGCAGCTACTACTATGAGCTGTGGTGTGAGTTACCCACTCTTCCTCATTCATTGAGTGTAAATGTTTACGGTTTGTGCTGCTGCTACTTGGCCCCACCTGGTTGCCTCTCAGAATGCAGAATGCTGTTTTAATAAGAGACACCCAGCCTTTCAGAGCAATCTCTGGTATTTTTAAATAGAAGAGTGCACTCAGGGACGTTTTTTGATACCAACAGGGTTTTCATGCATCCTGGAAAACCTAATGGAAGACTCATTTTCCAGTCATGGAAACACCTGGAATTTGACTAAAATGCTGTCCTGTATTTAAAAACATCTGGGAAATGATTTCTTAAAATGAGTGGGAAGGGGCATTAATAGTAACTAAGACAGGGTGTCAGATCTCATTACTTTTTTCATCATTGACTCTGTGTCGAAAAAACACGCTCTGAAAGTGAAGAAAAAATAATTGTTTATACTTTCTCCTGTACAGGTTGAGTTTTATTGATTTTAGTGTCACGAAATTAAAAACTGATGCATTTGAGAAGCTTGGCTTATTTTGAAAATGAAGAAAATATAATAAAATGGATATAGTATCTTTTTCTGTCAATACTGAAGTTCAGATTGATTTTTATTGTCAATTAATCTATAGATTAATTGCTTTTGCACCATTTGTGTGTTGTGTAATATGTATTAATTTTGTCTTGATACACACATTGTGTTCTCCCTGCAGGGTTCTGGTTGGTGTGGACTCTGATCATTATCCTGACATGTTGCTGTGTTTGTCAGCATTGGCGCTCCAAGCAGCGCTTCCAGCAGCAGCGCCGTCAGAACGAGATCAACCTCATTGCTTACAGAGAGGCTCACAACAACTCTCAGCTGCCCCTCTATCTGAGTAAGTAGCTGCCTGACACGCTGCTGCCTCTGCACATGCCACACATAGTTAGCCTCCAGCTCATATTACCTCATCACATCATACTAACAAAATGGGAAAGAAGATTTTATCTTTCTGAGCAACAAGTTCCGACTGAACTACCATCCCCTGAGCTGCTGCTACTCCACCAGTGGAATGGTGCAGATTTAACTCCTAAAGCAAGGACCCTGTAATAGTTTGACCCTGTGACTACCCATACTAGTTGCAAAAATTCTTCTTAAAGGGACAGTTCACCCCGAAATCCAAAATACATCTTCTTCCTCTTACCTGTAGAGCTATTTATCCATCTAGATGGATTTGGTGTGAGTTGCTGAGTTTTGGACATATTGGCCTTCTCTTCAATATGATGGAACCAGATGGCACTGGGCACGTGGAGCTCAAAGCACCAAATAAATCCATTTAAAAAACTCTGGAAAAAAGCTTCCTTTCCAGAAACCATGACCCATGTAGGAACTATTTTCTTTCTACTGAACTACACCCACCAACTGCTAGCTGAATGTTAGCTATCTCAGCTGAAACGTTAGCTAGCTCAAGCTAACGAGGACGACACCATTATTGTTTACAGAAAGAAAATAGTTCCTCCATGAAACTGCACCAAAACAAACTAGCTGGATAATAATAGCGCTGCAGGTAAGAGGAAAGATGTATTTTTAAATTTTGTGCGTGAACTGTCCCTTTTTAAAGCAATTTAATTGAAGTCATGAATTGACCACAGTGCTTGATCTGTGTAAAAATGCAATGCATTGTTAAGTTCAGCTGAAGATAGTGAGCCTTTTTTGAATTAGACAAATCAAGTGGGTATTATCCAAAATTAGTGTTTTCTACTTGCTTACTTACAAGCAAATAGGGATTTTCATACAAGATGAACTTCATTTGGAAAATACCAGCTTTATTTGTCTGACACCTTGATTACACTTGGTGGTTTTGTGCATGGCTTCGGAGCCCACAGGGAGAACATTTTGCCTTTGCCATTGCGTAACGACTGAGACTTTGATATACTGTAGTCTTTAATATCTGTCTGTATTGTTTTTTTTTCCTCCAGGATTCTTGCCCACTTACCTGCTTCCAGCATATGAAGAGGTAGTTGACCGTCCAGCCACGCCTCCTCCTCCCTACACCCCTCTTCAGTCAGCACCTCCACCCATGGACCCACCCGAGGAATCTCCTTGCCTACACTCGGCGATTTCCACCAGTGATGCTGACGTAGCACTCCCCGCTACTCCAGAAGTCACGCACAGCCACCTTCACAGCGCTTACAACCCCAACAAGGACTTGACGCCGGGCAGGTACCGGCGCTTCACAGGGGATTCTGGGATCGAAGTGTGCGACGGCCAGGAACTGTGGGATCAGCACAGCTTTTTAGAAAGAGAAGAAGAGACCGAGGAAGAGAGGACGGGGCAAATGGAGGACCCATGTGATGGCTCAGGTCCCCAGACCTTTGAACACAGCCATATTAATGATGAAGCCATTCATGAAAACACAGACAGACACACAGCTGTGGACACAGAGCCACAGTCTCTTAGGTAGTCCACAATCATGTCTTTAATATTTGCAGTCCTGAAACATAACTCTGCAGCAGTCACAGATGCAATATTATACCTTGGTCTGTTTCTACCTGTGTACGTTTGACTGTTTGTGACGGGCCTGGAGACATTGACATTGAAAGCTACATTATGCAACGTCTGGTTCCAAGCATGGATAAATGTTTTCCATTTTCAAGCTGAAGTTTGGACAGTTACTACTTGTGGTGATGAGCTGCCCGTTCTTTCACCTTTGCTCACACGGTTCTTTTACTTTGTTCTATTGTTCTCACAGTACTTCATGTAACTAAAGGGGCTGTTGCTCTGTCACTGGCTGTACCATTAGACGAGGATCGCTGCAACGCTCAGCAATCTGATCATATATAGAACCAATCACAGTGTTTGTTTACAATAACTTCTGGGTAGACAACTGCTGCGTCATTTATATACAATTTAATGACAGCAATGGGTGTTATTTCAAATTGAGACATCTGCTACTCTTAAATTGGATCCCAGTTAGCTTCCACAAACTGGTCACTAATCTTCCTGGAGTCCACACAAAAACAATAACAATAAAAATAAACAATTTAAAATCACACAGTATCAATGAAACAAGAACAAAAGTCAAATATAAAGTTTAACATCTCATTCATCAAAATGTACGTTTTATGCTTTTTTGATATCATTAATAACGCTTTGACTAACGTTAGGTTGGAGACCTAATGCACTTGTTGGACCACAGAAAATGAGGCTTGAGCTCACCCAGAGCTAATCTGATGGACGGTGAGATGTTGCTGTTGGATATATTTGGTTTATCAAAGCCGCTAGCAAAGCAGTCTATAACATAAGCACAGCAGTATTTAATCTTTAAATGCTGAAAATGAACAGGCAGGAATCAACACATTTGCAGATTTGACATATCTCTTTAAATCAACTAGTTGTCTACCCAGAAGTGTTAGAGCAGCGTCACAGTGATTGGTTTCACAGGACATTTTACATGTCAGCCCCCTCTTGTAGACAAACTGTGTAAAGGAGACGACGTTTCTAAATCTCTTCAAGCAATCCGTCGACATTGTTGTTCTTGCATTTCTTGTTGGTTCTTGTGTATAAGCTGATACTGATATATCAGTGGTAATCTAGAATTGTCCAGCTGATTGAGTGGTAGCTAGCTCTGTAATGTCTCAGGTCCCCTTTTATTGATTACAAGGTGAATCCAACCGGAGGCAGGCATTAAAGGTCCAGTGTGTAACATTGAGGAGGATCTATTGTCAGAAATGGAATATAATATTCATAGCTATGTTTTCATTAGTGTATAATCACCTGAAAATAAGAATCATTGTGTTTTTGTTACCTTAGAATGAGACTTTTATATCTATGTTTTTCGTGTTTAACAGCCACCGTAGTTTACCCTTCATGCTTTGAAGGGGAGGGTGAAGATGGCCCTAATTGCTACACACTGGTTCTTTTTAAGAATAACTATATAGAAATAGCCAGTCTTCTTGCTGATGGCCGAGTTTGTTTATGTAGTTCATGTAAAGGGCATCAGTATTAAATTGTAGTATATTTCAGCTGTTTAACAGCCTTATGCTACGTGAGCTGGGATTGCCTTGTCCAAACAAGGCCAGGTTCAAACTGAACAGCATCTGAACTGCAGCCGAAGCACTCACAGGAATGCCACACATCTACATACTGTACAAAACAGTCCGTTCTTAGTAATGCTGCACATGAAGTCCTCTCACCGATCTTTAAGCTCACCTGTCACCTTCACTGACAAACCTACAGAACAACTTTGTGTATTTGGACTCTGGTGTCTTCAGCTAGTTCCTGCTTTATATGAACTGATGTGTTCAATGTGTCCAACACACTCGTGCACATTTTGAATCTAAAATTACACAACATTTACAGCTGATTGACATGTACAGGACTATGCATGAGCGTTGCCAACATTAGGTGTGTGTGACTCAGACTCTACTGTAGCTGAACTGATGACAGAGCCACAGACCCAACATAGCCACGTCTGTTTGTCCATTAAAAGACGCATAATGTAGTTTTTAAGGAAAATTGTCAGGTAGGGTAGCCAATCAATTTGTCAGGTTTTTATTTTCTCCTCTCTTATTGATGGAGACAGTTTTTACATGCTTTCTCTGAAAGTATTTTAAATCCGATTAGTCTTTTAGGAAAAGAAATGTGTGAGCATGCATACACTTTTTTTTTTTAAATGGCTGGACTGGGTATGACAAACTACAGTATCATGATCTGTCTTCAGTCAGTCTTCTGTCTTAGTTTGATTTAACACTTACATATTCATTGGCATGTCCGTCTTTTTTAAATCACTGTTCCATAAATTGGAAAATGCACCAGCTAGTGTAGTCTGGTAGAACCAGGCTTAATATTTATATAGAATATTATATATAATAATTATAGAATATTGTAAAAACTCCAATCATGCTGAAATGCTTTTTATAGAAATGTTAAAAAAACTTTATTGATTATTGAAAAGCCCCAGCAGCACACTGTAGATTCACTGCCCCACTCCTCCTCACACAGGATGGGTAAATGATCAGCTCTCTGCTCCCTTCTGCTGATTATTAGCCCTTGTGTTCAGCCCGCTGTCACACTGGTGTTGTTTTCTGATGCCATGATGTGTAGCCTCATGTAGCCCTTTGAGTAGAGAATATTTAGGTAAACTGAATGAAAGCTCTGGAGTGTCTTTGAGTGACTCTTCAGTGTAATTAATGTGATGTAATGCAGGATGTAGTTTGCACACATCAGAGCTGGGTTCACTACTTCACAAACAGTTTGCTCACTGTAGATATTTCATGATCTGAAAATATTACCATCAGTGAGTTTATTCTGAAAGCACACACACATCCATCAGTGTGTGTGTGTGTGTGTGTGTGTGTGTGTGTACGTACAAAGGGAGTGACTGACAGGTGCAGGTGGAGGATACACTCTGTTGGGAAGCTGACTGTGCACTGAGGGCTCTTTCTCCAATTGCCCCCCCTCAGATTCCTCTGTCCTGGATTTAGATATGTAAAATAGGCTAATCTGTTTTGAAAGGAGAACCACATTCTGAGGATGGTCTAAAGTTAAAAGTGACATATATATATATATATATATATATATATAGTTACATCTTAAGTTGGCTAATGTTAGCAAAACACTAGCTAGTTAGCTAAATAATGATTTATGTAAATGAGTTGGTTGTTAGCTAGCATTTTGCTAACTTAAGATGTGGCTATATATGTCACTGCGACCTTCTGACCATCTTCATGATGTGGTTGTTTCAACATAGATTAGCCTAGCATATAGCATATCTAAGTACAGGAAAGGAGGAAGTTGATTGAGGTTTTCTCAACTGTTATTGGAGCACAGAGCTAAAAGGGGTGGGACTTAGGGAAGGGTCAATGCAGCACTTCCTCACGTAGGCAGCAGTGAACAGTGGTCTTCATCACTGCTTCCCTCTGTATACACGCTCTTTGTTACCTGCTCAATGAAATTATATTTTTCTGTCACATTTTGTATAAAATATGGTTATTAAAAGTTATGGAGACAATATTTTTTGGTTTTTGTGAAACTTCAGAATTCTTTTTAGCAAAGTAAAATTATATTAATATAATTCAATTTTTAATTCAATTGTATTTGTACAGCACCAATTCATAACAGACGTTATCTCAGGACACTTTTCAAATAGGTAGTAGTAGTGACTGATGATGATGATGATGAACATGAAGAAGATGATGACGACGACAACAGCAACGATGGGGGACAATGAGCAGTGATTATAGTAATAATAGTAACTGTAGTAATAATAATATTAATAATAATTAATATATTTTTAATGAGATTTTTATAATTAATAATAATAATAATAAACAATATCAGTGATATTAGCAGTGGGAGTCAAGCAGGACCATGGCAGGAGGCTCCACCAGGATCCATGAGAACCTGCGAGACGAGAAAGCACAAGAACTCTGGGGAAGAAGTGAAGTTAGTAACATGCATTAATGGGACATGAATGAGTGCAGAAAGAGAGAGGAAGAGAGGAGCTCAGTGCACCATGGGAAATCCCCCGATAGTCTAGGCCTATAGCAGCATAACTAAGGGATGGTTCAGGACTCACCTGATCCAGCCCTAACTATAAGCTTTATCAAAGAGGAACGTCTTAAGCCTACTCTTGAATGTGGTGAGGGTGTCTGCCTCCCGAACCACAACTGGAAGCTGGTTCCACAGGAGAGGAGCTTGGTAACTGAAGGCTCTGGCTCCTGTTCTACTTTTAGAGACTATAGGAACCACAAGTAGCCCAGCATTCAGAGAACGTAGTGTTCTAGTGGGGGTATAGCATGTTTTATTCCAGCTGAGATACATTGAGCCTCACAGAAAAATCGATATCTATACTGTGTGTATATCACGTCTATCATTTTAATCACACACAAAACAAAATAAATCCCATTAATTGTTACTGATACAACATTGCACTAATAAAAACTTGAGAGCTTTGGCATTTCTGTGTGGACAGTCTCCTGTTCCTTTGTTGTTATCTTTTGGCCGGTACTTCTAGCTAACTGGGGTTGGACATCGCACAATTCACTTTTTTTGTTTTACCTTGAACAGCAAAGTATGACAGTCATGTGGTTCCCAACATATTCAGGTACCCCGGAAACCAAAAAGCAGGCAAAAGAAGCACCAAAAAGGAATTTTTCTTTCAGAATCAGAAGAGAGATCAGAGAAGCATAGTGTGAAGGGAAATACATTACCAGAGGCAACAGTATTTGGATAATGCAACAAAGATATGTAAGTAGTGGTAAGGTAAGAGGTAAGGGAACTAACAGGAAAGAACAGCTAACAATAAGCGGACAGATAATTGGACAGCGTTTGTTTGTTTGTTTGTTTGTTCACAAAATTGTATTGAAATGTGTGAACAGGTCATGGTCCTGAAGTGCCCTGCATGACCTAGATCTAGATCTGATATGACTGTGTGGACACTGAGGTTGCATTGTAAACAGTCTGACCTGTCTCTGACAGAAAAGATTCCATTCCATGTGATTTGTACGGTGGCCCTGAGGTGCAAATCACAACGGCAAATCAGAAAACACAACACAAAAAGAGAAAACACAACGGCAAATCAGAAAACACATAGATATGGACTATTGGAACCCCTGTTTCTACCTCTCTTAGGTATCCCACATTAACACGGACGTATTAATACAATATTTTCCTTATTTAGTGGTTTGAATTTTCAGATTTGGCAACTTGAACACATAGGTCTGGTGGTGTTGTGTTTCCGGTTCAAAGGACGGACCAGTTCTTCTGTCCAATCAGTGACGACCCATGTCGCCGAGGGTACCTACCTTTTCCGGTTTGGTTAATGTCGTTGTGTTTTCTGATTTGCTGTTGTGATTTGCACCTCAGGGCCACCGTAGATTTGTGCTGTTCACACTGTCATAAAAAAACTGAAAATATCAGGCTTGGGCCACTTGTGCCTGCAGTGTGAATGTAGCCACAGAGTGTAGTCACTGTGTGGAGGGAAGAAAGTGATGATGGACAAAAATGATCTATGCATGACATAAGCATAAATAAGTAAATAAATAATAAAATGAATTAATAAAAGAAACATAAATAATGGTTTTGATAATGACAATGGCTATTTCTGTATTATCCGAATGTGTTTATTTTTCTTTGATTTATATTTCTACATTTATTTATTTATTTATGTTTATGTAATGTCCAGAAGGGGGCAGTAATGTCGCGTTAAGGATGCCAACTGCCGTGAAAGTTCACAGAAGAAGAAGAAGAAGCAGAAGAAGAGGACAATAAAGACGGTGAGTGTTGTTGTTGTTGTGTCTCTGACTGGGTTTGTTAACGGCTGTTATGAGTCATGTTTAAACTAAGGAGTAGAGGTGGCTATGGCCGCCACAGCGACCCGTTAATGTGCTGCTCTCAAACCTTTAACGTTAGTACGGTAGTGTTAATGTAGTCACGAGTTGGGTTCGTTAGCAGGCTGAGTGAACGCAGCGGCTGGCGGAGCTAACGTTAACTGACGTCCAGCTGTCTGAGCGATGTCGCATAGCTAACGTTAGATGATGAGAACCGAACGGCCCGGCCACCGACACCGGGCTAATGTTAGCTCTCAGCATTACACTATCTGTACAGGACGCCGAGCTAACTTTAGCTTAGCCTCTTTCCGTGTTTCTGCTCTTGTTTGCAAGACGCACTAGTGTGTGTGTGTGTGTGTGTGTGTGTGTGTGTGTGTGTGTGTGTGTACTTCCTTCCTGCTGGCTGTTTTTGGTGGAATCAACCAGAGAGCCCAGTTTTAAAATGTAGTCTGCAAATCAAATGTCCTTGGTGGATCACATTTAGGGGTAACTAACACATTCTAAGGGTGTAACTCATATACTTTAGTTCATGTTTAAAGCTGCAGTAGTAAACATTTATAAATCATGCTAAAGTCACTATATCCTGACAGCAGAACATCTGTGAACGATCCGGTTCCTCTGTCTCCTCCTGGAGCTCCTGATGGGATTGTAGAGTCCACTGGGCCTGAATGAAAACAACCAATCAGAGCAGAGAAACATAGTTGATTGTTGAGTCTCATTCCCAGAGTCCCGGAGCGTCTGTATTTGATGCCCTAGGAATGAGACTTTATTTTTCTAAAACTTACCTATTGCAGCTTTGATGCATGAAATAATGCAGGATGTATTATGACTTCCTGTCGCTCACCACTAACAAATGTAAAAACACTATGACATTTTTCCGATTAGTTCACACAGACGTTAGGTTTGTATGTATTTACTCTAACTTAACTAAGCTCCCCTGCTTTCATGAACAAATACAAAAAACAACTTGTTGTAAATGTGTAAAAATCCCCCTGGGTCTATTCCCTGAGAAAATGCATGGGCCTGAAATATAAACTTTTATGTAAGAAGAATCCATCTAATTGGTCGCATATGAATTGTGTGAATTCGTTCACTGATGGAATATGAAGTGTGAACTAATCACATAAAGTCATAGTGACTTGATAATTTGTTAGTGGTCAGCAACAGGAAGTCATGATACAGCCTGCCTTAAATGACTAAGTCTATGGTTTGTACCCTTATTATATGTCATAGTGTTTTGCTGCATTTTGAAAGTGTGTTAAATGTGACTCTGCAGTAATGTGTGTAACCTTGTCTTCTGAGGTCAGAGGTGAACTCTTGCTGACTGCACGTCGGTCTGTAAATCCGTGCTTTAGCATGCTGAGGGTCTGTTCAGGGTATTGTCTCATCAGGTCACACCCTGTGAGTAGACTGAGTGGAAATCTATAGTCGCTTTAAGAGTGTCAACAATCTCACATATGTAAACACTAGCTGCACAAGCTGATTGACTGCCTCTCTGTGTGTGTGTGTATATATATATGTGTGTGCGTGGTTCTAGGTTTAGTAGGCAGCCCTTCTCTTCCCAGAAACAATTCTAACTGTTCAAGATGACGACTTCATGGAGCGACCGTCTGCAGAACTATGCCGACCTTCCAGCCAACATGGATGGCGTGGCCATGAAGAAGTACCGACGTGAAGCTCACCACAGGTACATGTTCCTCAGGCTGCAGAAAGAGTGCTGCTAAAGTTGTAAACATGGGCCAGTCCTGCTCCTGATATAAAGGTTGTGGCTTCACCAGTGTTACAGTCAGTCTGCCTGTGTGTGTGTGTGTGTGTGTGTGTGTGTGTGTGTGTGTTTTGTTCAGTAGTGAATATATGCACAGTATTGGAAGTGCTACGAATACCATAGTCATTGGATTTCCACTAACTATCAAAGTCAGTAATAGAGAAAGTATAAACCTGCAAAATTGCAAGCTGATTCAAAGTTTGCAGGATCATGGCTGAACCCCAGCCATGAACTCAGTGTCAGATATGGCTGCTCATTTCCTTCCAGGCAACAATAGAGCAGTGTTATCATTATGGTGTTCATAAAAGAAAGTGTTCAAAAATTGTCCATGCATGCATCATCAAAAGCTTAAAAAAAGTTAAATGATAAATGGACAACTCAAATCAGTGCAGCAAAACACAATTTTTATTACGTCGTTTTCTTGCCTTTAAATGTCGTACAAGCCTTTCCTGACTTCTAGATATGTGAAAAAATACCAAGAGACCAATTCTCCCAACAGTTTCAACATCCATATTCAGAGCCATTGTCTCCAGCCATCCTCATCTTTGACGCAGGATGCACACAATGTCATGTTTTGTGTGTAATTATTTGGCCCATTTTTGCTCAGTTGCAGCTTTGTGTCATGTTTGCTTTATGTTATTGTCTGTTTATTATGTTTAATACTGTTTTATTTTTGCTGTTTTACATTATTCGATTTATGCCCAAAGACTATATTGCATAAAATTGTTCCGATTGGTCTAAAGTCTCTAAATCATGGGGCTACTGTTTTCTCCTTAAATGGTAGAAAATGCCCTAGAACAGTGGTTCCCAACCTGGGGGTTTGGACTGCCGCAAGGAGTCACGAAGCCTTCTTGATTTTAAGGGGTGTAAGAAAACTTATTTTTAAAGTTTATATTATTATTTAAGATCTATACTTTGAAGACCTGGACACAATCATCCTGCATTAGAAAAATATGCAGTTAAAACAGCCAAAGAGCTAATAGAATAGGCCAAGTGTCAGAAGAAGGTAACACTAAATTAATCCAAAAAGAAGCATATTAAGTATGTATGATTGTTATAAAATATATACAGAATTGTATAAAAAGTTCCTAAAAATATCAAGAAAACTAATCTGTGATCAATATTCACAGGAAATAATCTTAATAATCTAAAATTCATCCAAATCTCTGGTTTTACACAAACTTCCTGCAGTTATTGTGTTCACTGTTTGGGTTCATTGTACAGTTTATCGGCTGTTATTGTTACAAATTGAATATAATATAAAATATACATATAATATATGGATCTAGCTCTAGAATAAGCAGTAAAACATTTTGTGGGATTTTTATTTTCTTTACACACCTGCGAGGGGCTCCTATGTGTATCCTAACTGTATATTCCATAGAAATAATAGTTGCACAGAACTAGTCATACAGCAGGTGAAAACATTCGCTTGAGGAGCCATTTTCCATTAGTCCGATGCATGTGTGAGAGGCTCTTAGATGTGTTTGAGTCAGTAGTACAAGATCTGAGGTTTAATAGAAGCAGACAGACATACCTCCTGAAAATGAATTACAAACCATATGGAAAATATAGATATTAGCCCCTCACGTGTGTACTGAATATAATGAAAATCCCTTTGTTTGTTTTGCTTATTCAAGGATATCTACCATGTGAGGGGAAAAAATCTAGACTCAAAATTAGACTAAATATAGTTTAATCAGTCACAAAATCAATTCTGTTGCTTCAGTGACAGTTTGTCCTCACTAAAACTGCTACATGATTGAAAACAACTGTGTTCACAGTGTGTCTGTAGCTGCTTACTATGATGTTAAAGGGGGGGGGACGTAATACAACCCAGGATCCCCAGTGAAGAAAGGGGGTTGGATGCTTTTTGGTTCTAGTAATCTCATTGGGAAGGGTCTTGTTATGACAATATGCAGCTATTTTTAGGCTCTTGCTGCAGGCAGCTGTGTGCTAATACCGGAATTTACTCCACTGCAAGAGGAAACAGAACTACAAGTCAGTGTCTGACTGAAACCTGTAAAGCAGCTACGGCTGTTGTTTGTTTGCTGATTATTCTGTCCAATAATTAAAAAAAATGGTTTAATAATTACAATTATCTATTTCCTAATAATACCGCTACTACTGATTATTATTATACTTACTGGCCTTTCTCTGTATCTGTATCGTAGAACTGCAGTACTATTATGTACCAACCAAAGTGTGTCCATAGCACCAGTATCAAAACCGAAAGCTGACTTGTTAAAAAAAACTTCTTAACTTATTCTTCAATTAAATAGTTCCTGATTTAAATCAAAATTTACTAGTATTATATTTAGGCAAAGTTCTCAAACAACATTAACAGCTTTGGCTTCTTTCGTTCGACGAGTAAAAGAGTTTTGTCAATAAACATGTTTGTCAAAGTAAGCTATCAAAAAAGTATTACTTTGAGATTTTAGAGAAACTTGGGTATCATAAGAAAATGTTTCATTAAAAAAGCCCTGTATAATGTCCACTCAAGGTCTGCTTTCAGCCATATCACACAGTCTTGGACTTTGCTCAGTGATCATTGAACTGTAGATGTTGGGACTTCCTGAGCACTTTCAGGATCACACTGGCTTAAAGATTGCGTTTGACACTTGATTGAAGACTGAAACTGTTGGTTTCCAAGTTCAGCAATGAAGTGTCAAGCTCAATCACTTGATGAAGCTTTAAAGCAACTTCAGCTTAAATGCAAATGTACAGAGGATGGAAGTTTCTTCCTCATGATCCCATTACAAAATAAAAGCACACATTTATCAAAGTTGAACCAATCCTCAGTTTCAGTTCAGATAACTTCGGAAGCTGAATGACCACTAAGAGGATCCATCGTTTGGTTCAGAAAATTGTGAAGAATGTTGATCAGTGTTTCCCAAAGCCCAATGTGATCTCCTCAAAGGCTGGTTTGGTGGAAATAAATCCCTAATTCACTGACGTAGATGATAAAAGCAGTAGTTTGAGTTGCTCTACTCAGCTGAAACAAACCTCAGAGAGGCTGCGATAACAAAACAGACCGAGGAATTGTGGCACCATGACTCTACTATAATTTTACATAGAGAATAGTTGTTTGCTGGTATAGGTTACATAAAGCCTATTAAATAATGCTTTGAAATGTCCAGTGTGTTTATGTTGACTTTTCTATGTGTGAGACTTTAATATGATAGCAGGTAGTAGGGACAGGTCTTATTACTGGTGCTGGGATATAACAGTGTCCTGAGTTGCAGTAGAACATAGATTACTCACTGACAAAGACTGTAGAGCAGAGCCATGGAGCAGGACATTAGTGTTTAGAGCAGCAGCCCAGAGTTCAGTGGTAATACTGCATGTATTCTCTATTACAAAGCTTTCCAAGGGATCTGGCTCAAAACCATCCTGCAATGAGGTATGCCATCCTTTTGTTGTTGAACAAAACTGCGACTACTGACTAAATGACTCTTCCGTTTTGATGTCCATGATGTGAATTGATTCTCCATCCAACTCTCATGGAACTCCATCCATACTGACACTGACTGTGAGTTGGGTTTCTTCTTGTGGAGACTTCTTCCAGCTGGTGGTCATTGTGATTTCTTAGTGTGAGCTCCTTCTGTTACATTTCCCTTGTTCCTGCATCTTTCCTTTAATCCTCATCTGTTACGGTCAATCTGATATCATCTCTCACACCATCTGAATAGAAACTCAAGGCCAGTGTGCAGTCTGCAGAGTCACAGATTATATGTTGCAGTCAGCAATGTAAGAGACCCAAGAAGGTGCTATTTTTGTGTCAGTAATTGTTCAACTGATGATTAGCATTAAAGATGTTCAACTAGAAGATTATCATAAATCAGTAATTTCAAATAAATCAGATTTGGTGGTTCTTGGCCGTGAGAAACCAATGAACAATCTGGTGATCCATTTTCTAAATAGTTTTTCTCCTGTGAGAATTTTTCTTTTCTTTTAAAAAACCTAGAAAAACAGAAAGGGGTTTTCGAAAAAAGAGAGAAAGGTAAATTGTGTTAGAAATAGACATATGGGACGTTTTACATAACCAACACTCAAAAACAGAGTTTACATGTTGATAGTGGCTGTAGGAGGGCGAGAGTGTGAGGGATAAAAAAATAAATAAATGAATATAACAAAAAACAACTGCTTATTCAATTAATATTATCAGCGAATAGTGACATAAAAAAAGTACATTATGAGAATACAGACAATATGAATATTACAAAATACATTGTTATTGTTGTATTTGTAATTGAAGAACAGGTGAGAAAAAAGTTTTGCCTGAAAGAGTTTGTTGTTGTAATACTCATTTCAGCCACAAGAGGCTGAAGTGCACCGCTACCACATGGTCTAAATCAGCATAAAAGCATTCACGTTTTCTTCCAGATGGGTTTTACAGTTTTTCTCGATTGTTTACACACATTTTCTGAAAGCATGCCTCATACTCTCAGAACTCTACACACAAATCAGAAAACACACACACACACACACACACACACACACACAATGGGCAAAAACCATTCTCAAAATGGTATTTTGTTTTCAAATGACACACACAAACCATCATATGAATAGACATTTATAAGAACCAGTTGAACACTGATGTGCTCAATGTAAAACACTATGATGAATGGAAAACACTTCTTCTCCATTCATCATAATGACTTGAATACATGGTAACAAATATATTTAATTTTTCCCACAAAAACAATGTGCACAGTGTACATCCCAACCAACACAAAGTTGCACATACAGTGGTCTACATACAAAACAACAGAAGAATTTACTGTATACAGTTACAGTAAAAAATCCTCTCTTCTGTTTGGGTCTGGCCACAGCACCTCATCCACATCACAAGCAGTGTTTTCCCTGGCCAAGCAGCGGGGGAAATATCGCCTAGCATGGCGAATCCAGCCATGAAAAGCATCAACTGCTATATCTAACCCTAACCTGTTGCCCTTTATGCTAAAGCTCTGATTGCTAATTGTAAAACTGTGTGACAGGTGTTTGCCCATGTGATGAGTCAGTGTGCATAGTAGGGCAATTAACTTTAGAATTTTGAATGACAGTGTGTTCCTTGTGAAAACAAGATATTTTCTTCTTGAAAATTGTGCCAAATGCAGAGAATTGTGTGTAGTGTTTTGAAAGAAGTGTGTTTTAGAACTGCAATTTGAGTGTAAAGCAGGAATTGTGCTTGTAGTTTAGCAGAATTGGTTCAGGGGGGTCGGTGCATGAGTTACATGTTGTGGTCATTGCGTCTCAAGTACCAGTAATTGTGTGTAAACAATTGAGAAACTGTAATTACTCAATGCATTCTAAGCGCAAGACTCATGTACAGTATAACTAATGCTAACGGCAGATTAGCGCCAATTAAAATGCATTTCTAACCAAAATATATAGACAGTGATGTTACATAACTTGCTAACACACACTATCACAATATATGTACCTTGTGTTTAGAGTGTATTTAGAAATTAGAACTCACCTGTAAGAAAATACCTGTTTTACCTTTTACCTCTTTGGGGAAAAAAATGAAAGAACTTAGTAAAAAAGCAAAACCCTTTTCCCAACGAAACAGTTTAGATCAGACCAAGAAAATGGATCACCAGAATTTTTTCTTTTCACAATTTCCTCTCAGGGCCTCTGTAGGTTAGGGCTGACTTTTTCTTTCTTACTTTTCTTTGTCTGTACTGCAATGTTTCACACTGCCAAGTACAGAGCTGAGACAATGAATGGATTTATAGATCGATGGACAAACAATTAAATGTCAGCTATGTTAGTAATTGATCAGTCAGTTAATCCATTTATCAAACACAATGCCAGACATTCTTTGATTCCAGCAAGATTTTTCTCTGTTATTACTGTAAACTCACTTGTATCTTTGAGTTTTGGACTGTTGATTGGATAACAAGAACATCAAACGATTAATCGAATGTTATTATTATATTATTCCACAGAATAACTGATAATGGAAATAAGTTGGATCTGGAATCAAATGCTTGGTAGGATTTTCAGTTTGTTGTTTGATTATATACTCTGAGGTTTGTTTTTGCCCCCTCGCTAAAACTAATGCAATCTAGTTAGTATTTTTTTAGTTTTCTTTTGTTTTAGAGAGGGATTAATTAAAATATATGGGCATTTTGAAAGTCTGTAGTTTGTGGCGCTGTTGAATTGGTATTGTGTTATACAGAGAAATATTTCTAATATTTAATCTGACCTATTCATATCAGTGAAGGTAGGATTTACATATACTGATCACACCTTATTTTGGTGTCAACGCAGGAGCAAGATTGTGGTGGTTCTGGGTATAGCACAAATTACCTTAATGTTGAGTTCAGACATGGAACATCCTTCTGTGTAATGGACATTTTCTGTTTTATTTATTTACTTTGACTCTCAATTCTTACTTTTAGGAGAATTGCAACATGTGATGACCAAAAATCACACAAGCTCACTGTTTGACGGCAACCAGGCTATTGGCAGGGCTAAGAGGATTGATTTCAGATGTACTGCTCACTGTATAAATAACCAGTTGGATTGCATGTATGTTGGTGTTGTGCTTGTTAAGTTTTATTTCATGGTAGTTCCCCTCAAACACAGCCTGCCATGCATCAAAACCTGACCTCAGTTGAGTTTTTGCTACTGTAGCTCTAGCTCTGATCATTTTCAGTATTTACGGAGCAATGTTACACCAGACTGATTTATCTACTGTTCACTGTGAGTTACATGTGTTTTGTAGGAAGTCTAAGCAGTGCAGCATTTCATCTGCCAGCTTTCACGCATTGCACTGACCATACATTGTTCTCCCCTCCCAGAGTGTTTGTCAACCGGAGCTTGGCCATGGAGAAGATCAAGTGCTTTGGGTTTGATATGGATTACACTTTGGCAGGTAAGTGCAGTGTGAGTGGCGTGGTATCAGCCTAGATCAGTACACGAAGTTCAAACTGTAGTGGCTACAGCCTACACCCAACTCACTCATTCTCACTGATAAAGTTCAGTGGGTAAAGTGGAATCTAATGGAAAAATTACACATACTCTCCATACATTTTACCTCTTCAGCCCCAGTGTCTTTCTATCTTTCTTGGCTCTGATTGGTTGTTTTCATTCAGGCCCGGTGGATTCTTGCAAATCCCATTAGGAGCACTAGGAAGAGCAAGAGGAACCTGATTGTTTCACAGATTATCTGTCTCATGTTCTACTGTCAGGATATAGTGAAAGTTTCAGCTAATATGACCAAAACTACACCTACAACTACAACCTACTGCAGCTTTAATCACCTGAAGTAGAATTATGAGACTGTATTCAGGCTTTAGTTTC
The DNA here is from genome assembly GCF_905237075.1 of Dicentrarchus labrax. Taxonomy (NCBI): domain Eukaryota; kingdom Metazoa; phylum Chordata; class Actinopteri; family Moronidae; genus Dicentrarchus; species Dicentrarchus labrax. The sequence goes on from NW_026136702.1 coordinate 25,415,519, forward strand.
AAATTTCACTCTGGCCTCTTCTTCAAGTTTGTATTAAACAAAATACCTTATCATCTCAATGAAAGGTATTGAAACCAATTTATATGTGACACAAAAAAGCTATTTCTTATTTTGGCTGATAGACTTTTTTCATTTACCAGTCACCATGGCCGGGGAGTCAAAAAGTTAATTTCGGACACTGATTGCAAGTCTGCAAAACTGTGTGTTCTTGGGGTGCTGAAGCAGCCGCTGTAACCCGAACTGCTGCCGTCCAGCTGTGTGTGTGTGCATATTTCTGGCCGTGAGCCAGTCAAGACAGGCTGGGGATTTCAACAGCTCACACCAGTATAGTTTTTACTGGTTTTGTGCCTGTGGACAGCTGCATTTATGAGCGAACAAATTATTAGAGAAGTAATTTTTTCCAATCTCCACAGTGTATTTTAATGCATCACTGTCTGTTTTTAAAGAATCTGCTGTGACAACTGCATTTCCAAGCAGAAGTCAAAGTTATAAAAAATAAAGATTGTTTTTGAATAAACGTTATTTGGGTAGCTTTCCAAAAAGGTGTTTTATATAATAGACTAATATCATGTCAGACTTATAGTGTTAACTGTGGTCTTTTTGTTAGATCAGTGTTTTTTGCCTTCATCTTGATTTTTTTGTGTTGTAAACATGAACCTGTCTGTCTGTCTATCTGTCTATCTGTCTAGTGTATAAATCTCCTGAGTACGAGTCGCTGGGCTTCGACTTGACGGTGGAGCGCCTGGTGTCCATTGGATATCCTCAAGAGCTGCTCAACTTTGTCTACGACCCCTCCTTCCCCACCAGGCTGGTTCCCAAAGCCCTGCCTTTTCAAAATTTGAATACCAGAGCCACAAATTGTCATTCTCAAGTGTGCTTTCTGTCTCTGATTTACTGTCTCTATTATTCAGAGGTCTGGTGTTTGACACAATGTATGGCAACTTGCTCAAAGTGGATGCCTACGGGAACATCCTGGTGTGTGTGCACGGATTCAACTTCTTGAGGGGGTGAGGGCCACTATTCCCACTGAGCTATTACCATAGTCCATCATTATCCAAATTGTCAGATCATTCCTCCACCTACAACAGTGTTATTTAAATTAATCATAAACATAACAAAGCACTGTGACCTAAATGCTTAGGTCAGCTTGCTATAACATGCTCACAATGACAACACTAACATGCAGATGTTAAGCAGATACACAATTTATACCATGTTCACCATCTTAGTTTAGCATGTTAACAAGCTAACATTAACTAAACAACCCTAAATGCAGAGCACAGCTGAGGCTGATGGGAATGCCATTTGTTTTGCAGGTCTTTTAAACAAAGTATTTTGGGGGGGGGGAAACTGATGTTAGTTAATACATTTCATCCTGAGAGGGATATTAATGTCTGCAGCAAATTTAATGACAATCCAGCCAATAGATTTCACTCAAAACCACAAAGCCTCATGGTGTGGCAAGAGAAAAGTCAGAGAATCCCCAAAGTCATCTGGAAACCATGAATTTCTGCAGCAAATGTTGTGTCAATCTGTCCGGTAGATGTTGAGATATTTCACAGAATAAGTGAAAATCTTCACCTGCTTGTGGTGCTAGACAAAAAGTCAGACGATGCCCAAAGCAGGATTTACATTAGGATATGCATATATGCATATGCCAGCTTTTGGCCAAGTTTTGATAATAAAAATATTCAAAATTCTAAATGAGACACTATACGGAAACTCTCAAGGTATCACAAATGTAATACTGCTAAACCATAGTTCTGTATCTTGCATACAGTAAGATACAGGAGTGTGTCTAGGTGTCCGGCTTATAAGCAGCCATTAAAACATCTACATCGTCTACATACAGTATAATCAAGAGCATTTTATAGACCGGATTTAAACTTGTTAAATAAGTTTTTAACCACTGTTGGCATTGTCTCCATGAGCAGATTTGTGTGTTGTTAGAATCTCACATGTTTGTAACAAGCACATGCGTGGCAGGATTCCTGACCACTGCAGAGGGAGCTAATAGAAATGCAATGTAATGCACATAACTCAATCTATAGTATAACTTGTGTTTCCTGGTTTGACCCTCTTAATCACTTGTCACCCTCTTGTGTATCTGTACTCACTCTGTACAGGCCTGACATCAGAGAGATGTACCCCAACAAATTTATTCAACGTGGAGACACAGACCGCTTCTACATCCTCAACACACTCTTTAACCTGCCTGGTAAGATAATGAAACAACTAGTCTGCAACCTTTGGGCATCTTGGAAGTAAAACTGAGGCTGAGTATTAAAACGTGATATATCGTAAATGTAACATTTTTAGGTATTGAAGGTGAATCAGCTGAGCACTTTTGACCACCAAGCTTCAGCCATCTTATTTGATTGGGTGTGTAGTCATTTGTTTGAATAATGGGTGCATTTAGTCTATAAAGTAACAGATTTTTATTATTTTTTATTTTTACACATTTTATTTATAGAGCACTTTTCATGATACTCAGACTTCACATAAGTTAAAGCTAGTGCTCCTAATGGCATCTGCAAAAATCCACCGGGCCTGACAAACAACCAATCAGAGCCGATAAAGATATAAAGACACTTTAGGTTGGCGACTTTAAGATAGTTGATTGTTGAGTCTCATTCCAAGCATTTGTATTTGACACCCTGAAAATGAGATTCAACAGTCAACTATCTTTCTTAGCTCTGTCAGGATCTAGTGAAAGTTTCTGCAAATATGACAGTTATTTTTATAAAACTTTAACTGTAATCAAAAAAGTTGGTGATTATTTTTCTGATATGATCATAGTATTAGTAGTAATAGTAGAACGTTGTATTAGATTAGATTAGATATTATCCTATCAAAATAAAGTCATACAAATTTTGCTTGACTTTAATACTACTGTGAATAATAGTAAAAAGTTCTACTGTATTCTAAACAAAATCAAAGAAAAGTGAGCCTTGACAAAGCTGTCCAAAGCTTTCTTTACAGTGTTGATTGGTCACGTTGATGTTCAAGTCTGCAGTCAGTCTTACTCATTCTAGTCTTATGTCTTCTTCCTCAGAAACCTACCTCTTTGCCTGCCTGGTTGATTTCTTCAGTAACTGCTCCAGATACACAAGGTACTGCACACTGAAGCTGTCACAAGACCCTGTTTACTGACAGTGATCATGTTCAGTGGAATTTCACTATTCCACGTTGGAGAAGTAGAATTCCATGTTACTCAGACTCAAATGTTAACCTGATTCTAACTGTCTCTGTAGTTGTGAGAATGGCTTCAAAGACGGCGACCTTTTCATGTCCTACAAGAGCATGTTCCAGGACGTCCGAGACGGCGTGGACTGGGTTCATTTCAAGGTACAATCAGTTCCTTATCCACATGAAACCTGTTTCCAGGCAGCTGTCGGCCGACCCCTGCAGTCAGTTCATTCCTCAGTCCGCTCTTTGATTTATTTTCACAGGGCTCCTTAAAAGAAAAGACGGTTGAAAACCTAGAGAAGTATGTGGTAAAGGATGTAAGTAAACCAGCACAATAAGGCCTGCTTATACATGTAACTATATACCATCCTAGACTGTCACTTTGTAGTTGGGGTGACAAATACTCTTACTCTGTTTTCCCTCCACCAAGCCGAAGCTTCCTCTTCTCCTCAGTCGCATGAATGAAGTAGCCAAAGTATTTCTGGCCACCAACAGTGATTACAAATACACAGAGGTGAGATCAAAGTTTACTGTCAGACTACAAACTACTGCCTCTTTTGACCGTTTTATTGTTTCTGCTGTAAAGACTTTACTGAATGAATGATTAGTTTTCACAGTTGCATGAATGGTGCTGCTGTGAGTTGCCTAGTGGAGTATAGTTTCTATTTTTCGGTGATGTTTTGGGCCAGGATGTTAACAAAAAACTCTCCTGTCTTCTTACAGAAAATAATGACCTACCTGTTTGACTTTCCTCACGGCCCAAAGGTAACACCAGTGCTTTAATCACATTTTTAGGAATGTCAGGAATCACTATAGATTTTAGTTGCAGCACCGTGCTTAGAAATCTTTGATTTTCTTTGAAAACAGTATGACGATAGTGCATTCAACAGAGACAAATACAGATCTCATTTGTCATGACTGATGAATAAGATGAGGTGTCTGAGCCGATTACTTTTTGAGCTGGTATGAAAATAGACCTTTTCTATGTGGATTGTGCACCAAATTTGCACCCATATGTCTATGCAAAGATACCTGTATCGGTGCATACCGGATAACATTCGCCAATAACAGGTTTGTGATAGGCCAATATTGGCCGACCAATACATCATAAATGATGTATATGTTTGCGTGCCTGTTTGTTGCAGCCGGGCACACCTCACCGGCCCTGGCAGTCCTACTTTGACCTGATCCTGGTGGACGCCCGCAAACCTGTGTTCTTTGGAGAGGGAACTGTGCTGCGGCAGGTGGACATTGTGAGTGTGCACTGTAGGCGCATGCTTATTTTTACAATCTAATTTCTAGTTTAGAAAAGAATTGGGTCCACCACTTTTTCGCTGTGTACAGGTAAATAAAAATTGTATAAGTGTGTGAGTCTTGGTTTGTTTCAGACCACAGGTCGGCTGAAGATCGGTACCTACACCGGACCTCTGCAGCATGGCATTGTTTACTCTGGAGGTAAAGAACCTTCTTAAAGCACAGACAACCATGCAAATGTGTCTGGAAATGTTAGCACTCATGAATTTGATCATTTCTCACTCCACAATAATGTAGCAGATTGAAACCTTTACCTTGGTTTTACATGGTTTTAAGCTAAAGTGGGTGTGCCCAGACTAAGGGGACTCAGGACTCTTGTTACATTTTAAGCTGCAGTAAGTAACTTACTTATGTAATATTTGCTGAAACTCACTATATCCTGACAGTAGAACATGAGACAGATAATCTGGAAAAATCATCATGTTCCTCTGGCTCCTCCTAGTGCTCCTGATGGCATTTGCAAGACCGGGCCTGGACAAACTCAACCAATCAGAGCCGAGAAAGATATAAAAATGCTTTGGTTTGGTAGCTTGAAGATAGTTTATAGTTGAATCACAACAATCAACTATCTTTCTCAGCTTTGATTGTTTAAAAAAAAAAAAAAAAAGAAGAAATTACCTATTGCAGCTTCAAAATAGGTCGCACTATGTGAATTATCTGTATATTTTATAATGGATTAAAATTTGTCTTTTAAATGATAGTAATAGAGGAAACTAAGAGTAATCACCATAAATAACTACTCTCTGCAGCACAGGAATAAAAGACATGATGTGCCGTCTGGTTAGCCTGGTGTGAGGACAGCATTACTACCACCAACCTGTAATGTAACACCTTGTGTACTCCTATGTCTTATAGAATTTACTGCAGGCTGTACGTGCAGAATGCCACAATCATTTCTCTGCAGTTGTCACACAGAACTCCAAGTCCGAGGCTGTCTGTACTGAGCTCCCCTCCTTCGTCTTTTTAGTCGTGACAGGTGGTTACGCTCACGTTTACTATCCAGTGCTCGCTTGTTTAAAAGCACTTAGGCTAAGGTTGCCATTTTAAGGGACCCATAGCAGTCCTTTAAAGGTCCAGTGTGTAACATTTAGGAGGGTCTAATAGTCAGAAATGGAATATAGTATTCACATAACTTCATGGTTTTGATAGTGTAGGTATTTAAGTCCCCAAAATTACATATTGGAAATGCCACATTTGTTCTCCCAGGTTCTTCAGACATCGTGTGTGACCTGCTGGGTACTAAAGGAAAGGACATCATCTACATCGGAGACCACATTTTCGGCGACATTCTCAAATCCAAGAAGCGTCAGGGCTGGAGGACTTTCCTGGTCATACCTGAGCTGGCTCAGGAGCTGCATGTGTGGACTGATAAGAGCTGTGAGAATGGACACACACACACAAACTCATTCCTACATATGGCTCTATAACTCCACTGTTTTCATTACATTAAACAGTATTATTCAGCATTAACAAAACTTAGAGCTGTTATGATCTGGCTTAAATAGAAATCCAGTTATTACTAGTTTAGTAGCATTAACAATAGCAGCAGTAGCTCGCTGTTACTGAAAGCTGCAGTAGGTCATTTAAAAAAACAAAACGTTTTATCATTATTGCTGATGAATAACGAAAACAACCAATCAGAGGCAAGAAAGATTGCTTAGTCTCATTCCCAGGTCGTCAAATGCAGACACTTTGGGACCCTGGGAATGAGACTCAACAATCAGTAATAAAAGATGCAAGTCTGTCAAAAGTAAAAAGTGTCATATGTTGGGATTGTCTGGTTATTAAAGACTTGCATTATAAAGGCCATGTGATGTACTAATGCCAGTTGTTGTTTTTCAGCCATATTTGAGGAACTTCAGTCTCTGGACTGCTTCCTCGCAGAGCTTTACAAGTGAGTTCCTCTTTGTTAAGGCAGCTATTTGTTGTGTCTTGCAATGTCTTAAAGAGCTACTCCACTCTATAACCTGATTTTTGAGCTGTAAACTGAATTATATGACTATACTGTTGTAAAATTGACATTAAGGTTCTGAAACACCTCTGTTTAAATCACCCTATTCTGTTGTGACATAGAGTCGACCCTTTGGGACTACTTTGTGTCAGACATTTCAATAAAAAGGAGCAGCGGCCCACCTCCCCCAGCCTCCCCTTTGTGTGGGAGTCTGTGAAACCGCTGCGCTCATTTTCAAATGTATACTGATGGAGACGCATCATTCACAGTGTTAATGCTAGTTGTTTCTAACCCTTTACTAAGTATTTTCATATTGTGGTGCAGTGGTTCAGACCTGTGCTTCAGATGCTGTAGAAACACCACCAGACTGCAATCTTTACCTTGATCCCACGCACAGAGCTCATGTAGTCTCAAGCTGATGTGAAAGTATATTTTAAACAGAGCTGGGCTCACAGATCACAGTCCACTTGTGTTTGGTCCTCAGGCATCTGGACAGCAGCAGCAATGAGAGGCCAGACATCAGCTCACTGCAGAGACGGATTAAGGTACATCTTCCTCCCACACACACACAGACGTTACTTCCTCCCGGCTTTCACTTATGAAAGAGCTCTGCTAAACATAGAAGTCAACCAGTGTGAGATTTGGAAGGATCATTGTGTCAAATATTGTGTTGCAGTTTGTGACCTTTGCCATTACTGCCACTGACAGTGTCCCTGCTGGTGTTGTCTCAGGACTCTCTGTGAACACTGAGGAGCTCTTAACATTCACAGCCCAGTAGATAGTACTGAGCCTGCTTTCATCCCTCATTGTTGAGTTCTGCAGTAGGTATATGAGTGGATAGCGCTGTCAAATGTGCATGCTGCTGTCACCACTGACATAAAAATGGAAAAATGTCCTTTTGAGCCATCCACTGGTAACACTAAAACCTCTTCTCAAAACCTGCTACAGCAATTCACTGCAACTTTATTTATCACTGTAAAGCCGTATTCAGAGCAAATCAGGTGCTGTGGTAATGAGCCACAGGGTGGTGCAGCGCTGTGTGTGGATGTGGGCATGTTTATTTATGCTTTAAAGCGTAAATAGCGTTTAATTTATCTGATTCAGCGGCTTTATAGCTGCCAGAGCTCCCTCTCCCTCTTATTTCATGATTTAATAAACCGAGCGAGGACACATATATCTGAGTTTGATCCGTGAACTCCGTCTGATAGCGCACTGATATTTGAGGCTCACTGTGGAACAGTTGTCGTCAGGTTGTGTTTCTCCAAAGGTTTTAAACGTTTTGGGCCTCCCCTGCGGCCCCACCACCGCAGCCTAAACAAACTACCCCCTCTCAAATGAGTGGGGAGGACTGGCATTAGAGCTGCACTGCCTGATTTGGTCTGAATTGTCCTTAAGGGAATTTGTATGCACAGCACTCCCTGTACTACCTGTATTAAAAGTAATAATGTTTCCTGCATAGACTGAGGAAACTAATCAGTGTGTGTGTGTGTGTGTGTGTGTGTGTGTGTGTGTGTGTGTGTGTGCGTGTGCGTGTGCGTGTGTGTGCTCTGCAGAAAGTGACCCACGACATGGACATGTGCTACGGCATGATGGGAAGCCTGTTCCGCAGTGGATCCCGACAGACGCTGTTTGCCTCCCAAGTGATGCGTTACGCCGACCTGTACGCCGCCTCCTTCATCAACCTGCTCTACTACCCCTTCAGCTATCTGTTCAGAGCGGCACATGTGCTGGTGAGTTCTACTCAGAGCTCTGACTCTGACCCAGAGTTCACACAGCCTCCGACGTTTTTGTCACCTGCACTTTACATATCCTCTCCCAGATGCCCCACGAGTCAACGGTGGAGCACACCCACGTCCGCATCATCGACACGGAGTCACCGCTGGCCACGAGGAACCGCCACGACCTCGACCTCAAAGAGATGGAGTGCAAACGACATCAGCTGACCCGGTCCATCAGCGAGATCCAGCCCCCCCACTTCTTCCCCCAGCCTCCGCAGGAGATCACCCACTGCCATGACGAGGATGATGACGAGGAGGAGGAGGAGGAGGAGGAGGAGGAGGAGGAGGAGTAGATGGAGTCTGCAGATGCTCTCACATCCAGTACATCCTGTTTTCATGTTTTAAGATGAGCTTTTCTTTGATGACTGTAGGCCTGTGGCAGCAGAGCCTGGTCGTCAGATCCTCCTTCGGACCCGGTCTTCATATGAACTACTGAACATGGGATGGTGAGACTGAAAATGATGAGGAAGTGAAAGAGCAGAAGTGTCTCAGTCAGATAGAGCGCCTGGTGGGTGTCAGACCCTGGTGGCTCTGTGGGTCTGTCTGAGGAGGAGTTATCTGCTTTAGTATGGGGATCATTCAGCTCATCAGTCCAGTATGCATTCATTCATTTGTACTGTAAACAGTTCTCTGGCATGCTGCTGACTCCTAGACCTCTTACTTTAACACCTTAACCTAGCTTAACCCTCTTAAAGGAACAGTCCACCCTGAATCAGCTGAGACAGCCACATTAGTCACATCCTTTTCGGGACCATATTGTTTTTTTGCGGTGTCATTGTTTTCCACTTCCGAAGAATAATGGCCAGATTTAAAGATGTGATTTATGTCAGACATCCATGCTGGATCGTTTCGTGTCATCATTCACTCGCCTTGCATCAAGCTTTTATCCATTCTTTGGGTTTTGTGAATGGAATTCTGGGAAATGTAGGAAGTAAACAGCCCATCTGATAAGAGGATGGATTTTCACTTAAAGAAAATTGAACTGTAGTTTGTGTATTAAACACAGCTGCTGAAACTAGACAACTCCACTCCAGAAGAATCATTTCTGGTCAGCAGAGAGTTTGTAGTGGCTGTTGTGGAGAGGTCCAGTGCCACAGCTCATGATACCAGCTTAGAGAAACTCACTGTGCTGTACCCTACGACCATATTTTCCATATCCCACAGAATCATAACGACTGGGTTAAGGTTATCACCCAGAAGTCCTCACTGTTACACAATCTGGCTTCATTATGTGTTTTTAAAATGACTTCAAACATAAGTTTATTACAGCCAGCACAGAGTTCACAGAGGACTCTGAAACTGTTACTGCCTTATTCATCTCACTCTGAGCTGCTACTGTGAGTGTGACTGAGAATTATTGTTAGAGATATATTTTGAACATGAATGTTGGATTGTTTTCATCTGAAGAATGACAGGGGAAACCCATTACTGCCAGGAAAACAAATGATTAGTTAAGATTGGTCATGTTAAACAATACTAAGGTCGGTTGAAATTAGGGATGAGTGTGTACGCAGATGTGATGATTATCCGGTACAGATGATGTACTTTTTACGATAGTATCCACACTTGTAAATGAAAAAAAAAAAACCTTCTGTAAATAGTTCTGTTACTCTTGTGATCAAAAACTTTGCTCTGAAGTGCATTTCTGAGGCCGTTCTGTAAATAGTTTTATAACTAATATAGCAACTTCTGATCAATTTCAGCCTTACATTAACAACTTCTGGTTAGTCCCGCCCTTACCTGGTTTAAGCCCCACCCACTCCAAATACAGATATCAATACAGATAATTCAGTTGCTTGAAATATACAGATACAGATAATGGTGTACTCACTCATCCCGAGTTAAAGTTATAAGATACCAAGTCAGTGTTTTTAAAGTCAACATTATGAGACATTGTTTGACTTCAGTCTGACTGATGTGTCACACTTTCAGATAGATGGTGAATCTGAAGTTTTACTATGATGATTTTGACATGTTTGACTATCATAAGTTTCAATTGGAAACTTAATCTTAGTATTAATCTCTTAATTTACACGTATTTTGACTTATAACGTCATCATTTAGAATTTTCAGGATATTTTCTTTGTTTGTCTAAATTTAGTGACTGTTAGAATTTAACCCAAGTCAAACTTATTACTTATTACGTTTGAATTAAAAAGTGAATATTTGGACATGATGATGACAATGATTATTAGTATTTTTGTGATTCCTGGCAGTATTGGTCTTCCATAGAGCGGTGAACCTGCTGCTGTTCTCTGGCTATAGTCTGGTCTGGACTGTCACCGGTGCTGTCTGTCTGCTGTAAACACGCTGTTACTGTAATGTGAGAGGTGCACTGTGGGCCTGCCTCCTAATGCAATAGATACTGTCAACATGATGAGATGCAATAGTGTGTTTCTGTATATTTTAGTGCTAATGATTTACTTTGATTTGTATCACGTGTTTATGTTACTGCCTTGATCTTAAAGGACCTGTGTGCTAGGAAAAGTGTGATCTGCTGAAGTGATCACAAAGTATTGATCAACAGAATCCAGCCTTCTTTCACTGAACGTGTGATTGGTTTTTCAGCCGCAGACGTTACTGAGGAAATGTGCTGAACCTGTCTCGGTCTGTTTGGGCACACTGTGGTTTATATGTCCTGCTGTCAGTGAGGTGTGCGCTCAAACAGGCGCATGATCGTTTGACCTTTTCAGCCCTGTTGCACCTTGGGATGTTTATCTTGTTATTTAAGTATAGGAGCAATAGCAGATTGTGTAGACTGGAACACAAAGGTTAAAGAGTGGGCCATGTTTCAGTGTGGACGCCCCCAAAGCAAGGAAAGTCATTTCAGTTTCTCCCAGTTTGAATTTCCAGTCGTTTCGGACCTGTGGAGCATGTTTATTGACCCTGTCAGCTTACAGCCAGCTTAAACTACAATCAGACATACTGTAAAATGAACCGAAAGAATGTTTTTTATTTTTACCACCAATAGTTGATGCATGTGTTGAAGTTGCATTTTCTGCTGTTTTATTTGAAATGTTGCCTTTGTTTGAATGTTGGAAAGTTGTAAGCTGCTTTGAGCCATGGCTGGTGTTTGTAATAAAAATTCTGATCTGATAGTCTTCAATTCAGTTTTATTTGTATAGCGCCAATTCATAACAGAAGTTATCTCAGGACACTTTTCAAATAGAGCAGGTCTAGACCGAACTCTTTAAAACATTATTTACAGAGACCCAACAGTACCACCATGAGCAAGACCTTGGAGACAGGGGCAAGGAAAAACTGTCTGTTAAAAGGCAGAAACTTAGGACAGGATAGTTACTGTTGACAGGCTACAATGCTAACTGTCTTCTGTAGTGGAGCAGATAAGATTACATATTATATCAAGGTATTGCGCATTTTATGTCTAACGCTTGAAACTTTCTTCAGTGTTTCTATAAACCATGAAGTTTATTTTCAGATGTGGAAACATTTCAGGCTGTCAGCAGGGTTCCCACGCTGGAAAACCTGGAAACTGAGATTATTTTCCAGTCATGAAAACATCTGGATATTTGATTAATGACCAAAAAGCCTGGAAATAATTTATGTTTTCCTGGAAAACTTTAATTATCATCAACTATGATTATGTTTCGAAGTTTTTAGAAAATGATTTCAACAACAGACAGGAACAAACAAAAGACAATTATAACTGCATATACAGGTGTAGCCATATAAAACAGTACATGGATAAATAAAATATATAGCTGTTTAAGACAAGAAGGGGCAGTATTTTACGCAAATGCATGCAAAATAATCTAAATAACTATGAATATAACATGAACTACAGAAAAATATATATAAATAAAGATATAATGACAGAAAAAATCAAATAAAAACTAAAAGAAGGTCCAACATATAATATATAGTAATCCACAAGTCAAAGTCAGTCCTTTTAACTGTATGGGCCTTATGACGATCCAACCCCATTAACCCCTATCTATATAAGCATGGTATCGCTCCCACCGGAGATAAAGTTCCACCTCACTGAGTAACCTGAATGATCTAATGCAGCTAGCTCACCCCACTGGAAGTACCACAGAGATGCTGCAGACACGGAGGAGGCTCTCCAATTCATAACAACCAGCTTCTGTCCCAGCATGAGGGCGGTTTGAACCCAATCTGCCCCAGGGTGAGTTAAATTATCTAACAGGCTCTCCCAAAATGCACCAGGCTGGAGTGAAAGGGACATCTTTGCCAATAATTGTTTGAATGTAGTGATAGTGAAAACTCCTGTACCTTCGGGCAGCTCCACAGGCTGTGAACCAGAGTACCATCGTTTCCATTGCACCTCCAGCACCCTGCATCATCACGCGGTCCAACAGACTCTGTTTGACATTTTAAATGGAATTAATCTTGTTTTCAATTCTCTGGACATTTTTTTTATTTGAAAAATTAAGATAAGATAAGGTCCTATGTTGATCAGAGGGACGACATATCACCATCAAAATGAAGAAGCAGAATAGAGTAATAGCGGCCTCGTGACCCTTTCCGAAAATGCCTTGAATTCAACACCAGATATCCAGACTAGGGAGAGCCAAGTAGGCGAGCCAAAGGTCTGTATCAGCAGAGGCCTCAGCTGAAGGTATCTCAAAAACTGAATCTGTGGAATATCAGATTGCTGTTTTAGATTTTCAATGTTGCCTCATCATAAAGGTCATCTAGAGCCTTGATCCCTTTTTGATACCACTGCTTCCAAAAAAAGGATGCTTTGCCAATACAGAGCCTTGGATTTAACCAGATTCCCTCATGTGGGGATGGAAATAGAGGCTGACCTTGTAACTCGATGCTACTCTCCTCCAGACCCACTGAATATTAAAGGCATACTATGCAGTTTTCCGGTTTTGTCAAACAGCTCCCCCTAGAGTCGCTGCGGAGTACTTGTATTTAACGTTAACTGTCGTAAATACCACTCACCAGAGCCGTCTCTATATACGGCTCTGCGTCTCTGCACTCACTGCCTGATCCCCTCCCCCCTGTATACCAGTACATGTTCAGTAGGATGGAAGCGTCGGACATTGAACAGGCAAAGATAGACTCTGAAGATGTCTACTGACCAGGTAACGTCTGAGTGAATGCCTGCTAGTGTCTTCCATTGAGGCTGCCTCTTTATATTTCGTTGATGTATGTGACGTCGCGCCGTAAAGCAATTTGTGATTCTAGCGAGATTTGGCGGGGCGCCACCTTTCAGACTTGCATTGCTGGTTCTGCCAGCGGCGTTCCTCTCCTGCTTTTCTATCGGGATGATTCGCTATACTACGAGTTTGTTTACCATCGAAATGACTTTGAAGCTGTTATATTAAGGTAAAAATCTTGCATAGTGTGCCTTTAAAGACAACCGGATGTGTATTGACATCTGAGGGTAATTTATCTGTGATAAAGTGTGCCAGAGAGAGAGGGCAACACAGGGCACTTGTCAGAACAAACCAGGACGGGCTCTTCTATTACACATACATTGCACAGAGCTCACCTGGTCCAGCTGGTCCCCCATGTACCAAAACTCAGTCCTTGCTGCAGCAGCCATGGGTTCCAATCTGACCTGTGACCCTTTGCTGTGTGTCATTCCCCCCCCCCGCTGTTTAATCTTGAATCTTGTTCTAGTTAATAAAATGAATACATACACACATACATGCATACACCAAAAGACGGTTGTGGTAAGTGTGGTGTGTTGCTCTGTCATGTTATAAAGCTATAGATTCCTTTACTGGTGCCGTGGCTGAGGCAGCGGGCAGCAAATGAGCACCTTTATTAGAAAAAAATGCAATTTTGGCAAAGATTGGAGGTTATAATGCAAAGTGATGAGGCACAAACTGGACAAATACAATGCTGAGGTCAGTGTCACAGATACAGATTGTGCCTGTTTGAAATAAAGCCTTGGGGTATGTAGATTATATGCATACGTGCTGTAGTCATAAAATGCACAGTTGGTTTGCCTTTCTGCCCCAGCACTGTCCCAAAGCTGCCACTGACTCTGCTGCTAGCTCGTGTGCTCTGTCACCCACTTACACAACTTCCTGTCGCTGTGTACAGCTGTAAACCTTCACATTTCCTATTTTTTTCATCCATCAAACCAAACGCTGCTCAGTCGTTCCCAGGACTTCAGTCTCTCCTCCAAAGTCCTAATCAGAGCTTTTCTTGTCTGTTCATATTTGTGAATATTTTATTGAATTTATCTAGGTTGAAAAAAGCTGTGATTGACAGGTGAGTTTGCAGCTTCTCCCTGTTAAATCAGCAGGGTTAATCCCCTGAGTGTGGGGGTTAAAAGCAAACCAGAGTGGTGCATATTGGACTCTTTATTGAAGGTGATGTCTTTTGGGATCCTTTGGGGCTCTACAGACACCTCGCCTCACCAATATCACTTTCTGTCTCCACATTTCCTCTTGGATTCCAACCTGGGAGGAGGACAGCACTTCAACAATGAAGACATGTGATTATATTAGTGCTTATTGACACAGCCATGCTGCCACTGAGTGCTGATCTGAAATCTGATGGTACACTCATTAACAAGAAGCTCCCAGCAGAGGGAGTAAAGTGTCCCCATGAAACCTTGGATCTGGTTGCACACTTTGTGCCCTTTGCTCTGCTATAACATTAGCACATTAGTCTATAAAACTGTGCTTCAGTGTTCACAGTGTTCAGCACTTCGGAATAAACACAGAATGTGGATTTTAAGGCTCAGTGCCCCCGAAAAACTCTGTGGCTACCCAGCGCCTGAATTAGACCAATAAAGATGCCAGTACCCTAATCCAGCTCAACCCTGTCCCTAAACGCAACATAACTCTAGTTTCTTTGGGGGTTTAGACATTTTAAGGACATTTGCTGGTTTAGGAGTACCTCACCAGCATCAGCATGCAGAGTTTTAGAAACACAGAGAGCCCAAGACTGAACTGGCTAGGAGGAGTTCTGGGTACGTATCAAGGACAAAAAGATGAGTATGAGTATTGGTCCGTTTCAGGCCCAACAGGAGGTGCATGGATTTTCCTTTGGTGCCACCCAAAGCAGTGAAGACTTCTACAGTAACGATGGATGTCCAGTCAGTGCTGATGGTAAAGGAAGTCAGTAGAAGCAATAAATTCCTCAGTGGCTGCTATATTGAATGCAAAAGTTCTCCTGCTAGCTGCAGTGCCTCCATGTACCAGGATGCATTGCACGTGATCTGATGCTCATGTCCACTCCCATGCCCACTGAGCAAGCTAAGCTAGCTGCTGGGTGCTAATCAAAGTGGTACAATGTTGCCAAGCACCACTACATGGGAGTGGAGGAAGTGGCTCCCAAATGAACGATGAGAGATTCTGAAGCAGCTCCACCATCATCAAACCACCTATGAGCCTGTGTTCTGGAAGGATGCTGCTCATCACTCCAGTACAGCTCCATGCTGAAGCTGTCCTGGAGGCTGCTGGTGGAACTTCCCTGGCACACTATGGTGGGTTTCCCTTTCATTTGCCTCAGTGGAGGCTGGGAGAAGCATTGGCAAGTCAGAGCTTAGAGGAAAAAGCTTGTGGTATCTTTATCAATGGAAGCATGACAGTGTTTAGTCTTGAAGTCCTGAGGTGTAAGGATTTCTGAGAGGCGGATGATGTGAGGAGTTCCCTGATGCGCCGCTGTCCCTGGACCAGTCTCCTGGCAGACCTCGGAGCTCTGATAAGATGCCGTGCTGTCGTAGGGAAGAACATTATTTAGACTTTAAGAAAGGATCTGAAAATGCCTTTAAACCCTCTGACAGGGTCAGCTCTGGGCCTGTAGTGGAGGGGAAAGGGTTTAAAGGTGTTTTTGCGATCTAAGGTCAAAGTTTAAGGGGGGTTGCATGTTTTTATTATTATTAAAGTTGATGAATCGTTTATTTAAACTGTTAATCTCATTGAGATCAAAACACAAGGATACATTTAATTCAATTCAAAATCTTTATTTAAGTCTGAAGAATCATTGAGGTTTCCCCTTATTTACAGTGGTGTCGAGAAACAGTAATAAAATGAAACAAAAAAGAATCAGAAAATACTACTACTACTAATTCTAATAAAAAGAAAGATAATAAAAAGAAATAATAATAATAGATTAAATTAAATTAAATGAATAGTAAAAGTAAATAAATAGATAAGCATGGGCACAAACATTTAGATACTGAAATAATACAAATAAATAAATCATTAAGATGAAATTGAAGTGTTATAACAGATTAAACCAACCAATGCAATAAAAGCAATAAAAAGCAATTTAAGAAAATGTCATTCTGTTATTTTTAAAGTAATGATTATTATTTAAGATATAAACAGGATAAAGAGATATATTCACAGAGCCTTCACTCTCTGATAAACAGCCTCGTCCTGCATTAGAAAAGTTCAAACCAAAGAGCTAATAGAACAATAAGAAAACTTCTAATTTTTCACAAAAGACTGATTA
Organism: Dicentrarchus labrax; assembly: GCF_905237075.1. Lineage (NCBI taxonomy): Eukaryota > Metazoa > Chordata > Actinopteri > Moronidae > Dicentrarchus > Dicentrarchus labrax. The sequence continues at coordinate 25,432,163 of NW_026136702.1, forward strand.
TGTCTGTATGAAAATACATAACACAGAGAAATGTTTAAAAGGCTTATTGTTATGCATTGAATATTATATGGCATTTCCATGAAATATGTCACCTATTCAGTCTACTCAATGATAGAAAAGGGCTCTCTTAAATAAAAAGGTTGGGAACTAGTAAGATGTTCCAATGGGTCTTATCATTGTGTTTCTCTCATTCACTCTTAAAAACACAGCATCCTTCAGCTGTTTGGTATCAGTCTGTATGATTATGTAACTATGTACAAACACGGATTCTGCCGACTAGCTGGGTTGTCACTGAAGGCCGGTTGGTCCCCTGTGTGTGTCCGACTCTCCACACGCTGCTCTGAACACGTGCAGTGTGGCCTCAGGGACGCAGTCAGGGTCAAGCAGCTGTTTGGCCTTCAGGCTGCTGATAAGTTTGTCCCTTTGCTCCTTATCATGAGCGTGAGCTGAGGATGCAGCCAGCGACGGGCTTGTGGTTCTCAGCTTTAAGGAGATTCTTTCACTTCACTGTAAAACCTGATGAGTTAGTTTAACTCAGAATGTTTGAGGAAACTGACTGCCTTAAACAGTTTAAATGTATTACTGCCAACAATTTAAACATTGAAAAAATATTTAATTTGAATAAAAGTACCTTAAGATAAATTAGGTAAATTAAAAGTAAATTAAGTTAATTGAACTTACAACTGGTATACTAAACTCATATGCAGAATTTATCCACACAAATGTAAAATATGTTAACAGAACTTACTATTATTATGTGAATTAAGTACAACTTAAATGCATCTTCTTTATACAAATGTGAAAAACAATTCACAATTAATCGATGATCAAAATGGGAACTCATTTTGGGGCTTCCATCTTTGTAACGATATAAAGTCAACTTAAAGACAATGAGTCAATGGAACAAACTTAGGTGGCACACTGCTTAAACATTAAAGCAGTCACAAAGTTTAAATGTTAATGCACCAAAACACAAATCAGTATAGACCTGTAAGTGGGTACATTTTGGTCAAATGTACCCAAATATGACACACATAGCCAAGATCACTGTGTTTGTGGGTTCGGCAGGCTGCAGGATCTGCTCCAGCCTTGGACCACAACCTCCGTGGACTCTGTGTCCCTGCCAAAACCTCCTCCCAGTTCATAGTTTTTATCTTATTCAAGAATGGTGACTTTTTTTTTTAAATAACTGTCCTCTCAAAAGTCTAGATTGCAAAAATAAAGTCCCAGTCCCAGAGTTTGACACCTGTATATACGGTCAATGGTTTGATGCTGGTACTGGTAAAATGAAATACTTTATTGGATATAGTGTATGTATTTTATTAAACCATGGTCTAGGTCTCTTGATTCTGATTGGCTGCTGGGTGTCCATTAATACCTGATGTAGGACACCTACTAAGTAGCAGAACTAGAAACATCTCCCATTGCCAAGCTGCATCTATGGTTCTTTGTTTCCATTGCATTAGAACCTTATGGGATGGTAAAGATTAGGAAGGACCTCAGGTGTTACCGGGGAAATGGAGTTATGCCTTGTGAAAAACTAAACTAAAACAAAGATTTTGATTCCAAAACAAATGAAAATGTAAAATAATGATCTTATTTTTTTTTCCTTTGGCACATGACTGTGCTTGCAACTGGGCTCTAAATATTTTGGGAACCTGTTTGTCTTTGGACCCTCTGCCGTCTGCTCAGTGGTCAGATTGAACAGGTTTAAACTGTGGTGTCAGTCCACCATGTGTCCAGCCGATATTCAACAACGCTAACTGTAGACCAAACTTCTGTTTCTATTTTGAAATTTTAAGAACAGCTTTGTTAAACACACTTGTTAATCCCAGCTTGTTGGAGGCATTATTGTGCACTGACACTGCAACAGGAAGCTGTTCTTGTTTAAATCTGATGATTTTAATGCTAAAGTTTCCAGTTTCTTTGACCAATGACTGCTGATGGCTTATGTTCTTATTGAACGGTTACTCAGATGGATCCTTGTCTCTTTCTGCCCTTTTAGTTGGCTGTCTGGTTGAATCATTGTACAGGCTTTTGTTCAAAAGTTACAATACAAAATACTACTTTTATTTCAAACCCTTCAAAAACCTATGAACATTATATTCCATATGTGACAATAGATTCTCCTTAATGTTACTGACTGGTCCTTTAAAGTCTAAGTTAAATGAAAAATATAATTTTAACCCTTTAAGATTGCATTCTCAGATATAGTTTACCTCTATTTAACAATGTATGCCAAAAAATATACAAAAACTAACTTATTTTTATATCAAAATCCAAACATTGTGTCTTCCTGTAAAACAAAATGTGACGTGTAAGCATAAACTAACCAATTTCAACCAATAATATGACATTCACCTATCAATCTTCAACTTAACTTCTTAACAATCTTCAAAATAACATTTATTAGTAAAGAGGACTTTTGACAACCTAAAAGCATCAAAAACCATTAAAAATGTGGCAGTATGAGGAGCTAAGATGAGGCAGACAAGGTATTTAATAAATTAACGTAATACAATTGATCAAAAACATTTTCCATAACTCAAGTAAACTTTTTACATGCTCCTTGCTTTGCACACAGGCACTGTGTCTGATACAGAGCACTGCCCGCACATCGATCAGTCCCTATGTAGCAGCCAGCAGCGCGTTACACTGTAGAAATATGGTGGATGTGGTCCAACGTTAGAGTCCTGCTGAGCCCCCTGAGTCACTTCAGCAGGTGTCTCAGCTGGTCCTGCAGGTTTTTCGAGTGTTCCACGCTAGAGGGTGGAAGTAGAGCACACACACAGGAGAGTCAGTGCACGTCATCAGTTTGTGTTATGGCTTACTGCTGAGACAGTGATGTCAGCTGCTTCTGCTCAGGCATAAACAGAACGCAGAGTTTAGACTTACTTCTTCTGGATGGCCTCCTGCCTTAGTGCAACACACAGACACACAGACACACACACAATCTTTCAATATTCCAGTTTGAACAAGTGTTTCACATATTTGTATTCACAAACAGCTGATTGGTACTCACTGGTATTGTAAATGTGTGGTAATGATGGACATTTTTCTAAGACTCTGGAAGACAAGATGATACTGATGTTGAGTTGTGCCATTTTAGAGAATCAAAGAGCAGCATATCACTTATTATTATTATTATTATTATTATTATTATTTTTATGGACTGATAATTTAGCAGCTCTAATTTAATTATCACAATAATTCACAATAATATACATTTCCCATTATCAGCCATATATATAATCACCACTGTGTTTGCTGACTGTGGATTATGTTCATACTTACATCCTCAGAGTGCAGGATGGCATCCTCCTGAATCACCATATTTCTCGCTGCTTGACCGAGAAGCTGGGTAGGAACAATACGGCAACTGATTCATTTGTAAAGCATGACTGATATATCGCTCGGCTGATATTAAACAGCAGAGTGAGAGCGAAGAAGCAGCTCTCAGCGATGTCAACTAGAATCGCTTAACAACGTATATGTTCAATAATGAGTTAGGAATATTTCAACATGTTGCACAATCAAAATTAGGCCCGATGTTCCCACATTTCCTTTTTCATAAATTTGTATCAGATTTTATCCCTTCTTCTAAATCTAATCCCCAACCCTAACCCCCAACCCTAACCCTAACCCTTCTTAGAAATGTGGGAACATAGGGCTGACCCCGCACAATCCACTAGGAAAAGTTCCATTTTCATTCCAGCTCAAACATTCACTATATCAGCCACCATATTGGGATTTTTTCAGCTTTTATATACGTCTCAGTCTGAAAGATCCCATATGGGTCGGGCTCTACTACGGTCATCCCCAGTTCATCTGCCAGTGGTTTAATACTGCTTCAATGTGCTTGTTTCTGTCACACAAAAAGTTCCAAACTCAGAAATACTCAGTTTAGTGAAGTTCAACTGCTTGACTCAAACTATTAATCCATTAACTATTAACATTAACAGAAGAGCCGCAGATGACTTTGCTGTTAATCGTTTGAATGAAACCAGCTTTAATGAAGTTAACCAACCGTCACTCAGTGTGTACATGTGTGTACATGTGGGAATATTTTGGGATATTTTGGGCAGATTTCCAGTTGGATCTTAAAATATGTTTTGGAAAAGAAAACGTGATTTGTTATTAATATTCCCCAACTTTTATTCCTCCCACAAAGCACAATATATCATTCATGTGGTCATTGTTTTAGCTAAATTTTACATTCATAAGACATCATTTAAACAAACGGATCTCTTTCCATTTAAAAATAATAATTACCAAAACTCTTCAACATTCTGTCTGCTTCCATTTTCCTCTTGTGTTGTTTCTCTAGTTTGAACTATTATTATTATTATTATTATTATTATTATTATTATGTTCTACAGAAAACCTGGACTTTAAAACAACACTTCTATTCTATAAACTGTTTTTCAAATTAAAGGTTTAAAAAGGAATGCTATTGTTAGCAAGATGCTACTTTCTCTACGACAGTGGGTTTAGTTTAGTTTACCGTTTAAAAGAAGTTAATGTTCAGTTGCATTTTAATTAACCGAGTAAGTTTAGCTAATCTCTAGCTGCTAGCTGCTAGCTGGATCAAGCGAACGGAAAAGCTTACAGCTCACGTTTCAAAATAAATCCGTACTGATAGAGTCAATAGCAATTACGTCGCGATGTACTTGAAATGCTTTTATTTTGAAAACAAAAGACGGTTCTAGTGGTGTTTCCGTTTGTCCGTTAGCTCCGTTAGCTCCGTTAGCTTAGTAGGAATACTTTAGTGAAGCTGTTAGCAACAACAGCTAGCTGTAGTGGTTTTCTTTTACCTCCTGACTGCGGGATCCCTTCAGCACTTGGCGGGTCAGTGCGATCACGTCCCCGCTACAGGAGCCCACTTTATCGGATAATAAACCTTTGACAGACTGGCCGAATCGCGGCTGGGACTCTGCTGAAGCCATTTTCTGTTTTGGCTAACGACGGTGCGTGGGAAGGGTCAAAACACACACCAACGCGTCTAGGCAAGACAGAAATAATGAACAAGATGAAATAAGTATGGTAGAAGGACACTGAGTCACTGATGATAAATGATAAGGATGGTAGTGCTGGAAGAAATGAAAATATGAAAAAATACAAAATGAAGCACTAGAGAATAAAATACAATAGATGGAATAAAGTAAAAATACAACATCACATAAAAGCAAGTCTATAAAAATGGATTTAAGAAGTGATTTAAAGGAAGAACTGATTCTGTATCTGACAAAGCTGAGGGGCCCGCTTTTACCCCAGGGTGTACTTCTGCTGTTGCTGGGGGTTCATGGAGAGATTTTAAAGTAGATCAACTGATTGAATAAATGATTTGATTAAAACACATCCACAGATCCCCTTTGTTAATAATACATTTAGGTGTTTGTGAAAAGGATTGTGTGATAACAAGTTAGAAACAAGCAGAGGAGATAAAACAGCTAAATATAATGGATAAACTGTTGCAATAGATAAGTGGTTCCTAACCTGGGAGCCAAAGTTTCACACGGGGTCACGACGCCTTCTTGATTTCAAGGGGTGTAAGAAAACTTCAAAACATATATACAGTAGCATTTTGTTCATTTCTGTGAATAAACCTAAATGAAATAGTTACTTTTAGTTAATCAAACGAGACACAGACAGTTCACCTGTATGAACATATTATAACATCCACTATTATATCCATATTTATAAGATTAATAGTTAAAGAACATCCAGTTTGAAATAAATTCAATTGAACATATTTGGAACATAAATGGTGGTGTTGATGAAGGGGTACTGGAGTTCATCGGACTGGCCTGTGGGGGTATGCTTACACTGGTTTAATGTTTGGTTTAATATTTTATAAACTGATCCTATGTTTTGTGTGTAAAACCTTCATGTTGTAAAGTGAGCATGAACTACAGTAGTTGGAGCAGAAAACTGAATACTCGAGTACAGTAGGGGTTCTGTGGGGGGCTGCAGTACCCCCTAAAATCTGACATAATGAAAACCACCACCAACTTATAATGACTTTCTCCTTTTTTAGTGGGATTTATATGTACACACTGGTATTTATGACCAGAAAGAGGTTTTCTGTCGTTGTTACTATTACTATTAAATAGGCTTTAAATGTTACTGGCCATTTAAATGAATGCAAAAACCATGAATGTCAAGAATTTAGCATTTAGTCTGATGATCTCCCAGCACCCCCAGCTCTGACTGACTCACAGCGTCCCTGCTCAGGTAAAGTACAAATACCTCAAAGCTGCACGCTCTCACAGTCTCCGTCATGTGGATCTGTTTCGTCATGGTTCTCTGCAAGGATTCAATGAATCATCTTATCTTGTTTAAATTGGCCCAGCCTTAAATATTCAGACTCAAGGATTTGACATTGAAGGAGCTGAATAAAAGCGTGGCCCTGCAGCAGCTCTAGGCCTTACTGCACAGCTCCTCTCTGCTATGCTTAGCCTCTGCTGAACCAGACTCCCCCCTCCCCCCTCTCTCTCAGGACCTTCCTCTGCTATACGGATATGGCTTGGTTTCTGTGCGTGTGTGTGTTTTTGTTCGTGGGCCTTGCTTTGTTGGTGCTACAGTGGAAGCTCAAGAGGTCTGGTCCCCAGGAGCCCCCCCGCCTCCCAGCGCTACCTCTGATCGGCAGTCTGCTGAGCCTGCGGAGCCCTCACCCTCCGCATGTGCTTTTCAAAGAACTGCAGGGGAAATATGGACAGACGTACTCCCTGATGATGGGCTCCCACTGTGTCATCGTCGTCAACCAGCACGCACATGCCAAAGAAGTGCTGCTGAAGAAGGGGAAGATATTTGCAGGAAGACCCAGAACTGTGGGTATTCCTCCTCTTCATTGTCTTCCTCCTCTTACTAGAAGCAGTACTCATGTATGTCTTTTCCTTCTCCGTCCCTGTCCTGTGTGTGATGAAGGTAACCACAGATGTTCTGACCAGAGATGGGAAAGACATCGCATTTGGAGACTACAGCGCTACCTGGAGGTTCCACAGGAAAATAGTTCATGGAGCTCTGTGCATGTTTGGAGAGGGCTCAGCCTCCATCGAGAAGATCAGTAAGTTCACTGCACTCCTCCAATTATTTTTCCTCTCACTTATCAAAAGGGTTCTAAACTGTACACACTTCTAGCAGTATTTATCCATACAGATAGTCAGTGACCCTGATACTCTAGAGCAGTGGTTTTCAAACTGGGGTCTGGGGAGCAACAGAGATCCTTGAGTGGGTTGTAGAGGGTCCCCATCAGGGGTGGCTCTTAAGGGTTGGCATTTCTGTGAATAAACCTAAATGAAATAGTTACTTTTAAAGTTAAGATTATTATGTAAGATATAAACATGATAGGGTGCAGTTAAGACCTGAACATAAGCTATATTCACAAAGCGTTTTACACAAACTTCCTGCAGTTATTGTGTTAATTGTACAGTTTATCAGTTGTTCTCTACTTTTATTGTTATTATTGAATATGATATCCATAAAATCACTGAGTCAGGGGTCAGTTTACTCAATGTTGGTAAAGGGTCCCTTCAGGAAAAAGGTTGGGAACCACTGAAATAGATCACTAGAGTAACAGATAAATGGTTGGAACATCCAGCTTTTGCCTCTCTATGTGGTTAAAGTAGCTACAGTGAAAACTCGACCAAATCAAACTAGACACAGACAGTTCAACTGCATGAAAATATTGTAACATCCACTATTATATCCATATTTATATGATTAACAGTTAAACAACATCCAGTTTGTGGCAGCTACCACTCCTAAAAAATGCCTGGCCACCCCAGTTTGGTGTCAAATGCTGTCAAATTTAACACATTCATTTAAAAAACAAAAAAATCGTTTTTATTTTTTTTAAATATAAAAATGTTCATATTTCAATTCATATTTAGTCATATTTGCTGAAACGTTCACTATATCCTGACAGTAGAACATGAGACAAAATATTCTGTGAAACAATGGCGGTCCTCTGGGTCCTCCTAGTGCTACTAATGACATCTCAGACCACCAACAACCTATATGTGATTGTTTGTGATTAAATCAGCATATATTTCTACCTCCCATTAAAGTCTCCATGCCACCCTTTTGGAATAATAGAATATTTTAACTTTAATCACTGTTATGGAAGTTGGAACAACAAAGGAAGAATAGACCATTTTGATTGATTGTTATTAAATAGTGATCATAGCTTGATCATTGTTTGACTATGATTTTTTAATCTTCAAACCTAAAAATAAAAATGACGCAGAGGTGATTACTTAAGACAAAATGCTCTCAAATAGGAAGTCTTTTTTGTGTGTGGAAAATACATACCAGAGATGCACATTATTGTTCCTGTGTTCTGCTTAGTCTGTGCAGAGGCTCAGTCTCTGTGCTCTGTCCTGTCGGAGGCAGCGGCTGCTGAACTGTCCCTGGACCTGTCTCCTGAGCTGACGCGGGCCGTCACCAATGTCATCTGCTCACTGTGCTTCAACTCGTCCTACCGCAAGGGGGACCCTGAGTTTGAGGCCATGCTGCGCTACAGCCAGGGCATCGTGGACACTGTGGCAAAGGACAGCCTGGTAGACATCTTCCCCTGGTTACAGGTAGGACGTGAACACTCTGAATAAGCAAGAAAACATAGGAACATACAGGAGCACCATTCATGAGTCTTTTATCAATATTATTAATACTTCATTACAACTGCTGTTTGCTGTGTATCTATAAATGATTACTAGACACTGTCTTAATGGTATAGGACTACATTTCCCATAAATCCCTGAAACTTTCACTATATTCTAACAGTAGAATATAAGAGAGATAAATCAGGTTCCTCTGGCTCCTCCTAGTGCTCCTATTGGCATTTGCAAGACCGAACAAAATCCACCAATCAGAGCCAAGGGTGTCCAGGTGGCCATAATGTTATGGCTGATCGGTGCATATATGTTTAGATATATATGTACACATATATACATTAATTACATATAAAATATCACCCTGTATATATAAAACAAATGAATGATGTCTGTCTCTTTCACAGATGTTTCCCAATGCGGACCTGCGTCTTCTAAAGGAGTGTGTGTCAATCAGAGACAAACTTCTACAGAAGCAATACGAAGAACACAAGGTACAGTCGCCCTTTTGCTAATAATATCCTTTCCTGTCATTAATGTGGTTAAAGATGGTTCAGATTTAATGGTGATGTACTATAGTTGGCAAGTCCCCATATGCCCACAATCTGTGACTAGAACATCTTACAAAGAAAATTTGTCACCAGTTATGAAGAAATGGAGAATTTCTCTGTAAACATAATTTTGCTGTTAGGTTGGGCATTTTAACATGGGGCCTCGTGGAGATTGACTCACTTCTGGAGCCAGCTCAAGTGGCCGCTAGAAAACTGCAGTTTTTATTACTTAGTTTGCAGCCACAGAGGTTGCACTCATCATACTAACTCGTCAAGCTTCCTACATGTTCTCCTAACTTATTATTGTTGTGATACACAAATACTGACATACTTCACTGTGGCAGTCATTTTAAGTTGCTCTATCTGCTAAATGCAAACCCAGTGAAATACTGTATACTATGAGTGTGTGTGCTGTACAGTGACACGGTGCTCCCTCTCTCCCAGGCAGACTACAGTGACCATGTGCAGAGAGACCTGCTGGACGCTCTGCTGAGAGCCAAGCGCAGTGCGGAGAACAACAACACGGCAGAGATCAGTGCAGAATCCGTAGGCCTCAGTGATGACCACCTCCTCATGACTGTAGGAGACATCTTTGGAGCCGGCGTGGAAACAACCTCCACCGTGCTCAAATGGGCCGTCACCTACCTCATTCACCACCCGCAGGTGAGGCTGGAGCGGCAGTGTGTATGTGATTTGGGTAGGGGGGTTTTTCCCTGTGGTGTAAAAGGTTTATACTTTAAAAATGTATCCGAAGAATTTGGCTGTATTCTCCTCTCTAGTCCTCAACACACTTGACACTCTGAATTCAGTTAGAGTTTGGGTTTAAAATTTACCTTTTTAAATGTGGAGAAGTCAATCTTAGCTGCCTGAAACTGCAGTTCCTCTGTGGTCCACTAGATGCTACTGCTATGACTTTAATTGTGAAAGTGCATACCACATAACCACAATGCCAATGTAAACCCTTGTTGCATATCATACCCCACGGTCTCCTCTCATTTACTCCCCACTATGCAATAAAGGTTGAAAATGCCCAAAATTATGTTTGCAGAATATGGATATCTCTGACTGTGTGTGTGTGTGTGTCTGTTTAGGTGCAGAGGCGTATCCAGGAGGAGCTGGACAGTAAGGTGGGTGTGGACCGGTCCCCTCAGCTCAGTGACAGAGGCAGTCTGCCCTACCTGGAGGCCACCATCAGGGAGGTGTTACGGATTCGGCCTGTGGCCCCTCTACTCATCCCCCATGTGGCCCTCAGTGACAGCAGGTACGCTCAATGCTGCCAGGATGGAACGTTTGGAATATTTGTTTCATGCACAGGGGAATTTCAAACCTGCTAACAATAAACCTGAGAGAAGACCGTCCCTATAACCTCCCCTCTCTCTCCCTCTCCCTGTCTGTGCAGCATTGGGGATTTCACAGTGAGGAAAGGAAGTCGAGTTATCATCAACCTGTGGTCTCTGCACCATGACGAGAAGGAATGGAAAAACCCTGAGCACTTTGACCCTGGTGAGAGGAAACTTCAGTGTAATTGTTATGTGTCACTTATAGAGCCGATAGGCCTTTTCATCATATCTGCTGGGAAAAAGGGTTAATTGAATTTAATTGGTAATAGAAGTCAGTTTTTTGCTGAACTCCATAAAGAACGAGATTAATGATGATACAAAAGGATAAAGCCATGTCTGGCTACTGTTATTGTTACTAAGGAAATGAGGTGTAGAATTGGAGTTAACTGTTCGTTGCCATTGGGCGTATGGGGGTATATCTGAAATCCTGGACAAACATAACTAAATAGATATCACACTAAGAAGAAAAATATGCACTTTTATTATTTTATTTATCTAGATGAACTGACTCTTACAAGGTCCAGTGTGTAGGATTTAACGGCATCTAGCAGTGTAGTTGCAGATTGCAACTCCCTCGCTTCACCCTTCCCTCCCAAGCGCAAAGGAGAAACTATGGTGGCCACAAAACGCAAAACATTCTTCAATAACAGTTGAGCAAGCCACAGTCCAAACCTCAGTCAACTTTCTCCTTTCCTGTACTTAGATATGCTTTGTGCTAGGTTTTTTTGTGTTGAAAAGACAACCACATTTTGAAGATGGATAAAACATAAAAGTGAATGTAAGCAAAACGATAGCTAACTAGCTAGATAATCGTTAGCTACCGTTTTGCTCTGTAGCAAGGTTATTAGTAGATTCAATTCAGTTCAATTCAATTAAATTTTATTTGTATAGCGCCGACACTTTTCAAATAGAGCAGGTCTAGACCGAACTCTTTATAAAGATGTGATCTCTTTTCCTAGTTCCTGTCAGTACTCGTGCTGCAGCGTTCTGAATTAATTGGAGCATTTTAATGGACTTATTGGGGCAACCTGATAATAAAGAGTTGCAGTAATCCAGCCTTGAAGTAACAAATGCATGGATTAGTTTTTCTGCATCTGTCTGTGATAGGATGTGTCTAATTTTTGTAATATTACGTAAATGAAAGAAGGCAGTCCTGGAGGTTTGCTTTATGTGGGAATTAAATGACATGTCCTGATCAAAGATAACTCCAAGATTCCTGACAGTGGTGCTAGAGGCCAAGGTAATGCCATCTAGAGTGACTATATCTTTAGACAGTGAGTCTCTGAGGTTTTTGGGGCCAAGTACAAGAGTTTAACATCAGAAAATTGCAGCTCATCCAGGATTTTATGTCCTTAAGACATGTTTATAATTTAGATAATTGAGTAATTTCATCGGGCTTGATTGATAGATATAACTGCGTATCATCTGCATAGCAATGAAAGTTAATGGAGTGATTCCTAATAATGTTGCCTAAAGTGAGCATATATAAAGTAAATAGTATTGGTCCAAGTACAGAACCTTGTGGAACTCCATGACTAACTGTAGTATTTATTGAAGAATCATCGTTAACATGAACAAACTGCGAACGATCTGATAAGTATGACTTAAACCAGCTTAGTGCGGTTCCTTTGATTCTCAAGTCTCTGTCAAAGAATATTATGGTCAATGGTGTCAAATGCAGAACTAAGATCTAATAATACAAGTACAGAGACAAGTCCATTGTCAGAAGCAATCAAAAGGTCATTATTAACTTTAACCAGAGCTGTCTCTGTGCTGTGATGAACTCTAAATCCTGACTGAAAATCCTCAAATAAACTATTGTTATGTAGAAAGTCACACAACTGTTTGGCGACTACTTTCTCCAGAATCTTAGAGAGGAAGGGGAGGTTAGAAATCGGTCTATAGTTGATATAGATAGTAGTGTAGAACATTTATTAGCTAATTAGCTTATCTACATCAAGTTAGCTTGCTGGTTACACTAATGTTGGCAACATGCTAGTTAGGTGTGTAGGATTTAGTGGAATCTAGCCAGTTTCAGGTTGCAACCAACTAAACACTGCTCGTGCCTGTATTTGACGACCTGTGAATGATAATGGACTGAGAAATGCGTATGAGAAACTACGGTGTTTAGTTTGTCTGTTCTGGGCTACTGTAGAAACATGGCGATTCAACATGGCAGACTCCATGGTGCCTGTAGATAAAAATTCCTCATTCTACCGTAACAACAACATAACAGTTCTAAGTGATTATACACTAATGAAAATATACCTATCAATATTATATTCCATTTCTGGCAGTACAGCCTCCTAAATGTTACCAAAAAATGCAAAGAAATATTAACTAATATAAACTATTCACTATTTTTCAAATGTGGACCAAATATGAGCTAGCAGCAACTTAGCTCCATGAACAGCACTAGTTGAACCCTGATTGTAAGGGTTGTGTGTGTGTTGATTCTGATTCCCTCTCCCAGGTCGGTTCTTGGACAGCGACGGCACTGGTCTGATCATCCCGTCGTCCAGCTACCTTCCGTTCGGCGCTGGGGTCAGGGTGTGCCTGGGCGAGGCCTTGGCCAAGATGGAGCTCTTCCTCTTCCTGACCTGGATCCTACAGCGCTTCACCCTCTCCGTCCCACCGGGCCACCCTATGCCCAGTCTGGAGGGCAAGTTTGGCGTGGTCCTCCAGCCTGCCAAGTACAAGGTGAACGCCGAGCCCAGACCAGGCTGGAAGACGAGGTGCCAGGCATGTTGAGGCTGGCCACATGTTCTCGAGAACAGTGGCTCTCAGTTGTGACCTGAGAGTCTGTGAACTGGACATTTCTTCTTTTTATGCATGACTTTTATTATTATTTCTAATAAGTAATTCTAGTAACACTATCTCACCAACAGTTTTGAACTCTATTTATAAAATAAACCTTTGGGTCTGATATACAGTATTTGAACAAGTTCTCTCTGCTGCACTTCACTAAATCATCTCCCATACCAATAGGAAACACACTTCTCCATACAAATAACTGTAATTCCTGCAGCCTCTCAACCAGAACCTCGGTCAACTTCCTGCTTTCCTGTACTTGCTAGGCCAAAGACTATATAAATAAAAATGGATGTAGTCCGTGATGTCACCCATAGGTCTCTGAAGAGGTGTTGTGAAGCTTAGTTTGGTCGGCAAAAGCAAGAAGACAGACAAAAAGGAGTGGATAGTGAGAATGAAAGGAAATGTATGAAATGGAAAAACTGACCGACCAAAGACTTTCATTCAATATATTCCATAAGACAGCAGGTAAACATGGAGGACGGGATGAGTTTCAACAGCAAATTCAAACAGGAGCATATTAGAAAACAGGGAGGGTTCTTACTAAAATAAGATCAAATACATTTATATCATGGGTGAAATAATAGAAATAAAGGCATGTTCCATTCTATAAGGTTTTCTCTGTGGTTAATAGAGGCCTTACCCACAATTTGATGCAAGGTTATTATAGTTAACTAAAACTAAACTAAAAGGTGTCAAATAATTTTAGTTAACTGAAATAAAAATTAAAATAATATTGTGTACTTACAAATCAAAATAAAATATACAGGAAATGTCTTAAGTTTTAGTAAATTTGGTCATACACAACAAACAGAGACTGAATGTACATGACTGTGAGTCAACGCAGTAACAGAATCTAGCTTCATATTTGATCAGCCCTGCCTAGTTTGATCTGGGTTTGATCATTAGCATGCATGGTATCGTTTTTTATTGCAGCCAGTGGATCTGCCCCCTGCCGGCCTTTATATACAATGCAGGTTTCTGGCATTGGTTTCACTTCACAGACCCAGAAGCTCTGTCCATTATATATACTATCAATGGTCTCATTCCCAGGATGTCAAATACAGGCACTTTGGGACCCTGGGAATGAAACTCAACAATCAATGATCATCAAGCTTCCAACCTAAATCGTCTTTATATCTTTCTGGGCTCTGATTGGTTGTTTTCATCCGGGCCTAGTGGATTCTTGCAGACCATTTCAATTCAATTTTATTTGTATAGCACCAATTCATAACAGAAGTTATCTCAGGACACTTTTCAAATAGAGCAGGTCTAGACCGAACTCCGTTTATTAACATTATTTACAGAGACCCAACAGTACCACCATGAGCAAGACCTTGGGGACAGGGGCAAGGAAAAACTTCCTTTTAAGAGGCAGAAACCTCTGACAGACCCCAACTCTAGGTGGGTGGTCGTCTGTCTCGACCAGTTGGGAGAGAGAGAGAGAGAGAGAGAGAGAGAGAGAGAGAGAGAGAGACAGACAGACAGAGGTGCACAGCAACAACAGTAGCAACAACTACACTAATAGTAGTGACTGATGATGATGATGAACATGAATAGCCATTAGGGGCGATAGAACGAGCCAGGGGAACCTGATTTTTTCACAGATTATCTATCTTGTATAACTGTCAGGATATAATTAAAATTTCAGCAATAATGACAAGTTTTTTGTATTTTGTTTTGTCTTTATTGATAAGTAAATAAGATACAATGACAAACTTACTTTGTAACAAGTTTCCTTTTTCCATCATGTATTACACTTCCTACAGTAATATTAATTTTAGTCAACAGCTTTGGGCAAGCTTTACCAGGCCTGTATCAGCTGCTGCACTGGTGTGTGTGTTTTCATATATTAAGACATATATATATATATATTTTTTTTTTTAATCAAGCTGCCCCACTCTATGTGTGCCTGAAGCTCAGCTCCAGCTCCAGCAGTGTAAAGCAGCCTGAAGTGCTTCCATGCCTCTATAGTGAGCGGCTATCACCATTCATACACCTGTTTTGTTGGGGTATGCTGAGTGACACACAGATCCCGCCCCCTGTACTTGTCCTTTTATTGTAATTGGTCCGACACCAGTGTCTATGGAAATTCCCCCGCGCGACCCTTGGCTCACACCTGACCGTCGGCAGTCAGCGGGAGAATGCGCGAGGCCGCAGGCGGACACAAACACACACACACACACACACACACACACACACACACACACACACACACACTCAGCTGAATCCAGCAGCACGCTCACTCTCAGACACTAGCGACAGCTGCTTCCGTTAACCGGCGGCTCGAGACCACCGTGACCCCGCAACAACTCCCACGAAGAGGGCGACAACAACATGCCGCGGTCTTTCCTCGTGAAGAAACATCATAGCAGTAAGAAACCGAACTATGGAAGACTGAACTCAGAGACTGAGGGTAAGACTCTTTCTATTGGCCACATCATGCGCGTGACTCATTTTATTTGAAAAGGAATAACGGTCAGAGCAGGAAGAGTAACAGAGTACTCCGTATAAGAGCAGTTTTGAGGCTTGGACACTTTTCTTTAGGGTTTGATTTTTTTTAAATATTATTATAAAATAGAAATTCAAGTTCAAATACTATGCAGTACATTTTACTTTTCAGAGTGAAATTACTGCTTTATTTTCACAACAGGATATAACTTAGAGTTACCTAACGTTACACTCTAAAAACAAATGTTTTAGCGAAAAAAAACGAAACAGTTTGCATCAGTCTTTTTGAGTTATGGCAACTGAAATTATGTTTAACAAATGTAGTACATTGCGTTAGGGGAATTAGCTTTTCCTTTACAATCAAAGGTGTTGCCACTTGTTTAATATTTGGTTGATAAACAACAAAATGTACTCTAAATCGATTCATTATCATTTATCATTTATCTTGCAACCATGCATCTATTTAAGTTGCGACAATAGGTCCACTGAATTACTTTTTAGTGTTAGCTAACAGAAATTGATACACTGTGACAACAGTAGGCCTACATTACACCTGCTAAACAAAAATACTCTAATATATATATTAATACATGTAACACGCTAAGCTTCAGAATTAGTCATTTAACCACTTATTTAAATATATTTTACCACTTGAAACTGAATGCAAGTACTTTTACTCAACTTTACGATGGGTTTTTCTTTCCTTTTTGGGGGTGGGGGTTGCAAAGAAACATTAGCTACAATCATGGCCTACTTGCTTTATGTCTGACCATCTAATATATAATAATTAATGACATACACACATCAATAACAGCGTCATTTTATATGATCCATGATGATACAGACAACTGGAAATACATTACAAAAAGAGCCCAAATTATGGTTTTTTTTTGGCCTTTTCATGCCTTTATTGGACAGACAGACAACAGATAGTTGAAGAACGACAGGAAAGGGGGGTAGAGAGAGAGGGGGGATGACACGCAGCAAAGGGCCGCTGGTCGGATTCGAATCCGGGCCGCTATCTCTACCAACTGAGCTAACCGGACGCCCCTCAAATCATGTTTTCAGGGGAACTCATGTCTTATTCAGAGGAGTCAAGTTCCCCCTGGCTCCCCTGTAGTTTGCACCCTGATTTACATTACTATATCTTCACAGATGTTCAACAAGATTAAGAGATTACAAACAGTTGGGGTTTGTGCTTAGAGGTTCAGTTACAGACTTTTTTTGGACATTGGTTTTTACAGACTTTGGAATAGTCCTATATTTATTCTACTAAATATTTTAAACCAGAGCAACCTTTCAAAGTTCAACACATCTATTTTTGTCTGTTTTCATTAAGGAAAATAATGCTGTGTGGAGAGAAACAAGAGATTTGTCTGGCCACAAACAAGAAATGTAGTTTTGTGTTTAGCAGGTGCAAGATTCGTCCCCAAAGAGTTACAGCATTGTCCCGGGGTCCTTGAGAGACCAGAAGGGCCCCATTAAGAAGCCTCAGGAGCCTATGTAGCAGCCTTCCAGGCTCCTCCTGACAAATCCCTCCTTCAACCTTTGTATTTGTTCTAATACAGCCCTTAAAGCGAGCTCGAGCCTCCCCCCTCCTCATACTACTGTATTGATGAACTGCCATTACCATCAGAATAGGGCCAAGAAAGAAGTGCTGGTAATAAGACTGAAATAATATTCACTTTAAAGGAAAATATACAGCGATATAAGCTCTGCAAAAGTGGTGATCTTGGTTTAATGCACATTTTTAAAGTATTATTAATGTTATTAGTAGTATATTATCACAGTAACTGTATTGTGTGTATGTGTGTGTTAAACTCGTATATCTGTATAAAAAATAGGATAGGATGAAAACAGTCGGTGGTAAAATTGGAAAAGCACTAGGCGGGGCAGATTTAAACCTAAAGTCATATAAGCACTACTAATGCTAAGTCTTTGAGTATAGATACAAAAAAACCAGATCCAATTACCAACAAAACTTGGACGACACATTGTAAATAAAATACAGTTGTGAAAACCCCTAATTTCAAGGCAACTGGCCCCATTACATTTTTGAGTTTTAAGTCAAACTCAGCAAGTTTTGAATTATACTTATAATTATTATTGATAATCTACTTTTCTCCTTTAGAAAAACTCGACTCTTTAAGTTTTAGAAACATTTTAAAATTTGAAAAATTGTTCAGAAAACTCATAATAATAACTAATAATTTGATATTTTCACCCCAGTAATAAAGAAAATCAGACTCACAGCTCACTGTGAAAGATTTTTGAAATTCCAAATTTTGTTTTTCTAAAACCTAAATATTTAAGTTTTTCTGAGGAACAGTAAATTACGTAGACAAGAGATTATAGGTTGGCAAAACCTTTTTAGTTTATTTTAAAACTTATAAGTTTGAGTTTGAAAAAAAAAATAGTGTGATGAACAATGTTATCGTCATTTTAAGACCATTTTATGCCACGGATATAGTGAGCATTATAATCCTGCAAGTACATCCTTTTAAAGAGCAATGGGTATTCAGAAATTGGAATTGGAATGTGAAAAAAATATTAAAATATCCTGAATAAATAAAACTTCATAAATGACACTTTGTGCACAAGATAGTAAATTTGCCGCTTTTAATTATTAAAAATGTCAATCAGTGTTGAGCACTATGAGCACTGACAGGGAGGGTGTGGTTTAATCCCATTTCATTGACAGTGGCCTGACAATGTGAGCTAACAGAAATAACGCAAGAGAAGTAACCTAAACAAAAAGTGTGTTCGTTTACAGTAGGACCCCGTTGCTCATGAAGCTGATTGAGAAAATAGGTTGTCAGGACCTTTTCAGATTAAATTCAGTTTAGGGTTAAGGTAAAAGTAAGTTGATTTATTTGACACATACAGTGCCTCTTTAAATTGGGGCCTGGCTGTAGAGCTGGGGAACATGGTGGTTTTTGTCTCTGTGTTCTGGAAGAGTGTGTGTGTGTGTGTGTGTGTGTGTGTGTGTGTGTGTGTGTGTGTGTGTGTGTGTGTGTGTGTGTGATGAAAGAGGGCAGTTGTGAGTGTCAGTTTTAGACATAACATCGGTGTAACGGTATCTGCAAGGCAACAACTGAATATCTGAGAGACAGGCCCACCATATTGACTGCATTCATGCTCACCACTCTGGATTTACATCATGTTCAATACACATTTCTCTTTTGAATCTTAAACTGCTAGAGCATCCAAAGCTATTGATAGAAACATACAATGGATGTATGTACCAGCTTTGCCATTTTCAAAGGGATCCCTTGACCTCTGACCTCAAGATATCTGAATGAAAATGAGTTCTATGGGAGCCCACAAATTTTGCTAAATAATGCTGATGGTCACACAGTTTAGCTTTATCAAACAGATTGCAGCTTCTGTGATTTGGTTATTGTTCTTGACCATATTGTGATTTCAATAATTCAATATATCTCTACCTTGATTAAGTCCAGCTTATACAATAAACACAGAATTGTTTCTGATCTCTAATCAAATAAAAACAGGTAGGAGTCGCTGTAATCATTTGTCCATAAAGAGACATCACTGACTCCATTTAACCATAAATCCACAAATCAATTGTCGTCTGAGGGGTTTGCTGCCAGAACAAAATGCAGACAATATACCCTTTTCACAGTTTAACTTAGGAGGTCTCACATTAGCTTTGAACTGTAGAATCCACAGACTAAGGACTTTAAGTGCAACACACAAACTGTCTGCACTGAGAAGCAGACAGTTTGCACATGGCTGTTAATTGATGTGACGCTTCTCAGTGTACTCTCACAGCTCTCACAGCATCTTTTTTCTGCTGCAGCAGGCAGATCAGTAACAGACAGACACGGCTAGAGACTAGTGGAGCATTTAGCAGCTAAAGAGCCAGATATTTCCCTCAGGAGTTTGTAGAGAGCGTAGACCAGAGCCATCTCTGCGTAGTCATCATCAGGGTTGGAGCTGCAGTATAAATTGTTATTGCAGGTTTAAGCAGCTATATGGGCCTGCATGGAGAGAATGGATGATTACAGCAGCCCATAATCTCACAACTAAGCCAAATGTGTGTGTGTGTGTGTGTGTGTGTGTATTCCACAGAGGTCTCCTGCTGCACGCCCAAAGATTCTCTCCTGCACAATGACATCCCCCCTCACCATCATTGTCCAGCACCAAGCCCACGGCTACAGCAGAGAGCCCAGTCCTCCTCCTCGTCCTGTTCTCTGTCTCTCAGAGCGGGCCGACTGCATCTTCCATCTTCTCCAAACGCCTCCCCTCTCTCCTTTTTAGGCCACTATTCGGAGGCTTGCAGCAGGAGCCCCACAGAAGCCTACAAACCAGTCGAATCCTGTACCAAAGTGAACCTGGAAATCCAGCACGTTGCAGGAGACCACAGGAGGAGAGAGAGTCTCCTTTCTCCATCCCTGCCTCTCCTGGCCCTCTTTCCAGCCATCGCTCCCGGCGGCCAGGAGAGCTTTGAGTGTTTGGACTGTCATAAAGAGCACTTTAGCTTCTCAGGCCTGGCCAAACACAAGCAGCTCCAGTGTGAGTGGAGCAGCAAGAAGTACTTCAGCTGTAAGTACTGCGAGAAGGAGTACGATAGTCTCGGAGCGCTCAAGATGCACATCAGGACGCACACACTGCCCTGTGTGTGTAAACTCTGTGGAAAGGCGTTCTCCAGACCCTGGCTGCTTCAGGGACATATACGAACACACACAGGTCAGTGAAACACACACATCCACACATTTAAGGGTCAGCGCATTAGAAAATAAAAAAAACCCCTCTTTATTAAAGGGGCACTCAACTAATTTTACACATCATTGTAGTTCCCTTCAATCATAGTGGTCCCCTATGCAAAATGCTGAGCCATATGTCATCAAACGATTTTATTCTTAATAGAACAAGTTGCTATCAATTTTTATTATCATTATATATATATATATATATATATATATATATATATATATACAGCTACAGCTGATATCTCCAGAACTCAGCAACTCACACCAAAACTATTTAGATGGATAAATAGCTCTACAGGAAAGAAGAAAAATATACATTTTTGATTTAGGGGTGAACTGTCCATTTAAGTAATTGACATTCCTGGTAAAGCTAGTTCACCATAGCTTGTGTCCAACCCTGGTCGGGTGGAGGGTCATGAAGGAGGGTCGGCCATTCAAACCCGTCATTCTGACTGACATGAATCTCTGTGTTCCCTATGCAGGAGAGAAACCGTTCTCGTGTCTCCACTGCAGCCGAGCTTTTGCCGACCGATCCAACTTGCGAGCTCACCTCCAAACCCACTCTGAAGTGAAAAAGTACCAGTGTACAAGCTGCTTCAAGACCTTCTCCAGGATCTCACTGTTAGCCAAGCACCAAGAGGCAGGCTGCCCGCTGTCCTGACAGCCTGCAAACGTCAACCCACTCCAAAACAGTTTTCTGTAGTCTGACTGTAGGCTCAACAACAGTGACTCTGGGCCGACCTGGTATGATCGTGTGGATCACAAAACTTCATGTCTGAGCAGAGGAAAAAAGCTGTGCCGTGACACTTTGAGTTTATGACAGCCTGTGTCTTCCATCAAAGCAATGGGCCCCATTCACTAATACGTGCACAGAAATGTTCTAACTTCGCACAGAAAATAAATGTGCAAGCAAAATTACAGTCGGATTAATGAAACATGCACATTGGCCAATTTTGGTAGTACTCTCCTTACAGTAGTAAATCAGAATCATTCTAAATTGACAGCATTTAGTTAAAAGGTGTGTTTTATGGTCCTTCAAATGTCATTAGGAGCACTAAGAGGAGCCAGAGGAACCTGATTGTTTCACAGATTAGGATATAGTGAAAGTTTCAGCAAATATGACAAAAAGTCATTTTTTAATAAAAAGTTACCTACTGAATGAGGCCCAGTGATTTTACGGAAGAAGCTTGACAAAATGACGTATTAACATGTGTAACTGCCTGTCAGAAAGCACTTGTTTAGTTACCCAAGTGTGTGTGTTACAAACTAACATGTATTTTTATTAGTTTGCAAGTTTACAATGCACAGATTGAGAACGCTACAACTCGGCAACAGCCACAAATGAATGTTTATGTTTGCTAACAGTGATGGTGGAACTGACTGACCAGCACTAGTACTTTCAGTTGTTTCAGACAGTTACACTGTCTCAGGCATTATAGAGCCTTGTCACTCCCCCCGCTGTGATAGGATGCTCCCCCTGACCCCATCTGAGACGAGAATCAGAATCATTCTAAAGGTGGCATTACATGTATGTGTCCCACCGTCGATGTCTCCAGTATAGGTCTGGATTTATAGTAAGGTGTCAGACTTCCAATGCTGATATTACCCCCACAATGATGACACCAATGTGTTGTAAATTATCAAGCTGTATCATGCTTTAAAGCTCCAGTGTGTAGGATTTAATTGCACCTAGTGGTGTAGTTGCAGATTGAAATTATGCTGGTCATGAAACATGCAAAAAACGTGAGAGCAACTATTTAGAGCCAAATGTTTGGTTTGTCTGCTCTGGGCTACTGTAGAAACATGGCTGACTCCATGGAAGGCGACCCACCTGAAGATAAAAATGGTTCATTCTAAGGTACAGAACAGTTCTTATTTTCAGGTGATTATACACTAATGAAAAAAACTGCATTTTGTTTGAAATGCTCTTAAACTGTCTGAAACTCCAGAAGTACTGGAAAAAACATTATGCTCTGTCAAAACATGTCATTGTTTGTATTAAATATGTATAATGTATATTTTTGTATTAAAGACGCTTGTTGACTTGATGAAATGTAACCCTGACCTTTTCATGTACTTGTTTCAGTGTGACAATATGAGGAAACAAATGGAACACTGGTGTTAGTAAGGTCATAGGGAGGAAGGTTTCACGCTGGAAGTGATAAATCCAAACTTAATTTAATTCTAAACAAATATAGTTTCACAATTATAGTTCTAACCACAATTCTTTTTGTGTCTTCTTAGTGACTAACAAATGAACAACAGAGAGCAGAAGTGAAATCAGAACTTCCTAGTTCTATTCCAGAAGTAAGAATCATCAAAAAAAGATAATTCAAAATCCCACTGAAATTTGTAACTACGCCAATAACTAAAAATCCAGCCTGTGACAAGAGAGGTGAGTCTGTGGTGAGCTCATTCATGTCTAACAGCAGGACAGAGAGGAGAAAATACATGTTTTTAAAGTAAAAACTAAAACTGTCTTTAGAAGAGAGTGTTGGTGACTTGGGTACATTTTCATGCTGTAGTTTTTGTGTTCTCATAAAATAATAGTTCGACTTCACAAAATTACAAAAGGTTTCAGTTTCTAAATCAACTGCTGTCGAGGACACTGATTTGTCTGAGAAAATGGAACGTAGACTACAGTAAGTTTTCAGAAAGACCAATGAAAGAAAGGCCGAAGGTGAGATTGCATTCCAGAAGATGACATATTCCTGTAGACTCCATCAGTAAGTGTTCGGTGTGTAATGTCACAGACAACCTCTGTAGTCTCATTTAGTCATTTGTTAGCAACTATGTTTTTCAAGATGTGTAAAAGCTTCAAAATTCATTATTGGGGTATTTACTGAATTTACTTAAAATCTTTTAAGCTTGTCTCAACCGTTCATTAACCCTTATTTCAGGCCTCTAACTAAAAGCCGATTCAATAAACCCACTGACTATGAGGAGAGGGAACCAGATGTTCTAAAATGCTAAGTTCTGGGTTTAAGGACTCATTCCTGCACCACTTTCTTATTAATTCATTATCAGCCAGCAGTTTTGGGTGAAAATGTGCTGTTTAATAAAAAGATGATCCAAGTTTTTCAACCAGCAGCAAACATATTTAACTCGCTATCACAATGCTGCAAACACTTGCCCTGCCCTACACCTGTAGTAAGAGTCTGAGCACCTGTTGTTTGCCCACCAGAATGGCTCTGTTGTGATGTAATGGAATGGAATACTATGAATAGTAACTTGTCTGTGGAACAAGGTCTAAATATTCCCAACCAGTCAGCCAGGTTCATTTTCAATACACACAGATGCTATTCTGACTTCCTGCAGGCCTATAAATACATGGAAAGCTGTTATATTAGGCATGAGGGCAGCTCTCCATCTCACAGTGTGTCAGTAATACAAGACAGCGCTGCTGGATTTAGCTGCTGTCAAGACATGAGGCCTATTATTAGGCTACAAAATCAGGCCAGCGGATACAGTAAAAACTGTATGTGTGTTTGTGTGTGACAGGTGGGGGAAGCAACAGACACAAAGACAATCAGATTATGCTGTATTGTATTTTCCACAGTAAGTGTGTTTCCATGAAGTCCCTCACCACAGGCCTCTGATGCCCTGCAAATGACACTGTTACTAAGACGTCCGCCAATGTGTGTGTGTGTGTGTGTGTGTGTGTGTGTGTGTGTGTGTGTGTGTGTGTGTGTGTGCTAATTAGGGTTGAAGGATGCAGAAGGTCAGATGTGGTGGTGAAGTCAGATGAGGGGAAGCAGAAGGAACATTTAAGGTTGTGTGTAATGCTGACCATTAAAATTGTCAGTGTGTGGGTATAGAATTAAAACAATAATAATAAAAATATTAAAGTGGTGTCTATGCAAGGTTTTCCTGGAGTTTCTTTATTTTTTAACTGGTCAAAATTTGGGACTTGTTTTTGTTTTTATGTCTCAAGTCAAGTCTTTATGGGGCCAAGTATTACTTTAGAGTCAACTCTAAAGTCCAGCTGGACACTTATACGCTCTTAAAAGATAAGGCATGCTACAATAAGAAGATTTTTTTTTGTTAATGTCAACAAATGTGTTTCTTATATCTACCCTGAGAGAGAAGGACAGCTATATTAACAGTGCCAACTATAATAGTAGAAATAAAGTATGACTAATAATGATGATGGAGATTTTAAAGATGATGATTAATAAATGTTTCTCAAACAGAAGGAAATAGTGCATTTGCTGTGGAATATTTTCCGTGGGGGATGAATCCACATTTTGTGCTCTAGTGAGTATTTGGGGCAGCAGGATGATGTATGTGGGATTGAGTCCTAATAAACTAGTGTTTATTCATAATAAAGGAACTTGCAACAGTGCTGCTCACTGATGTGGTTTTGGACTTTTGGAGCTCTATGGCACAGAGGAAGGAGATATATCAGGCTTTGATACAACATTTGTTATTAGATACATTCACTGCTGGTTCGAGCCTGTACATGAGATTTGATGAAAATTATACCACCAGATATATCCTTCAAAGGTGTACTTATCGCACATTGTCTTGTGAGTGAGGGGGACAATGTTAAAAGCAGCAGAGGCCTGATTTTTCATCCCCTGTATGGGTCAAGCTCAAGAAACACTGAATCCTACATCTCCTGTATTGCAACCATAAGCATGTTTTCATCAGACCCTTTCTTGTTGGTAACCCTGGCTTTCTCTTATAGTATTTGGCTCAAGCCCAATCTGAGAAATGGGCTTCTAAAAAATTGTGATGCATATTTCATGTTTTTGAGGCATTTTTTGAGAAAGTGAACATTTAAAAAAATAATGGAATGGAATGGAAAGCAGTTTAATCCACTTATATTTGCAAGGTTGCACAGAAGTCACATGGATTGCTTAAATTTGTGTTAATTGCTGCAATTGTAAAATCGTAACTTCCTGGAAGGACTGGTAAACACTTTCTGTCTCACTTTTTCAATATTTAATCCAGACTGCGATCTTTTGCTAACCTTAACTAAGTACTATAAATTGGCTAAACAGAACCACAAGAATGAGAATAAGAAAACCATTTATCATGTTTTAGTTGTAGTATAATAAGTATAATAATGTACAATAAAATGAGTGAAATACGATGTCCAGTTGGGGTGAGAAAGACAGAGACAGAGACAGAGACAGACAGACAGACAGACAGACAGACAGACAGACAGTTGCACAGCAACAACAGTAGCAACAACTACACTAATAGTAGTGACTGATGATGAACATGAAGAAGATGATGATGATGACAACAGCAACGATGGGGAACAATGAGCAGTGACAATAGTAATAATAGTAACTGTAATAATAATAATAACAATAATATCAGTGATATTAGCAATGGCAGTCAAGCACGACCATGGCAGGAGGCTCCACCACCCGATAGTCTAGGCCTATAGCAGCATAACTAAGGGATGGTTCAGGACTCACCTGATCCAGCCCTAACTATAAGCTTTATCAAAGAGGAATGTCTTAAGCCTACTCTTGAATGTGGTGAGGGTGTCTGCCTCCCGAACCACAACTGGAAGCTGGTTCCACAGGAGAGGAGCTTGGTAACTTGGTAAATTCTATTCTACATTTTACAGGGAGCCAGTGCAGAGAAGCTAGTACAGGAGAGATGTGATCTCTTTTTCTAGTTCCTGTCAGTACTCGTGCTGCAGCGTTCTGAATTAATTGGAGCGTTTTAATGGACTTATTGGGGCAACCTGATAATAAAGAGTTGCAGTAATCCAGCCTTGAAGTAACAAATGCATGGATTAGTTTTTCTGCATCTGTCTGTGATAGTATGTGTCTAATTTTTGTAATATTACGTAAATGAAAGAAGGCAGTCCTAGAGGTCTGCTTTATGTGGGAATTAAATGACAAATCCTGATCAAAGATAACTCCAAGATTCCTGACAGTGGTGCTAGAGGCCAAGGTAATGCCATCTAGAGTAACTATATCTTTAGACAGTGAGTTTCAGAGTTGTTTGGGGCCAAGTACAAGAATTTCAGTTTTAACATCAGAAAATTGGAGCTCATCCAGGTTTTTATGTCCTGAAGACATGTTTGTAATTTAGATAACTGATTAATTTCATCAGGCTTGATTGCAAGTAAACTTTTAATAAAAATTATAAAACAGTATAAAAAAAAAAACTTAATGCTAGAGGTTCATCTGCCTGACACATGGCCTGAAAACACACAGCTCTAGCATCATACTCCTGTTAGTTAAAGCTATAGTAGTATCTGTGAAAAAATCAGGTTTGAAGAAAGGATTCAAAGTTAATTCTCTCATTCCCAGTTTGTAGAATAACAATGCTGGGAATGAGACTCAACAATCAACTCTCTTCAATCTCCAACCCAAAGCGTGTTTCTATCTTTCTCAGCTCTGATTGGTTGTTTTCATGCAGACCCAGTGGATTCTTACAAACACCATTAGGAGCACTAGGAGGAGCAAGAGGAACCAGATTTTTTCACAGATCATCTGTCTAGTGTCCTACTGTCAGGATATAGTGAAGGTTTCAGCAAATATGACAAAAGTTATTTTTATAAAAGTGACCTGCTGCAGCTTTAAAATAGATAAGATAGAATCTGTTTGGAGTTAGGACATATAGGTGTACTTTTTAATTCTCCAGGTACACTTCAATGATGCAACGATGATGCTCATGTGGCAGCCATTTGTCTAAATATCCTGGTAAAAACAGTATATCACAAGTCTACTGTATTCCATATAGTGGAACTCAAAATGTAAAAATAAATACATACTCAACAATGCCATCATGAGTGTGTGAAGTCATATCAATATGGGGCAAGTGGGAAAGAATGGAGGGATTTTCTTCTAGAGACAGACAGGAGAGATGGAGCTGGATATATTTGTGCACTCACTGTGGAAAAGCAGCTCAGTCAGGTGCTAACATTTCCAACTATGCCAGACCAAGCCATTACACCCCCGCCTCTTTTTCCACCACGACTGGAAGAGAGAGAGAGAGAGAGAGAGAGTGTGTGTTTGCAGTCATCTCTGTGCACTTATTGTGAATGCCTTATATTGTTTAATAGCTCTATTCACCTACATTGTATTGGGATGGAGGCAGAAATGTCACAGGCAGACATATCTAAACCAATACTATCTGCATACGCTGTAAAAAATAGTTGCGAAACCTAATCATTTCAAGGCAACTGTCTTCAGTAAATTTTAAGGTCAAATTCTTAGTTTTGAATTATACTAATGATAATTAATGATAATTCACTTTTCTTTGAGACAAAAAATAAAATAAAATCAGAAGACAGTTAATATATTATATTTTCAAGCACCCCAATAATAGAAAAAAAAATCACAGCTCAATGGGAACAATCTTTGGAATGCAGAATATTTTGCTTCTAAAACTCAAAGATTAAAATTTTTCTAAATAAGAAAAAAGTAAATTACTCAACAAAAGTTTATAGATCAGCAAAACTTTTTTACGTTCATTTTAAAACTTAAAACTTTTTTACTGTGACAACTAAATGGGAGTAACCAATCATTAGTGGTCATTATTCAGTTGCTATTCGCAATCTTCCATCTTGTGTTTTGTTTGTTTACTTTGACAATGCAGCATTCAGTTCTGACTGTAATAAGCGTTAAAGGTCCAGTGTGTGACATTTAGGAGAAAATATTATCTCAGAAAAAAACAAAATTCTTGTACTTGGCCACAAAAACCTTAGAGACTCACTGTCTAAAGATATAGTTACTCTAGATGGTATTACCTTGACTTCTAGCACCACTGTCAGGAATCTTGAGACTGTGTCTGTCCCCCGACCACCTAAATTATTTAAAGAAATAAAAACAAGAGGAATTAAACATAAAACCCTAATAAAATTAAAACCAACTCCTCAGTAGCACAAAATAAGAGAATGAAATGTGGACTGTTAAATATCAGGTCTCTGTCCTCTAAAGCTGTTTTAGTGAATGAATTAATATCAGATTATGATATTGATTTACTTTGTCTTACTGAGACCTGGTTGTCCCACGAGGAGTATGTTAGCCTAAATGAATCCACCCCCCCCAGTCATATTAATACTCACATTCCTCGAGGCACCGGCCGAGGAGGTGGAGTAGCAGCCATATATGATTAGAGCATTTTAATGGACCCTAAACCTAAACTAAATTATAATTCATTTGAAAGTCTTGTTCTTAGTCTTTCTCACCCAAACTGGAAAACACTGCAGCCAGTTCTATTTGTTATAGTGTACCGCGCTCCAGGACCGTACTCTGATTTTATATTTGAATTCTCAGACTTTTTATAAGTTTAGTCCTTAAATCAGATAAAGTAATTATTGTAGGTGATTTTAATATTCATGTGGATGTTAACAATGACAGCCTTAGTAATGCATTTATATCATTAATAGACTCAATTGGCTTCTGTCAGAGTGTAAATAAACCAACTCATTGTTTTAATCACACTCTTGACCTTGTTCTATCATATGGCATTGATATTGAACATTTAATAGTCTTCCCACATAATCCTTTCCTATCTGACCATTATTTAATAACTTTTGAATTCATACTATTAGATTATAAGCCATTAGGCAAAACTTCCTACAGCAGATGTCTATCTGACAGTGCTGTAGCTAAATTTAAGGAGGAGATTCCATCAGTGTTTAATTCAATGCCATGTCTGAATTTAACAGAGTCCTGTAATAATTTTAGTCCCTCTGAAATTGATAATCTTGTCGATAGTGCTGCAGGCTCACTACGATCAACATTAGACTCTATCGCTCCTATAAAAAGGAAATTATTAAAACATAGGAGACTAGCACCTTGGTATAACCACCAAACCCGCCAGTTAAAACAAATAGCTAGAAAATCTGAAAGGAAATGGCGCTCTTCCAAATTATCAGAATATCGCTCAAATTGGCAAGATGATCTTAAAATTTATAGAAAGGCCCTCCGTAATGCCAGAGGAGCCTATTACTCAGCACTAATAGAAGAAAATAAGAATAACCCTAGGTTCCTCTTCAGCACTGTAGCCAGGCTGACAGAGAGTCACAGCTCTATTGAGCCACATAATATGGGGATCCATAACCTTAAGTAGCAATGACTTCATGAGCTTCTTTTATGATAAAATTATTACTATTGGAGAGAAAATGAAT
This sequence comes from Dicentrarchus labrax, assembly GCF_905237075.1. Taxonomy (NCBI): domain Eukaryota; kingdom Metazoa; phylum Chordata; class Actinopteri; family Moronidae; genus Dicentrarchus; species Dicentrarchus labrax. The sequence continues at coordinate 25,461,770 of NW_026136702.1, forward strand.
CACCAAATACCCTCAACAGGTATCACTGGCTCTCCAAGTTCAGGAACTTTAACTAATGTAAACTCAGATATATATTTAGACTGTTTATCTGCTATCAATAAGGTGAGTTCTGAACCATCCCTTAGTTATGCTGCTATAGGCCTAGACTATCGGGGGATTTCCCATGATGCACTGAGCTCCTCTCTTCCTCTCTCTTTCTGCACTCATTCATGTCCCATTAATGCATGTTACTAACTTCACTTCTTCCCCGGAGTTCTTGTGCTTTCTCGTCTCGCAGGTTCTCATGGATCCTGGTGGAGCCTCCTGCCATGGTCCTGCTTGACTGCCATTGCTAATATCACTGATATTATTGTTATTATTATTATTACTACAGTTACTATTATTACTATAATCACTGCTCATTGTCCCCCATCGTAGTTGTTGTCGTCGTCATCATCTTCTTCATGTTCATCATCATCAGTTACTACTATTAGCGTATTTGTTGCTACTGTTGTTGCTGTGCATCTTTGTCTCTGTCTCTGTCCTTCTGTTGTTACCTCTACTCTCTGCAGTCTTCATCTACAGTCCAGTGCCACTAAATCCTACTCACTGGGCCTTTAAAATCAATTAAAATGCCATAATAATTAGGGTTAGGGTTGTGATGATTTAGGGTACTAGTTTTGAAACCACCACTTGACACAGTGACTCACTGTTTAAGTGCAGGACCTTACCCTGAACTACAGTGTAAGAGCATTATTGCGTCAGCTTCCATTTTAAGCATGGTAATATCTTTGCAATAAAGAACATTGCTCCACATTTTTATAGATCACATGATAAAAATACAACTACAATATATTCAGTGTTTCTCATTTTATTTAAGGGCAAAAAGAAAATGCTACAAAACATCCTAATAGTGTTCTGATAAAACCCCAAGCAGTGCAACAGCTGGAAAACCCAGACATCATTATCATCATCATCTCCAGCAGCGATGTCACTGCAAGCACTTCTTATTGGTATTATTACTATGTTTATAAAGAATGCATATTAAACCACACTGAAGGCTGACTTGAATGTATATGTCTGCACTTTACACATTCAAACTTCTTCCTTCTTTTCACACAAAACACTACCTCACACTGTAAAACCAGATATATTTATTTAACTCTAAAAGATGTTTAAACAGATTACATCAAACAATTTAAGTAAAAGTAACTCAATTTTGTAAGTTAAAAAACATTCACTGACTTAATTTTGTCATTGTTATTTGTACCGTGAACACAAAATACCTAGTAAAAAGTACTTAATCAAGATTTTTTTTTTTTTTACTTTTTGTGTTATTTACAATTTTTGTTGTAATCCATTTCAACAATATTTTTAAGTTAAATTAACGTATCGCATTACGGTGCAGTGAGATTCAGAATGAGAAGTTGTATCAACTTTATCTAGTCAAGTCAGTGCGCTGATTTTAATGTACTTTAAATATTTTTTAAGGTACTACCAGATTTTTGTGAAACAATAACATATTTTTTTATTCCTGTGTAATTTGTACAAAATTGTCCATGGGGATTAAGGTTTTGGTCATGGTTTTACTTGTACTTTGTCTTTGCACCATTTCAAATTAGAAGTATCAACTTCCCATGACACCTGAATGGTTTTCAGTAGTGTTACGGTGTGTTTTGTTGGTTGGTCACTATGAAGTGGCTTTTAGAAGGCTACCCCAGGGACTCACTGTAGTAGTGCACTTGCATAAAGTTGGGGGACCACTGTGGCCGTTATATCCTGACTTTTATTACTTAGTATGGGTCAAGCTCCAGGGTTATATTCTTTAAAGGACAATTCCGGCGCAAAATGAACCTGGGGTTAATAACACATGTACCGAGTTGGTCCGTTCTCTGGGATATGTTTTCATGCTAATCGAACGTGACCAGTTTTAGCACAAACCGCTAATTGCCTTATAACGCTGGTCAATGGGGCACAGAGTAACGTGAAAAGAAATCTCTTTTTATACCACTAACAAGACTCAAAATAGCACCACGCTTACACGGCAGCATAATGAGGGCCCCTACGTATAAACCAAAGCATTGAGAACTTTGTAAGTGTACAGACAGTTTATTAAAAAGATAGTTTAGAACAACAGTAGCGTTCACGTATACAGGCGGGCGCCATCTCTGGAAAACAGTCACGCGACCAGTTGAACTCTCTGAGATGTGAAGTGAATCTCGCGTGAAATGTTGTTGCCGGAAGAAAGCACTGAGCACGTAAGAGAAGCACTGAACGCAACAGAGACTAGTGCTTCCACAGGATACACACTAAAGAGATGGCGGATTATTCAACTGAATTTGAATTTTTTCGGTCATCAAGACTTACAGCTGGCAATGTGACCTAAAATCAAACGTCAAATAATCGCACCGATGTAAAACATAACTTACTCAGTGGATAACTGTCCATCTGGTCCCTCTGGTATGAGTCGCCGTCTCCAATTTATTTTCGGACATGGAAAAAAGTTTCAAGTACACTCTGTTTATCAGAGAGGGGAAATCTTCAGACTGTACAAAACACTGCGTCTATTGGGTGTCACGACGCAACAGGTCCCACTGCGTGCAACACAGGCACTCCTCTTCGGTGGCCATAGCTTCACAATGTCCGCAGGTACACCACCAGTTTCCCGAAGTACGAGGCTGTGTTGCGGCATTGACTACCGGTGGCTCTCTCTCTCTCGTAGCCCTTTCACGGAGCTCCCCGCTCGAAAAGATAAGGGCGTCCATCAAACTGAAAGTGTTCGTTGTCGATGTCTTCAAATTCGGTTGAATAATCCGCCATCTCTTTAGTGTGTGTCCTGTGGAAGCACTAGTCTCTGTTATTCAGTGCTTCTCTTATGCGCTCAGTGCTTTCTTCCAGCAACAAGATTTCACACAAGATTCTTCGCATCTCAGAGAGTTCGACCGGTCGCGTGACTGTTTTCCCAAGATGGCGCCCGCCTGGATACGTGAACGCTACAGTTGTTATCTTTTTAATAAACTGTCTGTACACTTACAAAGTTCTCAATGCTTCGGTTTATATGTAGGGGCCCTTATTATGCTACCGTGTAAGCGTGGTGCTATTTTGAGTCTTGTTAGTGGTATAGAAATAGCAATTTCTTTTCACGTTACTCTGTGCCCCGTTGACTAGCGTTATAAGGTAATTAGCGGTTTGTGCTAAAACCGGTCACGTTCGATTAGCATGAAAACATATCCCAGAGAACGGACCAACTCGGTACACGTGTTATTAACCCCAGGTTCATTTTGCGCCGGAATTGTCCTTTAAGAACTGTTCCTCCAGAGTTAGGGAAGATAGTAGGGATGAGTAAGTACACAATTATCTCTACCTGACCAACTAAATTATCTGCATTTGGTACTTGGAATGGGCAAAGCATAAACCAGATGTGGGTGGTGCTTAAACAGGAAGTGGCCAGACTAACCGGAAGTCTAACCAGTCATACAAGAGTAACTTTTAAAAATACATAAATAAATAAAACTTATACAACTTTTTTACGTGACACATTTTACCTCAAAGTACATGATACTCGTTTCAGCTGAGTACTCACTCAACCCTTGAACATAACTATTTAACAGAGTTGGGACTCACCATGCTGCGTAAACTGACATTTATGTGTAAAATGTGAGTGCCCCTTGAAAGCAGCTGGTAGGGCAACATATGTCTGTCAAAGACCAGCTTAGACAGTTCAGGTTTCATAAGGAATCTACATGCCAAAAGTAAAAACATCTGACTGAAAATCACTTTAGCTCTATAGATACCATCTTACAATAAATTCAGTCCAATCAGCCCCTGTTGGTGTCTTGGTTCAAGGAGGCTGGAGGTCTACTAGTAAAATTGGAGGTCTTCAACAGTGGTTTTCTTAATGTAATTAGCAGGCTAAACACAGTATCTGCTGTGCTAGTAGAAAGTAGCATTAGCATGTTGATGCTAAATGAGTCTGTTGGCTTGTCAGGTAGCCAACTATCAGCTTGTATGTCACTATATTTAGAGGATAGGTTTGGATCTGGCCTGTCTATCATAGTACAATACTCACATCATATGTTCACCGCAATTGTTCCTCTCCACACTCACCATGTAGCATTCTGTTTGTAGTGTATCTACGCTGTAAGAAATGGGGAAAGTATCCCATCCACAGACAATGCAACAATGCACTCTATAGCGAATATGAGGCTTGAGTAATGTGAGTTAGCCAGTGTTTTTAGTACAAAATTCCCTCTTTGTGTTTCCACAATCAGCCTTGGCGGTGGGATAAATCCTGGTAGTTGCATTCAGGTTTGCCGGGCCGAAACACAGACAATGAACAAGTGAATTGCCTGAACAAAGATGGCAAGTCATTATGTCACATCCTGGCCAGCCTACGCAAAGTTAAACAAGGATCACTTTGTGAGCACCTCAAGAACTACAGCTCCAATAAAAAACATCCATTTGGTCCGATAACGGAAAGTCTAAAAGACCTCACAACTAAATCAATGTATCCTCTTTCATACTAGCAGAGGCAGAGTAGAATTCAAATTGAAATTGAATTGATAGTCTCTGTTCCAAGGCTGGGTGTTAGTTATTAGCACAGTTACCAATGGGATTTTGAATGATGTTCGTTGATGACTCCTTACTCTTTATACCTACTTGATTTGCCTAACTCACACTGCTACAGCCTCATATTAGCTTCAACTAAACTTGCATGTTTGCCATGTAGTGGAAAAGGCCAGTATGGAGGAGGAATAATTACAGCGACGGATAACTCATTCAACATGCATATGACATATGAGTATTGTTTTGTGATAGTCAACCATCCAACCAACCCGTTAACCCTTACAAGCCAGACAGTTTTCATGCACCTCCATGTTTGCATCCAGTGTGGTTAAGAAAGTCTTTGTTATGGTGTATTGTCCCTACAGTATTCTACAATAACATTTTGCTGTGTGTATGCGACTGTTGAGCTACTGTAACCTGTACGGCTGCCTTTAAAAATCATCAGTGATGAGCAGGTTCACAAAAACAAGGATTAAACATTATTATTTACATTTCTCAGGCGGAATGTTTCAACTATAGAAGCAGATAAACAAGGAGTACACAGAGTGGAACAAAGTAAGAATCGAGGAATTCTGCTACAGAGATCAGGAGGTAACAAAGATTTATAAAAGATTGCTATTATAACATGAATATAAAAAACAACAAACAGAAGAAATAATTGTGTTTGTTTGTGTTTTGTTTTGAGTCTACTGAAATATAAAAAGAGCTTTCATTTGTGTGAAAGATTTCTATTTTTATATTTAGAGCGAGATATGCAATTTATGGAAGAGGAATACTGACAGGAGAAAAATGATTTTAGTTTGGTTTACAGATTAATCACGTCACTCCTAATGTTCTAGAAATATTTGTTTTCCACCAACTTCCTGATAGTTTGAAAGAAGAAATGTAAAATTAGGATTTTTTTTTTTTTTTCAAATTCAGCGTGCACTAAAAAAGAAATTCAGTTGTACTGTAAATGGGAAACAAACAAAGTGGATCAAACTGAGCCACACAACACTAACTTGTTATACGAGCTAACGTTAAATGACTTGCACACGGACATTCAGCTTACTGTTTAGCCAAGATATGCTATAACATATGATGTTAGCTTTAGCAGCACCTAATATATTAGGCAGCAAGTGAACATTTTGTCCTCCGGTTGATGTGTTAGAAGCAGGAAAAATGGGCAGCGTGAGGATTTGAGCGACTTTGACAAGGGCCACATTGTGATGGACGACTGGGTCAGAGCATCTCCAAACCTGCAGCTCTTGTGGGGTGTTCCCGGTCTGCAGTGGTCAGTACCTATCAAAAGTGCTCCAAGGAAGGAACCAGAGACAGGGTCATGGGGGGCCAAGGCTCATTGATGCAGGTGTGGAACAAAGGCTGGCCCGTGTGGTCCGATCCAACAGACGAGCTACTGTAGCTCAAACTGTTGAAACAGTTAATGCTGGTTCTGATAGAAAGGTGTCCGAACACACAGTGCAGCACAGTTTGTTGGTATGGGGCTGCAGAACATTCTGACCACCAGGGTGCCAGGTGGTTCACAGCAGTCCAATTTGAGCCAATAATGTGGGGTTATATCAGCTACACTTCAGTCTGAACATACCTTTAATTCTAGATCTCATTAATTGTAATTTTGATGGAAAACTAATCTTTTTGATGTATCTGACATGGCACTGGTCATTCAAGGTAATTAAACCCAATTTTAAAGAATGTAAATCTATACTGTCAATGCAAAGTATTTGTAACCCTCACACGACTGAGTCAGCTACCACACGGCTGCATTGAATCATCAGCTGATGTGAATGCTTACAGCTCATAAACATGTTAATCTTTCCTACCTTTACCATTATCATCATTAATAATGTGAACATGGGATTTCTTTTTCTTCTCATTACATTAATTCTCCTTTGTAGAACTCATTCTTTACACTTGACCTGTTTTTCCTGTGAGTGTCTGTCAGCTCTGGTGTTGCATAAAAAACGTTCCCAGTCAATGAAAGTGATTTTGACTACAAAAACATTACTGGAAGGAAAAAAATGGCACATGCTACCCATTTAAATGAAGTACTCAGTCAACAAATATTGAACATTTTGTCACACAAACAAAACTAATGGTACATTTTCTATCAGGTAACATCTAACCCCTGACACCTTTTACAATATACAACATCTTTCTTTTTTTTTTTAACAAAACACAATGAAATTTAAATTGTAAAATCATTAAACAAGAGTTAAGATTATACAAATAGAATTCCAACTATCATTTAAAAAACTGAGTGAATTAAAGTGCAAATGATGAATACATCCTTCTGTGGAAACATTACCCAAGTTACCTCTTCTGTTTGTGCCACAACATGTCCCTGTACAAAGCATGACTTCTGTGTGTGTGTGTGTGTGTGTGTGTGTGTGTGTGTGTGTGTGTTGGTTTCAGTATGGCTCTGCAAGTGTGGAGAAGGACTGCCATCTATTGGTTAAACTATAGAAAACATCGGCCCCATTCTCTCTAGTCCTGTACAAGTTTCTCGTGTGTTAACAGCAATTCAAGTTTGACAACTTCATCGTCCCCGGGAGGTTGCAGACACAGATTATTTGACCCACGATGTCTGATATTAGTCCAGTGATTTGAAATGTTTTCCAAAAATATATCTTTTTATACTGGTCTGTCTTGGCTGATGGATCATAAAAATATTCCTTGTAGTGAGAGCTGAAGAGGCAGATAGCAGTAAAATGGAGGTTAGACCTCATATCCACAGATCCATCTGGTAAAAAAAAAAAGGTTGATAAGTGCAAATATTCACACGAATAAAAAATAGGAACTGTATGACTTTGCTTTTATGAGATCCTTCCCTCATTGGTGCACTTTGATCTTGTCTCTTTAGGTGTCTCCTGTTGTCATCAGTGAAGCTGGCATAAACAGTAATGGATGAGCTTACTGAGCAACTCAGCTTTCTCTGAATCTTCTTTTTGGTGTCGCCATGGCAGAATTATGACTAATTTATCATCTAAACGTCTGAAACTTGTTCAACGTCACAGTAAACTGGATAGGCCGCAGATCAGTTGCACACTCAGCCGGCTGTCTGTCTCTGATTTTAAAATTTACACATTTTGCTCTCGGGGTCACTCTACCAATGAGTGTGGCTGGTCTGAATCCAGTTGAAGGACCCTAACGTATTTTCAGCTGCTGCAGTCCAGTGATGGAGACACTGAAGTGCACTGAATGTTGAATTCAATCTTTCCCGTGTTAGTAATAGAATAGATTATTCTGACATTGCTGCTTCCTCTGGAGAAGATTTCATATTGCCGAGTCTGACAACCTACCATTAGCCTCTGATGTCACATGACCATCACTGTGGTACACAAGTGAAGCTTCCAAAACACTCCACACTGATACCCTTGTTCTACCAACGCGAACCTAGAGCTAGTTCTGGGCTGGTGCTAATACTGGTTCGGAGTTGGTTGCGAACCTTCTAAGAACTGGTTTTCTTTTCCATGGGCTTGAGAGCCATGTCATTACATCACTGTATATGTCTTTAATATTAGCTGTTGTTACCAAGGTTACGATATTTTTTAGATTGTATTGTAACCTAGGTCTAGATGGTACTCCTTATAAAATGATTTACAGAGACCCAACAGTTCACACCATGAGCAAGCACTTGGCGACAGCGGCAAGGAAAAACTTCCTTTTAAGAGGCAGAAACCTTGAGCAGACCCCGACTCTAGGTGGGCGGCCATCTGCCTCGATGCAATGTTTGTAACATCTATGTGCTAAACAGCTAATAAATACAAAGCTGTCTGGCCACAAAGCGCCCCAGCTACTGTTGTAAACGGTTCTTGGTTCTAGAGCAGCAATGTTCTGGTGCCGAGCTGAAACCAGTTTACTGAAACCCTGGCCACGAGCTGGTTCTTTGACTTTTTAGATGTTGGTCATTGATAAGTATATAATGCATACATTTATAATGCAAAAAAACTAAAAATCTGCTTTATGCCCAGTCTGAACAAACCTTTTTTATCTCTTTTTTCTTTTTCTAAGTTTTGATTTATCAGACATGACACTTAAAACCAAACAAACATCGACACAGATCAGCATCATCAACATTGAGAGTTCTTTGGCTGTTGAAACTGGTTCAAGATTAGGCACCGGCTCAAAACCAGCCCTCAAACTGCCTTGGTGGAAAGGGGGTATCAGATGACAATGAGCCGAGGAAACCAGGGCTTGTATGTAAGGGTTAGTGTTGTAGAAAGCAATAGTAAGAGGTTAGGGCTGGCTAAAGTGCCACACAGAGTCCAAAACTAGACACGGATAGTGGATATGGTTCTGTTTATACTATGCTGGGTCTCTGCATACACAGATGTGTATGCTTGTTGGTGCAGGCAGTCCACATAGAGCCTCATGGACATGGACAGAAGACCAAATTTACACTCTGTTTACAAGTCTGCCTACATGAAATATTAGGCTGATGCTTTTTGTAATGTATGTATTAGTATTGAGTTTTTTCAAACATAGAGTAAATGTTATTTTGGAGAGAGACAGAGCGAGCGAGTAAGACAGACAGCAGAGGCAGAGGCCTTTAGGTCCTGTCCTCACGAATAAGTTTTTCTCGAATCCGGATAAATACTTGATTGTATCGGCCTTGCGTCCAGACGGATACGGCGTTTTTTGCGGTGTGAAAACGGTATTTTTTGGAAATGGGTCCCAGATTGCCCAGAGTCGTCTGGAGGGGGAAAACGTATTAGCCCCGCCTCTCTAGCCTTTAACCTCAGCCGCCGCCGCTAGACGCGTCATAACAACAACAACAATGGCGAACTACTACTACTTGTTTGTAAACAGAGCATGCTCCATGGCTTCTCTTCCCATTTTAGTGTATTGGTGTGGCGGCGACACAGCGCCACATACAGGCCTGGCATATGTACTACAGCGTTTTGGATCGTTTCAGTGAATCCGTGTGGACGCAGATATTTCTGGAAACGACGCCGTGTTTACGGAGATTTTTCCCGAAACGACATCGTATTAGGTGAGGCCGTGTATTCGTGAGGACAGGCCCTTAGTTCCACAGTGGTGTGGTACAGCAGTGTGTGCAAAACGGGACTGAAAAGGTGGAGCTCATTAAAAACACTAAGCCGGGTGGGCGGTCTCTCCACTAGCCACCGCAGCCACTGATATCATGAACCTCGTCAAAGTTTATCTGGAACATGAATCCATCAGCTGCCACACAAACCTGCATATATTTCCCTCCAGCTGCTGACAGACATCTGAAAAGAATCTTTTCAGTCCTTCATCTTAGAAATTAGTATTTTGCTTCTTCAGTGGTTTATTTAACAAATTCCATTTTTGTGTGCATAGAAAGTAACAATAAGATTCAATTAATACAAATATAAAATCTCCAGCTCACAGGAATTTTAAGCCCTGAATAATACTATATTCCTATTCATACTTATGTGGTAAGGTTTAGTATCTTAACAGTGACCTTACTTTAGATTAACATTGCTGTGTTTATTATAATAGTTTAAAATACTCCCACGTGCCAGTATTGTATTTTAACCTCAGTATATCATACAGTCTTATATGTCCTGTTGCAGCTACTCAACACTGTATTTATGATATTTTTCTCAATATAATATTACAGGGACAACTGTCAGTTTATATGTCCTCTCCAGAGTCCAGTGTGTAGTTAAAGGGAGAATGTCTGCCATCTGTCTGTCTAACTTGAACAGTGCAGGCAGATTACAATACAATACAAACCGAGTGCAGCAGTGTGGACCATCGGGTTACCGAAGTGGAACTGTAAGGCCAGATAATGGAAGGAGCTTACACACTTATTTTGGAATTTTAACCTCTTCATGAATGATGTTCTGGCGCCATCCATGGGGGGATCCCTACCTCCGAACTACAGACCATGACTAGGGCTGTGCGATATGAAGATATACAGTGTGTCGGGTCGGCCTGGTATTATGGGCTGATATCGCAGACATATTGGCATCATATCAGTACCGGCAGATGTTACGTGATATGCTCCGATAGGAAAACTATTTTTCCAGTATATAGTGCTTGTGGTAAAATGCTTGTGGTAATATATTGCCGTCACTACAAAGTTCGTCCAGCAGAGTGCGGTTGTTACACTAGTAGTTGCATGGAGTAAGAATAAATGTTAGTTTGCAGAGAAAAGTGCTATTCTCATTCCAGCTTGAAACTTCACTATATTGGCTGCCATTTAGGTAATAATCAGTGACTTTTCCCTCTCTAAAATTGGTACTGGGCCCTAAAATTGTATATCAGTTGGGCTCTACGTTTGTCACACGGGTATGGTTTGGGTACGAAAAGTCTGACACAAATCAGAAAACCACACTTTGCAAATGATGCCATAGACTGGTCACCATAACAGACTCAAATGCCACTAAACTCTTTTACCACCGAAACATCATCCCACAAATCGTGTCAATCAGTGGGAGAAAATTTGCACAAAGGTTCTAAATAAAAGGAGAAAAATATGTGATTCAAAATGTGGGGCCTTTCTATGTGGCCAGTTTATATAAACTGTTCATTTAATTTAAAGCAAATGTGCTGATATGCATCATTATCTGGATATGAAATTACCTATATTATGGGATATGAAATTTTGGTCATATCACACAGCCCTAAACATGACTATCAGAAAGATGTCATGGACTGTAATATTATAGATGCAACCATGCTACCGCCCAGTCAACAAATGAATTTCCTACAGAGCTGCGCTCCATGACAAACTTTTCTGTTGTGTATATAGTCATCCAGCCTGCTGTTGCTGCTAACTATTGGTATTTTGTTTTGTCTGGTACTTGCAAAATACCACATGAATAAGGGAGCTACTGATTCATTGTTTTTTATATTCTTATGTTTACCTTTGCAAAATGCTTCCTAATTAGCTCTAGAGGGCTAGCTTCTGGATATTAACTCATCACAGAGACGTGAACCACTGATAAGGGTTTCAGGGTCGGCAGGCATCCAACTCACAGAGGAGACATTTTTCCGTGGAGGTAGCCCTTCATGCTGTCCTGTTCCAGGTGGCAGCTGAAACTGAAGCTGTGAGTGGTTTCCAAGCTGTAGGTTTGGATTTTTAAAGTCAATGTGTGATGGGTTTTTGACATAGCTTATCTTGATACAGTCACTGGATCCATTTTAAACCCACAGTGTCTTCAAACCATCAAATCGAAATGAAGCAGACAAGATACATCCATCCATCCTGGCTGCAGGAAAATCCTCCTTGGCTTGACGTGAAAAGGAAGCGAGAGAATGTGAATGTGGCTGGGTCAGGATGATACCTTTTGAGCAGTGGAGAAGCAGCAGCACAGTGGTGGTGGAGTTGGTGCTGGCTGTGACGGATGGGTGGTTGGGGGTGTAACTATTGTCAGTTTTCAGCCAGTGACAGTGCCAGAGCTGCCTGCAGTGCTGCCTCTTCATCAATGCTGTAGTCCTGTCAAGAGTGCAAAAAACAACAATAAAACATTAATCTAATAAAGAACAGTGTAAATATATATATATATCAGGGTTTCTGCAGCTTAAATTTAACACTTTTAAGACCATTATGAATGCAAGGAGGAGATTCCATCAGTGTTTAATTCAATGCCATGTCTGAATATAACAGAGTCCTACAATAACTTTAGTCCCTCCGAAATTGATAATCTTGTTAATAGTGCTGCAGGCTCACTACGAACAACATGAGATTCTATCGCCCCTATAAAAAGGAAACTATTAAAACATAGGAGACTAGCACTATGGTTGAACCGCCAAACCCGCCAATTAAAGTAAAAAGCTAGGAACTCTGAAAGGAAATGGCGCTCTTCGAAATTATTAGAATATCGCTCAATTTGGCAAGATAATCTTAAAACCTATAGAAAGGCCCTCCGTATGCCGAGGAGCCTGTTACTCAGCACTAATAGAAGAAAATAAGAATAACCCTAGGTTCCTCTTCAGCACTGTAGCCAGGCTGACAGAGAGTCACAGCTCTATTGAGCCACATATCCCCATAACCTTAAGTAGCAATGATGTCATGAGCTTCTTTTATAATGAAATTATTACTATTAGAGAGAATATTAATCACCAAATGCCCTCAACAGCTATCACTGGCTCTCCAAGTTCAGGAACTTTAACTAATGTAAACTCAGACATATATTTAGAATGTCTTTCTGCTATCAATCTTCATCAGTTAACTTCAATAATTTCTACATTGAAGCCATCAACCTGTCTATTAGGCCCGATCCCAACTAGGCTGCTTAAAGAAGTTGTTCCCTTAATTGGGACTTCTTTACTGGATATGATTAATCTTTCTTTATTATCAGGATATGTACCACAGTCCTTTAAAGTAGCTGTAATTAAACCCCTTCTTAAAAAGCCCACTCTTGACCCAGGGGTTTTAGCCAACTATAGACCGATTTCTAACCTCCCCTTCCTCTCTAAGATTCTGGAGAAAGTAGTCGCTAAAGAGTTGTGTGACTTTCTACATAACAATAGTTTATTTGAGGATTTTTAGTTAAATCAGATTAAGGGAACTGCACTAAGCTGGTTTAGGTCATACTTATCAGATCGTTCTTAGTTTGTACACATTAACGATTAATCTTCCATAAATACTACAGTTAGTCATGGAGTTCCACAAGGTTCTGTACTTGGACCAATTCTATTTACTTTATATATGCTTCCTTTGGGCAACATTAGTAGGAATCACTCCATTAACTCATTGCTATGCAGATGATACACAGTTATATCTATCGATCAAGCCCGATGAAATTAATCAATTATCTAAATTACAAACATGTCTTAAGGACATAAAATCCTGGATGAGTTGCAATTTTCTGATGTTAAACTCAGAAAAAAAAATAAATTCTTGTACTTGGCCCCAAAAACCAACAACTCTGAAACTCACTGTCTAAAGATATAGTTACTCTAGATGGCATTACCTTGGCCTCTAGCACCACTGTAAGAAATCTTGGAGTTATCTTTGATCAGGACATGTCATTTAATTCCCACATAAAGCAGACCTCCAGGACTGCCTTCTTTCATTTACGTAATATTACAGAAATTAGACACATCCTGTCACAGATGGATGTAGAAAAACTAATCCATGCATTTGTTACTTCAAGGCTGGAATACTGCAACTCTTTATTATCAGGTTGCCCCAATAAGTCCATTAAAACACTCCAATTAATTCAGAACGCTGCAGCACGAGTACTGACAGGAACTAGGAAAAGAGATCACATCTCTCCTGTACTAGCTTCTCTGCTCTGGCTCCCTGTAAAAGAATAGAATTTAAAATCCTCCTCCTCACCTATAAAGCTCTTCATGGTCAGGCCCCTTCATATCTTAAAGAGTTCATAGTACCCTATTACCCCTCTAGAACACGACGTTCTCTGAATGCTGGGCTACTTCCTATAGTCTCTAAAAGTAGAACAGGAGCCAGAGCCTTCAGTTACCAAGCTCCTCTCCTGTGGAACCAGCTTCCAGTTGTGGTTTGGGAGGCAGACACCCTCTCCACATTTAAGAGCAGGCTTAAGACGTTCCTCTTTGATAAAGCGTATAGTTAGGGTTGGATCAGGTGAGCCCTGAACCATCCCTTAGTTATGCTGCTATAGACCTAGACTATCGGGGGATTTCCCATGATGCACTGTGCTCCTCTCTTCCTCTCTCTTTCTCTTTCTGCACTCATTCATGTCCCATTAATGCATGTTACTAACTTCACTTCTTCCCCGGAGTTCTTGTGCTTTCTCGTCTCGCAGGTTCTCATGGATCCTGGTGGAGCCTCCTGCCATGGTCCTGCTTGACTGCCATTGCTAATATCACTGATATTATTGCTATTATTATTAATATTATTATTACTACAGTTACTATTATTACTATATCACTGCTCATTGTCCCCCATCGTTGTTGTCGTCGTCGTCATCATCTTCTTCACGTTCATCATCATCAGTCAGCCCATGTCGCCAAGTGCTTGCTCATGGTGGTACTGTTTGGTCTCTGTAAATAATGTTTTAAAGAGTTCGGTCTAGACCTGCTCTATTTGAAAAGTGTCCTGAGATAACTTCTGTTATGAATTGGCGCTATACAAATAAAAATGAATTGAATTGAATTGAATTCAAGAGCTGGCAAAAAAAGTACAAAGAATATCAAGGAAAATCAGTTCCATGGTTCCATGTTGGTTTTGTAGTGTTGCAGCATGATTTTTTAATTCCAAAACAAATTTAGAACTGAGACTGAAAAAGTAACGTTAACTTCATTAATCCAATTTATTATAGGACCTGTCGAAAAAAAGGTCCAGTGTGTAACATGTAGGAGGATCTTTTGTCAGAAATGAAATATAATATCCATAGGTATGTTTTCATCAGTGTGTATTCACATGAATATTAGAACTGTTGTGTTTTCATTAGGGCTGTGTATTGGCAATCTGGTGGGACAATATGTATCATGAAACAGGGGTTACGATTCAATATATTGCGATACATTGCGATAATGTTAGCCAGGCGATATATTGTAATTTAGTTTTTAAAAATCTAATTTTAAGAAAACTATAGTATAAGGAACACACCACTGTATGAATAAAATTGAGCTAAAAACTTTAAATTTACTTTAACATTGAACCATTTTTATCTCCACTTCTACGGAGTCAACTGGCATGTTTCTGCAGTAGCCCAGAACAGACAAACTAAACACTGGCTCTAGATAGGGCCTTTTCGGCCCCCTGTAGGGGAGAAGCTGCAGATCACAATAAACTGAACACTGCTGGTGTCTGTATTTGATGATCTGAGAACGATTTGTCTGTTCTGGGCCACTGTAGAAAGTGGAAGTTAAACTACTGGACTTACAACGAAGGTGTCGTAAGAGAACTTGTGTCTGTGGAGGAGATGCTGGAGAAAGTTGGAGCTCTTATAGCTGGGGTCTCCCCATGGCATGGCTGAACACACCGGACACACCTGGAGATACAGACACATAGGTTACTGCCACAACTTGTGAGACGTTCACATGCATGTGTATCACACAGTGACTTGAACGTAACAGCAGGGCTGTGACTACTTTTGAAGGAAGTCAGATAAAACCTCCACCACAGCTGTGTGTGGGCCTTATTTAGTGGAGTCCCTCATGGATCCATACAGATCTAGGTCTTCCAAGTACAAGTAGTATCTGTGAAGTGTGCTGCACTTTCTTTCACAGTGTACAATCATTGTCCACAGTGAGTGGCAGGTCGCTGGCAGGATGAGAGGGTTAAAGTGCACAGTGACATGAGTGAGAAGATCAGGGTAGTTATCAGTGAACACACTAAAGAGTAAGACTGAATTACACTGTCATAGCCCTTTTTGACCAAACAGTCACAAGAGCTCAAAGTCAGGAAATGATTTGTGAATTTTGTGGACAAAATAAATAAAAAAAAAAAATTCCACCCTCTTTCTTTTTTCTCTTTACCTATTAAAGTACAAGTTTGCTTATGTCCCAACGCTGACTCCCTTCTGGATTTTAAGGGGTGTGAGAAAAAGAAAAAAACAAAACATAAACAGTAGGCCTATATCTCAGAATTTCATTAATTTCTGTAAAGAAAACAAAATGAAATTAGATTATAATTTAAGATTTAAACTTTGAAGACCTGGACACAATATATTCAAACAGCCTCATCCTGCTACTAGAACAATGAGAACAAAACACTGAATTAGTCAAAAAGAAGCCGATTAAGTTTTTATGATTGTTAAAAAAGTGTATTAAAAATATCAGTAAAATTCATCTCTGCTCAAAATTCATCCAAATATCTGGTTTTAAACAAACTTCGTGCAGTTGTTGTGTTCACTGTTTGGGTTCATTGTAAAGTTTATCAGTAGTTCCCTACTGTTATTGTTATTATTGAATATGATATGACATATTCATAAAAAATATTACTCAGTTTACTGAATGAGAGAAAATGGCTCTCAACTACTGGCATAAACCCTCTGCAACTTTTTTTAGATGATCTAAGCCGTAACTGTTGTTTAAAAGTTAATAACAATGGATTACAATGGTATTAATCTTCTGTAGACTGGACCCAACACATGGAAAGACAGGTTCAAAATCAGAAAATGATACCAATAGTAACTTTGATAATGTTAAAGTTAGTCTAGGTAATGACGTGGTCTCTTACCACTTTATTGGGGTCATTACGGTGGTTATCCATACAGTGTTTCACCAGTTCCTGCTGGTCCAGGTTTCTGGCTCCACAGAACGGACACACAAACGTTGACCGGTTCGGAATATTACTACACAAATATGCAAAGAGAAGACAGGAATTATCACAAGCTTGTGGCAGCTGATTCAACCCTACTAACTGATCTTGGCATTGCATAGGTACTGGCCTCCAATGACTCACTATTGCATTCTGAAATGGTCATATTAGCCACTCCACTGGATAAAGTAGATGTCTAGGCTACTTTATGCAAATCAGGTGCCTCTGAAAACTCACATAAAATGTTTAAACTAACCGTTATTGATCTAAAATGAAGACAGATTCAGCAACTACATGGCATACTTCTCTCTGCAATTCATTTTAGTGAACTATTTCACAATATGAGAGTTTCCAAACGAGCCACCATGTTGGTCCGTTTTGAAATCCCGGAGCACCAAGCTTGTTTGTGACTACAAGTGTCGAATGCTGGGAAGCAGCACGACCCTTCACGGCCAAGAGCCCCTGAGGACACGTACCATTACAGAGACACAGCCCAGTGTTTCCCATATAGAGGGTTTCTTTAAAATTCTTCTTTACATGGGAAATGTAGTTGTTGAAATTATGGCTGTCCATTGTTTCGATGAGGCTAGAGAGTTTTTCTAAAGTAATCTGAAAATGCTGGTGTGAGTGCGAGTACCTTGGTATAGGTTGGGAGGTCGGTACCACTGGGACAAACTTAGGACAGTTGGCTATCTGCTCCTGTACTTTAGAACAAGAAGCAATGTGGGACCTCATCTTTACCAGAGCCACCTGAGAACACACACACACACACACACACACACACACACACACACACACACACACACACACACACACACACTTTTTTAAGACTAACAGCTCCACGTCCATGGTGTGAGTTCATTTTGTCAGCCTAATTAGTGTTGCTGTCGTCTCCATAGAGGATCTATCTGTCTCACTGTTCTGTCCATACATCACATCTCCAACAGTTTACACTACGATCATGATCTGAACTATCTGGCTATGTATCTGTAAATCCATTTCTTTTGCACACGTACATTTTAACTGATACAGTTATCATCACCAGCCGTGATTCCATCCAAATTTATCGTAAATTTTAACTGAATTTCAAGTGAAAAGAAAATGCAAATAAATGTTCGTTTCTATCCACTATTGTTATGCAATTATTAGGAGTTGGCAATAACATTTAATATTTTGTTACGTGCTTAAAATTTGTACACACATTCTAAATAGAGGGAGAAAAATGATCTGACTAGTAATGAGTAAGTACTTTTATATATAAATGTAAAAAGAAATAGGACTTTCCATGTGGTCATTTTATATAAACTATTTATTCATTTACTTTACAGAAAGTGTGCTACATTGAGATATGAACTGACCTATATTGCACAGCTCTAGGTGCCCATCGTGTCAGAAAACCAGAAGAAGAGGGTGCAACAATAAAATTAAAAGAGCACCAGTGGAAGCTCTAACAGCATCATCATGGATGTATTATAGAGCCATGGGAGCGATGAGGACTGCGATTGAAGTTATTCAAAATTTGCCATCAAACTGTCCTAATACAATACTTCGAAATGTGAATAAGAATGCATTGATGTAAACAATTTCTATTTTGTAGATTTTGTTTGTCAATAATTTGTTCTTGCAATGTTATTATTTACATCAAACATGAACAATGAATGGTCGCTGTCTACCTTCTTGCTGCAGCCCCTGCATGGTGCTTTGTATGACGCCAGCTGCTTCTCCACACTGGAGGAGCGCTCCACCTTCTTGGGGTCAAAGGGCACGCGGCAGAGAGGGCAGAGGGGTGAAGTCACCTGGAGACACGGCTGCAGACACTCCCCACAGAACCTGCAACAGTAGACGACACACAGCACGGGAGTGAGGGGTTAAGTACATGTTCAAGGCAATAAGATGGTCATTAGGGAAGGGCAGATTGATCCTGCAGGTCTAAGGAGACCTTCGCTCTCCTTTAGGCCACCGCTGCCCCCGCACAGTTAGAGCCAACAGAGCCCAGAAGTTATGTTGTTATAATAAGGTTTTTGTTTGACAACACAGAAATCAGGAAGAGTTTCCTGGATAATCTAATAATAAAAGCAGAAACTAGCAATTATTTCTATTATCATTTTATCTATCAATTTTTATTCCAAATTAATCAAACAGTCTGCTGAATGTCAAACGTAGTCTAATGACAAATTACCAGAGTTACCAGAGACCTCAAATGACTTTTCCAGTCTGACCAACAATAAAAAAAATCCAAACCTAGCAAATCAATCTAGAACTAAATTAGACAAAAAAAATGCTGAAAATCCTCAGATTTGAAATGATATAATATATTGTTGTTACCTCTCTCTCTCTCCCCCTCTCTCTCTAACTGGTCGAGGCAGACGGCCACCCACCTAGACCCGAGGTCTGTCCGTGGTTTCTGCCTCTTAAAAGGAAGTTTTTCCTCATGGTGTGAACTGTTAGGTCTCTGTAAATAATGCTATAAGGAGTACAGTTTGAGCTACAGTAGCTCATCTGTTGGATCAGACCACACGGGCCAGCCTTCACTCCCCCACGTGCATCATTGAGCCTTGGCCCCCCATGACCCTGTCTTCGGCTCTTTTCTTTCCTTGCAGCACTTTTGATAGGTGCTGTTTCCCTGCATAGTGAAAGGCAAGCATCTGTGTCAGTGTTTCCTGAAGTTTTATCCTCCCCATCAGCAGCAGAGGAGTAAAAATAGCTTCATTTTCCTTTAACTAGAAATAGAACTGAGGCTACCTGAGGTCTGCTCTGCTCTTTGTTGTTCAGTTCAGTTCCAGACTGAGAAATAATACATATACACCCCTCTGGCTAACTCCTCTCTAATTTCATTTGATATAAAGTAAGAAGCCTACACTGATAGTCATTATGGTAAATAGTAAATGGACCTGTACTTGTATAGCGCCTTTCTAGTCTTCCGACCACTCAAAGCGCTTTTACACTACGTGCCACATTCACCCTTTCACACACATTCACACACCGATGCACGGCATTGAGAGCAATTCGGGGTTCAGTATCTTGTTCAAGGATACTTCGACATGTGGCATGAGGAACCAGGGATCGAATCAACAAACTTACAATTAGTGGATGACCCGCTCTGCCTCTGAGCCACAGCCATTATTCTATCAGTTACACATTTCACAAGTCAAAAGTTACCTTTTAACTTGACTGCAAATGGTCTCAGATCACCTATTTTGGTGTTTTCCCAACAGCAACCCCTCATTTAATCATTATATGAGCAAGTTAGAAAAAAAGGAAGAACACAAAGTGGAGCTCTCAAACCCAGCAATCGAAGGTACAAGCCTCCACTTCACTGTTGAAGATGTTTTTGCTATTGTGGCCTGATAGTTGTCAAACTCCTATTGTTCTTACACTTGGGTCTGCCAATATGCAGCGTGACACAATTCATTTTCCACCCGTGTAATGGCTGACAACTTCTTTTATTTCATTGTGTTCATTTCAGTTTCTCCCTGTGCACTGCAGTCAGTCAACTGGGGAGACCTGCAGACAGATGGGTGCTACCCATGTGTCACATGACGTCACCTATGAGTGAGGAGCTTCCCACTGTTGTCAGCCTGTGGTACCACTACTGGCAATCTGGATCTCTATGGAGGTGGCTGGCACTCCTGCACCCTGCTAAATCTGTGTTTAACTGAAGGTATCTCTCTCATACCCAGTGCACGACATCATATTTATAGAACTGCCTATTTTGAGCTTGTTGTAATAAAATAATAAAATATTACACTGTACTGTGTCTGCCCTTGAGGGCCGCCGTTTGTCACTGCTTCAGAATGTAGAGCTGTTTAAGAATTATTTACAAATCACTTACAGCACCTTTAACACAACGTGTTTTTGAATTTTAATTTTATAAACACTGTCTTTTCTGAACTTACCAATCATAATATGCGACTGACATTTATTTTCCAGCCCTTTAGCCACAGCCAAACCTAACTGAAGTTTGACCTACGTTAGTATTTCCCCTATACTGGGACATCCGTGTGGCACACAGCCACAGTTTTACCACACAGAATCAGTAATCATAAATAATAAAAATTCTATTTGGAGATTCGCAATCGATTCATAAAAGCTGCAGGGCTCGGAGAGACCATGCAGAAAGATAATGTCCCAAGGAATTCAAAATAAGTCAATGTGATTCCACACATGGCAGGTGATTTATAAAAATAAAAGCATAGAGTATGTGTGGATGTGTAACCTGACAAATACTGGACTTTTGAGGTCACTATTAGTAGGGCTGTGTCTTGGCAAGAATCTGGTGTTACGATACGTATCATAATGCAGGGATTATGATTCAATATAATGCAATGCTATAACAAAAGTGATATACTGCCATTTCTTTTTTAATCAAATTTTTGGAGAACTGTCATAGTGTAAAGAACACACATGCATAAAATCTGAGTAAAAAGTTTACTTTTACAACACTTGTCTAATGGTTCGGTGCTTAAACAGTGTTTTTGAGAATTGATAAAATATCATACAAACGGGTATCACAATATGATAGTTTTCAATATTTTCCCACATCCCTAACTATTAAGGCTGTGTATCTGCAAGAACTTGGCAATAGGGTACGTATCATGATACAGGGGTTATGATTCAGTATACTGCGATACATTGTGATTTTAAGATAACTGTCATTGTATAAAAATAGTATATGCATAAAGTTTTTTCTAAGCAACCATAACAGAGCCTGTAACATCTTACATCACAGCCCTCAGTTTACAACAACACTATCTAGCAGTTGGGGGTTTAAACACAAAAATCAATAGTGTTTTTGAGAATCGATACAATATCAAAAAACTAAATATTGAGATACTCTAGTGTAACGACATTTTCTTACACCCCTAGTCATTATTATTGATAACTGAAAGATATGAGGACTTTATTAGGCTACATCAGCCAACATTTATACATTTTTACTTCATAACATAAATAAACAGTGTTGATGTAAATCTATTTAATTCATATATCACAGAATCACGTGTACAATTCACGTCAATTTGTGTGTCCACAGGTGGCGATGCACAGTGAAGAACAACTTGTCAGTGCTCTTTGATGCACAAACTATGAAACTGTGTCACAGCGTGTATATTTGAACTGTAAGGTCCAAATTAAAAGACCAGTGTGTAGGCTTGAGTGGCATCTAGTGGTGAAGTTACAGATTGCAACCAACTCAACACCGCTAACATTTGTATTTGATCAGGGTTCCCACTATACACTCTTTTTCCAGGAGTTTTTCTTGACAATTCAGGACCTCATCATATGATTTATCGGTAGGCCTGATATTGACATAAAGTCTAGTTATGAAGCATGTCAGGTTTTCTTACGATGTCAAAAAGACAGTCTGTTTCACTCTGCATCTGGTGTGAACAGCTAGATTGACCGACACGGCTGAAATGAAAAAGGAGTGTTTAAAGTGTTCTGCTTCACGTCTGGTTAAGCAACTCAGTAGTGTCATATCTCACAGGTTGCTATCTAGAGCCAGTGTTTGGTTTGCATGTTCTGGGCTACTGTAGAAACATGGCGGACTCTGCCAGAAGAGGACCCGCTCCCTCTGTAGTTAAAAACTCATTCTAAGGTAACAAAAACACAGTGATTCCTATTTTCAGGTGATTATACACTAATGAAATCATAGCAAGGAATATTATATTCCATTTCTGACAATACATCCTCCTAAATGTTACACATTTGAGCTTTAATTATTAGAAGACATATGTCAAATAAACCCATCAAATGAGTCTTTAGGAAGCTTTTTCATAACCTGAGACCCTAAACCTGTAGCGATGGATTGACATCAGTCAAAGTTGTCAGACAGTGTCACGTCCTGCTGACAGATGTATGAAAAACAAAACATAATGTAAATGAACTTACAAAGATATAAAACACATTATATTAACAACAGAGCTGCCTGGTTTAATCTAAGCAGGAAGCTGGACATTTAAAAGGCGACATGTCACCTCAACTTTGTGTATGTCAACACACAATAATACACATCCAAACCAGGAGTACTTTACGTGTGAGCGCAGCTGGCGATGCTGACGGGTTTATGGTAGACCTCCAGGCAGATGGGACAGGAGAACTGGCTCTCAATGCCTTCAGCCGGGGCTGCCAGCGAGCCTGAGCCGCTGTTGGGCTGCTGCTGCTGGCGGAGCTGGGTGCTCGCCGAGACAAAGCTCCGAAACATCGCCATCATGGAGCCCGGAGAGGATCTGCAATTGTGGACAACAGCTCGCTGCCCGAGAGAGGAAGCTGTTCAAAATGCGGTTAGCTGGCGCATTAACCGCACAGCTACTTGAATATACTCCGTACTAACATGGCGGCTTTTCAATGTACTTATCATAAAATTATCCTCAATCAACCAAAACATTACTTTTCCGTGGCTGGAGAAGACATGCCGAGGAAGTAAACATTGGGAGCAGTGCTCGTTGGCGGGTGTCTCGCGGTGCTTCGGGGATGACCTGAATAAAAAACACCAATCTATAATGTCACACACAGCAGCTAACGCTACATCCAGCTGCGTGTCAGATCAGCGCTGTCGGACACGCGCCAGTGAACGCTCGCGAACAAGACGAGCGGCTACAACAAAAGCTCCCAACGCGCGTTGCTTTCTGGAGCTGGAAGTCCAACTATTCATTTACTTCCAGTACACTACGGTTGTCTGGAACTGCAATCCCAGAGGCCAGTTCAGAGGTGTACACTAGGCGGACCCGGCCAAAAGTCCCGAATAAAAGAGAATAACCTCGCGTTATCATATATTTATGATTGTTATCTGGGGCACATCTAGAGGGGTGGCATGGGGTGCCACCACTAAAAAATACATGGCCACCCCAGCTGCCACCCTAGTTTGGTGTCAATTTTTGTCAAATTTGACATACATTTTGATACATTTGGAAAAGAATGTGTTGATTATGATGATGATCTGTTATGGCCACATTTTAGACTAATTAAATTGTAGCTCAGCTAGCTAGTTATCTGAAGTTCATTGAACTTCATTGAAACGTGTATTTGGAAAAATGTCTGAGGATTTAAAAATTAAAAAAAACAATTAATTGATTTATTCAATGTTTCACTAATGTGCCACAACAATAATTTTCATTTTTACTGAAAAATCTTAAAAACATGATGATGTGACATTTTTGTGTTTTCTTAAATTTGGAAAACAAGATTTGTTTCAGTATATTGCTTTTTGTCATGTTTTATCTTTATCAAAAATCTGTATTTGGAAAAATGTCTGAAGTTTTGGAAATAAAACAATATATTGATTGATGCCATTAGATCCTTTGCACTAGCTTTAAAAATGATGGAACTTTTCCCCATAATAACCAATTCTCTGGGATCTATAGATCTTGATAGGGCAATCTCATGTTATTCCATTGTGCAATGCGTTTACATGTCTAAACTAGAATTCTTCAATTCAGAGTATCACTTTAAAATGGAGATATTAAAAGTTGAGTAAGAAACAAAATCAATTCAATTCAATTCAATTCAATGTTATTTGTATAGCACAAAATCATAGCAAAAGTTATCTCAGTCTACTTTTCAAATAGAGTAGGTCTAGACCGTACTCCTTTTAAAATTATTTACAGAGACCCAACAGTTCCCACCATGAGCAAGCACTAGGGTGTAGTGTAGGGTAGTGGGGTAGAGGGGATGGGTGGTGAAGAGAGAAGGACAGAGACAGAGACAAAGGTGCACAGCAACAACAATAGCAACAACTATAATAGTATAATGACTAATGATGATGATGATGATGATCACGACGCGGCAACAACGATAGTGGTGCTGGAGGCCAAGTTAAAACTATCTAGAGTAACTATATTTTAGATAATTCATTTGACACCATTGACCATCATATTCTATTAGAGAGACTTGAGCATCTAAATGGCATTAAAGGAACCGCACTAAGCTGGTTTAGGTCCTATTCATCAGATTGTTTTCAGTTTGTACATGTTAACGATGAATCCTCCATAAACATTAAAGTTAGTCATGGAGTTCCACAAGGATCTGTGCTTGGACCAATTCTATTCACTTTATATATGCTTCCCTTAGGCAACATTATTATAAATTTTTCTGCGCCACCCTTTGCTTTTCTTTATGCTCCTCCTTTTGCTTGTACTTGAATTGTACCTTAAACCTTTTTTATTGCTATTCCTGATGCTGCTCCTCAAGCTGCTCCTCAAGCTACTTCTCCTCAAGCTGCTCCTGCTCCTTTATGACTATGACTGGGATTCTGATAATAATGAGCTGGTTAGGGAGGGGCTGGCTTTGAGGTCCCTGAACTCGAGAACCCTGGGCCACTCTCCTCAGAGGAGTCTTTAGGATTCTACAGTGACAGTTCTCTTGACAAATGCCCTCTGTTTCCTTCAACCTCCGGCCTCCGCTCCTCCACATGGAGGAGGAGCAGGGAAGATAGCGACGAGGAGCAGGTCGTCCCCAAGAGGCCGAAGTTGTCTGGTGACAGCGACAAGGACTGACTCCACATCCTTCCTCAGCACCAGAGCATAGGGCCTGTCATCTATTTACTCCAACATCTGAGCTGCAGCTATTCACTGCGGACCAAGAAGGTGAGTACGAGCTAAAATAAGTGGCTTAGAATTGGCTCTCATATAAAAAAAGAGAGATATTAATGCCATTGTGTAAACTAGCTATATACTGTGTGTGTGTGTTTGTGTCTGTGTGTGTGTGTGTGTGTGTGTGTGTATATACAGTGTTTAATTCAATTAAATTCAATTAAATTTTATTTCTTTAGCGCCACTTCATAACAGAAATTATCTTGGG
Source organism: Dicentrarchus labrax (assembly GCF_905237075.1). Classification (NCBI taxonomy): domain Eukaryota; kingdom Metazoa; phylum Chordata; class Actinopteri; family Moronidae; genus Dicentrarchus; species Dicentrarchus labrax. Next base: position 25,487,298 of record NW_026136702.1, read on the forward strand.
ACACTTTTCAAATAGAGCAGGTCTAGACCAAACTCCTTACAACATTATTTACAGAGACCCAACAGTACCACCATGAGCAAGCACTTGGGGACGGCGACAAGAAACCTAGGACAGATCCTTTGGCTCTAGGCGGGTGGTCATCCGCCTCGACCAGTTGGGGTGAGAGAGAGAGAGAGAGAGAGAGAGAGAGAGAGAGAGAGAGAGAGACACAGACAGACAGACAGACAGAGGTGCACAGCAACAACAGTAGCAACAACTAATAGTAGTGAGTGATGATGATGAACATGAAAAAGTAGATGGCGACGACAACAACGATGGGGGACAATGAGCAGTGATTATAGTAATAATAGTAACTGTAGTAATAATAATAGTAATAATAATAATAACAATTAAAGCTGCAAGCAGCATTGGGCGGGACCTCCCCCTCCACGCAACTCGGGCGCCACACCATGTCACCCCATGCCCAAGCCTTCATCACCGGAAGCTGAGGGAGACCGCTCTACATTGTCACACGTTTCAGACACTGTGCAAAAGACTTACACTTTCATAGCAAGATTTTTCACTGCGAAACTTGGAAATTCAGTGCTACGCCACGGACATGCCGTTTGACGCACAGTAAATATTTGAATAACTTTTGATCACCAATGTGTCTAGATTGCAGTGATCGAATTTGAAGTCAATCCGATAAAATCTGTAGGAGGAGTTAAAATTGAAGCCCTGAAATGCTGGAAACAGCATCACAGCTTGACATTCGATTCAAGCTGGCCAACTTTGACGGCACGCCACATACACGCCCTTCAACATACGGTCGCAAATTGCGCAAGTTTTAATCAGTAACATTTTTTGAATGTACTGTCCAATTTTGAAGCAGATCTGATAAATTCCCTAGGATTTTGTTTGCTCAAATACAAGGCGAAAAAGTGAAAATGACAAACAAAATGGCCGCCGAGAGTGAAAATGAAAATGAAAATAACCGACTTCCTGTGGGTTTTGGGGCATGGGTCCAAGATGCTTTTCTGTAGGTCTCGGCATGTTACACGTGCCTACCGAGTTTCATACATATCGGTGAAACGTGGCGACAGGGCTGCTTTGTTGAAAGGCTGTAGGGGGCGCTACAAACACGACAAACACGATTTTTGGTATGTGTGCTACAGGCACCAGTCTACACGTGTCCTGTGAATTTCATATTCGTAATTATTACGTACTCCGCAGAGTGATTTACCATGCCACCAGAGCGCCACCCAGTGGCGTGGTGTTTTTCTCCTTTTTAAGTGAGCCTCAGGGAGCCATGGGCAATCATCGTACCAAGTTTTGTTTTAATCACACATGCCGATGTGGAGATATAAACTCCTTCATTTTAAGGAGCGCCACCTTGTGACTTTGGCCTAAAATTGTGCACGATGCCTAATGGAGACATAAGGAACTATTTGACCCAAGGTTGGTGTCAATCGGATATACCAATGTGGAGAAATGGTCCACTTCCTTTTTTTGATGAAAAATCTACAGGAAGTGCTAATTTTATAACTTCCTTATAATATCATAATACTTTTAATCACTTTTTTGCCAGGACGGTCTCCAGATGCTACGTGAAAAGTTTCGTGGGAATCGGACAAAAGCGCATGGATGGAATACGAAAACGTAGTTTTTGGACATCTGCACTCTAGCAGAAAAAAATCTAGGTGGAAGGGGGCGTGGCCTATATAGGGAGATGCAGCTTCATTCACCGAACTTGTGGATATAAGGTTTTTGAATGTGAGACAAACGATGCGGGAGTTATTAGCCTAAACCTACTTTTCTTAATAGTAGCACCACCTAGTGGCTTAGTCAAATGTGACGCATAGAGTATCCAATTTTTCACCAGGCCTGACCACTATGCCAAATAAAATGAGTCCAGAGTATATGTTTAGGGGGTCAAAAATGCAGTGAAAAGGGCTAATAATAATAAACATAGCAGTAACAATAGAGACCTCACAGTCTTTGACACTGGCTCGGTCCCTAATAATATCAGTGATATTAGCAATAGCAGTCAAGCAGGACCATGGCAGGAGGCTCCACCAGGATCCATGAGAACCTGTGAGATGAGAAAGAACTCCGGGGGAAGAAGTGAAGTTAGTAACGTGCATTAATGGGACATGAATGAGTGCAGAAAGAGAGGGAGAGGAAGAGGGAGCTCAGTGCATCATGGGAAATCCCCCGATAGTCTGGCCGGCCGGCCCTAACTAATTTGGTGCCCTAGGCAGATTTTGGTGGCCCCCTTGCATCCGTATTCCACTGCCAGTTATATACATACATGTACTCACGCAAGAAACTAATAGCTTTGTCTTTGACATTTTATTTTATTTTTAGAGAAACAAGTTGCTCAATCAAAACAGTTAACAAAAAATAATAAATTATTGCCCCATCGATGTAGACGTTCGCCACCTTTTCTCGCCTGCGTGCCATTTTGTTTATGTATTGTGGCCCTTTGCAAACGGACCTCCAAGTCCTTACATGTTGCCATGTGAGCATTTGCTCCTGGCTATCCTCTGGAACTTGGCAAGTGGCTTGCTTTTTCCGCCTTTAGTCCTTCCTATTCAGTTTGTAATCTCTCTTGGAAACATTTTGGCGAAGCAGTGCAGCTATCATCCTTTTTGAGTACATCGCCGCTTCTTCTGATTTTCCCCATTGACTAAGTGTCTGTTAAAATACTCATGTTGACACCTTTGTCCGTCCTTTGTTTGGGAATGTGAGGTGTTTTCATTTGAAATGGACCTCTGTGAACTAACCCTGTTCGTCGTCATCAGTTAGAGGAGATGGCCATTCAGCAGGGTCTATTGGTGTAGCCTTTATTCCTGATGCTGCATCACTGGGTTCTTCTGAGGTGGAGGTGACAGGAGGATCACTTGATGCTGTTGAGCGGCAATGACTGTCGATGGCCCAGTATTTGCTGGAGTTGGATTTAGATATTTCAACAGCGCATCTGAGAGAGAAGAGGAGTAGAGACACCATTGGGTGTTATAGTCTAATAATAAAGAAATGATTCCAGAATAAAATTAAATAATAAAATGAAAATTAGATTAGATTTCATCTTATTGTCATTACAGTGAAATGCTGATTAGCAGAATGCAAATAATGCAGTATGATATAACATATGGGAATGTATTAACATTAATGATGTGCACTTTAACATGGCTGTAAAGTTTAACACTATAAACACACTTTAGACAATACTGAACTGTAACACAACAAACAACAAGGCTTACAACTCTAATATATAAGGTGTGTGACTTACAAGCAGAGCAAACGTTGCTAACCAATAATAAATACAACTGGAGCTGGTTCCACAGGGAGGAGCTTGTAACTGAGGCTCTGGCTCCTGTTCTACTTTTAGAGACTATAGGAACCACAAGTAGCCCTGCATTCAGAGAACATAGTGTTCTAGAGGGGTAATAGGGTACTATGAGCTCTTTAAGATATGAGGGGAGAGTTTTGTAGGTGAGAAGGAGGTTTTAAATTCTATTCTAAATTTTACGGGGCCAGTGCAGAGAAGCTGTACAGGGAGATGTGATCTCTTTTCTAGTTCCTGTCAGTACTCTGAACCTGATAATAGGAATTGATTGAGTAATCCAGCCTAGATCTAGGCTGCAATTCCTTACTTACTTACTTCTAGAAGTAACAAATGCATGGATTAGTTTTTCTGCATCTGTCTGTGATAGGATGTGTCTAATTTTTGTAATATTACGTAAATGAAAGAAGGCAGTCCTAGAGGCTTGCTTTATGTGGGAATTAAATGACAAATCCTGATCAAAGATAACTTCAAGATTCCTGACAGTGGTGCTAGAGGCCAAGGTAATGCCATCTAGAGTAAATATATCTTTAGACAGTGCGTCTCTGAGGTTTTTGGGGCCAAGTACAAGAATTACGTTTTTTTCTGAGTTTAACATCAGAAAATTGCAGCTCATCCAGGTTTGTAATTTCGATAATTGATTAATTTCATCGGGCTGGATCGATAGATATAACTGTGTATCATCTGCATAACAATGAAACGGAACTCCATGACTAACTGTAGTATTTATGGCAGATTCATCGTTAACATGTACAAAGTGCGAACGATCTGATAAATATGACTTAAACCAGCTTAGTGCGGTTCCTTTAATGCTAATTTAATGCTCAAGTCTCTGTAAAAGAATATTATGGTCAATGGTGTCAAATGCAGCACTAACAAAAAGTCCATTGTCGGAAGCAATCAAAAGGTCATTATTAACTTTAACCAGAGCTGTCTCTGTGCGGTGATGAACTCTAAATCCTGACTGAAAATCCTCAAATAGGCTGTTGCTATGTAGAAAGTTACACAACTGATTGGTGACTACTTTCTCCAGAATCTTAGAGAGGAAGGGGAGGTTAGAAATCGGTCTATAGTTGGCTAAAACTCGGTCAAGAGTGGGCTTTTTAAGAAGGGGTTTAATTACAGCTACTTTAAAGGACTGTGGTACATATCCTGATAATAAAGAAAGATTAATCATATCCAGTAAAGAAGTGCCAATAAACGGTACGTTACGCCTAGTTGGGAGTCAACAGCTAGTTGGGAAGTTAACTGATGAAGATCGATAGCAGAAAAACAATCTCAATATATATCTGATTTTACATTAGTTAAAGTCCCTGAACTTTGAGAGACAGTGATACCTGTTGATGGCATTTGGTTATTAATTTTGTCTCTAATAGTAATAATTTTATTATAAAAGAAGCTCATAAAGTCGTTGCTACTTAAGGTTATGGGGATATGTGGCTCAATAGAGCTGTGACTCTCTTGTCAGCCTGGCTACAGTGCTGAAGACGAACCTAGGGTTGTTCTTATTTTCTTCTATTAGTGCTGAGTAATAGGCTCCTCTGGCATTACGGAGGACCTTTCTATAAGTTTTAAGATTATCTTGCCAAACTGAGCGGTATTCTAATAATTTCGAAGAGCGCCATTTCCTTTCAGATTTCGCGCTTTTTGCTTGATTTGGCAGGTTTGGTGGTTGTACCACGGTGCTATTCTCCTATGTTTTAATATTTTCTTCTTTATAGGAGCGATAGAATCTAATGTTGTTCGTAGTGAGCCTGCAGCACTATTAACAAGATTATCAATTTCGAAGGGACTAAAGTTGTTATAAGACTATGTTATATATATCTGAGTTTACATTGTTAAGTTCCTGAACTTGGGAGCCAGTGATACCTGTTGAGGGTATTTGGTGATTCATTTTTCCAATAGTATAATTTTATTAAAGAAGCTCATGAAGTCGTTGCTACTTAAGGTTATGGCCGTATTATGTGGCTCAATAGAGCTGTGACTCTCTGTCAGCCTGGCTACAGTGCTGAAGAGGAACCTAGGGTTGTTCTTATTTTCTTCTATTAGTGCTGAGTAACAGGCTCCTCTGGTGTTACGAAGGACCTTTCTATAAGTTTTAAGATTATCTTGCCAAATTGAGCGATATTCTGATAATTTGGAAGAGCGCCATTTCCTTTCAGATTTCCTAGCTTTTTCCTTTAATTGGCGGGTTTGGTGGTTATACCAAGGTGCTAGTCTCCTATGTTTTAATAATTTCCTTTTTATAGGAGCGATAGAGTCTAATGTTGATCGTAGTGAGCCTGCAGCACTATCGACAAGATTATCAATTTCAGAGGGACTAAAGTCGTTATAGGACTCTGTTAAATTCAGACATGGCATTGAATTAAACATTGATGGAATCTCCTCCTTAAATTCAGCTACAGCACTGTCAGATAGGCATCTCCAGTAGGAAGCTTTGCCTAATGGCTTATAAGTTTTCTTTAAAGTAATATTAATTCAAAAGTTATTAAATAATGGTCAGATAGAAAAGGATTTTGTGGGAAGACTATTAAATGTTCAATCAATGCCATATGATAGAACGAGGTCAAGAGTGTGATTAAAACAATGAGTTGGTTTATTTACACTCTGACAGAAGCCAATTGAGTCTATTAATGATATAAACGCATTACTAAGGCTGTCATTGTCAACATCCACATGAATATTAAAATCACCTACAATAATTACTTTATCTGATTTAAGGAATACCCCTCTCCTCTTGTTTTTCTCCCCCTTTTCCTCCCCCCCTACAAGTAATTTCCCCACGGGGATTATTAAAGTATTATAAGAATCATATATGGCTGCTACTCCACCTCCTCGGCCGGTGCCTCGAGGAATTAATGTGAGTTTTAATATGACTGGGGGGGGATTCATTTAGGTTAACATAGTCATTCAGAGATTATTCTGGCTGTGTTACTAAACATTATGTTGTTTTGTCCTCTAATCTTCCTCCACTACCTGAGCTGCTGCTGTTCACTGTGGAACAAGAAGGTGAGTACAAGCATTTTGTGACGATTGGACAATGTCACCCCCAGTGTTTTGCATTTGTGGCGACCATTTGAATGAAACTGTTATGAAAGGGTATGTTTCAGGTATTCATGTGAACATATCCTGTGAGTTTTGTGACGATTGGCCCAAAGATTATTGACTTATGTCTATTTAAGTGTTGCACCACGCCTCTTCTGAACTTATTGGTCAGTATTTCGAAAAAACAAAATGAACAAGGAAGTGTTTCATGTTCAAGGAGAAAATGAGGACAAATTCCAATTTATTTTTTTTAAGAAGCAGTTTCTGTTGACTGACAATCAAGTAATCACATTCAGTGAATCAACAAGCTATAGGCAACAATTAATAAACAATCTGTGATGATCCACAAAAGATCTAGTAGCAACTGGACCTATGGTTTAGGCAGAGGAATTTATTGTCTCAACCTGTTTATCCATATGTTATCACTTTCTCAATAATTTAAGATTACTTGTCTTACTGACCATTTTCTATCTTACTTTATCCGACTCAATATCCTGTGGACAAAAAGTGAGTCTGAGCTTAAAGAAAGTGACTTAGAGCACCCTAACAAGTTCATATTGTGTGCTACACCTGTTTATCCATACAATATCACTTATTTCACAGATGACTTGTCTCACTAACCATTATTTATCTTTCTCTCTTCTCCTCTTCCTCTACCACCTGAGCTGCTGCTATTCACTGTGGATAAGATAATAAGACAATAAGACAGAGAATGTTAGGTATGTTGTTGTATGCTCCTTCTGTTTATGTATATATTATCACTTTAGTCAACAATCAACAAATATTTTTACTTTCATTATTTATCTATTTGACCACCTGAGCTACTGCTATTTGGACTAAAAGGTGAGTTTAAACACACTCCACCACCATGATCCCTGCAGGACATCCAGGGTTTCCATGACGACAGCAAAGAAACGCTCATTCTGACCCGATCAGAGGCATGAGTGAGGACAGGACGAGCTGCAGAGCAGACGGTGGTATGGTCATAATTAATACCAACTTAAACAGAAGTTTCCTGCCAGTTTTAATATCACTTCTCTCTCTCACGTTGTTATACTTTCAATTATTATTATTATTATCACTGTTATAATTTATTTTAACAGTACATCCAGGGTTCCCGTGACAACAGCGAAGAAACGCTTACTCCTGACCTGAGCAGAGGGATGGCTGACAATAAGATAAGAAGAGAGCAGTGGCAGACTATATATACCTGTATTTATTTAAATTTTTTATTTTTTTAAGACCCGGGTCTTTGGTCCTCGTGGAGCCCCTGAGAGTGGACACAAAACCAGCATCACACACACACATACACACACACACACACACACACACACACACACACACACACACACACACACACACACACACACACACACACACACACACAACCCTACACACACACACACACACACACACACACATACAGCAGTGCACTGAACACACAGAAGCACCCTCAGCACCAGACTCTGCACTGGATATTGAATTCAATCAAATAAAGACAAAGTCAGACATGTGAAATGATCCTGTGTTCTGTGAGATCCTTTACCCTCAGTGATGCTGGCTTAACATGAAGCTTCTTCAACAGTGACTCACTTAAAGGTCACAGTAAATGTGCAGCAGCTGAACTGCTTCCGAATCACAGGAGCCTGTTTCAACAAGCAGCTACTGAGTTATCTGCAGACCTCAGGTGTCGTGTTAGTATTAAGCATCACATTGAGTTTGTAAGATACAGGACATATATATATATATCGGTTATATACATGCATAAGGTCTTACAATGAAATTACTGAGAAACTGTTGTGGAGGGTTGTGGGTTCCATCCCCGGCTCCTGGTGCCACATGTCAAAGTATCCTTGAACCCCAAATTGCTCCAGATGCCGTGCATCGGTGTGTGAATGTGTATGAATGTTAGTTTCTGTTCGATGGTCTTGGCCATCACTGTGTGAAAGGGTGAATGTGGCACATAGTGTAAAAGTGCCTTGAGTGGTCAGAAGACCAGAAAGGCGCTATACAAGTACAGGTCCATTTACCATTTACCATTCCCCTCCAGCAGCTGGCGTACAGTGGTTTCTGTCAGAACTTCTTCACTGAAAATGTATAGAGGTTGACGAAGGTACTGAGATTAAACCATGTACCTGTACACATATGCCATTAAACCAAAACAGTGTTGGTTCTTTAAATCACCACCAGAGGGCAGATAAAACAAATGTATGCTACCCTGACTCGAGGCAAGGTGCCATTTTGCTCATTATTTGCTATAGCCCATTTCATTTTCTCCTCCATCACTGTCACTGAACAAACCTTGTCACTGACAACCACAAGGTTCCATCTTTATGAATTTTTAGGGTGAGACAAAAAGTGATTACCAGACAGATGCTTTAAAAACAGAAGCAAAAGACGTGTCATTATAACTTAGTCTTCATTTAAAAATAGAATGAAATAATGTTTTTTTTTCTTGTAAACAGAACTGCCAGTATTTCTGCAACAGATGTTACTGCAGTGTTTTTTTCTTCGTATTCACTGCTGTTGTAATGGCATCATTTAAATATATATGCACTAAATATTTTTATGAATAGTGATATTAGTTATGACTGTAATGTTGCTTAGTTATATTTGTTTAATGGTTTATAAGATATAAAATCCTTCCTTTCCTTTTATGGCCCAAAATTGTTTGGAATTTCAGTAAATGTCACAAGAATAGAATATTGCTCAATTTGGCAAGATAGTCTTAAAACCTATAGAAAGGCCCTCCGTACTGCCAGAGGAGCCTATTATTCAGCACTAATAGAAGAAAATAAGAATAACCCTAGGTTCCTCTTCAGCACTGTAGCCAGGCTGAGAGTCACAGCTCTATTGAGCCACATATCCCCATAACCCTCAGTAGCAACAAGTTCTTTTGATGATAAAATGATTACTATTAGAGACAAAATTAATAAACAAATGCCCTGAACAGGTATCACTGTCTCTCCAAGTTTAGGAACTTTAACAAATGTAAAATTACTCTAGATGGCATTACCTTGGCCTCTAGCACCACTGTCAGCAATCTTGGAGTTATCTTTGATCAGGATTTGTCTTTTAATTCCCACATAAAGCAGACCTCTAGGACTGCCTTCTTTCATTTACGTAATATTACAAAAATTAGACACATACTATCACAGACAGATGCAGAAAAACTAATCCATGCATTTGTTACTTCAAGGCTGGATTACTGCAACTCTTTATTATCAGGTTGCCCGAATAAGTCCATTAAAACGCTCCAATTAATTCAGAACGCTGCAGCACGAGTACTGACAGGAACTAGAAAAAAGATCCCCTCCCCCCCACTAGCTTCTCTGCACTGGCTCCCTGTAAAATGTAGAATAGAATTTAAAATCCTCCTCCTCACCTATAAAGCTCTTCATGGTCAGGCCCCTTCATATCTTAAAGAGCTCATAGTACCCTATTACCCCACTAGAACACTGCGTTCTCTGAATGCTGGGCTACTTGTGGTTCCTATAGTCTCTAAAAGTAGAACAGGAGCCAGAGCCTTCAGTTACCAAGCTCCTCTCCTGTGGAACCAGCTTCCAGTTGTGGTTCTGGAGGCAGACACCCTCACCACATTCAAGAGTAGGCTTAAGACGTTCCTCTTTGATAAAGCTTATAGTTAGGGCTGGATCAGGTGAGTCCTGAACCATCCCTTAGTTATGCTGCTATAGGCCTAGACTATCCGGGGATTTCCCATGGTGCACTGAGCTCCTCTCTTCCTCTCTCTTTCTACTCATTCATGTCCCATTAATGCATGTTACTAACTTCACTTCTTCCCCGGAGTTCTTGTGCTTTCTGGTCTCGCAGGTTCTTATCGATCCTGGTGGAGCCTTCTGCCATGGTCCTGCTAGATTGCCATTGCCAATACTGTTGTTGCTGTGCACCTGTCTGTCTGTCTGTCTGTCTCTCTCTCTCTCTCTCTCTCGCTCTCGCTCTCTGTCTCTCTCCCTCTCTCTTTCTCTCTCTCTCTCTCTCTCTCTCTCACCCCAACTGGTCGAGACAGACGACCACCCACCTAGAGCCGAAGGATCTGTCCTAGGTTTCTGCCTTTTAACAGGCAGTTTTTCCTTGCCCTTGTCGCCAAGTGCTTGCTCATGGTGGTACTGTTGGGTCTCTGTAAATAATGTTTTAAAGAGTTCGGTCTAGACCTGCTCTATTTGAAAAGTGTCCTGAGATAACTTCTGTTATGAATTGGCGCTATACAAATAAAATTGAATTGAATTGAATTGAATTAAAATCATATATATATTTAGGCTGTTTTTCTGCTATCGATCTTCATCAACTAACTTCAATAATTTCTACATCGAAGCCATCAACCTGTCTGTTAGACCCCATCCCAACTAGGCTGCTTAAAGAAGTTGTACCCTTAATTGGCACTTCTTTACTGGATATGATCAATCTTTCTTTATTGTCAGGATATGTACCACAGTCCTTTAAAGTAGTTGTAATAAAACCCCTTCTTAAAAAGCCCACTCTTGACCCAGGGTTTTTAGCCAACTATAGACCGATTTCTAACCTCCCCTTCCTCTCTAAGATTCTGGAGAAAGTAGTCGCCAAACAGTTGTGTGACTTTCTACATAGCAATAGTTTATTTTAGGATTTTCAGTCAGGATTTAGAGTTCATCACAGCACAGAGACAGCTCTGGTTAAAGTTAATAATGACCTTTTAATTGCTTCCGACAATGGACTTGTCTTTGTACTTGTATTATAAGATCTTAGTGCCGCATTTGACACCATTGACCATAATATTCTTTTACAGAGACTTGAGCATCAAATCGGATTGAAGGAACCGCACTAAGCTGGTTTAAGTCATACTTATCAGATCGTTCTCAGTTTGTACATGTTAACGATGAATCCTCCATTAATACTAAAGTTAGTCATGGAGTTCCGCCAGGTTCTGTACTTGGACCAATTCTAATCACTTTATATATGCTTCCCTTAGGCAATATTATTAGGAATCACTCACTTTCACTGTTAAGCAGATGATACCCAGTTATACCTGTTGATCAAGCCCGATGAAATTAATCAGTTATCTAAGTTACAAACATGTTTAAGGAAAAATGCAATTTTCTGATGCTTAACTTAGAAAAAAATGAAATTCTTGTACTTGGCCCCAAAAACCTCAGAGACTCACTGTCTAAAGATGTAGTTACTCTAGATGGTATTACCTTGGCCTCTAGCACCACTGTCAGGAATCTTGGAGTTATCTTTGATCAGGACATGTCCTTTAATTTCCACATAAAACATCCAGATCCAGGACTGCCTTTTATCATTTACGCAATATTACAAAAATTAGACACATCCTGTCACAAACGGATGCAGAAAAACTAATCCGTTTCTTCGAGGCTGGATTACTGTAACTCCTTATTATCAGGTTGCCCCAATAAGTCTATTAAGACACTACAATTAATTCAGAACACTGCAGCACGAGTACTGACAGGAACTAGGAAAAGAGATCACATCTCTCCTGTATTAGCTTCTCTGCACTAGCTCCCTGTAAAATTCAGAATAGAATATAATAATATCCTCCTCCTCACCTACAAAGCTCTTCATGTTCAGGTGCACTGAGCTCCTCTCTTCCTATCTCTCTCTCTCTCTCTTTCTGCATACATTAATGCATGTTACTAACTTCACTTCTTCCCCGGAGTTCTTGTGCTTTCTCGTCTTGCAGGTTCTCATGGATCCTGGTGGAGCCTCCTGCCATGGTCCTGCTTGACTCCCATTGCTAATATCACTGATATAATTGTTATTATTATTATTACTATTATTATTACTATAATCACTGCTCATTGTTCTCCATCATTGTTGTTGTCGTCGTCATCATTTTCTTTATGTTCATCATCATCAATCACTACTATTGGTGTAGTTGTTGCTACTGTTGTTGCTGTGCACCTTTGTCTCTGTCTCTGTCCTTCTGTCGTCACCTCTCTCTTGAATTGAATTGAATTGCAAAAAGTAATATTACTACTTGAATCACCAATCATCAATGTAGTTGAACTAGCAAACTATTACCAAATTTAGTTAAACTATGTTCACTACCCCTCAACACTGGGGATGTGTGCTGTAGAGGGGTTGGGTTGGTGGGGCTCTGCATGTTCAGTTATCACTAAGTTTGTGTGGGATGTAAACATGTGGAAATTACCCATCAGCCCACTCCTGCCATCAGAGCTGCTGTTGCTGTTGTCTTTTACACTGACAGGTTTATCTTGTTAATGAACCTGTGCCCTGTTAGTTCACTATGAGGAATAAATGCACTTTAAAGCTGCAGTAGGTGACCTTTATAAAAACCATATGATTATATCCTGACAGTAGTAAATGAGACAGATAATCTGTGAAAGATTCCTCCAAGTGCTCCTAAAGGGATCTGCAAGAATCCACGAGGCGTCAAGAAAAACAACCAATCAGAGCCAATCATCGAGATATAAAAGATGGGACATATAAAAGATACCGCCTCTGCCATCTTCTGTCATCCAGAGCCAGAGTCTGCGCAGAAGTGATTGCAGTTGCCTTCACGGTATCAAGATCCCACCCATACACCCTGCCAACTCAGCAGGAACTCAGCAGTCAATGATAATGTGAAACTGTGTTATAGTTTCAAATAAGTAATTAAAACCAAACTTATCTGAAACACTTGAGCATACATCAGCATGATAAGAACTAACTTAAATGACAGAAACCATGTTTGGACAAAGATTATCCCTGGAGCTCTACTGGAAGTCATCCAAAAGATATTCCCTCATTTGGTGTTTTGATGATGGTGGAGGAGAGTGCTGTCTAACACGTTGCTCCAGTATCTCCCATACTTCAGTTGGGTTGAGATCTGTGAAGACCATAACGAGCTATATGATTTACATTACTTTCATACTCTACAAGCATCAACTTTATTCAATGTATAACCCAACTTATCCATATACGTATTTATTAATTATACTAATCCAAATTCTGACATTTCACTGTTGGAATGTACAGTAAAAACATTGTTCATTTCTGTCACATGAATCAGCATAACAAAAGTATGAAACAACTTTCCTGGTCCTGGCAGTGATCATAAATGTCTAGGTCTATTGTTAGCTGACATGTTAACAATAGAGCCAGGTCAGTTACAGTGTGCAGGAAGAGGATACATATCTCATCACATTGTCTTATGGACTAATGTATAGCCAGTGTATTACCTTAAAACATCAAATGTCCATATTGTAAAAGGATCACATCAGCCCTAAAATAAAATGCATCTCCACTTTCTCCCATTGTATAAAAATGAAGCCAAAATATTCTGGATATGCCAGCACTCAGAGCCAGGGTCTGTGCAGTAGTGATTATTTAATCAAACCATAAACACCAAAGTATCAAATAACAAATTAATTTGTAATTCATGTGTTGTATCAGTTTTGTGCAAAAGTATTTGATGAATTAAAAGCCTGTCCAATATAGAAGCCTATTCCAAATAAAGACAGGTTGAGTTTAGTGATTGAAGCAAATAAAGTGAAGCCCGGGTTGTTATTGAAGTTTTATGGTATACGTAATTTCCAGAACTATTACCAACATAGGCCTATATACATCCATGGACACACACACACACACACACACACACACACACACACACACACACACACACACACACACAGACAGTACTGTATCCCACTCATCAATCCCTGTACACAGTTCCTTTAAACCCTCTGTAACCCTCACACAAACACACAGATATGCAAAGGTTTCACAGCTAATGTTTTGTTTTTTCAGTGCTTTTCCTTCTCACGTTTAGAGGGCAAAGGGAAAAAAGCAACATCCGTGATCCTATCTGCCAACTAGAGTCAGGCTGATTTCCTCAAGAGTGCTCTCTGACAATTACTGGATGGACATAAAAGGCCCTGAGAGCTGACTAGCCTAAGAATAACCTCATTTAGAGCAATTTGCCATGGTGGGAGGGAGGATCAGACTGGAAGGTTGTTAAAATGTTATGATTTGTCCCCTTCACCTCCCACTCTGTGACCGGTCATCATCTTTACTTTCAACTTTATTTGTGTTTTCTTCACAACTTTAATTAAACCAGTTCCTTTCACTGTTTTGGAGCTTGCACCAGAATTAGAGCGGCACTGATAAGCTGGCTGATATTGGGCTTTTATTGAAAGTCGTAGTATGTTCATAGCATCTTCAATAGCATAAATGTCCATGTTGATCGAAGACTTTTTCTTTGAACTAAATCTTTTAGCTGCATGAACTTTACCATTTACACTTCCTGACTTTTACTATTACTGTAGTGTCTCACTTCACAGTGAAGTTTCTAAATATCAACTGAGAAATGGGGGGAAATATGGCAAGTGGGCGCATTCGTATGAGGGGCCGTACAAGACATTATTCATTCTGGCCCTCTCACATACATATATTCTTCTTTCACATACATATATATTCCCTCTCACATACATATATTCTTCTTTCACATACATATATATTCCCTCTCACATACATATATTCTTCTTTCACATACATATATTTTCCCTCTCAAATACATATATTTTCACTCACACATTCATATATTTTCACATACACATTCATATATTTTTACTCTCACATTCATATATTTTCACTCACACATTCATATATTTTCACTCACACATTCATATATTTTCACTCACACATTCATATATTTTTATATATGTATGTAAGAGGAAAATATATGTGTGTGTGAGAAGAATATATGTATGTGTGAGAAGAATATATGCGTGTGTGAGACAAAGTATACATGAAACGGAAGGACAATAGTGGAAACGGAAGGCAGGCCATTTTATGCGCTGTGATTGGCTGATAAGTTGGCGCGAGGTCATGTGCAGGTCATGATTAACATGGAAGGGAGAGAGGAGACCCGTGCACTGCAGCAAGCCATTGGGGGTATTAAGAACTATTTTATCATCATCTGAAACAGTCACATCGTTGTCCTCGTCCCTTGAGCAGCGGAGGACAAGCTCATCAGGACCTAACGTTACTCACAGCGCGGCGGAAAATGAGACGAGAGAACTTTTCAGACCTTGAAACTCCCAAGTCGCTTCCGCAGCCCAAGCAGCTAACGTTAGCGCTACACAAGGACGACCTGGAGGACTGTCGCAGTCTTTACGATATGAGACACAGCTACACTTTGGCAACTGGGGCTCCCGGAAAAGGAAAAGGTAAGAAAACGTAGC
This sequence comes from Dicentrarchus labrax, assembly GCF_905237075.1. Classification (NCBI taxonomy): domain Eukaryota; kingdom Metazoa; phylum Chordata; class Actinopteri; family Moronidae; genus Dicentrarchus; species Dicentrarchus labrax. The sequence goes on from NW_026136702.1 coordinate 25,502,868, forward strand.
GTTACATGGTAACTTAACTGGAAGTAGTAAATCCCAAATGCTCGTTTGCTAATTTGGCTGCAGTCAATGTGTATGTTAATACATGTTCGCAAAACCCGTAAATGTCCGTAGTAAAAACAATAAAGACAATTAAACAATCTTCAAATGACAGAAAACATCGAAGGCTGTTTTGTACTTTTGAGTAACGTTTGTATAAAATGGGTGTAAATGATTCTCTGTGTCACTCTAAGGTTAAGTTGGTAATCTTATAATAATGTGTCTAACGTTAGCGGTAGCTACATAACCTAACGACAGCTGTGGTTAAGGTATTGTCATTTTCAGTTAATAGGTCAACTTAACGTTAAGTTGAACTAAGGGCAAATCAAGGTATGTGTAAGATTATAGAGCATTATAGAGCAGGTGAGGAGAGACATGGCTGACACTCTCCCAGCTCCATCATATTTGATCTTTCAGTAGATTATAATATATCTTTTAACAGCATAATCAACCAATGTTGACGATAACCAAAACTGCTAACTGCAACTTTTGGTATTTTCAGCGTTCTGGAATTCTAGCTTCTGATTCTAGCTTGCGTAGCTAAAGTGAAGAGTTGTCAGCAGTAGCGGGTTCAGTCAGTCCATATCAAAATATTGTCAGAACATGCAGTATGTTTAATGGAATGTAGACCAGAATTACAGAACATTTTCACATTTTTTCATTCCTAAATGACAGTAGAGGGTTACTAATGTAACTAATGTAACCCTCTAAAGATATTGACAATGCCTAATTTAAAGTAGTTTTATTGCAGTCTGCTGTTTGGGCAGCCTTCTTTGTCTCGTTGTTGTTTATCCATCAGCTTGTTAATAATGAATCAAATGATTGTATGTACTAGTATGCACTAGTATTAGTGCAACGTTAAAGGGCATGCAATTAAGGATCCAAAAATAACACCTCTGCTTTGTTTTGTAGGGCCAAATCACATTACCACGATACTTTCAACAAAGATATCATCCTTCTTCCAAAATCATCGAGCAGTGCTGTCATCAGGCATTGCACAAAGCAACAGTTACATAAACAGGGACAGAGCACTGTCACTGAACAAATAAGGGATGCCTTTGGAGAAAACACTCTGATGTAAGGTAAGGACTAATATTTGTTTTTATTATTTCCAAACTGTGATTATAAATGACTAACTGAAACTGAGCAGTTCTTCTGGTCAGGTACTAGTATGTCCACTGGAGAGCTGCCCTTCCACCAGTCAGCCTTCTACCTCATCATTAAGAGGAATAACTACAGTTGATCCAACTCTGGTCCTGACTTGCGAAGATATCTCAACTTCACCCTACCAGAGCAGCATTCCAGCAAGTCATTGTTCTGCCTATACCTCAACACGCCATCAAACAGCAAACTGTGAGAACTACCTTTCAGTAATGGCTGACAATGAGGAATTTAACCTGGCGATAATATCAAGCCTGGAGAGTGAAAAGTTAGTACATGATGCAAATGCAGAGCCAACCCAACAATTAAGTTATTTCTGCTTACAAATACTGTACCTGTATAAAATAATTTTAATTTTAAGCTTACTACACAATACCTTTCTACAGTAAAAGTGTTTTTATTGCCTTCATAAAACTTTATTAAAACCTGAACTGTACTTAAGATATTAGCACCTTATTTTAACAAAGATGCAACAAATGTGTATTTTTCTAAACAAAAAATGTGTGAAGAACGGTTTCAGGATTATCAGCATGCTTACTCAAATTTTGACCTTTAACAGAATACTGAGAAAGAGGCCTGTCCACAAATTAAGCCATTCCAAAACCATGGGTATTGCCCAATGCAAAATCCATGTTTTCCTGAAAGGCTCTGTAAGAGGTGTGCAGTGGCAGCTTCAAGCAATTGATGCAGGTGTTTGCAATGGGCAGTTTCGAAGGGGTCGCTGTGTCCTGCTCTTGGTGAAGAAACTCTATTGAAGGTTGTGGAAAGAAGCCAATTGGTGGAACTGTATTGGCGCCAGTGGCAAAGGCGAGAATTGTCCCCAGCTTCTGTGTTCCCTCTTGATCTAGAAAAAGCAATACATCAAAAAGTTGATTTAAAAACACTGCATGCATCACTACTCTTAACTTATGTACAATGACAAGATGCAGTGCTTTATTGTTTTTTCTTAATTATTAATTAAGTGATTCAAGAACCGCTTAACCTTCTGCATCTGTTAGATAGTCTCTCCAGAAAGGAACAACGACTTCTTCAGCATGCCTCCTATTGCTACCAACTGGAGACAGATTGATGGTAAAGAGGCTGTCAACCAGGTCAGCGGTGAGCATTGTAGGAGACCAGCATAGAAGGGGGCGGAAACTCTCCGGATGACCTTTGATTTTGTCCAGCACACCAAGTGTCCTCAGTCCATCCCTGAATCTGAGTAAAAAAAAAAAATTAAAGTGTTGTGATTGGCGACTGAAGTTTTGACAAAAAAGTTTGTTTTTACCTATTCACATGTAGCAGATGAATTAATCAGAGAGGAATATATAAATGTAAAATTGTGAGTATTTGCTAAGGAATGAGTAAGGAGCAAATCTGTAATGACCAGATAATATATGAATTGTTAATAAGTAGTTTGTAGTCATTAGAAATTATTCACTTAGTAGACAATGATGATTTACTAGCAAACTGAGTAAAATATACTATATTAATGAATCAGGTAATGATAAATATCGGCGAATCGTCATGCTGACCACTTTCTTCATGAGTTATTCCTGATTAACTATGAACAAGCTGCTGAGCAGTACAAAACTATTAACTTACTTGTGCTCCCACAAGTAAGGTTATATATCATGAGTAGTTACTAAGTAATCCGTTATTAGTTTGTTATTATGACAAGTAGCTACAGAGTTCTTACTGGTGAATTTAAATACTCTGTAGGTAATCATTAAATGTCCAGTGTGTAGGATTTAGTGGCATCTAGATGTGTAGTTGCATATTGCAACTCACCTGCTTCCCCCTTCCGCTTCAAGAGTAAAGGAGAAACTGGTGGCCGCAAAATGTGTGAAACACAAGAGCGCCCCCTATGTAGAGGCACTGTTTGGTTCGTCTGTTCTGGGTTACTGTAGAAACATGGTGGTTCAACATGACAGGCTTGATGGAAAGATACTTGCGGAGTCCGTAAATTAAAGCAGCTCATTCTAAAGGTAAAAAACAAAACGGTTCTTATATTCAGGTGATTAAACAAAATGAAAACGTACCTACCTACCTACTGACCTATGAATATTATATTCCTTTTCTGCCAATAGATCCTTCTCAATCCTACACACTGGACCTTTAAGTAATTAGAGATTACTTAGTAACTACTTGTATCACCTTAGTTGAGGTTGAACAGAAAGTGTATCAGTGATTAAGCAATTAATTGTAAATTCCGCACTGCAGCTGAATCAGAGTTAAATATGTTTATTTAACAAACATTTATGAACTAATCATTACCTACTGATTCATTAATATAGTATCTTCATTAAGTAAAATTAAATAATTATCAGGTCAATTCAGGCTTTAGAGGACGGAAGGCATGGTCAAGCACACTATATACTACACACACAGAAATGGCCCATAGAAAACACACACACGGGAGTCTTCATGGGTTTCAGTTCCTTATTGAATTGGCTAAACATAGAGGATCACAATTTACCTCTCAAAAGGACCACGCACTCTGTGTAACACTTGGAACATCAGGATGTCATCTACAAGCAGATTCTTGTCTTCCAACCTCCGCAGTGGCCTCAGGCAGCCAGCATTGGCCAAATACTCCTCAAGTGGCTGTGTTGTTGCTAACAGATCTTCAAATGTTTTGCACTCTATGACCTTGCAAGAGATACATTAAACAACAAAATCTGAGTGCTGTAATTAAACCTCTTCACTAGCATAGAAACAGACATACATATACACATCAAATTCTTAAACTAAGAAAAAGTTACCCTTTTAATTTTTTCCTGCAACTCCCTATCGCAACATCTTCTAAAACTGGCGTAGCTAGTTCTGGGCCATCAACAAGGCAAGAGAAAAGAGTTGGGGACAGAAAGCCTGCAGGAGGACCGCCATGTACAAGGCTTACTGCGATGGCTCTGCCTGCAATGAAGTACCTGTCCTCTCTCATGGCTAGAGAAAATTAAATCATTATATTATTTGACAGTCCATGTGTAAAAACTCAACAACAACTTGTACCACCATATAAATTATATGATATTAATGTAAATGTAATAAGTGATTAATTGGAATTTGAGAGAACACATCAATGATATGAGATTATACCTAAAACATACCAGCAATGTCAAGAGCCAAGTTCATTTTGCCTTCTTCTCCTTCAAACATTGGAGATTGGGGCAAAGCTTCCATTAGTAGTCTTAGAAATTCTCTTCTTGGTCCACCTAAGTCAACAGCCTCTTCAGGTACTCCCATATCATCAGAAAACCTGACAGAAATAGTGTGACATGGATCGTATGTCCCTCGTTTAAAACCTCTGATGGCTCCATCCAGGACTGTGGATCTGTTAATGTTAAACTTGCTTTTCTTCTGATGGTTTATTTTTGTTGCAAGATCCTGCAAAATGTCACTCGCTGGCATCAAACATCCTGTGGTCCTTTTGAAACAAACAAGATAAATATAAGTTTGAATACATAAATGTCACATACAACTTATAGTATATTAGTAAGTATTTAATATTGTGAAATGTAAAGAAGTTGATATAAAATGATTTATAATATCATAATTTTGGACACAAAAAGCTCTACAGCGCAGAGGAATAAAATATATAAGGCTTTGGATACAGGTACAGTATTTGTAATCAGAAATTAGTTAATTGTTGGGTTGGCTCTGCATAAAACATTTGCATCATGTACTAACTTTTCACTCTCCAGGCTTGCTATTATAGCCAGGTTCAATTCCTCATCGTCAGAAGACGTTTAGAGGGCAGCCATTACTGAAAGGTAGTTCTCATAGTTTGCTGATTGATGGTGTGTTGAGGTATAGGCAGAACAATGACTTGCTGGAAGGCTGCTCTGGTAGGGTGAAGTTGAGATATCTTCGCAAGTCAGGACCAGAGTTGGATCAACTGTAGTTACTCCTCTTAATGATGAGGTGAAAGCTGACTGGTAGAAGGGCAGCTCTCCAGTGGACATACTGGCACCGGAGCAGAAGAACTGCTTGCTGAAATGCTGCTGCGGTTGGGAGATATACTGCTTTGGGAGGTCAAGAAGAAGTTTGAGTAAATATCCCTCCACACCCAAGTGAAGAGGGTAAAGGTTGAACTCCGAAGCACAGTTTGGTGGGGACACAGTCATTGGACTGGTGAAGTTCTCTGAAGATGCATATGAGGGTCTATCTTGTGGTAGAGATGAGGAGCGTAGCTGCCTTGCTGAACCAGTGATTTCCTCACAATTGTTGTCGCCACTGCTATAGCCTGCAATATCATCCTTGGAAAGACATGAGAAACATATCAGCATATATTTCAGATTTACTAAATGTCTACTGTAAACTGAATAGTACCTGGAAACACCAGATCTATATTTATTATACTTCTAAGAATGACTTTATATGGTTTGACATGATACACTAATGAAAATATACTAAAGGTCAGAGCTAACTGACAAGATTTGACCTTAATGCATGCATGTGTATGCACCACTTATTGGTTATTATTACAGTGGGTTTAATATTATTCTGCAATTGAATTCAATTATTTAACATACCAGAATTGGCTTTGATGGTCTGATGTATAGGGCTTTTGATCTATATATTTTATGTATGAGATTTGCATCCAACTTCTGTCCGGCACGCAGTTTAGGTGAAGTCAGTCTGTTGCCACATGCCATCAGAAACTCCAAGCTGAAAACAGCAGGTAAAATTGTAAAAGTTTCAAGAAAAAAATAGGCCCAAACAAACCTTTTTGCACAAGACAGTGAAACTGATCAGTCATGTTCCATTTCCTCTTTTGAGATGGACACAACCGAATTTATAATAAATAAAAGAATAATTCATGCCAGAATAATTCATGGCACTGCTAATTTCAGTTAGTCATTTATAACCACAGTTTGGACATAATAAAAACAAATATTAGTCCTTACCTTACAAAGAGAATTTCTCCAAAGGCATCCCTATTTGTTCAGTGACAGACAGTGCTCTGTCCCTGTTCATGTAACTGTTGCTTTGTGCAATGCCTGACGACAGCACTGCTCAATGGTTTTGGAAGAAGGATGACATCTTTGTTAAAAGTATCGTGATAATGTGATTTGGCCCTACAAAACAAAGCAGACATGTTATTTTTGGATCCTTTAACATTGCACTAATACTAGTACATACTATTATTTGATTCATTAATAACAAGCTGATGGATAAACAACAACGAGACATAGAAGGCTGCCCAAACAGCAGACTGCAATAAAACTACTTTAAATTAGGCATTGTCAATATCTTTACAGGGTTACATTAGTTAAATTAGTAACCCTCTACTGTCATTTAGGAATGAAAAAAATGTTCTGTATTTCTGGTCTACATTCCATTAAACATACTGCATGTTCTGACAATATTTTGATATGGACTGACTGAACCTGCTACTGCTGACAACTCTTCACTTTAGCCACGCAAGCTAGAATTAACATCAGCTCCACAGTTTGACACAAACTAATGGCTGACTAAAATGGCCGATATCATATGGCCAGACTCTGGCTCAAATTTTCAACTGCCATAACAGGACTAAATTTAAATTCCAGAACACTCAAAATACCAAAAGTTGCAGTTAGCAGTTTTGGTTATCGTCAACATTGGTTGATTATGCTGTTAAAAGATATATTATAATCTACTGAAAGATAAAATATGATGGAGCTGGGAGAGTGTCAGCCATGTCTCTCCTCACCTGCTCTATAATGCTCTATAATCTTACACATACCTTGATTTGCCCTTAGTTCAACTTAACGTTAAGTTGAACTATTAACTGAAAATGATAATACCTTAACCACAGCTGTCGTTAGGTTATGTAGCTACCGCTAACGTTAGACACATTATTATGAGATTACCAACTTAACCTAAGAGTGACACAGAGAATCATTTACACCCATTTTATACAAACGTTACTCAAAAGTACAAAACAGCCTTCGATGTTTTCTGTCATTTGAAGATTGTTTAATTGTCTTTATTGTTTTTACTACGGACATTTACGGGTTTTGCGAACATGTATTAACATACACATTGACTGCAGCCAAATTAGCAAACGAGCATTTGGGATTTACTACTTCCAGTTAAGTTACCATGTAACGCTACGTTTTTCTTACCTTTTCCTTTTCCGGGAGCCCCAGTTGCCAAAGTGTAGCTGTGTCTCATATCGTAAAGACTGCGACAGTCCTCCAGGTCGTCCTTGTGTAGCGCTAACGTTAGCTGCTTGGGCTGCGGAAGCGACTTGGGAGTTTCAAGGTCTGAAAAGTTCTCTCGTCTCATTTTCCGCCGCGCTGTGAGTAACGTTAGGTCCTGATGAGCTTGTCCTCCGCTGCTCAAGGGACGAGGACAACGATGTGACTGTTTCAGATGATGATAAAATAGTTCTTAATACCCCCAATGGCTTGCTGCAGTGCACGGGTCTCCTCTCTCCCTTCCATGTTAATCATGACCTGCACATGACCTCGCGCCAACTTATCAGCCAATCACAGCGCGATAAAATGGCCTGCCTTCCGTTTCCACTATTGTCCTTCCGTTTCATGTATACTTTGTCTCACACACGCATATATTCTTCTCACACATACATATATTCTTCTCACACACACATATATTTTCCTCTTACATACATATATAAAAATATATGAATGTGTGAGTGAAAATATATGAATGTGTGAGTGAAAATATATGAATGTGTGAGTGAAATATATGAATGTGAGAGTAAAAATATATGAATGTGTATGTGAAAATATATGAATGTGTGAGTGAAAATATATGTATTTGAGAGGGAAAATATATGAATGTGAAAGAAGAATATATGTATGTGAGAGGGAATATATATGTATGTGAAAGAAGAATATATGTATGTGAGAGGGAATATATGTGTATGTGAAAGAAGAATATATGTATGTGAGAGGGAATATATATGTATGTGAAAGAAGAATATATGTATGTGAGAGGGCCAGAATGAATAATGTCTTGTACGGCCCCTCATACATTCGTTTTACCTCATAGAGCGTCTTGTACATGCAGTTACTCTTTATCTATGTTCATCCACTCCTGCCCTCTGGGCTTTATTATACTTTTCTTATATTGTACTTCTCTTGCTTTTTATACAAATTTTGTAATAAAGGGACAGTTTTTCTATATACCAAACAAACATGGAAACATGGTGGTTCAACATGGCAGCCTTTGTAGAAGAGGACCTCTGTGAATAAAAACGTCTCCCACCTGGAGAAGCCATTCTGGGCTACTGTAGAAACACGGCGAACTCCATGGAAGAAGATCCACTCCCTCTGTAGATAAAAACTAATAATATCTAATGTAACAAAAACACGATTCTTATTTCCAGGTAATTACACGCTAATGCAAACATACCTTTGAATATTATATTTAGGGGTGCACGATAATTTTCGGGCCGATAACAGGAAATTATTACATCATTCAGATAAGTCCGATATCATGACGAATAGCCCCGATAACATAAATAATTTTGTCAGCACGGCAGTGCCCCGCTCTCACTATGAGACCTGAATGGCCTGCAGTGAATCCTGCGTTCAAGTGACGTTGGCATAATCAGAAAAACTCTTTCTGACTGGGAAAATTCAAGAATACCCCCTCATCGGAAAAAAACTTGTTAACTCTGTCATAATTTTGGTAGTTGCTGACTTGAATTGATATCCACAGTATTTTTCCACATGTTGCACATAAACAATAGAAACATGAACTTAATAAGGCCGAAAGAACTACCAAATGTGGGAACAGGGAATTTCCGTTACACCGTGAATGCAGCACAGCGTGCTTACGTTTGGAAACAGACAACACGGCGTCCACACTTTTACGAAGTTACTGAAGAAGACAGGTCGCTTGTTATTTGTAACAAACTAGTGCAGTGCCCGTAGGAAGTATGTATCGCTATAGAAAAGTGGGAGGTTAAGTAGCTTTTTCATGGATGGCCAAATGAGGTTGCGTTTGAAGGTGTAGCAGCTAGCTACAGACGAACATCCACAGATTCCGATTCCAGTTTGTTGTCCTCGCGTATCCGGATCTCCTCAGACCGGAACAGACTCGGTCCGGACTCGTTCAGTGTCAGTAATCCACAACAGTCCGTTTAGATGCACAGAACGGGCCCAAACAGCCGGCAAAACCCGCTGCAGGTATAACATTAGATCAGCCTGTTTCTTAAGGTGTGTCGTTGGGGTGGGCCCTGGTGGCTATGGTTGACAATTCTCTCTCTCTCTCTCTCTCTCTCTCTCTCTCTCTCTCTCTCTCTCTCAAACAGCTGAACCTCATTTACTTTAGTTAAAAGGTATTCATTTGAATGGAACCATTAGCCAAAATCATTCAAACTTAATTTTTGTTACTATGGAATGCACTTTTTCAGTTTGTTTACACAGACAAGTGTAACTTGTGTCATTATGCACATTTTATTTATTGTTATTGAGGAATGCATTTTTCAGATTGCGTTTACATAGAAATGTTTAAATCTAACTTGTGTCAGTGCATCAATTTTCCATATATATTTATTTTTTTGAACTTCTGGAATACACTTTTTCAGTTTGTAATCCTGCTGCATGTATTTGCATCAGTTCAAGGGGCCTTTTTTTTGAAATAATGGAATGATGATGATGTATGATGATGATAATGAATAAATAACATTTAAATTTAAACATTTAAAAACAAAAGACAAACAAAAAAATGTTTTTGGGTTTGTTCATTGTATTAATGTCATGATCTTAGGTCATGATCATATATATTATGTATATGTGTGTGTTATCAGTTATCGGTATCGGCCTTTAGGAGCTGAAAGTTATCGGTTATCGGTATCGGTTTAAAAAAAAAAGTTAGCGTGCATCCCTAATTATATTCCATTTCTGGCAATAGCTTCTCCTAAATGGACCTTTAATACAGTAAATGGTAAATGGACCTGTACTTGTATAGCGCTTTTCTAGTCTTCCAACCACTCAAAGCGCTTTTACAATACATGTCAACACAAGTATAATTATAATTCTATATATTAGTCTGGTTTACACATAGGCTACTGACTGTTGACTCTATTGCTATAAATCACACCACTGTCACTTTACCTTGTAATATTGTCTCGCCGCTATAGTTCTACTTTAATTCTTTTCTTATTTAAGTTGTGTATACCTATTATTATTTAAATCTTTTACTGTCTGTATCTGTACTTATTGCTGTCCTTGCGCTGCTGTAATAACCACATATCCTTGCTGAGGATCAGTGAAGGTTTATTTTGTCTTTTTTTTTTGTTTAAGACGGTTCATTTGTCTTTACAGTCTTTACAGTCACCTGTAATAATGACATGACATCATTATGTCCATGTGGAACTTCAAGGAATTAGGTCAGTGAGAAGCTCAAAATGGTTTCAGCTCTTTCTAAATGTGCGATGAGCTCAGTAACTCAATTACTGTCTGTGTTATCACAAGGTATTCCCACTGCTTTTAATAAACCTTGCTTTGTGCTTCTAACAATAGGCCCAGGGCTAAGTAAACATACAGTATCAGTGTGCCTGAGATCTTCTGAGGTGTGATGACTGAACAGCTTAGTTCTTGCCTTTGTTTTTCCCTGACAGTATCTGAGCCGACAGCTATGTAAAGGACTGACCTGTGAAATGTTCATTTAACTCTAAGAAGAAGACTAAACTTTCAGTTCTTATAGTTGTCTTATAGTTGTTCTTTTTCCACATTACCTTAATACATTTTAAATGTTGTAGTAAGTGTACTATTTTAGGGCATTATGGTGTTTCTTTTTTACTTGACACATATAGTAGAAAATCCTTGTGTTCTGTAATCTGCTACATTTAATAGTATAAGAGTCAGCCCCTCACTACTGATCTAAATCATACGTTCATCGTTTCAAAACAACTGTCATTTTTCAAACTCGAACTTTTAAGTTTTAAAATAAACAAAAAAAAAGTTTTGCCAACCTATAACCTTTTGTTGAGATAACTTTTTCTTTAGAAAAAGTACCTATCAAAAGTGGTCCAAGGAAGGAAAAGAACCGGAGACAGGGTCATGGGGGGCCAAGGCTCATTGATGCACGTGGGGAGTGAAGGCTGGCCAGTGTGGTCTGATCCAACAGACGAGCTACTGTAGCTCAAATTGCTGAAACAGTTAATGCTGGTTCTGATAGAAAGGTGTCAGAACACACAATGCATCAAGGTTTGTTGGTATGGGGCTGCAGAACATTCTGACCACCAGGGTGCCCAGCTGCTCAGAATGATCAGTGTATACACGTATATATGGAGTCCCCTATGTTGAACCGCTATGTTTCTAAAGTATCCCAGAACTGAAAAACCAAACTCTGGCTGTAGATAGAGCTGCAACAATTATTTGATTAATTGATTAGTTTGCAACTGTTTAATTAATCACCAACTAATTTGATAATTGACGCAGGGTGTGAACTACAGGGGAACCAGGGGCAGCTTAATGGACATGGAAAACATGATTTGTGAAATTTTGTGTGGTCCCTAAAATATTGACAATATGCCATTGTTGCCATGTATTTCTCCCCTTTCTCTCCCTGGTTCGCACACTGAATTGATGGTGTCATTTTGTTAAGGAAAAATGTCACAATTCTCTGACTTCAGCTTCTCACATTTGAGGATGACACCTTGGGCTCTGGGAAACACTGACTAACATTTTTCACCATTTTCTGACAATTTATTAATTAATTGATTAGGGTCTGTTTCTCCTACATGTTTAAAATGAAGCACCTGTTGAGGTCTGAGTGATCCAAATACCATGAACTCCCAGTATATAGGATTGGAAAAAAATTTGAATTGTTGTTGTAGTTTTCCCTACACTAGATTCTAAAGAGCCAGAATATACTGACAGCATCCTTAAGGCAGGTTTCAAAACTCTCCTGGTTCATTTTTCATATTCTACTCAAATTAATTGGGGAAGGTAAGAAATCAACCTAACCACATTGCATTCTAAATTAAGATAAAGACACAGAACTCCTGGTATGGTCGTTTAAGATGCTGTGCTGTTCAAACCGAATAGTGTATGTGGATATGGTGAGTGCCATGACGGATTATGTTTGGTATTTTCCACAATAATTTATGCCTCTTTCGTCATTGATGTCTTTGTTTCGCTCTCATAAATTCCAGGAAATACAATCCAAAGTGGTGAATGTGGTATGCAAACAGAGAGGCGGGGACGGGATGTTAACCTCATTCTTAACATTTATAAAGAAGGAATTCAAATTTTTCAAACTCCCCTTTTCCAGGACCCCATAGTGAAACATAAGAGGACTAAAAAGAAAAAATAAGAAACAGCACAGGTAAACTATGTCAAGAATATGTGGGAATAAGGTGCACACTGTCCAGTTTGTGGTCCGGAATATAACACATACACTGGTCAAAAATGAACTATGACATAATGCTCTCTCCTGCACTGGAAAAAGGGCCCAGACCATGAGGTCCAATGGAATAATCACTCCCCAATCCAATCCAGATGTGCTTTTATTATTACTATCAGCTCCAGAGGTATTAATTCAAGAGAACAGAGGCCATTTGGAGAGACACATGGTTTCCCTTATCCACGACTATTCTCCCCGCCTGTATCATTTTGGGCCAAAACACACAGGCTCAGAGTCGTCTCTAAACATGACTGACTCTGGCGATCTCTCTGAAGTCCAGGTTCTCAGGAACATGATGAACTCTGATAATATTATGGAACCTCTGGCCCTGCATGGCTCTCTCACGACAGGCCAAGTGATACATCATTGAGTCCAAGCAGGAACACAGGACTGACAGAGAGGAAGAGGATAGACCATTCAAGTACAACTTCAGCATTGGTACTAGGAAAATGTCTTATCACAATTATCTTGGTCAAAATAATTGCAATGCATGATAGTGTCCTGATTATCATGAAACTACTGGAATCCTTTTACCTTATATTTAGTTAAAAATACACACTTATTGCATCAGAGACAGGAACCTCATCTCCCTGTTCTATATTTTGGAATCAATTTCCATACATCCTGTTTTTTTTTTTCATAATAGAGATACAACAGGCAAGCCGAGCCTTCAGCCATGATGACAGGCTTAGGATTTTGAACTGACTGGAAAGATGTAGACTCCCCCTTGTCCCTTTGTTCAAAATGAATCAGGAAATCAATATGGGACTGTGTCCTGGAGAGCCAGACAGCTTTTTCAAGTTAAGCTGTGAGAGAACGTTCATCATTATCACGATAATTAAAATTCACCACAATAAATGTATCTGAGTGTTTTTATCACGATACGCGATAATATTGTATATCATCCCATCCCTAATGTATACTTTAATAGCTGTGTTGGCATTTTGAGCTAGCTGCTCTATCTAATGTGTACAGAGGTAATACTGAAACGACAAAAAGCAGTGAACTGCTGCCACAATGAGGAATGATTTTATTTATTGGGATGCCATTAATGAACAATTTTTAGTAATTAAACATTATACCAGTATTTTCTATAATACAAACAAGTTTTAGCTTTATGCCACAATTGACATGCCAGACTCTGAACAATGGACTGTCTGATACTGTAAAGCTACCAAATGGTTGCACACCCCAACTGGATCTGACACAGAAAGTCATCTGAAATACATACAAATAAAAAATGTAGGTTATATAAAATGCTACTTTGCACACAAGGTACATATATCTCATAATTTAAAACAGGTACAGTGTAATAAATTTGCTGATTATAACAGTTTTGTAAAACGACAAATATTCATGGGACAGGATGAATGATTAGTTTTTATGCATCTGTCTGTGATAATTTTTGTAATATTACGTAAATGAAAGAAGGCAGTCCTAGAGGTCTGCTTCATGTGGGGATTAAATGACAAATCCTGATCAAAGATAACTCCAAGATTCCTGACAGTGGTGCTAGAGGCCAAGGTAATGCCATCTAGAGTAACTATATCTTTAGACAGTGAGTCTGTAAGGTTTTTGGGGCCAAGTACAAGAATTTCGTTTTTTTTCTGAGTTTAACATCAGAAAATTGCAGCTCATCCAGGATTTTATGTCCTTAACACATGTTTGTAATTTAGATAATTGATTAATTTCATCGGGCTTGATTGATAGATATAACTGCGTATCATCTGCATAACAGTGAAAGTTAATTGAGTGATTCCTAAAGGGGTTTATAAAGAAAAAAATTTTGGTCCAAAAAAAAACAAAAATTTTTTTAAAAAATTAAAAAAAAAAAAAAAAAAAAAAAAATAATTTGATGCTTCTTTTTTGTAACCAAAAAAGACCTGTCCCTCTGTCCTCGCATTAATTATCGAGGGCTTAACGACATCACCATTAAGAATAAGTACCCTCTCCCTCTCCCTCTCATTGATCTGGCTTTTGAACCCCTTATTAAGGCTACAGTGTTCACGAAATTAGACCTCCGGAACGCGTACCATCTTGTCAGGATCAGAGAGGGAGACGAGTGGGAAACTGCCTTTAACACCCCCTTAGGCCACTTCGAATAGGAGGAACACGTTCAGCATGTCCAGCAGGTACTCCAGAGACTCTTTGAGAACAAGCTCTATGTTAAGGCCGAGAAATGCAAGTTTAACGTGACATCCGTGACTTTCCTGGGGTTTATTATCGAGCAGGGGCAGGTTAAAGCAGATCCTGCCAAGATTCAGGCCGTGGCTGATTGGCCTAGACCAGCCACTCGCAAACAATTGCAGCGCTTCCTGGGGTTTGCTAACTTTTACCATCGCTTTATTAGAAACTATAGCAAGGTAGCAGCCCCCCTGACTAAGCTCACCTCAGTGAAAGCCCCGTTCGCCTGGCCCCCTGAAGCAGAAACGGCTTTTCTAGCCCTGAAAGAGCTGTTTACTTCTGCCCCGGTGCTGCATAATCCAGACCCCTCCCTCCAGTTCATGGTGGAGGTGGATGCCTCGGGCACTGGCATTGGGGCAGTACTCTCCCAGCGATTCCCCAAGGACCACAAGCTGCACCCTTGTGCTTTCCTCTCCAGATGCCTGTCCCCTGCGGAGAGGAACCACTATGTTGGGAATCGAGAGCTGCTGGCGGTGGTGGTAGCCCTTCAGGAGTGGAGGCATTGGCTGGAGGGCGCTGCCTTCCTGTTCGTCGTGTGGACGGATCATAAAAACCTGGCGTACCTCCGCTCAGCTAAAAGGCTCAACTCCCGCCAGGCCTGGTGGGCTTTATTCCTGGATCGTTTTGTTTTCACCCTCACCTACCGACCTGGGTCCCGCAATGCCAAGCTTGATGCTCTATCACGCCAAGCTGACCCAGAGATGCCAGAGACTGAACCAGAGACCATCCTCCCAGCTTCTCGTGTGGTGGCAGCAGTAAATTGGCGAATAGAGGTGCTGGTGAAGCAGGCACATTTCTTCCATGGATTGAATATGCACATAACTCCCTCACCTGCGCTGCCACAGGTATGTCCCCGTTCATGACGACTTATGGTTTTCAACCTCCTTTGTTCCCCTCTCAGGAAGGGGAGGTGGTGGTCCTGTCAGTTCAGGACCACCTGTGCCATTGCCGCCGGATTTGGACTGAGGCTCGTGCCGCCCTGCTATGGACAACGGCTAGAAACCAACGCCTGGCGGACCGCCACCAACTCCCTGCCCCGGATTACACCCCTGGTCAGAAGGTATGGCTGTCTTCTCGAGACCTGCCTTCGCAGGTAGAGTCTCGAAAGCTGGCTCCGAGATTTATTGGACCTTTTGAAGTGGACAAGATCATAAATCCTGTGGCTGTGAGATTAAAGCTCCCTACGTCGTTACATGTGCATCCTGTGTTTCACGTATCACTCCTGAAGCCGGTCTCCTCCAGCCCTCTGAGCCCTCCGGCCGACCCCCCTCCGCCCCCCCGGCTCATCGACGACCACCCAGCCTACACAGTTCGCCAGATCGTGGACGTCCGACGGCGGGGCCAGGGTTTCCAGTATCTGGTGGATTGGAAAGGGTACGGACCGGAGGAGCGCTCTTGGGTTCCCCGGGGCTTCATCCTGGACTCCTCTCGTCTGTCTGACTTCTACCGATCCCATCCTGACAAGCCCGGTAGGCCGCCAGGAGGCGTCCGTTCAGGGGGGGGGGGGGGCTACTGTCATGGCTCTGCTCCCTTTGCTCCTCCTCCTTCCCTGTGTGTGTCTGAGGGTGCGGCCTCCACTCACCTCACCTGTGCGCTGCCTCACCTGCCTTCAAGAACCCCGGTCATCCTTTCATTCGTCGCC
Source organism: Dicentrarchus labrax (assembly GCF_905237075.1). Taxonomy (NCBI): domain Eukaryota; kingdom Metazoa; phylum Chordata; class Actinopteri; family Moronidae; genus Dicentrarchus; species Dicentrarchus labrax. The sequence continues at coordinate 25,519,243 of NW_026136702.1, forward strand.
AGATTGTTGTTCAGCCAACTTTGTGGTAACTTTTGTGGTCCCTTTCAGTGCTTAGCTTACTACTAAGTCTACTTGTGATTTTCCTGCGCCTGCTCCTCAGTTAACCTTTTCTCTCCTGTGCTCCAGGGTCCCTCTTGTGCAGTGCAGTTTCCTGAGTCAGCTCACCTGTGCCTCCGTGATTCCAGTGTCTTTTGCCATTTCACCTGCCTGTACCTGCTCTGGCCGCCCCTCGTCCCTCCCTGTGTGTGCGTGTGGAATAAAGCTCCATTAAACCGCCCATCCTGTCCGAGTGTCTGCTCCTGGGTCTGGTCAAAACACTAGCCGTGATAAGCAGGCAAACATTAAAATGCAATTTGCAGCAATGAGCCGATTTCAGAATGTTATCGGAGCGATCGACAACACTCACATTGCCAGCATTGATAAATGTTGTGGCATGGTGGCCTGGCTCTACTCACTCATCCTGCGAAGTACTAGTGTCCCTCGTGCTGAACTTTCCAGTTTCCATATTACAATATATCAAAATAAAATGGCATTACATTGCATATATCAGTGAGTCGAGTCTGCTTATTGTGGTTATATTGGATAGAAACATTGACATGTATAGTTTGTAACTGTCTGTTAATTCAGCTGCAAGGTATGAGTTAATATTTGTTTCATGTACCAGGAATAACACACACGTCAGAGTCACACTCACATGGCAGGATGCCAGAGATGAGGGTTTCACCAATTATTCCAGCCACCCTTTCTTTCTGTGGTGTGAGTGCTGGCTGTCCTGAGCCCCCACCTGTAGTAGCCACACTCTGCCGATGTGCCATCACTCATCCATGGGACTCTCAATTGTCAAGTTAGTAAATGAGCAGAGAAGTCTAAATAGTACTGGATAAATGGTCGAAAAATTATCTAAAATGAACAAATTAAATTGAACATGATTGGTGGTGATGAAGGGGAATTGGAGTTCATCAGGACTATGGGGGTACATCTGAAACAAAGGTTGGGAACCACTGAGCTCAATCATTGGGGAACACTGTCTGTCTCTTGAAGAGCTTCCAGGCAAACATGTTTTTCACTGACCCTGTATAGGCACAGTGTAGTGTGTTTTCCCTTGTGAGTGCCCTGACCACATTCCTGTTTTTGTTGGCACAAGCACTCGTATGCATATTTCATTATCTGTGTTACTACAACTACCCCAGCTGGTGTCACTGTATCGGTGGGTTTCCGCCCAATTGGGCTGCTTTTGATTATGCTGGATGGGTAGAAAAGTAGCTGATAGATGAAATTTGGGCTGCTTTGTCAATGTTTGGCAGGTAACCCTAACCCCGCTCCTCTTCTGCCTTAGAGGTTTTGTTGGCGCTTTGATTACTGGGTACATCTAAAAAAATATCTATTAATTACCATGGTTAATATGTATATCTCAGACGTGGTATCTTGTGAATTGGTTCTTCTGACTTTCTGACTGCTGTAGCGCTCACTGGCTCTCTCAGGCTGGCTCTGTCCTGTGCTGGCAGGTCCGGGGCTGCTAGTTTGTTGGCTGTTTGAAAGTTGGCTCTGACTGCTGAGCTTCAATGCTTACTTTAGCATTGGGACATACTGTCGGACCTATTTTTATTTGACAAAATTCGACCTGTGTTTGACTTTTTTCTACTAAATGTTACAAAAAAATTAATTTAACCATTATGTCCCTAACTTGGCTATTAATATATCACAAAGCTACAGTTGATATCTATGGTCTGGTCTGATTGAAGGCTGCTTTTGGATATGCAAAAAGTAAATACAGAGGGGCCAACCTTGTCTTCTAGAGAAATTACATTTGAATATTACTAAATTATTTTCATAATTATGTGTTTAAAGACAATTTTTTAAAAAACACTGCATTTATATAACACGGTGGAGTTGCAAGGAGGGGGTTTGGGTGAGTGGTTGGCGTGCAAAGTGCAGGGCTGTCAAACCACTGTCCAGAGCTTGAGTGCTACTTAAGTTCAGTCAGACAACTCATGTTTGAAATGTTTATTACAGCAGTATAGCATATTTAGATTTTGGCGTCTAGGCTCCGACCTCATCACTCCCCGCAGATATGTTTATATAGAGATATTGGGGAGTGATGAAGAAATACCTTAAACCCCTATCCGGAGCCTACAGGTGGGTGCTGGGGTGGTGGTGAGGCTTACGGCACAGTAGGCAGCAATAGCTTACAGAGCAGCAGCGGCAATATGGATGCAGGGCAACAGCGACATTGACAGAGCAGAGGGAGAGCTGGGAAATTTTGCAGTTTAAATAGACCGCCAGATTGGAAGGGTGCGCTTGGTTAGTGATTATGGAGTGAGGCATGTCATGTGTCAGGTTAGGGTAAGATCTTGATTTTAGTTAAATGTCCATAAAACACACAATTGTGTCTCAAGCAAGAGCATTTCCATACTTTTTTGACTCGGCCAAGTGGATCACTGACTTATGCAGGGGTGGCATGAAGTATGTGTCTCAGCTTTCAAGTCATTCCCAATTTATGAAATTCCAACACTGTGTACGGAATCCAGTATGCAGAAATATTCAAATACACTAGGTGAAAATAACACATTTATACCACATGCAAAAAACTGCACCTTTTTGCCTCAAAACAGCATAAGTATTAATAAAAGCGGGCATGTCTGCAAAGGGAACCCATTTCAAGAGACCCCTTTGAAAATAGCCATAGCAGTTTTATACCCTGTCACCTGCTCTCTGTGGCCAATCAGGGAGAGTCTGTGTGATAAGTGCCACTTTGGCCCAGGGGACTTCAATCTACCCTAATTTGACAAAATAATCACATTTACTCTCTAATAGGCATAATTAAACATACATATTATTCAGTTAACATTATTAAGTTGAACCAGTAAACTTTCTTTCTTTAAAACTGACTGACATTACAGCAGAGAACAATACCCACAAGACAAATTAAAGGGAAGGTAAACTTCTTCTTAAAGGGTCAAGCAGGTCAGGGAACACAGAGAACCTGTGTGAGCACAAATACTGAACACAAGTCAACAAGCATGTTTCAAACATTACAACGTCACAGCTCATAAATGTGGTTCAAATGAGCGAAAGGAATGTGCACCTTTCTTTCAGCATACATACCAACATTTACTTTAAAAAATTCAACTTTGGGAATGGAGAAATAGTCGGCTCCATGACATGTATTTTAGTGGAAAACAAATTAAATACATTGTTTAAGGATTTGTTGAATATCAAAATTTTTGCAACAACATTTCCCTGTTAAGTTAATATGTCATTTACTTTGCATTATATTTCCCTCTAAACATATTTGCTGTTGCAAAAGAGGCTTAATTTCTCCAATCGCTCCCAAAAATAATCATTGGATCAGATCACTAAGTTAACATTCTCAAACCCCACGTTTCAGTGTTTACAACTTTGTTGTAGCCTATTTGGAAAAAAGTGATTCTGCCTTTAATCTTTAAAACAACAGGAAGAACCAATAAAGTCAAATTGGTCTATTTATGTGGTGGCACACTGCTACAGAATAACGCAGGAAAGTGATACTCATTAGTTGCAGCTGTGCCATTCAGGTCAGAAATGGTTAGTAATCCTTGAACAACATGGCAAGAAACACTTCTAGTTTCCTGATAATATTTATTTTATCAGTTCTTGTGCGTTAAGAGTAAAGAGAGAGATTCAATATGGTAGTTGTATGTGAGGTCCGTCCACTGTGATAGAGGCAGACTGAAAGGACACTGATCGGCAATGACACAACATGATGGTTTTCCTTGCTGGCCTTAGGATTTTGGCTCATAATAGCTAAAAATCAATCCGATATTCTTATTTTATGGTATTACATTGGCAAAGACCTCAGGCTGGGGGTTTGACGCAAGGCCAAAGTACCCGGCTGGGTATATAGTAAAATATAAATAAAAAGATCATCACATCTGGCAGGGAATAGCCATCCATAACCAAGCCCTTTTTCTGTCAGTAATCTAGTTTTGTGTTTGCATTTAGACTTGCAGTTATACTGATGATACAACATACAACAGTTTGCTGAACACAAGTACAAGGACATCAGACAGCGAGATAGAGGGAGGGAGATCATTTACGGTAACTTATAGTGACCTAGCTGAGAGCAGTATGTGGGTGTGTCTGAATTCCACCACTCTGCTTTGTTTCTCTAGTTAGAGAAAGAAAAACAAGGGAATAATGTTTCAAATAATACCAAGCCGGGCGATATCCAATGAAGGGTCAATATTTGACAGGAATGTGATGTTTAAATCACATAAGCCATGGAAATACAATACAGTCCACTGGTAAAAAGGAAGGTGTTCAGACAAATGGTTTTAGTCACTTCATGTAACTTTTCTAAAATAAAAAATAAAATTGTCTTAAAGGATTTCTTCACGTCCCGAGGATTGGATTTCCTCAGTGTGACTGAGACATGGCTGAGTGTTGGTGAATCCAGCGCTTTCACTGAACTTTTACCCCATGATTGCTGCTACTTTAACTCCCCGCGGACGTCGGGCCAAGGAGGAGGAATAGCGACCGTCTATAAGAGTCATTACAAATGTAAGCAGCTATTGCTGTCAATCCTCTTTCACCAGCTTTGAACTGAGCTTATTTGAGCTTGGTCGCTCTCACACAGTGTTGTGTGCTGTGGTCTATCGGCCTCCCAAATACAATAAGGACTTTTTAAATGACTTTTCTGATTTCCTGGCTGAAATCATGCCTAGATATGACCGTGTTCTTATTGTTGGGGATTTTAATGTTCATGTGTGTTGTCCAGATAAGCCAATGGCAAAGGGTTTTTTAAACCTCATTGATTCTTTTAATCTTGTGCAATCTGTGTCTGGACCCACACAGGAACACGGACACACACTTGATCTTGTCTTATCATATGGTTTGCCCATTTTTAAGCTAGAGATATGTGACGCAGTGTTTTCTGACCATATGCCTGTATTATTTGAGGCTGCTCTTGCCTGTCATACAGTTAAACCTTGCGCTGCTGCTCGACGCTGTCGCATTATTAACCCTTCCACTGCTGTTCAGTTCTCCGTTGCTTTCAATCAGAACTCCATCTTACCTGAGTCTGTGTGCAATACAGAGGTGCTTAGCTCATGGTTTCACTCCACCTGCCAAACTGTTTTAGACACTGTGGCTCCATTAAAATCCAGGCAGCCTAAAACTAAATCTGAGCCCTGGCTAAATGACACGACTCATGCGGTCAGACGTGAGTGCCGTAGAGCTGCGCGCAAGTGGAAGAAGGACAAACTGCAGGTGTCTTTTCAGATGTTAAGGGCCTGCTGGCGTCATTATCAGAAAACTGTGAAAGATGCTAAAAGAAAACATTTCTCGGATGTTATCCTGTCAAACTGTCAAAAGCCTCGTGTTTTGTTTAACACTATTGACTTACTTCTGAATGCCCCGCAGACTGCCTGTATGGAGGCGTCCCCTGCTGTGTGTGAAAACTTCCTTCACTTTTTTATTGATAAGGTCACTTCAATTAGGGCTCAAATCTCACCTTCAGCTTATGACCCCTCAATCTCTGTCCCCTGCTCTGCTGTCTTTGACCATTTTGAGCCTGTGACTTTTTCCTTTTTACAGGAGGCCCTCAGGTTCTCCAAATGATGCTGTCACCCCTCGACTATTTAGGAGGTTTTCCCCACTGTAGGACCATCTGTTATTACAGTCATAAATAGCAGTCTGACCGCTTATTTATCCCTGAAAATTTTAAACATGCAGTAGTACAACCTCTGATTAAAAAACCTGCTCTAGATCCTGCAGTTCTTGTTAATTTCAGGCCTATCTCCAAACTGCCTTTCCTTTCAAAAATCCTGGAGAAGTTGTGCACAGTCAATTAATGGCCTTTCTGGAAGAACATAATATCCTAGAGGTTTTCCAATCCGGTTTTAAAACCCTGCACAGCACCGAATCAGCTCTCTTAAGAGTTTTTAATGATATCTTTTTAGCTACTGACTCGGTGACTGTGTTATCCTTGTGCTTTTAGATTTAACTGCTGCATTTGACACAGTGGATCATGAAATATTGATCTCACGTTTGAAGCAGTGGTCCCACAGGGCTCAGTTCTTGCCCCTCTCCTTTTCTCTCTCTATTTGCTCCCACTTGGTTCCATACTTAGGCACAGCTTTTCATTCCACCGTTATGCAGACGACAGTCAGATTTATGTGCCTCTTAAAAAGAAAAATTATTACTCTGTCAGACTGCTACTTAAGTGTCTCGATGACATAAAGGCCTGGATGGCTCTGAACTTTTTCAATTTCAATGATAAAAAGATGGAAGTGATGGTTTTTGGTGGCACCACTGGGACACCCCTGTAGATCTGGGTTCCTCGGCCCAGTATATTAAACCTAGCATCACAAACCTAGGGGTTAAAGTGGACCCTGAGCTTAAGTTTGACAGTCAGATCAAGGCTGTTGTCAAATCAAGCTTTTTTCCATTTGAGGCAGCTGGCCAAAATAAAGCCAATTCTATCAAGGCAGCCCTTTGAGACGTTAATCGACGCCTTTGTTACCACTCAGCTGGATTACTGTAATGCACTGTGTGTAGGGGTTAGTGGGTCCTCCATCGCACGTCTCCAGATGGTACAGAATGCTGCTGCACGTCTTTTAACTGGCACACGTAAACATACATTTCCCCCATTTTAGCCTCACTCCACTGGCTGCCTGTTCAATTTAGGATCCATTTTAAAATTATTTTATTTGCTTTTAAATCCCTGAATTGTCTTGCCCCGCCCTACCTCTCTGAGCTTCTAAACCCTATATACCCGTCCACTCTCTCAGGTCATGTGATCAGCTGCTCCTGAGTGTGCCTAAAACTAAGTGGAAGCTCAGAGGGGACTGTGCCTTTGCTGTGTCTGCTCCTAAATTATGGAATGATCTGCCTCTGCACGTTAAACAGGCCTCTTCTCTGTCTGTTTTTAAAACCCGTCTTAAAACCCATCTCTTCTCTGTGGCCTTTGACACCTAGTAAGATGTCAACTTTATTTTCTTGATATAATTTCTTATTTCGATTGCTCTTCATTTTATTGTTGTATTTTATATGTAATTTTTGCACCTCATGTGAGCTGTTATGTCTTTTATTTATGATGTCTTATTTATTCTCCTGTGCAGCACTTTGGTTGTTTTAAGTGCTTAACAAATAAAGTTGGATTGGTTTGGATTGGATAATACATATTCTATCATTGTGGATTTGTGATTCATCTTCATGGTAAATTTCCTGAGTAACATATTAACCTCCACTGCTCACTTTCTAATTTTTAAGGCAAAGGGAACAAATGTTAACTCCTTGAATGTTCTAATTATTATAGCCCGTGTTATATTTTATTATTTTCTTCATTTTATATTTAATAAATTAAGGTTCTAAAGAAAATTATGATTATGATTATTATATTGAATACATATTGTTTGTTTATAACTAATTCAATTCAATTCAATTTTATTTGTATAGAGCCAATTCATAACAGAAGTTATCTCGGGACACTTTTCAAATAGAGCAGGGCTAGGCCGAACTCTTTATAACATTATTTACAGAGACCCAACAGTACCACCATGAGCAAGCACTTGGCGACAAGGGCAAGGAAAAACTGCCTGTTAAAAGGCAGAAACCTAGGACAGATCCTTCGGCTCTAGGTGGGTGGTCGTCTGTCTCGACCAGCTGGGGTGAAAGAGAGAGAGAGAGAGAGAGAGAGAGACAGACAGATAGACAGACAGACAGACGTGCACAGCAACAACAGTAGCAACAACTTCACTAATAGTAGTGACTGATGATGATGAACATGACAACAGCAACGATGGGGGACAATGAGCAGTGACAACAGCAACAACAGTAACCGTATCTATAATAATACTTTATAATAATAAAAACACTAATATCAGTGATATTGGCAAGTGTAGTCAAGCAGGACCATGGCAGGAGGCTCCACCAGGATCCATGAGAACCTGCGAGACGAGAAAGCACAAGAACACCGGGGAAGAAGTTAAGTTAGTAACATGCATTAATGGGACATGAATGAGTGCAGAAAGAGAGAAAGAGAGAGGAAGAGAGGAGCACAGTGCATCATGGGAAATCCCCCGATAGTCTAGGCCTATAGCAGCATAACTAAGGGATGGTTCAGGACTCACCTGATCCAGCCCTAACTATAAGCTTTATCAAAGAGGACTGTCTTAAGCCGACTCTTGAATGTGGAGAGGGTGTCTGCCTCCCGAACCTCAACTGGAAGCTGGTTCCACAGGAGAGGAGCTTGGTAACTGAAAGCTCTGGCTCCTGTTCTACTTTTTGAGACTATAAGAACCACAAGTAGCCCAGCATTCAGAGAACGTAGTGTTCTAGTGGGGTAATAGGGTACTATGAGCTCTTTAAGATATGAAGGGGCCTGACCATGAAGAGCTTTATAGGTGAGGAGGAGAATTTTAAATTCTATTCTAAATTCTGCAGGGAGCCAGTGCAGAGAAGCTAGTACAGGAGAGATGTGATCTCTTTGTCTAGTTCCTGTCAGTACTCGTGCTGCAGCGTTTTGAATTAATTGGAGCGTTTTAATGGACTTATTGGGGCAGCCTAATAATAAAGAATTGCAGTAATCCAGCCTAGAAGTAACAAATGCATGGATTAGTTTTTCTGCATCCGTCTGTGATAGGATGTGTCTAATTTTTGTAATATTACGTAAATGAAAGAAGGCAGTCCTAGAGGTCTGCTTCATGTGGGACTTAAATGACAAATCCTGATCAAAGATAACTCCAAGATTCCTGACAGTGGTGCTAGAGGCCAAGGTAATGCCATCTAGAGTAACTATATCTTTAGACAGTGAGTCTCTAAGATTTTTGGGGCCAAGTACAAGAATTTAGTTTTTTTAAGTTTAACATCAGAAAATTGCAGCTCATCCAGGATTTTATGTCCTTAAGACATGTTGGTAATTTACATAATTGATTAATTTCATCGGGCTTGATTGATAGATATAACTGCGTATCATCTGCATAACAGTGGAAGTTAATGGAGTGATTCCTAATAATTTTGCCTAAAGGGAGCATATATAAAGTAAATAGTATTGGTCCAAGTAAAGAACCTTGTGGAACTCCATGACTAACGGTAGTATTTATTGAAGATTCATCGTTAATGTACAAACTGAGAACTATCTGATAAATATGACTTAAACCAGCTTAGTATGGTTCCTTTAATGCCAATTTGATGCTCAAGTCTCTGTAAAAGAATATTATGGTCAATGTACAGAGACAAAGTCCATTGTCAGAAGCAATCAAAAGGTCATTATTAACTTTAACCAGAGCTGTCTCTGTGCTGTGATGAACTCTAAATCCTGACTGAAAATCCTCAAATAAACTATTGTTATGTAAAAAGTCACACAACTCTCTGGCGACTACTTTCTCCAGAATCTTAGAGAGGAAGGGGAGGTTAGAGATTGGTCTATAGTTGGCTAAAACCCCTGGGTCAAGAGTGGGCTTTTTAAGAAGGGGTTTAATTACAGCTACTTTAAAGGACTGTGATACATATCCTGATAATAAAGAAAGATTAATCATATCCACTAAAGAAGTGCCAATTAAGGGTACGAGTTCTTTAAGCAGCCTAGTTGGGATCGGGCCTAACAGACAGGTTGATGGCTTCGATGTAGAAATTATTGAAGTTAACTGAAGAAGATCGGTAGCAGAAAAACAGTCTAAATATGTAATCTGTTCTGTATAGATCTACTAATTCTGACAGGAGTAACTGTTTTAAAGAGAGGACTTTAATGGTAGCACACTGTTTTCATTTACTGTTCTGTTGTGGTTGAAATATTTAACAGTAACAATAAAATTGTGAATTATGTTGCTTGTATACTGTCACTGTATATGATTGACATAAGAACATGTGTTCTGTACAATGGGTAGCTTTAGGTGAACTTCACTCTAACTGTCAGAAGCTGTAATTGATGTGAATGGGAACTTTCAGCCTCTTCCCTTTTTTAACCATTCTCACTCTTCCTCCACCTCTTGTAAATCCCTGTTTGCCCTCAGGCTGAGTGTAATTCCTCTCCTTAGACTTTTCCCTCCTCCTCCTCTTCCTTCTACTCCTCCACCTCTCTCCCTGTGCTTGGCTGCCACTCCCCCTCCTCCTCATCCTCCTCCTCCTCTCATGACTCTACCAGTGGAGCCCGGCCCCCTTTTACTCTTCTCAGCTGGAGGAATTGGATACATTTACACACGCTTTCACAAACTCACACACAAGTGCTCAGGCAGTCCAGCTGGCGAGGAAACACAGGTATGATGACCCTGCTCGAGGACACCCTCCATGCCTCCAACTACAGACACCTTCCCCGCAACTGAACGTCGAGGCAGAATTAATTTCTTTAAAGGAATCTCTAAGGAAGTTTTTCTTCTTTTTCAACCCCACAACATTTGACTTTTCCTCAAGCTCAGGGATTGTTACAGCAACATGAGTGTGAAGAGGAAAAAGGCCAGACTAGTAATCCGCTGGCAGAAGTCATTCTCCATCCTGGCTCCTTGGAGGAAAGGTACAGTAATCTTCCTCTATGTCTCTCCACGTCAGGAGCAGTGCTTTATCCTTCCACAACAGCATGTCATTCCAGTCTAAGGGTGTGTTTTATTTCACGTCTCTGATTTCTCCTTGGCTGACAAATTCTCTAATCACAAACCAATGCTACCTCCATCTGCTAACAGTCATTAATTTGATAAAGAATGATTAACATTCTGAGGGCCACTGTGCTGTGCTTTGTTCTGTAGGTGACGAGAAGTGTGAAAAAGCCTCAGAATTTACACTACAGGGCCATTCTGATGGGAAGCAAATCTGTTGTTAGTTAAATGAGATCAACAGCACAATCATATGACTCAGTCTGTTTAATAAGAGTTTAATTGGATTCCCACACAGCCGGTTAACTTTTTTTTCAGGTTTTTCAGATTTTTCATCTTCTCTGGCTGTAAATCATAGAACTTTCATTTAAATGAGTGGTTTTAATAAAAACTGAGAGCTGTAAATACTGTGTCTGGTTTGTGGTTGCCCCAACAAACACAGAAAACTTGTGTATTACCTCCTCTGTGTCTACTGTAACAGGAGAACAGTATATGATAGCTGCTTGCAATTAAAGGCTCTTCACTTATTGCCACTGTACTACTCTTTATATCTGTAGGAGTTACAGCATTTCTATAAAAGTATCCATTTATGTAACGCTACTATTACACAATGTAAAACTGTAAAATTTAATAATATCTTGTTCTAATATGCATGTGCAGAGCAGGGGTGGCTTCTGGGGTTCCATCCCCAAATGTTTACTCTTAAAACCCCAAATCCTTTATTATTAAGTTATTTTTAAAGAAAAAACTGTGTCATTTGGCTTGAAAAACAGTGCGTATAACTGCCATACATGGACCAGGGACAGTCCAGCCCCTAGGCTCGGGCTCAGCCCTGAATGTTTACAACATCTGGCTCCGACCCTGCTGATATGTAAATTGTTTTGATTCATTCTTAGGGCTACATGAACACATTATTAGATTTTAATAGTAGCATAAATAGCATTAATAGTTTTGAACCCTTGAAGACAGCAGAATAAGCTGAAAACTGAAAGTTGTTAGGGTTAACATGTTAGCAAATAAGGGGATATGGAGCAACTGATGTATGCGTACACCTGACAAATGAAAGTCAAAGATTTTCTCTCTTTTTTGACTCTTTAGATGCTAAATGCTCCTGTATGTTCAAGTTGCTAACTGTCTGCTGTTTGGTGCAGGGAAGGTAGTGTACAGTGGCTTTATCTGAGCTTTTTCAATAAAAACAGATGCTAGCTGCTTCTGGAAACCAGCTTGATGAGTGTGCTGACACTGAAACAAACAGTAAATTAGCTGGCTGTAAAACCAAAATAATTAGCTAAAATAGGCTAAATCGCTTTTGAAGTCGGTGATAATTCTTTGCGTGTTCTTCAGTACAAGAAATTTTCAATAAAAATACTGTTTACTGCAACTTTAAAGCTGCATTATGCCCACAGGAAGTTGTAATCCCAACAATAACCTTGTAATTTTGTCCAGTCACTGTAACTTTTCCACAAATCGGAAACAAATTTGGCCAATCATTGTAGTTTCCCACAAGTTTTCTAGTTGTGAAGATGCAGAAATGTGCGACATGCAACCCTCTAAACTTTTTTCTCACTGGATATTTAATGAATTATACAAACAAATATTTTTTTTGTGCAATTTTCACTTTCTCACACAATTTCATCATACATAGTAGTAACAGCTATTTACACATCCAGCAGACACAGAGTAACATTTATTCAAGTTGTGTTTATGTCCACCTATTGAAGGTTCAGTATTTACTCTCCTTTAAGCTCTGGTTTGGTCTCCACCAACTCTGTCTCTGCTGCTAAACGCTCCACTAGGTTCACCAGCTAGTTGCCAATTTCCTCTGTGTACAGTGGGTTGGTAAGATCTTTTTCAAGTAAATCAGCTGCCTGCCAAGAAATTAGATTAGTGAGAGCAGTAAGACTGAACCAAATGCTAAATTTGTCAGCTCGAAAACCAAAACAATTAGCTAAAAGATGCTAAAAGCTTTTGAAGTTAGGGATGACTGAGAAAAGTCCATTCTCAGTGTATGTGCACTGCAATCACACTTACTGGATACTGGATCAGGATTGATTGATAAATATTGCAGCTTTAAAGCAGCATTTATATTTTTTTATGTACCATGTGGACCGTAACAAAAACAATGTGCTAGAAGAGGTTCCAAAGAGCTAAGGGGCACAGCAGAGTTGATTATTCTCTCTGGTTTATTCACACACAGTCATATTATCAAATAAATATATTGATGAGTCATGAGATCATATTCAGTATTATATAGTTGAGCAGTGTCGATCTGTGTGGAGTTTGTGAAATTTCTCTTGATATGACGCTCCCAGACAAACCAAAAGCAATCTAAAAGTGCAGCAGTACGCTGAGGGCTCTCATTCTCATCCCTTGTTCCCTTTCTAATCCTGGCATCAGGTTGCTTTGCATTCCATGTCCGAGCCTTGCTCAGATATCACCGTCAGCTTATGTACAGTATCCACACCCGCCAAGCAGCAAATCCTCCTAGCCGTTTTGTTGTGGGAGGGATGATAAGTCTGCTCATTGTTGCCGCAGTGAGGGAGCCCCTATGCTCTGCTTGACAGCAGTCACGTTGTTTGCCATGTAACTCAGAGTAGGAAGAAGAGAGCCATTGTAAAGATAACACTTACATTGTGTACGGTGCTGCGGGGAGCAGCTTTTAATTGCCACTTTCGTGTGTGTCCATGTTATCGTTTCATCGCTGTTTAGGTTCAGGAGATTGTCTGGGAAGCTGCAGCAGTATGAAATAACACTGCCTTTCTTCATACTGTAACATAGCATCACAGGCTGAAATCTAAGAGGGCAGAAAGCTGTGGAAAGCAACCAGAAAAGTATGTTTTCATTAGTGCATAAACACCTGAAAATAAGATTTGTTAATTTAAAGCTGCAGTAGGTAATTTTACTGAAACTTTCACTTCAGGCCCGGTGGATTCTTGCGAATGTGGAGCACTATGAGAAGCCAGAGATTTTTTCACAGATTATCTGTCTCATGTTCTACTGTTAGGATATAATGAACGTTTCAGCAAATACGACAAAAAGTGATTTTAGTAAAAGTTACCTACTGCAGCTTTAAGGCCTTTCCACACAGGGGATGTGACAAATAAACCCAAATGCGATCTCGTCTGCAAATTTGTCACATTGAAGCTTTTCATACCGGCAGTGATGCGAATTTGTGACTCATTAAAAAAAAACAACCACAAGCAGGACAGGGACTGGCAGAAAAACAGCGGCAACTTGCAGAGCTCCTGGGATTCTCAGGGGTCACACTGCAGCACCAAACCGCTTGTGGATAGAGAGGTTGCATTCATCGAGTTCATCTCTGCTGCCTTTCCCAAAAACAACACACCAAAGTCACACAAGACAAACTAATGGAGGCAGGAATAGAGCATCAACTCCTGTGTTCCTGTGAGGTAAAATGTTTTTCTGGGTTTTGAAGAGAGCACAGATGATATAACTGCTTCAGTTCCCCGTTGGTAAATCCCACATAGCAGTCTGTGCAGAGGGAGCAACTGTCATCCCACTTTTGTCACATTGTCTTTATCTTTTTTTGTGTTCTATAATATAATACAGAGTGATGAGAAACATAAACAATCAACAGGTTGCCCATGAGTTGTAATATGATTTCTGTTCCCCTCAATGTGACTGGTTCAGAAAAATCGTTCCAGAAAGAAATTACGTCACTTTCTCGCTGCATAATATTCACATTCTGTGTAATAGTACTCATGCCAAAAACAATAGCGGAAAAAAATATATTGATGTGTGAATTAATCACCCAAAAAAGTCCCACAGTGTGTAAAGGCCTTTAGTTCAATTCAATTCAATTTTATTTGTATAGCGCCAATTCATAACAGAAGTTATCCCAGGACATTTTCCAAATAGAGCAGGTCTAGACCGAACTCTTTATAACATTATTTACAGAGACCCAACAGTACCACCATGAGCAAGACCTTGGCGACAAGGGCAAGGAAAAACTGCCTGTTAAAAGGCAGAAACCTAGGACAGATCCTTCGGCTCTAGGTGGGTGGTCGTCTGTCTCGACCAGTTGGGATGAGAGAGAGAGAGAGAGAGAGAGAGAGAGAGAGAGAGAGAGAGACAGACAGACAGATGCACAGCAACGGCATGACTTCTTTTTATCTACAGAGGGAGTGGGTTCTCTCCTACGGAGTCTGCCATGTTTCTACAGAAGCCCAAATGGACAAACCAAACACTGGCTGTAGATAGGACCTTTCGCATTTTGGTAGTTTCATGGCCACTGTTTTACCTACATGCTTGGAAGGCAAATTATATTCAGTTGGTTGCAGTCTGAGATAAATGGACCTGCCCTCTCTGATCATCATTTGGTGACTAATACCTGAAATATGCAACAATGAGTTATATAGAGCGCTGTAATAGACAAGATACAGTGTAGAGAGGGGTTGTCAAACATTATTCAGACTGACACAAAGAAGAGCAGGTTTCACCAACAGATGGTGGGTTGAGAGATTTGCTCAGATATGTTTTACTGTGGATACTTCCATGTCAGTATCTTAGCAAAGGAAGGTAGCATCGCAACAGTGTAGTAATATCTACTTTGTACAACTTTGGCCTGAGTTATTTCGAAAGGTGTATTTTTGAAATTTTTTTTGGGAAGTTTAATTTACATTTAGTTTGCTTTGGTTCAGCAAGCCCAGGTTCCAAAATCAGCTTACATTTTAGACGGCAAATGTGGACAATGCGAATGTGATTCAGAGCCAGACTGAAGTAGGTGGAAATGTATGAACGTATCTTTCAAAACAAGCCGGTACCACGCCTAAGCGAGTAAAATGTAAAATGTTCACATCTGTTTCCTGTACACATGGACTTTTGAATAGGTTTTTCTCACCTGACCAAAACTGGCCCAAACATACTCGATATGACTGCACCTTGGAGATGTTCTGGGTATATTGATGCCTGGCTCAATATCTAATAGAAGAAACTATGTGGAAATTGGCTGCTGACATCCCTGCATCCTGTATTTTGGAGGGATGGGAAGTCAAACTCTAAACTGAGGAAATTGTCCCGAAGGAGTTTTGGCTTGAGTTACAGTGCTCCTGCACATTCTTGGCTTATCTTAATGGTTCCTGATAAGACAGAGTGGAGTTGGGGGCCCCCGTTAACTTTGATAAAGAGGGGGAGTCTGGGTATCATCCTTAGGGTTGATGACGCCACGGTCAATTAAGAGGTGGAAAACAGAGCCAGGCCACGTGTTGAGAGATGAGTCCAGTGGTGTGCCGCTTCTACTGGGTGTAGAGCGGGATGTTCTACCATATCACGTCTTCTTTATGTCACCTGTTCTAGCTCCCTTTACTGAAATGAAATGGTTTCAACTTGAGTGAAAATAAATGATTTTATTATGTACACCTGTGCTATGCCTACTGTGAAATGTCACAGTATCTTCCATGAAAAGGGTCTATTTATATGAGTTGTTGGAATGTATCTATTCTTCAGTAAAAAAATGACATTTAAGGTGTAACTGTGGCCCCGAAGTCTGCTAACTCCCTCCCTCCCAGCTAATTTAAAAAATGCTGGCTCTAACACTGGCCAGTGACAGACTGACTGTTGTGTAGTGTGGTAGTGTAGTAGGAATAATGCTACTGGTAGTCAGAGCTAACTGGGCTAACCAGCTGCTGTCATACTCCTTGTCCACACAGGCAACACAGAAAGGCCTTTCCACCAACAGGGAACCAACAGATGTACATTTCCCTTAAGATTCAAGTACCAAACTCATCTGAGGCTACATGTCGCCAATGTTTCCTCTAAGGCTAGCCATCCTAATGTGCACTGCTCTTTCACCAGTCAAACTAGAGCCAGAATTTCCCAAAGAGGGAGAAAGAGTAGATGTGCTTCTAGCCTCTTGTCAGAGTATTTTTCACTTTTTATGTTGGAAAACCATGTGATACAATAAAGTTTGTATTTTTACATACTTTAAAACATGTCTGGAGGGAACTTTAAATAACTGAAATTTTGACCACCCAAAACACACTTGACTCCTCCACTTAAACCTCTTTGCTGCAGCCCCAGCAGGTCAGTGTTGACCAACCGTGTTAAGAGGGAGCTGAGCCTACCTGTGCTGTAAAAAGAAATGGCTTGTCGCAGCCTGTTTATGACCTCCTGAGCTCTGGATCTGAGACCCCAACTGTTTAGCCCGAGGGCTTGCATGTGCCTTCATGTGGTCCCTCAAAAAGCCTCCCAAAATCTCGGAAAACTGAAGTTGAAAAACGAGGGTGAAGCAGATATCTATAAATGCACTAAGGTCTTGAGGAATACACCCCGTTTTTTAGGGTCATGAGAGCCAGTGAGCAGCTGGAAAATGATTTCAGGAGAATGATCATATCTGCATATGAATGTGGCCATAGGCTGATTATCAGAATCTGTTTTTCTTCTACTTGTGATGTTGAGCTCCCTTTGCATGCTGTTTCTGTTCCACTATAAATCATATTTGTCTTGGGAAACCAGCCATGACATAGAGGGTGGGGGCCATGGAGCATGATCTATGGGCAAGGTGCACACAACACAACACACACACACACACACACACACACACACACACACACACACACACACACACACATACATTTATGGATACTCCCATTCACTCGCTTTTCAACATATTGCTGGAAATCTTTCACTGCAAACGTTCTTTAAGGGACAGTTCACCCAAAAAATCAAAAACACATATTTTACCTTCAGAGCTATTTATCCATCTAGATTTGGTGTGAGTTGCTGAGTTTTGGAGATAGCTGGCTTCTCTTCAGGAACTATTTTCTTTTCCAACTGTACCTGAACGTTAGCTATCTCAGCAGTGTTAGGTGAACCCATTAATGTTTACATCCTGCGCTGTCATGAGCCTCTTGTGCATGAGTAGATGCACACTTCCTTCTGTTGGGTGATACGTAGAAAGAAAATAGTTCCCACAGGAAACTGCTCACAACAAGGTCTGTGGATTATCTTGAGTAACCGGGTCATGGTTTCTGGAAAGAAACACTGCTGTTGAGTTTTTTTTTTTTTTTTCCAAATGCATATATTTGGTGCTTTGAGCTCCACAAGCCCAGTGCCATCTGGTTTCATTATATTGGAGAGAAGGCTGATATCTCCAAAACCATCTAATAGGATAAATAGCTCTACAGGTAAGAGGAAGAAGATATAGTTTAGATTTTGGGGTGAACTGTCCTTAACCAGATTTTGTCTCTCAGTTTAAGATGATTTTTTTCTGGGATTGAGAACTTCCTACTGAATTCAAGCCACTGTCACTTTCCTTAACATCTTGAGATGAGCAAAACTTAGCTGGAAAAATCAGTTTAAAAAAAGCTATGTTGTCATGGTAAAGAAGCAGACCTGTGATATTAAATTAATGCTGAATTGGTACTGACAACAGACTGTAAAACATCATGGATAAAGCGTCTGTGATGTTCCTAAAGATATTATTTTAAGATTATCTCTCAAAACCTTCTCCTCACTGTGGATCAAGCAAACTATCCCCAATTTATATAACCATTTAAGCCTTTTTATCTTCCTAACAGAAAAAATATTCTCACATTACTTAAAAAAATGTATCAGACTTAATGCAGCTCTGGACACACACTTTTTACAATATTTTTCACATGTGCTGTAGTATTTTCCAACACTTGGAAACACTTTGATGTCCAAAATTGGTGGAGCTTTGATCTGGCCCTAATATCAAGCCCAACCCGAACCCAAACAAATTCTGTGCAAGCCTGATCCAAACCCGAACCACGGCAGCAGTTCTGGGCCCGAACCCGGCGTGTTGTGTTGGGTCCAATCTGTTTTGGGCAGGGAATCAAAGCTCTGCCTCGAACATCACATCTGGCACATTCAAGTATTTTGTCTAAAAGCAGGTGAACCTCCTCACCCTGTGTACGTCTTTTACACCTGTGCTGTATTTATATGTGACTCACTGTCTGAGGGAGTCTGCTGCCTGAATAAAAGAAGTGTACCAAGCGCGATTGATGTGTTTTTCGACTCCCACTGGCCTCCGTTAACCTGTGCATGCAGGCTTTTCCCTCCAGCCTTCCAGGCAGCTTAGAGCTTTGTTCTGCAGCGGGCCAGCCCACTTACTCTGATCTAACACCTTTAGTCCCGACAGTTTGACAGGGACAATACGAGCACCGCCTGGAATGTGAGAGTGGGACGGGAAATGGCTGAAGGACGTTTTTAGACAGAAAAGAGGCTTAAGGATGAGTGTGGCAGGGGGGAAGGGGAGGTGGACTATATGTAATTATATGTTGTGGATTTCAGTCAACTTGAAATAGACTGAGTCAGTCCTGCGTAGACGATTACAGAATGGTGCAGAATGTTTGTGTTGTTTGGGCGGGATGAGGACAGCTGGATCAGGCTGACACCTGTCCAGCTGACGGCGGTTGGGAGGAGAGGATTATAGGGAAGCACAGGGATTGTATCACAATAACAAGAAGTCAGATTACACAGCTGAGTTGGCCGGATGACTTCAGCGTGTAATTAAAGTCAACCTGCTCTCCTTCTCATTGTCTGCTGGTAATTTACAGGAATAGGTAGGCACTGACAGAACTAAAGAGTTGTGTTGAGTAAAAAACAGTGTCTGATGTTTGGTTTCCAGAGAGACAATCTGTTCATATTCTGCCTCTGCCTGAACTGATAAGTCATTTAATTAATTTCAGAGCTCTCACATTATCAACTGACATTTTTTTCACATGCCTGGGTTATGGAAACAAATTCTTGGGCTGTTGTGTCAGTGAAAATAAATCGGCTTCTTCTTGTTAATTGAAGGAAGATGACTTGGACACAGAGACACCACAGATGACTTCTGCAGAGCTGCAGCTCATACAGCCCAGTATTTTCAGGTATAGCGTTTTTTCACAGCAGTCATTTTAGAGTGAAATAGTAGAGTAAACACTGCTATTACAACTGATACTAATCAAATAAATTCTATGCCATTCAGGTAAAACAGGGTGCTGCTATTGTGCATGTTGGCTCACTGGAAAGGCCCTGCTACACTAAATAGAACGCAGCCATTTGGTGTTAGACCATTAAGAAATGTAGGCACTGAAAGTATCCTGTGGTTTTACAGATCTTTCCAGTAGCAATGTTATTGATGGCAGTAAAGTTGGTATATCATTTTAGTGCAGTTACAATAAATGTTGAGCCAGGTTGAGCTGTGCAGGCTGAGTCTGCTGCAGTGATAGATTTATTGCCTCTTACTCACTCTTGACATATACTGAATGAAAACGTGAAAAGAAGGTCGGAACAATGCAATCAATATTCTCACAATAGATCGGAATTAAGTAAAGAGAGAGACTGGGTGTTTTTTCTACTGAGAGATAAAGTCCTGGTTTGACGGAAACAAAAACATCTATACATATTATATCTGAGATAGCCGCTGACCTACATTCTCGTGGTATTTTGCTCCAACACATGCTTTAGTTCTACTCCTGAAAAGATACGTTACAATTTGTTGCATTATTGAGATTCCAGTCAGATACTGCGTGGGTCAACAGATGTCGACACCTGAATGAAGCAGCCGTAAATATTCTGCCAGAGTCATTTTATAGTTCACCTGCTTGTTAGCGCACGTTCAGCTGATACTAAGAGCTATAAGACAGACAGTTGTCTGTGGTGCAACATGTGTAACAAGTGGTTTCACTGACTCACCCCTCACAGTCAGACCATCTATTGATGGCTGGTTTTTCTGTTGTTGGTGTTCCATGGTGGAAGCCTGGATGGATTGCTGCTCGGGGGCCTCCAGCCATGGGGGCCTCCCTCTTGACTGATCTGTGGGTAAGGCCCCCTTGTAGTCAGAGGGCCCCAGGGTATAAAGCGGAGACACAAAACAGAAATGTGAGTGTAAAAGTAATAAATCAGGAGTGTTGTGTTAAGAGCAAGTTATTATTTTACAATGCATCAAAAATAACACCAGCCCACAGGGAGTTTTTCCTCATCCGAATCCAGGCTTACAGATTGTGAAACCCTTTGAGACAAATTAGTGATATTGGGCTATATAAATAAACTATGACTTGACTAATCGCTGCAGACACACTACTCATAGCTGAAAAAGGGTAAAACTATGAAGTAAAAAAATGTAAATCTGTATTTCTAATTACATTTAATATTAAAGACAGAAACAAAAGTAAGATAGTGAAGCTCTTTGTTTTAATGATGCAAATACAACATATTTATAAAGGAAACTAATAATAAATAATATTATCATTATCAAATAATTATCATTATTATGGAAAGCACAAGGATCCGTTTTATATGGAGGATAAAACATGACATTATTCTAAATATATACCTGAATAAATGCATAAATAAAGGATTAAATGCAGAAATAAATGAAAAATATATATATTTTGGTAATTAAAATGTATATTTCTGTACTTATTTGTGTATTTCTACATTTATATATTTCTAGATGTATTTCTACATTTCTTTCTTTCTGTCAGATCCAATATATTTACATACAGACATGGTAATAAATGAATAAATAAATGTAAAAATGCAGAAACACATAAATAAATAAATTATAGATAAATACATGAATAATTTTAGAATTAAATACATGAATAATTGTAGAAATACAGAGTTAAATAAGAGATAAATAAAAGACTAAATGTAGGAATAAATAAATAAAGGCAGAAATACATAAATAAATACATGTAAAACTAAATACATGAATAATTGTAGAAATAGAGAAAAAATAGAAAGAAAGAAATGTAGTAACATATAAATACATTAATGAATGATTAATACAGAAATAGCCATTTTCTATAACCGAAATCTATTTTTTTATTGTATGCAATTATTCATTTTTGCATCATATCCTTTTCCTTCATAATTGTATCAATAAGAATGTCTGACTGCATTTTCTATTAAATTGAATTTCAGTAGTAAGATATTGGTGCAGACAGCATTCAAGTTAATTTGTTGACCTCAAGATGTTGAGCCCAATTACATGTAGTGTAGATTACTGTGAAAATACCAAACATATCTGAGTACAGCTGTTTATTTACTCCCCATGACTTCCTACAGTATATGACAGCCACTGTTCTGCAGGTTATCACTGCTGCTCTGTAACCTTCTTAAATCCTCAATCTGTAGGCTGTGTGTGAACCACAGCCTACAGCAGCTCTCTTCACACACTGATTACACAAGTGACTGGACACTGTCTTGATACAGCTAATTATGAGATTATGAGGAGCTGCTGCTGGAGACACATATCCCCTTTTAACAGGTATACAGTCCTGTTAAAACAAGATGTCTAAATAAAGTCTTCCCTTTGATTGTACAGTAAAACCCTGAGAGACACCAGTTGTAGTTCTTCTTTAACGCTGTAATTCTACAGCAGCATACTGCTAAATTACAGTAATATGATGGACATTAACTGTGAAGTTACAATTAAATGAAGTAACTCTACAGCAGTATACTGCTACATGGCAGTAATATGATGGACGTTAACTGTGAAGTTACAGTTAAATACAGTAATTCTTCAGGAGCATACTGCTGTGAGGTCACAGTATACAGCTGTCATTCACAGTGATTTACTGTAAAAATGATACAGTATCTAACTGTGCAAGTAATGTACCTATAGTTAGTAACTTACAGTCAAATATTTAACTGTGCTCATATGCTACATTGGTGATGGTGTTGTATTTAAATCTATTTACAGTTAGGCCCAGAAATATTTGGGCAATGACACAATTTCCATGATTTGGGCTCTGCATGCCACCACATTGGATTTGAAATAAAACAACTGAGATGCAATTGAAGTGCAGACCTTCAGGTAATTCAAGGGGTTGAACAAAATTATCCAATGAAACGTTTAGGAATTGCAACCATTTTTATCTTTTATTTAAGTCTCCTCATTTCAGGGGCTCAAAAATAATTGGACAAATTAACATTAGCATAAATAAAATGTTAATTTTTAATACTTTGTTGAGAATCCTTTGCAGGCAATGATCACCAAACTCTGGGGTTTCTCCTTTGTGATCCTTTGCTGCAGCTGTCTTCAGTTGTTGCTTGTTTGTGTTTTTTCCTGCCTTAAGTTCTGTCTTAAGCAAGTGAAATGCATGCTTGATTGGGTTGTGATCTGGGGAATGACTCAGCCATTGCAGAATATTCTACTTCTTTGCCTTAAAAAGCTCCTGGGTTGCTTTCGCAGTATGTTTTTGATCATTGTCCATCTGTACTGTGAAGCGCCGTCCAATCTTCTGAGCAGAAAGAATATCCCTGTACACTTCAGAATTCCTCCGGCTGCTTCTGTCTTCTGTCACATCATCAATAAACACTAGTGACCCAGTGCCGTTGGAAGCCATGCATGCCCATGCCATCACACTGCCTCCACCATGTTTTACAGAAGATGTGGTGTGCTTTGGATCATGAGCCGTTCCAAGCCTTCTCCATACTTTCTTCTTCCCATCATTCTTGTACAGGTTGATCTTAGTTTTATCTGTCCAAAGAACGCTGTTCCAGAACTGGGCTGGCTCCTTTAGATGCTTTTTGGCAAAGTCTAAACTGGCCTTTCTATTTTTGAGGCTGATTAATGGATTGCACCTTGTGGTGAACCCTCTGTATTTGCTCTCATGAAGTCTTCTCTTTATGGTAGACTTAGATACTGATACACCTACTTCCTGGTGAGTGGGTGTTGTAAATGGGTTTTTCTTCACCATAGAAATGACCCTGTGATCATCCACCACTGTCCAGGCCTTTTGAGTTCCCGAGCTCACCAGTGCGCTCTTTTTTTCTCAGGATGTACCAAACTGTTGATTTGGCCACTCCTAACATTTCCGCTGTCTCTCTGATTTCTATTTCTATTAGATGTAACCAGCTAGCTAACAATTAATGTAGCAGTTAGCTATTGTTTTGCTCCGTAAGAAAATGCTAGCTAACTAGCCAGCTAACTAACGATTGATGTAGATTAGATAGATAGTTTGTGTTTTGCTAACATTAGCTTGCTATCTTACGATGTGAGATCCAATATACATAACTATAAACAGATAAACTTGATTTGGATCCTTCAAGTTAGACTTTGTGAACTGAGTGGGACATTTTACAGTGTAGAAATAATCCTGTCAGCGCTCTCTAGTGGAAAAACTAGGTCATGGACACACTTTTTCTATACTTCACTTTACTTCACATATCTTTGTCATTTCTGTACCACCATATCTTGTTACTTATCAGCTGATATGATCTGCAATAAGCTAACATCGGCTGATATATCGGCTCCTGCTGAATCTGACGGTCCTCTCCATTCCCACAAATATCAGCTTTGTGAATTGAGAGTTTGCAGTTGGTGATAATTTGTATTGATTGTTGCAATTCCATTACAATTAATTCATTTGAAATTTTCTCTAAAATTGTGCCAGGCCCTCAGCCTTTGCCTCTATAAAACATTCTGGAGATTGCTTGCATTGTTAGTGACTTTGACATCACACTCTGGCTTTGAGTTGCTTCAGAAGTATTGCTCAAGAGACAGTAAACACTAATTTAGGCTAACATAGACATAAACACACAAAGGGCTTTTCAGTTCACTCAGATACAGTGAGCTCATTGGGAATAACAATAAGTCTCAGTGTTGACCTGCTGAAGCCACAATGGAAAGAGCTGCATGCATTTCACTGCTTTTCCTAGCATTTGGCAAAAACAGGAAATTAGTTTTCTAGCCTACAAGGAAGACAAGGAGTCAACAGCTTGAGTCGAGCTGATTAAAAAAACATAAGTTCTGCATGTAGCAAAAGCAGAGTCTAACAAGAGCTCACCACATCACAGACAACAGTGTGTGTAAAGAAAATAAATTGGCAAATTCTTGGCTCGACTGTAAAATTTTGAAGTGACAACTGAAACATAGTAAACATATTCACTGCCTTACTAAGGCCACAGTGTGATTCAGTCAGAGCAAGAGGAGAGTAAACAGTGGAAATTTAATTTCTTCCAAAAGGCCATGTTAAATTATTTTGGAAATCTAATAATAGCTTCTTCCCTTCCTGAAGTGTATTGTCCAATATGTTATTTAAAATGGAATTGTGATCTGAGCTCTACAGTTTTGTGCACTTCTAAGTTGTGAAGCATATTTATGGAATAAAATGTACTATAATCCAGGAATTAACTATCACATCTAATGATTGAAAATTTAAACCAGTAATGAACAAATATTAAATACTTACAATTTTTGGCTTTTCTGTAATTGCTGCAACAACGTTTTTAAGTTAAAAAATAATGACCATATGAACTTATAACGATACAGGGGATGCAATTAAATATATTGCGAATTTATTTTAATCAAATTTTAGGAAAACTGCCAGTATAAAGAACACACCATGCGTAAAATCTGAGTAAAAAAAGTTAACTTTTTTATGCAATCAGAACAGTGGGATTTGTATTTAACACCGTCGCTGTAACATCTGACATCATAGCACTACTTTTTCTATCTGAGCCTTAGAGTAGAAGAGAGATTACAGTCAACACAAAATGATTTTTTTCTTGTAGCCATACTGGCCACACATAGTGCACTATGTAAAAATGTTTTGTGTTTTAAAAACGGCAGAGCTCTCTGTTTTTGTGTCGAACCAGTGGGAGAACACAGACCTTGTTTAACATGGGAAGAGACCTGGTGTTTAGAAGCTGATATGGCACAACCGAACACCCTACTATCAGTGTTTTGGCAGATCTGCTCTTATTCAACAACAGGGTTATCAAAACAGTGGTCATTTTCTAGGAGCTGTGGGTGTATTGTTGTTGTGTGCAATACAGTGTTGAGCACTTCACAAAAGGTTTTCTGTGGAAAACCATTAAACCTTAGATTCCTTTTCTTATTGATTTCATGTACTTGTACTTCATCAAAAGCAGTTTAGATTTTCAGTTGTGCTATGTTACAAAGAAAGAAAAAAGAAAAAAACCCCTCCAATCAGTTCCAGTCAGCTAACTAATTTATTGTGAATCATTCATCATTCTGTGCATGCAGGCCTCCACCCTTCACAATCACAACATCCCCTCTGCCTCATCTAAACCACACAGAAGGGAGTATGAATGTCCACATACACACATTCACACGACTGTTATTTATTTTGCTTTGCTGCCTATTATCAATAAGCCAAAGACTTTCAGTTCTGCTCAGATTCTCACAACATGCTTTAGAGAAAATTCCCCTTCAAGGACTCCCTCCGCCAAAGTTCCCCTCAGAGAGGATAAAAGCGTCGGATTTACCACTTCAAAGAACTTTTAATCTCATATTTGCCTTGGCAAGATCTCCAATTCACCCTGCAGGAAGTCTCCCAACCTCCACTATTGTTAAAGTGTGATCTAGCACTCTGGAATTATATTCTCCCGAAATGGTGCTTAGCTGCAGTTTTATTCAGGCACTTGACTAAACAAATAGAACAACCCCGGCTCAATCAGGGCCCTCCATTTCTCTGGGGAAAGAGGGAATGCTTTTTGTCCTCCCTCTTAAAATTCAAAGGTTGGAAGGGAGGAAAAAAATGTCACTTGACTGACAGAGAGACATATCAAATTGCCCACAGTGAGAAACAGGAGAGGACACATATGACTGCTCCCTGTAATGGTCTTAACTGGAGCTTCAGATCAAAGCTGGACAGTCAGGTAGCAGACACTGACAAATTGTACTGGTCCTTTGGTATTTCAGTTAAAGAATGCAGGATTACATAAACAGTAGTCCTACTTCCCAAGTTTCACTCAAGTATCCAGTCTTATCACTTTTGATGTACTTTTTGAGGGTACACATGGGCCATTCTTGATCAAAAGACTGGATACAGTCCAGAACTAGCCAACTGATGTTGACAGAAAGGGTGAAATACCTGCGCTTCTGCAGTCTTTAATTTTGCTCATAAAATGCCCTCAAAATGAATTATAGTAGTACATCAGCTGGGTATTATATAATTTGGCTATCGCTGAAATACCTTAAGTCAAGCAAATCCGTTCCCTGGCAGCTCCAAGCTACACTTTAAATTTGGCTTTGGCTCAGGTACTTCAAGGTCTTTCGTTTCCTTTGAGGCATATCAGAGACATTTACAGACTGTGTGAAAACACTGCAAACTTCCAGCACAGGTATGCAGATGAGGGAGAATTTTCTCTGAAGAAAAACAATATCAGTTGGTTCAGCAAGGGCCCATTAATGACAAGGGAGTACGTTCAGGTAACAAAGACCTTTAGCAGCTATAAATTAACTCTTGACTGTTGGGACCATCAACATATAAAAGATGGACATTGTGTCTCAACTTGGTGAAACCTCCTGTTTATAGCGTCAAATAACAAATTAAAACTAAACTGATCAGAAAAATGAACATACATCAGCATGATAGGAACTGCCTCAACCATCTTTGGAAAAAATGTATTTCATGTGTACCCATCTGCTAACATGGACGCAGCAGGCTGCATGACCTATACTGCAGTCAGCCACCAGGGATACGATAGAAATGTTTTGGTTTCACTTTTGGAGAGCTGTCATGTCGTCCATTTGTATATATGTCCATTATGTCCATTAGATCAGAAGTTATGCAGTAACAATTAGGCAATTGCAAAAAGCGTATTATAAAATGACTTTTTGAGAATGGGCCTCTAGAATAAATCTACATTTCTTTATCTGTTCAACAGGGAAAGGAGACCGAGATGCAGTGCTGGATAGTGAGGTTGTCCTGACAAAAATGAAGCTCTTCAGCAACTTCCAAGAGAGTCTCCTGATAGCTGACGACACCACCTCCACCATCTCCAGCTCTTTCGAGCAGGACATCAAATTGTCTGAGGGGAATTCACACCTTGACGATAAGTCCAAACAGCCCCAGATGGAGTCTGGCTCAGACTACTTGTCTACTATTTTCTCAGACTCTCAGCTGACAAGGTTGTACAAGTTTGAGTCGGAGGACTCTGGAGTGGAGCTACCCAGCGGAGCTAACTCTCCATCCACCCCAACAGACTCTGAGCAGAGCTTTGTGGTCCACAGTCGAGAGTCCTCCTGCGATTCTTGCAACTTAAACTCCGACCCTGAAACTCTCACTGATAAACTAGTCACATATGCACAGAGCTCTGAGATAAAACAGGCAGAGGACTTGATGGATAATAGTCTGAGTACGGCAGTTAATGCTCAGGACGATGTGTTCTTACACTCAGAACAACTTAGTTCTTCAGCTGTGAGAGAAGAACTGCACATAGATGAGGACATGGACAGGGACGAGTGTATGGCTCCAGGAATCAGCCCTGAAGGAGATGAGGAGATGTCTGGACAGATCGAGGAAAACAGTAGTGTAACTGAAAGGAACTGCTTGGAGCATATGAGGCAATATGGGAAGAAATTGTCAACAGAGGCCTGGGATGTCATGACAGGCAATGACTTTGAGCCAGAGCCATGGAGGAGTGCCACCACTGACAGCCTGGAGGAGTACATGGATGAATGCTGTAGACTCAGTGAGGTAAGAAGATTATAAACTGTATGTAGTACAAACTGTACAGACATTAGTTGTAGCTAACCTCATCAGTACCAACAAAGTGTGTGCAGAGTATAGTCTGACTAATAGGATCATTTTTCAGACAGTAATAGTATAATGGTGGTGGGGCTGAGTTATTGTCTATAAGTCTTTGCATTCAAGTCCCCAGTCAAGTCCCAAGTCCCTAAACTTTGAGTTTTGAGTCCTAAACAAGTCGGGAATGAAAGGTATTGATTTGTGACAAACTTTTTAAGTAACATACTTACTTCTTTGGGCTTGGTGGAAGGTTCATGTATTTTCAAATCAAAACACTCAAGTCACAAGTCCAAGCCGAGTTGCAAGTATTTTTTGATTTTGTCAAGTCATAAAATTTGTGACTTGATTCTGACTCAAGCCAAAGTTATGTGACTTGAGTCCACCCCTCTGCATTAACAGCATAGAGACACTGGGCGGCTGTGACTCAGAGGCAGGGCAGGTCGTTCCTTAATCTGAAGGTTGTGGGTTCGATCCCCAGCTCCTGGTGCCACATGTCGAAGTATCCTTGAGCAAGATACTGAACCCTAAATTGCTCCTGATGCCGTGCAATTTATCCATGCCATTTCTGTACTGTAATTTCATAATACCAAATTATCCATGGGGCACTAATGTACCTCTAGTGTGTTACTGACTGAGCTCCAAATCCAGTATTTCCTCCTGCTTTCCATTAGATCCTTTTTCCTTTGTTTTCTTATCTCAACGTGTTCATGTACAAATGTTTTTGCATTTTCAAATCCTGCAGGTACATCCTTTCTTCAACTCCTGCTGTTCAGGGAAATCATCTTACATCTGCTAGTAAAATTCACTCAGCTTTCATTCTGAACACAGCTTTAGAAATATTCTCTGTCCAAACTAGCCTGTGTAAGCTAGATGTCTTCAGCGTGTGCTGAGTGATTTCAGGATGAAACCCTTAATGCAATGCAAACACTGATAACCTTTTGCAATCATGTTGGACAATACATTTATCTCCCTGTGCATGTGTTTAGTGCTTCCAAAACTGTTGTATAAAGACAATTCTGGTTCCTCCAGACTTGAGGAAAACCCCCTCTGGGTGAGCAATAAGGATATTTCATGTCCTCTGTAATTATCTCTGATTTTAAACTTTTTTCCAGCCTCTATGTCACTGGGTAATTGCATCACTGGATCTGAAATACAGTTCACTGAGTCAGGTATATTCTGGAGTGTCTCCTTTAAGTCTGATTAACACATTTTTAAAGTTTCAGATATTCTCTTTAACTCTGCAGCTGATCCAGAATGTAAAAAGCACTGAAGCTGTACCTATCCTTTGACAACTGGGACAGGACAAACAAAGTAGCTGTACTCATTCACAAGGACCTGCAGGGGCATGTTTCATTCATGTTATGGGAAAAGAAGAGTTATTTTCTTGTTCACATCCAATGGGCTCTACACAGAGAGCACCTGACAGCTGTGGAAGCTGCAAGGTCATAATCACCTGTTTGATGTTGCTGAAAACACAGGCATACAACACAGCCCGGCCTTGAGGCTGTCTTTCATTACCAGCAGCTATTAGAGTGAGAATCTGATACAGTCTTAAGTTTTCCACATGAATGCCTTCTGTTGTTTCGAAACGACAGTGCTACTAACAACGGGTTTAAAGCACCTTTTGAGTAACAATCTTCATTCCCAAAAGAGAATATAGTTTTAAAGAGTAAGTTAATGAATATGTTAATTAGTATTAGTGACATATATATTGACATCTTTACAAGTTTGAGATACTAAAAATGGCTAAAAGTTTGTTGGGGTCCGACTGATACTGTTACTTTTTTAGGTATATATCAATATCAATATTTTAGAAGCTTGGGCTCTAGCCTATTATTTGTGTTAGAACAGGAGTCAGCTATGATAGCATCAGTGCTTTGAGCCAATGCTAACGTCAGAATGCTAACATGCTCACAATGGCAATGCTAAATGTTTCAATTTAGCAGATAGCTATTTGGTCATAGAATAAAGTAAGGTGAACTGATGATGGCACTTGGTAGAAAGTCAGGGTATCAATTACTAAAAAAATACTATAAAACTGTAGTTCCACAAACTCCAGCAGTGAGTCAATCTCCATAAGGCCCCATATTAAAATGGCCAACTTCACAACAGAAATAAACATGTTTACAGCCTGGTCTCTATAGCTAATTATTCTGTTCATGACAACTCTACGGGGGTGTGAATATTTATATAACTTACCCATTTAAATTATATTAAGGCTTAAAGTTTGGGTGGTATCATAGGTGGCGGGTTTTAGCAACCAGTCTTCATTCAGCCCACCTCAGCTCCATCCACTCACCTTGTTTTTTGCCTGTTACTGGATTCAAGATGGCGACGGCCAGTGCTGAAAAACTGAGCTTCAGAATGGCGCTTCAGAAACATATGGATGACCTCAGGGAGACTACCCCTTTCTATACCACATTTCATGGCAATCCATCAAGTAGTTCAGAATTATATTTCAGTTTGGACCAAAGTTGTGGACTGACCAATTAAATTACCCTTCAATATCAGCAAAGCTAAAAATTATTCCCATTGAGGCAAGGCTCAAGGGTCGCTTACTGAACAATCTGTCTACTAAAACCCTCACTTTGAAAACCTGAAAAGAATATATAGAAAACACCCAACAGTGGTATAGATATATCTCCATACTTACAACAAAGAGTTCGGTCTAGACCTGCTCTATTTGAAAAGTGTCCTGAGATAACTTCTGTTATGAATTGGCGCTATACAAATAAAATTGAATTGAATTGAAAAACAAATAATTTAAACAACTAATAAAAAACTGCATTTCAAAACAGATATTTTACCACATTCTTCTCATGTCTTCCTCAAAGACCTTTCAAAACAACGTCAAGCTCAAATGCGTTTCTGAAGACAAGGGTTTTATTATTGCCGGCACATTCGGCAAACCAAACCAAGAGAGCCTGCTTGTGCTCAGGCTGAGGCAGTAAGGTGGGGAGTGCGTGAGTTATAGTGCGCAGCAGCTTTTTCATGGACCTGCATGTCATGCAGCACCTGTTCATCTGTGCCGTGGGCCTAGAGATTTTTCCAGCGATACTGTTGCTGACCGCCAGCCCCTCTCTCATCTGGACCCCCCCTGTGTTGCTTGGCGGCCTACCTGGATGCATCAAATAGGTGTCAAATATCTCAAATTACTCAAATATTTACCTAGATAAAGGCTCTTTGATAGGTCCCTGGG
This sequence comes from Dicentrarchus labrax, assembly GCF_905237075.1. Taxonomy (NCBI): domain Eukaryota; kingdom Metazoa; phylum Chordata; class Actinopteri; family Moronidae; genus Dicentrarchus; species Dicentrarchus labrax. Next base: position 25,550,484 of record NW_026136702.1, read on the forward strand.
GCCCCTGTAAATTAATGGCGTGTGGCAGTGGCTTTTAGGGGCCCAGCATAACAGACTCTAGGGGTACATTGCTGACAGGGAGTAAGGTGGTGTCACCCCCACCGTCATCATCATCATCACTTGTCACCACAGCTAATAATGTAATTCCTTTCCTGGCTAAATGGGACTCTGTAGTCCGTGGCTGAGGGATATTAGATTTTTCTTGCCTCAAACATTAAGGACTTTCTCTGTTTACCCACCTGCCTTTCCTCTCATACTATGTCCCTCTGTCCGTCATTAAATACAACAAGAATAGATTCTATAATCTCCGCAAGTCTTAAGGCTCAGATGTTGGAGATATTTTTGCACAGCTGTCATATTTCCATCAAGTAGTAACAGTGACCATATGGACCTGTTTAGCTGCATGTCTGATCTCACACTTGGTATCCATTTCAAAGCATACTTACCTAATCAGCACATGTGTGAAATGTAATTAAAATACAAAGCCTGGACGCTTCTGGTTTACTTGAATTCCTCAGCTGCACAACGTAAGTGAGAACAGCTCAGATGTGCTTCTGCCAGGGTTGTTTTCCATCATCATTAAAGTTGCAGTAGGTAACGTGTATAAAAAAGAACTTATCATATTTGCTGAAACTTCACTATATCCTGACAGTGGTACATGAGACAGATAATCTGTGAAAAAAATCAGGCTCCTCCTAGTGCTACTAATGGTATTTGCAAGAATCCACCAGGCCTAAATGAAAACAACCAATCAGAGCCAAGAAAGACAGAAAGACACTTGGTTGGGAGCTTGAAGATAGTTGATTGTTGAGTCTCATTTGACGGCCTGGGAATGAGATTCAACAATCAACAATCGTTCTTGGCTCTGATTGGTTGTTTTCATCCAGGCCCAGTAGATTCTTGCAAAAAGCAATTTTTTATAAAAGTTACCTACTGCAGTTTTAAGGATTTCAAGTCCCTGTATAGACAATGTATACCAGGTTATTACACCTGATAACATAAAATAAGTGTATTACATTTCCATCAGTGATTAAGAACTAAAAAATAAGACAAACGGACTAATCAACAAATTTTTGCTGTTTAAAACCCAGTTAAGTTAATAATTGAAAGTTGGTATTGCTGGTTTTAATGCTTTTCACTGGGTAAATATTTGTAAAACAGAGAAACATAAAGGGTGGCCAATAGCACTGATTTATGAAAAGAAATTGTCATACAAGGTTTCTGCCCGACTAAGCAACAAAATTAAGTAATTACTGTTTAAATGCAAAGACTAGTAAGTAGCTCATAAGCAGCATCTTGCATTTCAGTAATGTTAGGTCTTTGCCACTGATGTTAGCTAAAAAAGTTAAATATTTCTGTACTAATTTCATGTACAATCCAATGGAAAAATTAGGCAAGAAGTGGCAACAAAACAAAGACGTACCATGAAGTTAGAAATGTATATAGTGCCCTCAGATAATGCATACATGTCAGAAATCTCAGGTAAACAGTATCTTCTCTGCTTGCCTTGCAAGAGACGAGAACGACAACTGTAATCTTGGTAACTGTACACATCCCCAATGGCGACAAATATAGCCTCAGAATGTGTAGATGACACTAAAAAAAGTTCACAAAAAACTAAATAGATTAAAGTCAGGAGCCAAAACCAACACTGGACAGAAGAACAGCTCCAGCACATAGAGTCAGTTCCCGCCTGAGTGCTTTGAAAGATATATTGCAGGGAAGTGAGGCAGAAACACTATCTGTGTGTGTTGAAAAGACTGGTTTCTGGCTGAGAGAAGCAGCGTACGTGATCGTACCTTCCTCCCTATCTAGATGCTCCACACACATCTGGTGCTTCATTCCTTTCCAACACTGTCATGTTTTGGAAATCATTTTTTGGATGCAGCAAAGATAATGGAAACATCTACAAGTGAGGACCCGAGGAGACCTCAGTTTCCAAAATGATCTTGGCTGTTGTCTCATCGGGCCCTTATTCTAAATGTGAAAAATGAAATCAGAAAACCAGATATTGCCCAATTGTTCATAAAAAATAACAGGTAGGCTAGTCCCACTAACCACCATAATCAATAATATGCTCACTTATTTAAGGAACAAACAAACTGACAAATAAATCTAAAATAAAATTAGGTAAACTCAATGGTAAACAGGTAGGTCTTCAGCTTGGATTTGAAAGTACTCAACAAGTCTTCATTTTTCTGTCAATCTATTCCACATTTGAGCAGCATAAAAGCTAAAGACAGCTTCACCACATTAGTTTTGACTCTGTGAACAGTCAGGAATCCAGAAGCTGCCAACCTGAGGGGTCTGTGGGGTTTCTACTGGGTCAGGAGATCTGATAAGTATCTTAGACCTAAACAGTTTGGGGATTTATGGACAAGCAGTAGAAGAAAAACTGTCGGCCGATATAGTGATCTGAGAACTGGAGTTATATGCTGAGCTTTTTTGATCCTTGGTGCAACCTTGGCAGCAGCATTCTGGATCAGCTTCAGCTGTCTGATTGCTGATTTAGACAGACCTGTGAAGAGTCCACTGCAGTACTTCAACCTGCTTGAGATTAATGCATGTACAAGTTTCTCCAGATCATATTTTGACATTAAGTCTCTGATCCTGACTACTAATTTAGGTCTTATTTCAGGATAACACTGAGGTTTCTGGCTTGACTTTTCTCTTCAAGGACAGACTATCAAGAGCATTTGGAGCAATGCAGAGAAAAAGTCAAATAAAAAGACAGTTTTTTATGTTTCTATAAAAATATATATATATATATATATTTTATATATGTTTCTTCTGTGATATTATGGGCTATCAATAACTTGACTGGCTAGGTTGCAGAAGTATATTTCTTGTAAAGGTCCTGTATGGAACCATTTGGAAGTGGTTGTACAGAGAAAAGGTTTAGGCTAGACTAGAAATGTGCCTCTAACTACTGTGCACCTCTGGCTCACTGTCAGTTGGTTGGTCAGTTTCTTTGCTTCAGACGGAAATAAATATCTAAATTGATTGTCATAAAATTTGATACAGAGGATGAATTCTACTGCTTAGTGATACCTGAACTTGTATCTAGTGCTTCAAGCATATGGTGGGGTGTATAGATGCCTCAAACAAACACAAACTCAGGTAAGTCATGTAACATAAATATTTTTCCTAAACTTAACCAAACTGTGACCATTTCATAACATTGCCCATGCAAGTTTTGTTTTGAAAGTCTAACCAGATGTTGCATCTTTACTTTACTTTTCAACATTGTAACCAGAAGTTACGCTAGAAGGATACCTAAAGTGTCATATTTTAAAGTAGAGGCTCACTGACCAAGCTGAAGAAGTTGGGAGTGAGAAAGTGATAGGATACCCCAGGAGGAGTCTTTGGCTACTTTGCTTAACCTGCTGCAACCAAGACCTGGACAAGTTAGCATTGTCATTGTTAGACGTTAGCATTTAGCTCAAAGGACAACTGTGCCTATATACAGCTTCACAGAGCCACAAGCAGGCTGTAGATTCTTAGATATAGTAGAATTTAAAAACCTGTAATGTGTCCGTATCCAGCAGGTTTTAATACATTAGTCAGCTAACTTTTTAAATAAGGAAAACATACAGTAGTGTAGATGTTGCATGTGTACCACAGGGTGACACAGGAATTTTTCTTCCCATCCTGCCTATTCTCACTTTATTTATTTTCAGTGACTTTCTTCTCAAATAATGATATTTAGGCTTCAGACATGACCCTCTATAAATGACCCTCAGATGATACGATGATACGTAACTGATAAATTGCTCATGGCTCGCTTCCACCCACAAGGCTTTATTTATCTTAATCTTAAAACTGGGGGGGCATGTTGGATTCCTCATCTGAAATCAGCCACTAATGTTCACCTTAGACAATATTATATCCAGTGTTTTTAATGACAACACAAGCACACAGTTATAGTACTGTATCGGAGCATTTTCCAAACTCCCTTTATTTCTTGTGTCAGATGTGCAGCTTTTCACATCCTCAGTCAGTTCAGTCAGTGTGTAAGACATTTTTTGCCCCTTGACTCATGGGATCAGCGGAAACCCAGAGGAAGTGAGGTAGGGTACGTGTGTTTGTTTGCGTGTTTGCCCATTTTAAAATGGGTTTGCGCACGCAAAAGGGGGCATTCCTGAATCCCACTCTCACTTCCCGGCTGTGGATCACTCAGTAGTCTCTGTGGGGCCGTGGATAAGATCAGCCTCAGCCCCTGTCGCAGCCACAACAGCCTCTGATTACAGACCCTCCATCTCATCAGCAAAGACCCCTGAGGAAGTGAGGGTCATCTCCTGGAAATGATACCCTTCCTTATCTTAATTAGCCACCAAAAAAAAAACTACTAGAGGTCTGGTGGCCTGGATGCAGTAAAGAGGTTCTGAGGAGTCAAAGGATAAGGAAATCCACATCCTAAACATTGACCGCTTGAATGACGTAAACTGCACCTGTGTATCAGTACAGTTTCCATCATGACTTTTAACAAGCTTATAACTCAAGACCTTGCCTCATGGTGTAGATTTGCTCTATGCCAATATTATATTTTACCCAAAGCATAATTGAAACCCTGTCGGCTGTGGCAAAATTTAATTTTTTTTCAAGATTCAAGATTCAAGAAGCTTTATTTATCCTGAGGGAAATTGCTGTGCAACAATTGCGATACAAAAGTGGAGAAGTAATACAAGAGTAAGAGTCAAGCTTGCATAAAAATAAAACAAGTAACTAAATGCAACAAAGTGCAAAGCACAATAGGATAAAGCTAACATAAAATAAAGTACAACAGTAACTAAATGCAACAATGCCATAAAAATGACAGTTAACGTAGATATATATAATATACAACAATACGCACTGTGCAGTTAGCTGCATAAATTGAAATCTTTACTGAACAAAAGCCACAGTCAACATGGTTTTCTGGAACACTGTGCAAAACCTATATGAAAAACTGGACATGCCTTTATGGCTTTTCTGAGTAGCTTAACCTATTCTGAAAACAATAATAATCAGCTAGTCTTGTTAAGACAACTCATGACTGTACCAAAGAGTTGTAAATAATGGGAAAAACCAGCAAAAAAGGCCTCAAAGGTCAAGCATCATTATCACCATAGCAATTAACATGCTGCTGTATGGTAGAGCTGCAACGTTTAGTTGGTTAATTGATTAGTTGTCGACTATTAAATTAATTGTCAGCTGTTTTGATGATCGATGAACCATGATTTTTAACAACATCAATATTTTCTGCTTTGTTTGGTCCTCTATGACAGAAAACTAAATACCTTTGGGTTGAGGACGTCACCTTGGACTTTGGAAAACAGTGATCAACATTTCTCACCATTTTCTCACACTTTATGGGCCAAACAACAAATTGATTGAAAATAATTATTAAAATAATCGTTAGTTGCAGCGCTATTGTACGTCATTTTATTCAAAATCTATAGCTGTATATCTGCAGCCTTTGATAAGATTGTTTATTTGGACACATTGCATTTGTCTGTCTTCAAATGTTAAAATTTAAAGATGCATTATGCTATTTTTGTCCACTTGGGGGCAATGAAACAAGCAGTAAACTTAATATCTGACATTTGATCATCTTATTAGTTGTTCATATTAGTCAGTCCCTCTAGGAAGTTGTAATGTTGCAACAATTAATGCAAATTCACCCAATCCCTATGAATTAAATGTAAACTTGCAATTTTGTCCAATCACCACAACCTTTCTGAAAATTTGACCAATCATTGTAGTTTCCTGCACAAAACGAGCCATACGTCACTTCCTTTTTTCTAGCTGTAAAGATGCTGACATGTGTGGCACAAATGTCTCATATATACCCTCAAAATAGTAGGGTTTTATTCTCACTGGGACAAGTTGCCTTTGATTAATGAATTATACGCAAACTATTTTTACAATTTTTACTTTCTTCCGCAATTTTTTTGCACATAACATACATTGCAATTTTTGTTACTTTTTTTGTTACTTTTGTTATTATGAAATCATTTGAAGTTTTATTTGTGTCCACTTGGGGAAGGGAATAAGTCTAATATTCATTCTCCTTTTAGCTCAGTTTTTGGTCTCCATCAACCAGTATGTTTATCAGAGCATTTTCACTGAAAAAAAACGTGTCTTGTTGGAATGGAAAAACAAGATTGATGATAGCGGTGAGAATGAACCAAAATTGCAAAGGCAGTTAAATCAAAACAATGAACTAAAAGATGCTAAAATGCTGCGTTGAGCAGAAGGGAACTGCAGACTTGACTAAATTTCAATAAGTTTGACCCCTAATTATTGATTAGTCCAACTTTAAGATGCTGATTTAAGCTCAAAATGTTTGCCCTGTTAGGCCTAGCTATAATTAAACCTATGGCCAGAAGCAATGTTAGACCTATTAGCCCCAGCTCAAAGTTTGATGAATCTCTTATACTATGATACAATGAATGTGTCAAAATAAGCTAAAGGCAATAAAAAGTGACCTTGTGCTGTGTGGGAACGGGTTCACGGGCAAGAGCCTGTGTGATCTACAGAGGGTTTGTTCATCAGAGGAAATGAGTGATGTCAGTCCTCCAACCTGTTATGGTTGCTTGCCCATTGTTTGGCAAGCATTTCCATCACAGCTCCCAGTTGCCTGAGTGGACTTTCAGTGTCAGCAGCATGGAAAAGAGGGGAAAGACCCCAACCTGAGCTCACATCCTGCTTTTGTTGGGACACTTTTAGGAATGTTGACGATCAGATAAATATTTGCTCAAAATTTCCTTTTTTCATATTGCTAAAAATGTGAACATCTGCAGCCGAGCAGCAACATGTTTTTAGCCTTAACATCCTTCGGTGGGTTCTTAATGATGCAGTAAAGCATTTAAAACTCAAACAGAAGTGACTTTAGTTCTGCAGCACCCATTGGAATTTTTTTTCCCAGATGAAAAATGCTACTGTCCTATTTTCCCTGTTGTTGCATGATTGTCTCAGAAGCTTTTCCATATTACCATTATTATACAGTGATGTACAAGGTGAATCAATCTTGATGTCTGGCGTGAATATGATTCAATTTAAAAGTACTGTACATCAGTAATGCCAAAATATGCCCTTCCATATCCAATACCATTCATAAGTAAAGTCTAGGAGCAACAGATTCCTTTTCTCATAGTTTACTCCTGGTATCATTCACTGACCTGCACAACTTATGTTTGTCCAGGCACAACAGGGGAGTTCCAACCCTCTGGGTTCAGGCCTGGGTTACCTGACACACATCTGCCAACTCATCGAGAAGATCGGCCAGCTGCAGGAGACAAACTTGCGGCTGCAAAAGCAGATCTGCAGCCTGCAGAAGAACAGCAGAATGACAAAGACCAAAGAGGTGTGTGACTGTTTTTCAACGTATTTTTTCTCACGGTGTAGCTCTGTTGCAAGCAAGCAGTACTATTGTACTACAACAACAATACAAGGTTTTATAATGAAATTAAGGTTTTCCGTCCCCTCATGCTACACAACATAGAACAGCAGATAATTAAGAGAATAACATACAAAATAAATAAAATAAAATAAATCAATATATACAGTTATTTATATACATACATGTATACAATTACATGGCAATGGCTGTGCTCTAAATAGGAGAACCACACGTTTTTAGGGGGGATTCAGAAATCCTGGACTGACACTAGTGCAGAGAGTTTTGGGCTCAGGGTCCGGAACAGTTCCACTGGAGCAATGGCTGAAGCCAACAGGGGTCCTGGACTTCAAAGCTTATAAAGCAACCATGCAAAGGGAGAGGAAAAGAAAGGCTCACTGTCATGTATTTAATTCATACAATCACTTTTTTGTGTGTAAATCTTAATACCTTTACATTCTACTTCTAATTCACATCAAGACTTAAAATATCTGAATATCCTTAAGTGATGGACCAAACCATCTGCTCATACAAGCCTTTTTGTATGATTCCCTGCTGTTATATTCTCATATTCTCATAAAGGCAGGCAGAGGACCAACAAAACTGTAACCATCTAAAGTACCTCCATACCCCAACAGCAGGGTAGTGTAGACCACTGGGGCAAATTAGGATTGTCAGATATCCTTCTTTTTAATGTAACTGCCATTGCTGTCCTGCTTTTTGCCCTGAAGATGTTTGAGTGTAAGTGTTGTTGTTGTTGTTGTTGTTGTTGCCGTCCTGCTTGTTGTTTTAATGAGACCAAAGACAAATTTTCACATTGTGGACAATAAATGAAACAAACAAACAAACAAACAAACAAACATAATAGCCTGGATTCAACATCATTGGTGCATATGTAATCCATGAGTAGAATCACTCTTGTAGAACACACAAACTGTGCTTGACTATTCTCAAACCTGTATTCCACACAATCTCCCTGAGCTCTTGACCAGAGTCTCTTCAGTTATCTAGGAAGCAATGGAAAGGACATTCCATGGTGTTTCTTTCTCCTCGATTTACTTCATAATATCCCAAACAGCTGTATCCTTTGCTGATGGTTTAAGGCTCATTGGCTCACCATGGGTGTCCTCTCTGAATCCCCAAAACTCCTGTGTGAGGGCTTACCCCACAGATAGGGTTGTCCATAGTAGCATCTACCTTGTACCTACAAAGGGAGAATTGCACAAATTCATCAATTTCACTTTACAAAGAAAAGAAAATGTGTATTGTTTTGAACAGATTACCTACTTCAGAAGTTAAAAAAGACTATAATTTGATAAAGAAAATACATTTTGTAGATTTTTGTCAGAGGAATCAAGAAATATTTTTCACCCATAATTTGTTTTCAATCTCATTTTGTTAAAAAAAGAAACGTGAGAAAATACCCAGTATCATGACTTGTATCGAATTGTGAGTCGAGTGTATTATTACATCCCTAGTAGAAACATGGTGGACCTGCCCCCTTCAAAAACACAACAATTCTTATCTTCAGGTGATTATACACTAATGAAAACATAGCTATGATATTATATTCCATTGATGACAATAGATCCTCCTGAATGTTACACACTAGACCTTTCAAATCTAAAAACATTTTAGTTGAATGTCTTACAGTACATTGTATATGTTCTTTGCCTCCATGAAGTAGGACATAAGACTGCCAGTTCAATTTGTTTGTACTGGATCATATTGTTTGCCTTTACCCAGTGATCTCTTCTAGCTCAGTCTCTATTGTTCAATGCCTGGTGCTCTTATGGAGACCAGGTTGTTGGTGCCCACTAAAAGTTTGGCTTAGCCAGCGTAGATGTTTGCTTGATGCTTAATCTCTGGACCACACTGCTTCTTCCTCTAAGTCGGTTGCATATTGCTTTTGAGGCAGCCATTATAAAAATAAATAAAAACACTTATTTTCTATTGAGTCTGTAGCATTTGGAACCAAAGAATAGATGATTCAGTGAAAAGACACTGGATTTGTTTAGATCTGTAAAATTCTGTGAATACCTAGAGGTCTAACAAAAATAAAAATGATTAGGCAGCGTGCCGTCATCTACCCCCATTACTCTCTAAAAATATGGTTATGTAATAAAGCTAAGAGAGAGGTGCTTTTGTATATCATGAGGGGAATGTGTGTATGTGGGCTGATGGATGTGTTGTTCTAGAGGCCCATTTGAACCTTTCCTCCACAGTAGGTGAAAGGTAACTTCAGAGCAGGGAAAGAGGTTATGTGGCAAAAATCAGGAAATGACTTTATATAATGAGCCACTTGGGTTGCATGATGAGGCTGTACAGGTGGTGTGTGTCTGTACTGTGTACACATACACATGTAAAGTTTTTTTTTTTCTATAGTAAAAACATTATTCCACACAATAGAGCAAGAAAACAGACATCTCATCCCTTTAATCTGCTGTCCTAGTCTGCATTTGTGTAGTTTGCACTATTATGGGATTTTACTTGGAAGTGATGTCATACTGTAGTTCCCTTTCAGTTCACATGGAAGGATGTGACCCACGCTCTGGGAGGACTGTTTTATTGTTCTTTGTTTCACAGAGTCAAAGAATGAACATACAGTATACTGACACACATATACTACACACTATCATTTTCAACCAAAATATGCACGTGTGTAATGGTAATGCAACAATACACTGTATTGGTTCACCCACGATCACTACAGGAACAGTAAATGAAAAAATTAGAAAGGCGTCTACAAATACTGTTGGGGAGAAGTGTCACAAGATGTGGCAGTGCTACCAGTTTAAATACATTTCCCAGGAGAGCATAGTTATTGTAGTTTATTTAGTCTAAATAGCAAGCTTTGTTCTGCTAACTGTACGTCTCTATGTTTTATTTACTCTCATTCTCAAGAAATTATAGCACTAAATACCGCAGTCAATTTATGATTTATTGCTAAAAGGAGCGCATTTGTTTATTACATTAGGAAACGGTAGTGAAAGCTTCAGTGTAAGAGAAGCTTGTAGTGTAGCTTGTTGTGTTTGTAGCTTATGCTACTTCCAGCTAAGAGTAGTTTGTACATTTGCAAGCTACATTTTCAAAGCACCGTACTAAACATCGCCATCAGGTTATCACATTCATTTATCACCATAACTCTTTCTTGGTTTTATTCATTATTAATTCTACAGTTCCCCTCCAGTGGACAAATGTGGTAGTCCGCCACTGGTACTAGAACTACCTCGAGAGGGCAAAAGCAAGAAAAATAAAAACTATATACTAACTTTAAAAGCTATCAATATCTGCTTCTACATTGAGGTTAGACCCCATTAGGTCGCAGGCTATTTATGAATCTTGAATTTAACGACTGATATTGTTATATTGTAATATTAAGCTGTATGTCTTTACTTGCCATCTTTCTGAACAGGACTTTTTCCACCAGCACTGCAGCTGTGGTGCAGCCAGCATTGCCTTCCAGGATGCTCAGAAGAGACACTCCAGAAGTGAGTTTTTGTCTCCCAGTGGAACCCTCTCTGACCTGACCACAATCCCAGAGGTCACACGGCATTCATTCATAACCAAGAGAGGTAATGGCAAGGAAATTGTTCAGAAAAGAAACAAATGGCATTCAAGGTGCTATTGAACAAACTTGTGTTCAAACATTGTGAGCACTTCTCTGAATGCAAGTGTTGAGCTTCATTTTCCCTCCATAACAAATATGACAAATTAGATTTTCACACTGTAAACAAACCCTCAAGGTAGTCAAATGTATTTGGAAGAGAAAATGAAGGTTAAAAGGAAAAAAATATTATCCAAATGTCTGTTGTAAACCACTGCAGATTACAGACTCACTTCTGGCTTCAACTTTGACCTACAACACTGAAGGTTATATAATACATTTGAAAACATTAATATAGCAGCAAACAACTATTGTCTATGTAAAGATAGTGGAGTTGTGGTGTCCTGAGCAGAGAATAACTAGCTAAAGTTACATGGCAGCAATAGCAGCCCATTTCACGGCTATTTTCTCATCTCAGTCGGTGAATTAAGGGTTTATTAAGACCAAACCAGAGTTGGTGATTGCTTGAAAGGCTGCGGAAAGACTAATAAAGATGGTTTTGGTGAGTTTGAAACTGAAAGTGTAAGATATTCTTTAGTGGACTGGGCCCACCAGAGTTCCAGACTCTGAGACATACTGTACTTTTTGCTGTGAGTCAAGTGAGTCCCCTGGAGGTTATTGAAACCACTCCTAATTAACCTTTAGCATTTAATTACTAGTAGGATCAGCACTTAATAACCTGCTCCAGTGGGATGTGTCAACAAACACACACAACTACATATTAATGTTTTAGTTTCAGTGTTTGTCTGACACGTTCCTGAAATGGATCTAACAGTTATGTTATTAAAAAGTTTTACTGGTACTTCAGTTTCACAACCTGACCCTGAGGCAACCCCACGTGTTTTTCTGCCTCTGTGTTTACCTTGTCATCTGACACAAGCTCCAGGTGATGTTCGTCATTTGGGGATACAGTCATCCCCCCTAGATGTTGTCATTGCTGTTGTGTTTTTGGAGTGGCTCACGTTGCCCGAGGAGGCGGCAGTGTTTGACAGCTTGGTGGCCCCCCGGGGTACATGAAATTATAACTGGAGTGGGACACGGGCGGAATTCCTGGCATCCTGCTTATGACGGGAACACATAATGTCCCGTGGACTCTGGAATGCCTTGGTTCTTCCTCTGATGGGCAGGAAACTGGATCTGGAGAAGAGGTTGAGAAGTCAGGAGAGACGGGGGGCCCAGATTAGGTGCAGTGTTGGAGTGGATAGCTTTGTTTCGGTCAAGGTTAAATGTTACTATGGAGTAAAACTGTATTGTCAAACAGCCACAGATTGTTGGACACAGGAAGGAGGAAATAATGAGTTAGAGGCAGAGAAAAACAGGATTAACAGTGTTTAATGCTTGTGGAATTGCTGTTGGATTTGTTGGATTGTTGCATTCACTGACAAAGGGCACCAGGTAATGCAAAAGTTTCTAAATGCAAGTTTGTAGTGACTGATTTTCATGTACTTAGACACAAAAACCTTAGTCACAGCGTTAGCCCTAGTTTGGGGGTTTCCTTATCTAGGAGCGTGCCATGATCAGTAGAAACTGTGTGCCCATGTGATGAGGGGAGGTGTGTTTATATGGAACGTGGGAGAAGTGGGGAGTGGGATGAACAGGCAAAAAACAGGACTGTGCTGATTTCCATCACCATTTGTCATAACAGTCATCACTCCCTTCTCAGCATGCAAGCAAAGGCTTCCAACATGTGGACAAACACTCCACCTCGCAAACCAAACCTATACAGTCAATCTGCAACATTAAAGATACTGACATTATGGTGTAAGAGTGATCATTTACACTGAAACTGGCTTTCTAAAGGTTATATGTCTGGAATTCACTTGCCACTGGATGTCGCACTAGAGCACCAGCATCTCAGACAAAAACACTTGGACATATATAAAATATAACTCACCAAAACCATCTTGGTTAGTCTTTCCACAGTCTCTCCAACAATCACTAATGCTGGTTTAACCACAAATGAAAAGTTTTATACTGCTATCACTTACCATCAGATTTCATAGGCAAAAATGGTATATTTATTATCCGAGTTAGAAAGAAAATATCTGTGAAAAGGGCAGAAATGGCCACAACGTAAGCCAACTTTAATCCTTGGGGACAAACATGCCCGTCAAAGTACGTCCACTACAAGTGCTTGTTTTTGCCACTGACAGGCTCACATTGTTATTCTAAGTGCCTGACAATATTATGGACAGACCTTTAGTTTAACCAGAAACAGCTGTAATACTGCCACTGGACTCCATAGACAAAAGTAATTTTACCTCTTAAAGAAGCAGTTAACTGAACTTCAAAATAGCTTTAAAATGATTGAGCTGCCTTACATAAGTACATGAACAGTGATTTCACTCTTGCTTACCCGAGCCAACTCTCCCACACACACGGTAACTGCCTCCTTTTTGTGATTTGTGTTTCAGACACCAGCAGTGAGGGTTTGACACCGGTCCCACTGTGGAGAAGAGGCCTGAACCGAAGGAGTTACACAGAGGGGGAGGTCCACTTCCTCGGGGACAGCACCGAAGGGCTCTCCAACCCCCAGCGCAGGGTGAGTCATGTGCACAGGCAAGCATCCCATTCAGCAGTGTCTTGATATTGTTAAAGATAGGACAGCATTTAAAATATTTTATATCCATGACTGTCTCTCTACAGAAAATAATACATCTTTAGCACTGATTGTATTGCAACCTTCACTTAAAAAGGGTGGTGCGTATCTGCATGCCAGGGTGACCCATGCTACAACCCCCCGCCAGCACACTCTGAATCACTTGAGGTTGCCCAATGTCCACATTCTCTGTTAGCCATCTTTATGGCAAACAGGCGCAGCACAACTCTCACTGATGACACATGATGAATGACATGCTTCCTTGGAGGGGTGATCCACCTTCTGCAAGGGCCCCCAGCTGTTGGGAATTGACAGTAATTAATGTAGCAGGGAGGAAATTGCTGTCCAAACACAATAAGTCTTGTTTTTAGCTTGGACATCATGCATTCTTGAGTCTTTCCAAAGTGTGTAACATTTAGGAGGATCTATTGTCAGAAATGGAATATAATATTCAAAGGTATGTTTTCATTAGTGTATAGTCACCGAGAGAGTCGTTGTGTTTTCGTTACCTTTGAATGTGACATTTTTATCTACAGAAGAAATGGTTCCTCTTCTATGGAGGCCGCCATGTTGAACCGCCATGTTTCTACAGTAACCTAAAATAGACAAACCAAACACTGCTGTAGATAGGGCTTTTCATCTTGCTTTATATCTGATCAGCACTGCCTAGTTTGACAGTTTGAACTGAGCTGGACGGACTCACTGAGAGTGACCTGTCAATCACAAGGTATCATATTTTACTAAATGAACATCATGCTGTATGGAAGAAGACTGAAACTAGAGTCTGAGACCAGAAACTCATCAGGAAACTTTTTTTTTACTGACATAATAAATCATGTGAGAAGTAGGCTCATATGTCAATAAGACTCAATACTTTTTTGCAGCCAATGGAGCTGCCCCCTGCTGGCCATTAGAGATAATGTAGGTTTAAAACACTTCTTCGTTGGATTTGCTGCTGGCAGGGCTTTTGGTCTTTTAGTCACTTGCTACAGCTAAAAATATTTTTGTATTGAATTGTCCTTGTGTGTCTTTGTGTTCAGCTGAGTGAAAACTACACATGGGGCCGAGTCAAAGACCTGGTGAGGAAAACAAAACTAAGGAACCAGAGCAGACTGGGACTGACTTCCACTTCACTGAAGATGTCCTGCCCACAACTCTACATGTGAGGAATACACTACAGAACTGTCACTCTACTCTGTATATACTACTCTGTAAAGTGTGTATGGACCATATACACATAAGCATGAATTATTTTGGCATTATACTAAATTAGCACTAAGTGAAAACCCATTTTGCCCCACAAGTTTGTCTTTTTTTCATACACTATATGGTCTAATATATGTGGACACCCATGGCCAGATTTAGTACTCAATCAAACTGCAGTTTTTATTCCCACTTCATGAATACTTTCTAGTCAGCAACAACATCACTGTGACAGAACAAAAGAGAATTACATAAAAGTTAAACCTCCTCAAAATACAGACAGTCCCCAACCACATAATGGACCGCACCAGGCACAGACAGCCCTTCCAACCCCTACTGAATCCCTTCAAGACAGGAACAGCCTTTATCTTGACATATTACATAAGCTTGTGCATATCTGCATTCTTGTGACTAAAAGAGAATCATCCTGTTTTCTCTTTCCTCTAAAATGCTAAAGAATCTCAAATCTGTTTTCAAACTCTCTTACAAAGCCCCAAACATTTAGTTCTTTTGTTTTTCTGGTGATGTCTCGTCCTTTTTAATTGAAATGGCTCCAGCTCAAAACCACTGAAAAGAAGCTGTGCGAGTTTCCCTTGTTTGTTGAACAAAACCTTAAAAAAAGAGAAGGAATTCAAGTTATTTGACTGCAGTGAACAAAAGCCAGCATGAGAGAAGAGAAAGGCATTTTTTGAGTTGGAAAAATGGTGAATTTTGGGCCAGAAGAAGAGTGTGACAGGTTCCTGGCAAATGGAGATAAAAGGAGCTATCAGCTTCATTCTTGCCTGCGAGAGGAGGGGTCTGCTTGTGGATGAACTGTGGGGTTTTTTTATTTGAGAGGTTGTACAGTGCAGGAGTCTGATGGCTGCTGGCCCTTCAGCCTCTCCCTCTGTCCTGACTGAGCTTGGCACGGACCCAGATGAGTAGGGTTGGAGAGTCAGGCCTGAGGTATGCCTGGAGGAGTGGGAGAATTCCCCCCATGGATTTAAGCTGAGGCCTGGTGAGATATGGCTGCAGTCCAGGATTCATTCGAAAGAACACCACCCTCCTGCTGAGACATGCACGCCGGCCTGCTGCAGAGCTTCTGACAATGTGGGAATAACAGACAATAAATGTTTTCTCATACTCCCAGGCTGAGCTCCCATGATGCAAACTGAAGGAGTGTCCACCAGAAATACTGTTAAAAGTCAGTAGCTCTCAGTAATAACTGTCTCCTCTTCTTTACAGGCCTGATCGGGGACCAGTAGAACCTGCTGGGAGAAACAGGAACTCCATGATCACCTTGGGCCACCAGAGCAAAATGGACTTCCTTTGGCAACAATAAAGATGCAGGTATTTTTCATCATTAGTGTCATATTTAAAAGGTTATATATGTACAAAATTCACTTGCCACTGGATGTCGCACTAGAGCACCAGTATCTCAGACCAAACCAATGGGACAGAAACAAAATAAAACATCTTTGGTAGTTTCTTTCAGGTCTTTACCACAATCAGCAACTGTGGTTGGGTCGAAATAAACCTTTAATTTGCAAGTCAGATGTAAAAATATTTGCGAAAAAGGATACGTAAGAAAATGTCAATACACCTACAGAGACAGACCTTTTGTTTAACCAGAAAAATCCGTAATATCACTCACCAGACTCCATTGACAAAAACGTTAATTTAACCTTGCATATCATCATAAAATCCTAACTTCATTCAAAGTGGACAGAAACAAAATAAACCCCACCAAAACCGTCTTTGTTCGTCTGCCCACTGTTCTAACAATTACCAACTCTGGTTTGGTGGAAATAAATCCTTAATTCAGACGTAGATGATAAAAACAGCAGTTTCAGTCGCTCTACTCAGCTGCACACGGAGCAGACCGGCTGTGGAAACAAACCACAGAGAGGCTGCGATAGCAACACAGGCAGAGGGAGAGAGACACCATGACTCTACTATATCTTTACATAGAGAATAGATTATTTGCTGCTATATTCATTATCTACATCTCTCAGTAGTAGAGATTTAAAAAAAAATGTTGAGCTCGGGGTAACGGGGAGCCTGTGATGTTTGGTCTCTGCAGAGCTGTTGTGAAGCTCAGTGTGATCGGATCTGGCCATTGCCATTTTGGCTGACCCTGCCGGTTCCCGGCTAATCAAAAAATAGGCTAAGAGGTGTCGCCTGATTGCTTTAAACAGCCGCCTGTGATGGCATCCACCTGTCACTCAAAGCGGCCACTCCCTTAATTATGCATAACTTTAAGCCTTAATATAATGTAAACAGCTGGGTTATAGTACAGCTGTCATCAATGGATAATTAGCTATAGACACCAACAGTGTTTTTTGTACCAGGCTGTAAACATGTTTATTTCTGCTGTAAAGCTGTGCATTATAATATGGGGCCTTATGGAGATTGACTCACTGCAGCGTCAATTGGCTGTTACAGGCAGTTTTTGTATTTCAGTGTTGGCTTCATTTGCAGCCACGAAAGTTGCTGCTTGTTGTAAACTTGAACTCTCCACTGCAAATATACTGAAAATTGACATTTTCATGTCCAGAGGGGGTCTTTAAGGGTGCTCATCGGAAATAATAAAAACATCAACAATCAACATCAATAATATGAGACAGGACATGAACCCATGATGCAGGTGCTGAAAGCAAGCACTGACTTGATTGCATACACAACTCCAGTGATGGGAATAACGGCGTTATAAATAACGGCGTTACTAACGGCGTTACTTTTTTCAGTAACGAGTAATCTAATTGATTACTCTTCCCATCTTAATAACGCCGTTACCGTTACTGCCAAAAAATGCGGCTGGTTACTATAATTGAAGCTGTTTTTTTTATCAGACCAACTAGATCTCTGAGCCGAGAGGCAAAGACTTTTTACTGTTCTTCCTTGGTTAGTGGGCAGTGCACGAGACAAGTGCATAAATGCTGACGATTGGCTGAGGTTGAGTAAAATTTCATGGTAAGCCAATCAGAGGTAGAGTTGGGCGGGTGTTCGAAAGCATGCATAGTCGGACACACAACAAACAACACAAGACAGTCAGTCAACGAGAGACAGATATGGCGAGTTGTGTTGCATCTTATTACATTTGCACTAAAAAGAGTGTATATATTGTTTGAATACATTTTCGGTACATTGCTTAAAGAGCATCATTTAATTTAGATTTATTTGTTGGCTGGCTGCAGCCTCTTGAAGTGAGATTGTCAATGGCCAGAGAAAGGTTTATTTTTATGGAGATGTATTTTTTATTTCTTATGTATTACCTGTTTATATTTGGATTCCTTAGTTTTGCTATACATTGTACTTTTCAGTTCGATTGAAAGCACCTCATATTGTTACACTGTTCTACTTTTTCGAGGAAGAAAATACTTGAAGTACAGTATATCTGCCAATTGTCAGAAGTTTTTTTTGTTTTATTTGCACTACAAAGAGTGTATATATTTGTTATTTATTTTTGGTATAGTACTTAACAAGCATCATTTAATTTTGCCCAGTTGTGGCCTGTTGAGGGGCAATAAATATCAAAAGTTCCAAAACATCTATTGTGTTATTTGTATGGACCCACTATATAAACATAATATCTACATACATGGCATTTGATTGGAGGCTAGTCTCACTTTGTCCCACAGCAACATTAAAATAGTTTAGACTTGTGTACATTGTTTCTGTTAATAATGGATTGTATTAAGTGTCAATCTCATTATAATATTCAGATTTATCATAAATAATTGAACATGCACATGTATTTTAAGTTTCGTTAAAGAGGGGTGGAGGTGGGGTCACATCTGAGCATTTAAATGTAACTTGAAAGTAACGCAATACTTACTTTCTTAAGTAACTAGTAACTTTATAATTTGTAACGGAGTAACTAATTTAGTTACTTTTTGGAAGAAGTAACTACTAACTGTAACTAAATACTTTTTGAAAGTAACTTGCCCAACACTGCACAACTCTATGAACCCCATACTGAGAGAGCACTTTTCTAAACTCTGCCCTCCGTCTTTGTGTTCTCCTCATATCAGATCCAGATGGTCTCGTGCTGGGAAGAGGAGGTGACCTAAAGTTTGACTGGAAAAGAAAAAGGAGGTAACTGCGAAGAAAGAAGAAAGTGAGGGGATGTTGTTGCTGCTGCATGTAATGGAGAATGGGAGTATTTATGGGAGACTCATGTAATGTATATTGTAGCGGACATGAAAAATATAAGTGATCCTGGATTAAAAAGACGAGGCTACTATATGTCTAAATGATCTGCACTGTGATGTAGGTTAACTGCATATACGTTCTCTGTTGATACTATTTACAGTAGTGTATGTTTCCATTAGAAAGCTGCAAATCTGTAACAATCCAACTGATGTGAACATACACATTCTATAACTTTACATTTTGTATAATGTTGTAAAAGGACAAATGGCAGACTGCTTTGTACAGTGTGTTATATAACTGGAGCGCATGCAGTGATAATGCACGAACCCTGCAGGGAATCAGTGTATCATATATCATGTTAATATATGAGCTGAAGATAACATGTCAGATAGTCTCTTCCATCAAACATTTACTTTTTTAATTTTCAGCCCATAAACTGATGATAGGTGGTTGGGATATAACTGGAATATATGCTGTGTAAGTAGTATGTTTAATAACACGCAGAGCTTGTTTGACACGTTAAGCGCCGTGATTTATCTTCACTGCCAGCCTTGAATCACTGAAATTCTCTTGTCTAGTTCCATACAAAATACAGGAGTCATAAGTTATAGCAACAGAAAGAAAAAAAAGCTGAGGGCAAGTAATAATATGTTGACGATTTCACATAAAAGATGGAAAAACTTCAAATGAAGTGCTCATCAGATCTAATAATGTCTGAAACCCTCTTTTCAAGGCCAGAATCAAAGCTGGTTGCATCTGACAGGTTTTCTTTAAACTTTCTGAAGCCAATAATCCAACAACAATGCCCACTTTAATTGGGGGGTTGGCCAGGCCATGTATAAAGAGAACTGGATAAAGGGCCTGAATTGGACTCAAAAATGTGCCAGTACCCTAATTCAGCACAACCCTAACCCTAAACACAACATTTGATCCTTTTTAACAAGTACATTTTCAGTGCTGTTTTCTTAGCATTAAGCTAGCTACACGGAGACAAGTAATGCACTTGTTCAGGAGTATCTCACCAGCGCTGCTGTATACAGGGTTTTAAGGGGTTTTGGGGCATCAAAGCATCAAAGTAAAGTTATTTTGCTAGAGGTGGGAGAACTCAATAAACAGTAAATTAATTCCTATGAAAGCTGCTTAGTGGCAACAGGATTGTTTTTGCAGTCCTTGTTTTACCCTAATCAGCCAATGTTCTGTACATTGTACTGTACATTGGCTCCACAGACATTAACTGCAGACAGCTAGCAATGTACACGCTGATTATTCATTTTCCTACAGACTGCTCTGCTTTTCCTTTGGTCTCTGGACGTTCATAAATTGACATCAGAAACATTAAGGATGAATGCAAAGTTCATGTGATTCCACCTTTGCTTTCAGTTTGTGCTGCAGAATTTGCAACAATAGGCCTCCACGTATGTCTCCATTACCTTAATATGCAGTCGAGCTGCCTCAAAAATGTCCCTTAGGTTCAGTCTGAACCATTGACAGTATATACTATAATGGACAGAGCTTCCGGGTCTGTGAAGTAAAGCCATTGCATTCTATGGAATGGCCAGCAACCATTGGCAGCATTAAAACATTGGCTTGCAGTGTTATTGAGAAATTATCCAACTTTTCACTTGATTTATTAGTTCAGTAGTTTATAGTTTCTTTATGAGTTTATAGTCTCAATCTCTAGTTTCAGTCTTGATGTTCCATTAGAAAATTATGGTCCTATTTAGAGTAAACTAGACAACAAAGCAGGGTATGGTGTGGCTACCTTGTGATTGACAGGTCATTCTCAGTGAGTCCGTCCAGCTCAAAGCACCAAACTTAGATCAAACTGTCAAACTAGGCACTACGAATCAGTACAGCTCAACTCGCAGGACGTCACCTCCGTTGGCTCAGAGAAACCGTTATAGTGACCAATATAATGCCAAACGCTTTAGAACTGTACCAATGGGTGACGTCACGATAGATTCACACATGGTCTGAACACACCTTTAAAGTCAACCCAGTTTGTATCTCTGTCGGAGATGAAGAAGGTATTTTGATTGGCTAGATTTATGTGCATTTCATGGTGAACAGAGAGGCAAAGACACAAAACTTTAAAGTTGCAATTAACAACACATGAAATGCTGTGTACATAGTCATGATTCTCAGCAACAACTTTTATTGTAGAAAAACACACTCCTGGCAGACTGCATCATCTCTGACTCTGAACCTGACTGGGAAACCATGATAGCAGTGAACGCTTAACACAATGGATGGAGACCAAAAGATAATAATAAAAATAACTTTACTGACCTTTAATTTATCAGAGAAAAAATCGTTTGATGGAAGACACACAAGGCCACACTGCAAAAAAGTTTAACAGTATAACAGAGCATTCCAATTCCACCATCTTAGGTGGTGCTGCCTTAGCAATATTGTTTGGGTATTCTGACACGAAGGATACTTTATATACCACTATTATATTGTATTCCAACAAGGTAAAAACACTGCTGGTGTGTCAGATCAGTCACTAAAAGAAGGGATGTATGTTGAATTATGTAAAACAAGAATCGTTTTTGTGTAAATAATAGCTTATCTGTTTATCTGTAGGATGTCAACATCTGTTGTATGTTGCTGTATGCATATTGCATCAATATTTTTCAAAATAAAGTTAAATGAAAATAAGATATTTATATGATAGAATTGTGTTTACAGCACAGATTTTGCTCCCATGGCACATACAGTACAGTGAGGTTAAACTGAATAGGAAATTATTATATGTATAACATTTGCATATTCATAGATTCTGTAATTTCTAATGTGGTAGAAGGAGTAGATGACTAAGACAGACATTATATATAATTCAATTCAATTCAATTTTATTTGTATAGCGCCAATTCATAACAGAAGTTATCTCAGGACACTTTTCAAATAGAGCAGGTCTAGATCGAACTCTTTAACATTAATTACAGAGACCCAACAGTACCACCATGAGCAAGCACTTGGCGACAAGGGCAAGGAAAAACTGCCTGTTAAAAGGCAGAAACCTAGGACAGATCCTCCGGCTCTAGGTGGGTGGTCGTCTGTCTCGACCAGTTGGGGTGAGAGAGAGAGAGAGAGAGAGAGAGAGAGAG
The DNA here is from genome assembly GCF_905237075.1 of Dicentrarchus labrax. Lineage (NCBI taxonomy): Eukaryota > Metazoa > Chordata > Actinopteri > Moronidae > Dicentrarchus > Dicentrarchus labrax. Next base: position 25,572,518 of record NW_026136702.1, read on the forward strand.
AGAGAGAGAGAGAGAGAGAGAGAGAGCGACAGACAGACAGACAGGTGCACAGCAACAACAGTATTGGCAATGGCAGTCAAGCAGGACCATGGCAGGAGGCTCCACCAGGATCCATGAGAACCTGCGAGACGAGATATACATACATACATACATTGTTCGAAGCACACAATTTGTATACATGTCTTAATACATGTCTGGAGTTTCCAGTGACCGTACAATAATAATAATAATAATAATAATAATAATAATAATAATAATAATGTTAATAACATTCTCTAGGGTTTTCACCACACTGCCAAGATTAGAAAAAATACAGAATACCGACAGAATTAACTCAGCACAAAAAGTTCCCTAAATAGGAAATAATCACTTGTTTTACATAAACTTATTGTAGTTACTGAGTTCACTATTTAGGTTCATTGTACAGTTTTAAATATATTGTGAAATCCACATAAAAGGTTTAGGGGCCCCTTTCTTCAGTGGGAGGATAAATTAGTTTTTGTGGTACAATACAAAATACAATAGAGCAGTCAATACAGAGCAATAGTACTCATTACATTGAAAAATACATACACCTATACTTTTTCTGGTAATTCAAACATAAGTCATACAGTTTAATAAAACTAAATTTATGTTTTTGATTGTTCCAATGACTCAGTTATAACAGTTATGAGATCCTTATACAGTACATACTAAGTCTTACATTAATGCTGATACTGGCCTCAGGTGGTCACAGTAAGTAACTACAACCAAGAGCTAGAGGTTGGAGCAGTTAGTGGGCAGCCACGGTGCAGCAGCCGTGGACCAACTGAGGCCAATGCTTTGTCTGATTGCAAACGCTGACTAGCACTGATTGTGAAACACTATTGGCCCTTATTCATATTAACTGCAACCAATATGGATTTTACTGTTGGTATTTGGTTTGTAAGATCCGTTTATCAGTTTATTGTCATAAACTGATTGGATCATGATTATGACATCCACTATGTGTTTAGTGTCATAGTTAATCACTATGACCACTGGAGGAGACCTTATCTCTATCCAGAAAGAACAAAAGTATTTAATGTAGATCATATATATATATATATATATATATAGATATAGATATAGATATAGATATAATTTCAGTAATATCAATATTGTTGTGTGATTGCAACTAATTATTATATTTTACTATGATGTAAATCTTCCCTGGAGAACTTCATTCAGGGAGTAATTGTAACCTCTCCATGGAACAAGCAGTCAGTTGTTAAACTTGGTAAAGTAAAGCCTTTTCACAAGAAAAGTGGTTGACTGATAGGAAGCCATGAGCACATATTAGCTGCATTTGATAATTTTGTAGCGTCCACTGGGAAGAGGTCAAAGGTCATTGAGGAAGATCATTCACATCCGACACCAGAGACTATCTCTGAACTGAGACAGGGGCTACCATCTCCCCCCATTTAAACCCCCCCCCATCATATACAGTATCCTGTGACTGAAGTTCCTCCTCCTAGGCCAATGACAACTCAGCCAACAGCACCACCTGCTGGAAAAGACCATAAAATATGATTAAAAGCTGCGAGGAAAGCTAATAAGTGGATCTTGAGTTAAGATTATTTTGTCAAAACTTGAGTTAATTCGTAAGTAATGTATAATTACCCTAAATGCCCTCTTTTGCTCTACAAGAAAGTACAAAGTTGCAAAAACTAATAATTTCAAGGCAACTGCGTTCATTAATTGTTTGGGTCAAAACTCAAATGTAAAAGTTTTGAATATTACTAATTAATAATTCACTTTTATTTAAAAAAAAAAATTAATCTTTAAGTTTGAAAAACAACAAAAATAATTAGAATTTTTAAAATTGTTCACAAAACATTAAAATGAAAAACTGTTACTAAATTAATATTTTAACTTTAATATGTTGCCTACTGGTGCTGATTAGTTTTTTATGTGAATACAGGATATTATAGTGTAACACAGCTTTCACAACTCTGAATATAGAACAGTAATGTTCTCTGTTGTCTGCTTCCCCGATCAAACTTTACAATACCATACCGCCCTCAGTGCTGGGGGAATGACAAATATCTCCAACAAACACTCCTCTGTAGCAGAATTCCATCTTTGAACAGAATGAACATTTTTTCATTTTTGCTCTGGGAGGACAACAATGAGCAGTCTGTTTGCCAGAATCCACCTCTGGAGGAATTCAAGAACAAATGTTTGGGATGTTTTCAAATGTGTTCACCCACTGGGTTACTCCACCCACTGCAGCACATAATACTGCAAGCAGCCAGAGAGTTCATTCAGTTACACAATATGATCTGATATTACAGTAATAATCTATACAGAGAAATGCAAAGCTGTTAAACATCAAATAATGTTAAAGAGGAGAGTTCATTCTTGCTAGTGAAGAGTCATTTGACAAGGTCCACTTAGCTCTTTTTCCAAGCTCTTAACCAAATCTCATGGTGATGTTGGCTCAGTTGTTCATGTTGGGACAATGGGTACAAAGAGTCGCTGGTAAATCCTGAGTGAAAGACATCACATGTGACAGCCTACAGTGAAACAGAGACAAGCCTGGACAAGAAAGGTAATGATCATCAGAAAATTACAACATCAGTTTGTTGGAGGAGGTCAAAGGTCATCGAGCAGGAGTCAGTGGAGGGCCAGAGAAAGATCAAGGAAGACACTCACAGACCCACTGGCCAGAGGGTCTCTGTGGGTGAAATTGCATTTCGTGTGTTCCGCCTATTTTTCAGACTGTTTACCTGCACACAACCAAAGCCCGCTCAAACATGACTGGTCCATACTCGACTACAACTGGAAATGCTTCTGATGCCAAAGTCTTGGTCAATTGCCACATATTTATGTTTACAGAGATGATGGAAAAAAGCTACTAAGGGGATTTTAAATTAAGACCATTTTGTCAGAACTTAAAGTCTTAAATAAGGATTACCAAAATGCTCTCAGCTCCAATTGCCCTACAGAGAAGTGGGACTTGGAGTGTTTCACTTCCATAATGTGACAAGACTTGTGATAGACATAAAAAAAGAATGGGGGAAAATGAAGCAGCAAGAACCACATTCATAATCCTTTGATTAAAGTAAGTTTTATATATCAAACAAAACTTCAGTGAAAATATTTTAACAAATTAGATCACACAGTGTACAGATCACAAGCAGCAAGTGATGAATTGAATGGCAACCCACACCACATGTTGACTATAGTCAATATATCAGACACACATTATTTAAAGCTACACTGAATGTCCAGTCCGTCTGTTAAACTGAATTACTCAACAGTCACACTGTCCTGAGGGAAGAGGCATCTTTAAAGCAGTCATTATCATACAGTACATTAAACATGTGCATTAGGGTGGCTGGTAATTGCAGTCAACTAGACCATTGTGTCAATAGAAGTCACTCACTACTAGTACTACCTTTTTAATAATAATAACAATAAAAATAAATACTTAAAAGTTCTTACTTTTACAGAAATGTAAGAATCATGGAAGAAAGCAAGAGTCAATAGACAATACAAGTATTTTTTTGATACCTGATGTATAGAATAAAGTTACACATCCTGCTCCAACAGCCAGTGTGCTGTAGTGATCAGAACTTACTACACACCCCGAGTGACTCTGGACTTGCCTATTTTATTGGCACTTGATTCATACAACAAAATTATACTTTAATCATAAGCTGTAATATAAAGCTTTTAGTGAGCAGGAAGACATCCCTCTGTGCTTCTACCCCTCAGGTATAATCCAATGATTTAAGTGGAATTTGTCTATCAGGGATTGTTTAGCTTTCATCCAATGACCATCTTAGCTGAGGTTTATTTAAAGCGGTGTGAAGACTCTATGGCTGGCTAGGGGAGCATCCCCAAATTAATGCTATTTATAAAGGCTCAGTCTTTAAATATTATGAGATTGAAAACATTAATTTCTAATAACTATTCTCTATGTAAAGATATAGTGGAGACATGGTGTCACACTCTCTCTGCCTGTGTTGCTATCACAGCCTCTCTGTGGTTGGTTTCCACAGCCGGTCTGCTCCAGTTGCAGCTGAGGACAGCGACTGAAACTGCTGTTTTTATGCATCAAACTCTGTGAATTCTAGGATTTATTTCCACCAAACAAAGATAGTTCTGGTGAGATTTTTTTGTTTCTGTTCAGTTTGAAGTGTGTTTTATGATTATCTGCAAGGTAAAATTACTGGTTTTGTCATAGGAGTCTGGTCTTGGTTTAGTCTGAGATGCTGGTGCTCTAGTGCGACATCTAGTGTTTGTTTCACTGCATTCATTATGTCTGTTTGGGGGCCTGATGTTGTTTTGCTCTAATGAATAAGTAGCAAGTGACTACGTCCTGACAATTTTATACATTTGTGCCCATTTCTTTGTTGGTTTTTGTCATGGATTTAGGAAGATAGCTATGTAAAATGAATGAAGTCATTTTTATTGGTAAATGGACTGTACTTATATAGCGTAACCTATAATGCGCAACACACTCACCCCTCCTCTACCTCTGAGCCACAGCCGCCCCTTTAATCCTGTTAACAACGCCCCAATTGGTTGATGGTCTCTCCAACGTTTGGAAATAGTCGTCGATGAGCACAACACCAGACCGATTTGAATTATTGAACAAATGAAAGATGTGGGTGGTAATTCCAGGCTATAAAAATTGGTCCAATGCTAAAGTCTCTATCTTCTGGAGTGGATCAAATTAAAATGCATTAGGTTAAATGCAGGTGGTTTAAAAGTGGTATAGAATAGAAATGGATTACATTTGTTTTCTTCTTTTAAAAGCAAGTTACTAGAGGTAATAAACTTGAGCCATACATCATGACAGTGAACATCAAAACTGGCTGCTGAGACAAAAAGAGATTGATACAGTATTTAGCAATTTTCCACTGCATTCATTTAATCAAACAGAATGTAAGCACTGTTTATTTAGCAGGGAGAACGCACAGTACATGGACTGTACCAGATAAAAGCCAGTTTTCAACCGCAGTCCCTGGGTGGAGGCTTTTGTTTCCACTGTTTTGGGACCTGGAGCTAAATGTGGGCAGTGCTCAGGATGTGATAATACTGTAAATGAGAGTTCCAGGTACTTTCAGGGCTCTCATTAGTGTTTGGGTCATTCAGAGGGAGCTGTAGTCAGAGGTTTGTAACCAAAAGGTGAACCAGATGATTTCTCAGTAATAAAACACACAGCTGAACCAGTGTGGAAGCAACTGCCTTAGTAGCCACACACTTCAAAATATGATGCTTAATGTATCCATCTCATATCATTTCTGGTCGTGCAGGGCTCCGTGGGGAAGTCAGCAATTAGAAACATGCAACATTCAGTTTGTATTATGTGAAAGACTTGCAGTTAAGTTCCACCATGAATAAGGTTAAAGACAATTAAAATAGCCTGAACAGGAGAAATGGGTATGGATAAAATGTAACTTACCTACCTACGTACCTTAAGTAACTTACATACATTACTTAAAATACACTCTTTACTTTTCACACAAGACATGAACAGCGGTCCTCGGGTTAAACTGTGTTTGGTTGCCCATCACCTCCATATGAGGACTGTCTCGCTCTTTATACTACCTCACGTGTCCCTGACGGTGGGTGCGTCCAGAAATGAAGCCAGAGGGATATCTACAGCATCATATTTTGAAGCAGAGGGCCAATGACCCAGCTGCAGTATGTGATGACTAGGGAGTGAGAGCAGGTTGGTAGAGCTGTCCAGGAAAATAAATAAGGATTAAATACGGAAGAAAAATAAAAGATCACAATGCGTAAAACTAAACAGTACAATGCAGTTCAGTGTGTTGTTGGAGGCCCAAGCAGTGGCCCGCAGTTGGCATATAAACCTCAGATTGGTGGTTTCACACACCTCCCAAACAGCACATAGCAATGAAATATTTGGTCCCACTGTAGTCTTTTCATGGCATATATCTGAATTACATTGGTTTGTAAAATACTGTGAAAACAAAAGGAAGTACTTCCTTGTTTTGCTTGTGGGAAGAGGCTGCAAGTTAAGATTTATCTGCCACACAGTCACCCATGTTGCTCAGGGCTGAACTGATGGAATGTGCTACTACCACACTCGGTGGAATACAAGAATTTTAGTGTATTTGACATGCAGCCGCAAACACAGTCTCTCTTTAATACCCAAAAGGGGACCATGCTACAAAAAGCTTTTGACAGTGTATCTCTGCCTCATATGTATGAATGTAATGGAGTTTTTACAGTAAAAAAAAAAAAGTCTGTAAATCTGGCAGGATGAGCGCAGCAGTTACTTGTTCCCTCTCCATTCGAGTAAACTGCTGTGAGAGTGGAAAGCTTTAGGAGTTAGCTTGCTGAAGCTACTGCATCTTCACGAGGCAGATCAACTGCTGTTGCTTAGATTCTTTACAATCAGAGTCCTCAAAAGTCTTTATCCCAGCCAGACAGCTCATCGGGAGGCTCCTCGGTGTCAGGAGGAAACATGTCAAAGTGACTGTGATCCATTGGCCCCTTCAGCTGCAGGAACAAGGAAAATCATCGTCATCATCATTACATTTTGTCGGCACAGGATCATTCACAACTTCGTCACTGGCAGATTTCCTGTCCTTAAATAAATGTAGCCACTTCAATTAGCGTAATGACAGATATGTTCAGATATATGTAATATATCATCGTGAGTCAGTGCACTTTGTACCGTATGTGAACACTCATCCTCATGAGTTCCAAATATTTGGAGGTCCAATGTGCATTTTCACTTTCATTCCATATGCTTCGACCTTTCTTCATTATCATTTTTTATATTAAAGTTTTTCATTTAATTGTGTTGCAAATAATTTCCTGATCACGCCAGTACTCTCCAAAGTGGAGATTAAAAACACTCACATTCTGAGTTCTGCATGTATGATGGTATGTAGGACCACCCAGAAGTTAGCATTGCCCTGGTTCCTTCGACAAAAAGCCATTGGGATTGTTCCATTGGATTTACATTTTTTGTTCAGCAAGATAATCTTCACAATGAACACCACTTTTATGGTTTTTGTAGCATAAATGTGATCGCCAGAAGGAAAAAGCCAACGTTAGACTATAAATGAACTACACCGCAGTCAAATAAATCACCGGTGAGATTTAGCCACTAAGTAGTAACTCTTTTAAGACAGAAGTTTCAAAATTAGGTCGTAGAACAAAATGTGAAAATCTCTTAAGCCTGTGTTAACCACAGACCATATTGCAGACATCTAACCAAAAACACATTTAAAAAAAAAAAAAAAACCATTGAGTTTGGCATCATTTCCTGGTTGTAGGACTCATTGCTGCAGTACTCTATTAAACTGAAATGTTTTTACAGATGTGTTGTGTGACTGTGCTTGTTCACTATTAGGAAACAGAGATCAGTCTCACCTCTCTCCTCAGTGGAGAAAGCAGCTTGTGATGCCTTAAACCTTCCCAGTTGAAGCCTTGGAACCACCTACAAAGCAAGCAAATCTCACAGTTGGATTCCCATTGTTATCTGTAAAAAGTAACCTTCAACCACATCACTGTTGGGTTTCAGAACAGTTTTATTATTGCAAATAGAAATCACATAGAGCCTCTGCTAGTTTGAACAAATCTTAGTAATTAGCCAGTTGATCAGTTGTATGCCTTTGTTTTCATATTGTCTTTTTTAGTCATTCATTGACGTGGCAAAAGTGTGGTATTTTCATGGCAAGGTGGGGCATGTTCAAATGTTACCACTGTACAAATCCATCAGAAGAAAACTGTAGCATTTTACAACTTTGCAGAACACAGATTTCAGGTGAACAATTTGTAGGATGTTCCTAACACTTCATATTAATTTACTGGTGTTGGGGAATATTTCTGTGTTCCTGTCACATCCCATTCTCATCACATCCTGAACATTTTCTTCTTATCTGACCTTGACTCATATCAGCACAAGCTGTTCCCCGCTCATCCCTGTCTTGTTAAGACTAGCTCATTGCATTATGTTTCTGTTTGATGGACTTTGCCATCGCTGTGTGAATGTGTGTGAAAGGGTGAATGTGGCACGTAGTGTAAAAAGAGATTTGAGTGGTCGGAAGACTAGAAAGGCGCTATACAAGTACAGGTCCATTTACCATTACCAAGCTTTAGAGCTCAATTCTGATTTATTACTCAGATCTTTGTTTGTCTGTTTAAGTTATTTTTAAAATGTAGCCCATATCAGATTCTGGTGTGAACAGGTCACAGTTACCTGAATGACAAAAGTTACACCGAGTTTGCATTGCAAAAAATCAGACCTGTATCTGATTTGGTCCACAGATAAAAGTGGTATGGAAAAGACCTGATTCCATGTTTAATGAAAAAATCAGATCAGATGAGCAAAATTAGGATCAAAACTTTTAATGTCACAAATGTCAAGCAGGAACCCAAATGTAGACTCGGAGGAAGAACAGTTGCAGTGGGATGAATTAATGAAAGAGTACCAATACACAAAAATGCCTAGGGTATGGTCAGGCAGGCACAGGTCAAAACCAGGGGCCTCATTTATAAAAATGTTCTTAGGTTTATACTTGAACTTAGTCTTAAAATAATTTCCGATTGCTTACGTTTGATTCATAAAAAGATACTCAGCATTAAAAACCTTGTTTATGCAGGTCCTATGAAGCCCATTTGTAACTTACAACTCTGATCTATAAATCTCAAAGTAAGCAACAGCTCCAACTGCAAAACGCCGACATAACCAGCAAGAACATAATTTACGTCAAGTCTAGACATTGATGAGCATTTTTGTTAAAGTAATATATCAGAAAATGCTGAAACTAATACTTACCAATCATTATCAATCTTTTTATAAATGAGATTAGCTAGATATGTATTGTTCATCTCTCTTTTATAAACATGCAGTCACAAGACTGTCTAAGTCTAGGCTATTTCCATAAAATGGCCTAGAAAGTGTTCCTCCTACCATCAAATGTTTTGTCACTTTTTTTGTTTTGTCACTTTGTCACAATACACAACAATATATTCTATAATTGTATGTAATATTTTGTACTAATTTACACATAATCTAAAAATGTCCAAAAGAAATGAAGACTGATCATTTGGAAAGTAAACTTACTTGTGTTTCTTGATGTCAATGATGCCGTTCTTTTTATTTCCCAACCTCTCTACTGGGTTTAGCCTGAGATGAAAAGAAAGAGATGGTTAATTGGTTTAATAACCCTGTGGATGTTCTGTTCAAAAAGAAATGGTTAAGGAAATTTAACAAGGACACTCACTTGATTGAATTACAACACATGGCTTAATAAACCCAGCAGCATCATTGTCCAAACACAATGAGCTGCTGCCACATTTGTGACAAATGTGTGATGAATGTGGATGGGATCCACGTCACTGTGGCAGTTTTTCTTTGCTCTGGTGTAACAAGACTACAACAATCAACCGGTCATCATTCTAAGTGACAGTGCCTGGTCTACTCCACACCACAAAAATCACATAGTGATTCACTGATTATTTGTTTAAATGAAAAGTGACTGAGCAGTATTATCCTCTCATCTGATCGTGGTCCATGATTCACCGTACTTGCAGAGTCTCCTGATGAGGTCATCCGGACGCTTGCCTATCTTCTTGGGGAAGTCCACCTTCTCAATGCCATGGAGGACCATGGTGTAAATCTTTATGGGATCTGAGCCAGCAAAGGGTGGGCTGCAAGAAAAACAGGTTCTCAGATTCTTCATATAGTTTACAGAGTATTACACCATTTCAACTGTTCTGATCTGTCTGTAGATTTTTACCAGATTATCTATAGTATATGTGACAATTCATGTTTCAGATTGTTGTGCATAAACCTAACCGAACCTTAACCACATTGGTCTAATATCAGAAAACGTCTGCCAAATCTTAACTAATTAGCTGCTGAAATGATACAAATACTCAAATAATAAACCAAGAATCCAGACTACACTGTTCAAAGGATGAGTTCACCATTTTGGGAAATATGTTTATTTGTTTTCTGTCTGCAAAAAGGATTTGAAGATCAATACCTACATGCTTTCTCTGGGTGAGATTATCTGCCGTCATTGATTTAGTTTATCTGCTATGCTGATGACACTCAATTGTACCTTCACGTCAAACCTTCTACTTAACTCTCGGTGTCATCAAACATGCACAAACTTCATAACAAAACAAAACACATGGTTGTGGCATCCAAGACTCTCCAGATGAGTTTGCTTTAAGGTTTTCTTCTCTAAGAAGTGAAAACAGTACACGGTTCTATTTTACTGACTTACTTGCCAGTGAGAAGTTCAAATATGAGGATTCCCAAGGACCAGCAATCAGCTCCAAAGTCATGGCCTTTGTTCATGATGACCTCTGGGGCCACATACTCGGGAGTCCCACAGAATGTCCAGGTCTTCTTTCCGAGGCCGATCTTTTTGGCAAAGCCAAAGTCTGCCTAAGGAAATATGCAGGAATTCGGAATATATAATAACTTATGCAGATACAGAATGATTAGTGTTCAATAACACAGGAACATCAGGAGGAAGACTCTGTGTGCCAAAGTGCAAATCAAACAGACTGAAGTTATCGTTCGTCCCGACTTGTATCAAGCTGCTGAACTTTAATACTTAATCATAGGGCAATGTATAATAAACAAACCAGCACCGTAGCACTTTAATTCTTAGTTTCTTACAGTCTCCTTTTAAGCTGCTATATTGTCAGTGTTAAAATGTATAGTGTAAGGCTGCTCAATTAATCGAAATTTTATCATGATTACGATTTTGGGGCCAAACGATCTCAAAACTAATAAAATCGGGGGGAAACGATTTTTGTTTAATTTTCTGTTGTGCAACGTTGTATACAGTCTGCGTATTTCGCGCATGCATATTTCCATCCCTCCCCCACAGCATGCACTGCACGAGTCATGCGCTCGGTATACTCACCGTTCCCGACCTGTCGCGCCACAATGTGAAGTCATGGGAACGCCGTAACTATTTATACTTGCGCTGGTGGTCGCGACACTAGTTGCAGTCTTCTCCTGTCACGTTGTTTTCGCTTGAACAGGTAACACGGAGACTTACAAATGTTTATGGGGAAAGGAAAGTGTAACTGAGGACTTCCTTGCAAAGTGTTTTTGACAAATGTCCAATAAATGCAGCATGTTTCTGAAGTTTAAAAAAATAATCGTTTTAATTATCATGATTTCAATTTTGACCCAAATAATTGTGATTATGATTTTTTCCATAATCGAACAGCCCTAGTATAGTGTCTTTCATGTTTTAAGATGTTTCATGTTGATTTTGGGATGGGTTTCGGATGTGTGTCTGTTGTTAATGTATTTTTGTTTCTGTGAAGCAACAAATTGTAGCACTGTGCCCAAGACAAATTTCCTCTCGGGGACAATAAAATTTATTCTATTCCATTCTAATAAGGATTGACCGGGGCAAGTTAAATGTTATATCGGGCTGGTAAATCTAGCAACTCCCTTGCCTGAACGGCCATGTGGTGTTTTGTTTTTTTCCAGAGCTGATAAGTAGCTAAGGAGTGAGCCATCTTGCTTCTGGTGATAGTTGCATATGCACAGTATTGATTGGGCACTTATGAGAAAATGGTGGCGCATAAGGACAAGGTTTAGTACAAGCAAGCATTTCACTATCCTGAAAACATGAGTTTACTTTGGTGGCATTAGAGGCTGTGAGAGAACCTCCAACTATGTATTTCGCTGTTTGCTGCAAATTTGATAGGAAGGCGGATAAAACGGTCATTTTTTAAAAATGTTTTTCTGAAAGAGTGCCATAACAGCTGACAGCATCTTGCTTGCATGGTGGCTAAAATAAAAATTGACTTCAGTAGAATTTAGATGCGCTTGACTGACCAAGCAAGTGAAAAACAACTTTAACATTGAACCCCGAAAACTCTTTAAAGGACATCACTAACAGAAATTTAGACAAGCGGCTTACCATTTTCACATAGCCCTCAGCATCCAGTAAAAGGTTTTCAGGTTTCAAGTCTCTGTAGATGATGCCCATTGTGTGGAGGTAGTCAAAGGCCTCTAAGACACAACCAGTACAGAACCTGGCTGTGGGATCATCAAAATAACTCCTGGTACGAAAAGACCAACAAATGAATGGCATCACACCCAGAACAGACTATTGGTCAGATTTAGGAAAGTTGTGACCTTGGTTGATTTTTTGAATGATTATAATTATTATTATTGTTATTGGAAAATTGCCTTTATCAGACATCAATAGCAAAGAGCAGGAAACAAGGTCCCCTGACAGATTCAAGGTTATAGGCCTACAGGTATTTGTTTGGAGTCTCTGAGGCAGGAGGAAAAAGCACATGGTTACTTTGTAGAGTTTTTATATTTTTACAGTAATTTTCAAATGATCTGATGGTTTGAAGAACAATTAAACAACTAGAGAGGGCAGTGAAAAGCTGCTTTTCAGCCTGTTCTTCAGTTACTCTTTAAATATCAATGTTTCCATTTGTAGTTATAAATGTAGCAAAAGGACCTACACTCACATGTCCCGCAGCACAGTCCACAGCTCTCCACCAAGACACACCTCTAGCAGCATGTAGACAAACTTATCATCCCGAAATGTTCGGTATAACCTGAAATATATGCACACATAGTGAAGAGAGTCTGTATTAACTACTGTGTTGCATTGAAAACAGAAATAAACCCACTGGTATAGTAAAAATAACAAAAGCAGGGGTTTCCCAGAATAACTATGTCTATGGCTATGTCAAAACTATGCATCTACAGCAGATATATAACTTGAAGTGCTGTAATCATAAGGCATCATAATGGGCTGTTCAGAGCTTTTGAGGTGGCCTAACGACCCAAGTTGGACGTAACTTTGGCTGTTGTTAAACATAGATTTGCATGCAGTCAAACTGTATCTCCAGCTCGGACAGGCTTGATGGTGGTTTAGTCGAGTTAGATTGCAGCTCATTTCTGATATAGCCACCAAGTTTAATTGACAAGTCAAATACTTTTTGGGAGTAGCTGATGACTAATGCATGCTTTATATACCCTAAACAAAACATAAATTAAAAACTGAACTTTAAGTACATCCCCTAAATATAAATAATGATAGTGCCTGGTAGTATGGTGCACGTTGGGGGTGCAAGTCTAAAAGAAACGGCACCCACAACATGCCAGTGATACCCTCCTATTGGCCTGTAATGGACTACCAAAAATGTGAAGCATTGCAGGTTACAACTGCTATTGCTGCAGTTCTTTAAAAGACATTTGATACAGGCAACCTCTCTTTGCCACTCATGAATCAGAATTCTTAGATTTAATTGAACACTAAGACCCCATAAAAACTTCTGATAAACTAATGAAGAAACTGATGGTAGGAGGATTGTGAAATAAATGGGTGAGTGAACATTTTGGCTGAACTTTTCTCTTGTATCTCTGAATGGCTGCTTGCACAAGGCCTTTTTTTTTTTTTTAAAGTCCTAGTCCAGATAAATCTCAGTGCAGTGGTCACCAGCATTCTCGGACCAGGTTCCTTAGCAACTCCACTGACAAACCAACAAACTGACCAGCCCCCATTTTATCTTCTTCAGAGGGAACAAAGGGGTTTGTGGCAGAATGTTCTCTTTGCTATCTTACTGATTCTGTAACCTCTTTTATTCAACATCTAAATACTTCCACTAGCTCAGATTACAAAAAACAATGGAATATCTGAACATTGTCTTATAATAATGTGGTTGCTTTAGAAATAACACCCTGCTCTTTGTGAAACCTGAATGTGTAATGTTGTGTGTGGCCCACACCTGATGATAAAAGCTGAGTTTGTTTGCTGAAGGATGTTTTTCTCAGAGTAGATGTGCTCCTGCTGTCTGGTGTCCACAATATGCTTCTTCTTAATGCACTTCAGAGCAAACGTTATGTCCTCATCCTTCAGCTTTACCTGAAGAACAACAGAGAGGAGCGAAGAGGTAATGTATATCACAGCTAAACATTACAAAAAACACCAACAGCTGAGCACTGACTGAATCTGTGTATCCTGCAAATTTAAGACAAACCAAATGTTTACTCTCTAGGGGAATCTCAAGCTCCTCTCATCATTTTCTACAGTGGCTTAAAAGCTAGATGTCGTTTGAATGTTTGTCCTTGTGTTCCATGACAAAGATTTGATTTTAAAAAGGGGCACTATAACTATCTTATCAGTCAATTTACTTGTTATGAGGAGCACTACACAGCCTGTGAAAACAGTTTTTAAATTGTCTGCGAGGATGGCAAGAAAGCATCAATCATGAGCCCCAGCCTGTCTGACTCATAGTAAAGCTTGGCCTTGCAGTCAGAAATCACTTTGTTATTAGGGATGGGATGATATGCAAGATTATTGTGCATCATGATAAAAAACACTTGTATCGTGGTGAATTCCCATTATCGTGATAATCTGGAATTATTGGAGCACATTAGAGAAGCTCTGCTCCTGTGGCGACCAGCAGCAGGTGTGTTTGTGTGCATTTTCGTTGTCTTAAATTGTTTACTTTGCCTTGTTTTTTGTGTGCACGCTACCATCTATGACTGTTTAGGAAAGGTTTCATCATGGAAATAAGTTTCGTATTTTTTCTATGGTTTTTATGGCTCTATTATGCCAAGAGCGTCCAACCTCAACCACGCCACCCAGCAAGTCAATACTCTCGGAGTTCTTGCCATGCTACGGGACAACCCGAACTGTGTTGACATGTATATGGATCCTTTTTCATTAAAAGATTTAAACACTGAGATCTCTAGGCACAAGTCAGGATTGGAATAGAAAGTACATCGCTAAGGCGAGGAAACAAGGGAGAAGAGGAGGAGTCCGTGTCACACTAAAAAAAACAGAAGTTGCGGTGCATTTCACTTCCCTCTGTAATTCAGATGTGACTCACATTTTCAGTCACTCAGAAACAAGACTGACGAGCTGCTGGCAAACAGTAGTTCCACAAATACAGAGATTCGGATGCATCATGGCTTTTAGTGAGACATGGCTCATGTCTTCAATAAATATCATGTCATCGATAAAAACTAATAAATTCTGATGCAGTCTGTAAGAAGCAAAGCGTGTACTTAATGTGGAAAATTATGTCCCTGTTCTGTTCTTACTTTTTCTGTGATTGCTTGGTACAGTAACCTGAACATAAAGGATAAAAACCACCTGAACCACATTGTTAAGGTTGCTGGGAAGGTGATAGGTGTCCATCAGACCTCCCTGATGGCTATCTTTGACCATCAGAATCTCCACAAGGCCAGGTCCATACTGGACTGTACAAACCACCCCCTTCACCTTGAGTTTGAAATTCTTCCCTCAGGTCGTAGACTTAGAGTACTAATGTTGTGCAATATGAGTAAAAACTCCTTTATTCCTTCTGCAATATCCCTGCTTAATTTGCAAATGTAATTTTAAATGTTCTTAACATTTAATTTGCACCTGAAATTTTAAAATCCTATTTTTGCATGAAACATGTCTTTTTTTTTTTTTTTGACCCTGACTGCTAATCAAGTTTTCCATTTGGGATAGAAAAGGTAACTGAACAGAACAAAAACAGGTAGGAAAGTCCTATCAATAATTGGTAATGGTAAATGGACCTGTACTTGTATAGCGCCTTTCTAGTCTTCCGACCACTCAAAGCGCTTTTACACTACATGCCACATTCACCCTTTCACACACATTCACTACTCAGTGATGGTAAAGCCCATCCAACAGAAACTTACTCATTCACACACTGATGCATGGCATCGGGAGCAATTTGGGGTTCAGTATCTTGCTCAAGGATACTTCGACACCAGCACCAAGAGCCGGGGATCAAACCAACAGCCTTCTAATTAGGGGACGACCCGCTCTGCCTCTGCACCACAGCCGCCCCACCAATAGTGAGAGGCATCCGTGGCTCCTGGCAACCCGACTGCTTTTGTTCTGTACCAGAGGGTTTAATTTACTTGAAAAGGGGTTTACTAGGGGTGGGCGATATGGGCAAAAAATAATCTCGTTATTTTTTAGGATTTTGGCGATAACGATAATCAGTCGATATCCTTTAAAATGTGATTGGAATTGTCTGAGTTAGGGCTTGTGTCCACCAAACGTGGTTTTAGCACTGAGAGCGCTCAAAAACTCATTTTCCGAGCGCCCAGCGGTGTTAAAAGTTGAACAGATTCCAACTTGAAGCGATCTGAGCGCTGTGCTGAAAAAGTATTTTTGAAACTAAACCATTTCGATGCCAGAGAGGTAGACCCACATCTCGGCACTAAATCATCTGAAGTACCGGTAGCTTCAGGGACTGGAGGTGTTTGCATTTTCTCTCTATCATCACAACGCGCTGCTAAACTGTTGCAAGGAGGATGCAAGCGAGAGGTCATGTGATCACGTCATGTGATCACGTAGGCCCACTAATTGTGTGACTGAATCCTGCCATGCTCTAGAGAGCGTTGCTGCACCGTGTATTAAGTGGATGTGAGGAGTTTCCACGTGCGTTTCAATATTTTTGACGAAGTAATTTAAATACTCGATAATGGAAATTTGCACATTGTCAAAACAACAATGACGATATTATCGCAAATGATATATATCGCCCACCTCTAGATCTTACACAGTAGGTATGATGGGTTACAGGTCACTTTTCACTGATCAGTTGTTGGCCAGACAAACATATGAGCAGTAAATGAAATCCAGCCTAAAGCCAGTGAAAAGGGGAACTGAGTAATGAAAGGTGATTGTGTGATTGAGTGTGTTACTGCAGCTCACCAGCTCCACTCTTCCAAATCCTCCCATGCCCAGTGTAGCTATGACCTCGAGCTCCTGGAAAGGTTGGTTGGGAGGCAGGAGAGCAATCCTCTCCCTCAGCCTCCTTAGCTCATGGGCCTCTGCAGAGTCAATCTGAGGTGAGTGGGGCCTGAGAGAGGGGTAACATGGGACATATGATTGGGCCCTTTGATCACCTTTGGGTCCTTGCTTTTTGGCCAAGAGTGACTCAATTTCAAACTAAACTTCAGATAAGCTTATCACCACTAAAACTGGAAATGGAGAAATGACATTATCCCTTGATGGCATAATCCATTTACCGAGAGGCTTAATAAACATGTACAGTTGTGCTCATAAGTTTACATACCCTGGCAGAATTTAAGATTTCTTGGCAATTTTTCAGAGAATATGAATGATAACAGAAAAACTTTTCTTTAATTCATGAATGGACCAGGAAGCAGAGCTGCTGTCTTACACACTCCTCTGCGCTTTCTTTAGAACAGTCACCCACCCAAAACCCCATAGAGACTGTGTCTGTCCCCCGACCACCTAAATTATTTAAAGAAATAAAAACAAGAGGAGTTCAACATAAAAATCTAATAAAAATTAAAACCAACTCCTCAGTAGCACAAAATAAGAGAATGAAATGTGGGCTGTTAAATATCAGGTCTCTGTCCTCTAAAGCTGTTCTAGTGAATGAATTAATATCAGATTATGATATTGATTTACTTTGTCTTACTGAGACCTGGTTGTCCCACGATGAGTATGTTAGCCTAAATGAATCCACACCCCCCAGTCATATTAATACTCACATTCCTCGAGGCACAGGCCGAGGAGGTGGAGTAGCAGCTATATATGATTCGAGCGTTTTAATGGACCCTAAACCTAAACTAAATTATAATTCATTTGAAAGCCTTGTTCTTAGTCTTTCTCACCCAAACTGGAAAACACTGCAGCCAGTTCTATTTGTTATAGTGTACCGCGCTCCTGGACCGTACTCTGATTTTATATCTGAATTTTCAGAGTTTCTATCAAGCTTAGTCCTTAAATCAGATAAAGTAATTATTGTAGGTGATTTTAATATTCATGTGGATGTTGACAATGACAGCCTTAGTAATGCATTTATATCATTAATAGACTCAATTGGCTTCTGTCAGAGTGTAAATAAACCAACTCATTGTTTTAATCACACTCTTGACCTTGTTTTATCATATGGCATTGATATTGAACATTTAATAGTCTTCCCACATAATCCTTTCCTATCTGACCATTATTTAGTAACTTTTGAATTCATACTATTAGATTATAAGCCATTAGGCAAAACTTCCTACAGCAGATGTCTATCTGACAGTGCTGTAGCTAAATTTAAGGAGGAGATTCCTTCAGTGTTCAATTCAATGCCATGTCTGAATTTAACAGAGTCCTATAACAACTTTAGTCCCTCTGAAATTGATAATCTTGTCGATAGTGCTACAGGCTCACTACGATCAACATTAGACTCTATCGCTCCTATAAAAAGGAAATTATTAAAACATAGGAGACTAGCACCTTGGTATAACCACCAAACCCGCCAGTTAAAGCAAATAGCTAGGAAATCTGAAAGGAAATGGCGCTCTTCCAAATTATCAGAATATCGCTCAAATTGGCAAGATGATCTTAAGATTTATAGAAAGGCCCTCCGTAATGCCAGAGGAGCCTATTACTCAGCACTAATAGAAGAAAATAAGAACAACCCTAGGTTCCTCTTCAGCACTGTAGCCAGGCTGACAGAGAGTCACAGCTCTATCGAGCCACATATCCCCATAAACTTAAGTAGCAATGACTTCATGAGCTTCTTCTATAATAAAATTATTACTATTAGAGAAAAAATTAATCACCAACTGCCATCAACAGTTATCAGTGGCTCTCCAAGTTCAGGGACTTCTGTCAATGTAAACTTAGATGTATATTTAGACTGTTTTTCTGCTATCGATCTTCATCAGTTAACTTCAATAATTTCTTCATCGAAGCCATCAACCTGTCTGTTAGACCCGATCCCAACTAGGCTGCTTAAAGAAGTTGTTCCCTTAATTGGCACTTCTTTACTGGATATGATTAATCTTTCTTTATTATCAGGATATGTACCACAGTCCTTTAAAGTAGCTGTAATTAAACCCCTTCTTAAAAAGTCTACTCTTGACCCAGGGGTTTTAGCCAACTATAGACCGATTTCTAACCTCCCCTTCCTCTCTAAGATTCTGGAGAAAGTAGTCGCCAAAGAGTTGTGTGACTTTCTACATAACAATAGTTTATTTGAGGATTTTCAGTCAGGATTTAGAGTTCATCATAGCACAGAGACAGCTCTGGTTAAAGTTAATAATGACCTTCTGACTGCTTCTGACAATGGACTTGTCTCTGTACTTGTATTATTAGATCTTAGTGCTGCATTTGACACCATTGACCATGATATTCTTTTACAGAGACTTGAGCATCAAATTGGCATTAAAGGAACTGCCCTAACCTGGTTTAAGTCATACTTATCAGATCGTACTCAGTTTGTACATGTTAACGATGAATCCTCCATAAATACTAAAGTTAGTCATGGAGTTCCACAAGGTTCTGTACTTGGACCAATACTATTTACTTTATATATGCTCCCTTTAGGCAACATTATTAGGAATCACTCCATTAACTTTCACTGTTATGCAGATGATACGCAGTTATATCTATCAATCAAACCCAATGAAATTAATTAATTATCTAAATTACAAACATGTCTTAAGGACATAAAATCCTGGATGACCTGCAATTTTCTGATGTTAAACTCAGAAAAAACCGAAATTCTTGTTCTTGGCCCCAAAAACCTTAGAGACTCATTGTCTAAAGATATAGTCACTCTAGATGGCATTAACTTGGCCTCTAGCACCACTGTCAGGAATCTTGGAGTTATCTTTGATCAGGATTTGTCATTTAACTCCCACATAAAGCAGACCTCTAGGACTGCCTTCTTTCATTTACGTAATATTAGAAAAATTAGACACATACTATCACAGACAGATGCAGAAAAACTAATCCATGCATTTGTTACTTCAAGGCTGGATTACTGCAACTCTTTATTATCAGGTTGCCCCAATAAGTCCATTAAAACGCTCCAATTATTTCAGAACGCTGCAGCACGAGTACTGACAGGAACTAGAAAAAGAGATCACATCTCTCCTGTACTAGCTACTCTGCATTGGCTCCCTATAAAATGTAGAATTGAATTTAAAATACTCCTCCTCACCTATAAAGCTCTTCATGGTCAGGCCCCTTCATATCTTAAAGAGCTCATAGTACCCTATTACCCCACTAGAACACTACGTTCTCTGAATGCTGGGCTACTTGTGGTTCCTATAGTCTCTAAAAGTAGAACAGGAGCCAGAGCCTTCAGTTACCAAGCTCCTCTCCTGTGGAACCAGCTTCCAGTTGTGGTTCGGGAGGCAGACACCCTCACCACTTTCAAGAGTAGGCTTAAGACATTCCTCTTTGATAAACCTTATAGTTAGGGCTGGATCAGGTGAGTCCTGAACCATCCCTTAGTTATGCTGCTATAGGCCTAGACTATCGGGGGATTTCCCATGGTGCACTGAGCTACTCTCTTCCTCTCTCTTTCTGCACTCATTCATGTCCCTTTAATGCATGTTACTAACTCCACTTCTTCCCCGGAGTTCTTGTGCTTTCTCGTCTCGCAGGTTCTCATGGATCCTGGTGGAGCCTCCTGCCATGGTCCTGCTTGACTGCCATTGCCAGTACTGTTGTTGCTGTGCACCTGTCTGTCTGTCGCTCTCTCTCTCTCTCTCTCTCTCTCTCTCTCTCTCTCTCTCTCTCTCTCTCTCTCACCCCAACTGGTCGAGACAGACGACCACCCACCTAGAGCCGGAGGATCTGTCCTAGGTTTCTGCCTTTTAACAGGCAGTTTTTCCTTGCCCTTGTCGCCAAGTGCTTGCTCATGGTGGTACTGTTGGGTCTCTGTAATTAATGTTAAAGAGTTCGGTCTAGACCTGCTCTATTTGAAAAGTGTCCTGAGATAACTTCTGTTATGAATTGGCGCTATACAAATAAAATTGAATTGAATTGAATTGAATTGGTTAGTGGTTGGGTGAAGCCATTTGTTGTCAAACAACTGTGTTTAATCTTTTTAAATCATAATGACAACAGAAACTACCCAAATGACCCCGATCAAAAGTTTACATACCCCAGTTCTTAATACCGTGTATTGCCCCCTTTAACATCAATGACAGCTTGAAGTCTTTTGTGGTAGTTGTGGATGAGGCGCTTTATTTTCTAAGATGCTAAAGTTGCCCATTCTTCTTGGAAAAAGCCTCCAGTTCCTGTAAATTCTTGGACTGTCTTGCATGAACTGAACGTTTGAGATCTCCCCAGAGTGACTCAATGATATTGAGGTCAGGAGACTGAGAAGGCCACTCCAAAACCTTCACTTTATTCTGCTGTAGCTAATGACAGGTCGACTTGGCCTTGTGTTTTGGATTGTCATGTTGGAACGTCCAAGTACGTCCCATGCGCAGCTTCCGGGCTGATGAGTGCAAATTTTCCTCCAGTATTTTCTGATAACATGCTGCATTCATCTTGCCATCAATTTTGACCAAGTTTCCTGTGCCTTTGTAGCTCACACATCCCCAAAAAATCAGTGATCCACCTCCGTGTTTCACAGTAGGAATGGTGTACCTTTCATCATAGGCTTTGTTGACTCATCTCCAAATATAACGTTTATGGTTGTGGCCAAAAAGTTCCATTTTGGTCTCCAGAAGTTTTGAGGCTTGTCTCTGTGCTGTTTGGCGTATTGTAAGCGGGATTCTTTGTGGCATTTGCGTAGTAATGTCTTTCTTCTGGCGACTTGACCATGCAGCCCATATTTCTTCAAGTGCTTCCTTATTGTGCATATTGAAACAGCCACACTACTTTTTTCAGAGAGTCCTGTATTACAGCTGAAGTTATTTGTATTTCTTTGCAACCCGAACAATTTTCCTGGCTGTGGCTGAAGTTTTTGTTGGTCTGACTGACCATGTTTTCGTTTCAACAGAATCCCTCATTTTCCACTTCTTAATTAGAGTTTGAACACTGCTGATTGGCATTCTCAATTCCTTGGATAACTTTTTATATCTCTTTCCTGTTTTATACAGTCCAATTACCTTTTCCCGCAGATCCTTTGACAATTCTTTTGTCACTTTTGTCAAACACTGATTACAAGCAAACAGATCACAGGTGAGGATGGTTACCTTTAGAAGCCATTCAAACCCGTTTGTCAACTTGTGTGCATGTTATCAGGCCAAAATCTCCAGGGTATGTAAACTTACAGTTTCTGTTTTCATTATGATTTAAAAAGATTAAACCTAGTTGTTTGACAATAAATGGCTTCACCCAACCATTAACCATGAGTGAAAGAAAAGTTTTTCTCCTATCATTCATATTCTCTGGAAATGGCCAAAAAATCATAAATTCTGCCAGGGTATCTAAACTTATGAGCACAACTGTATACAACTGTTGTGTCATTTTTGTTGTGCCAGTCTGTCACTTACAGGGCATTTCTCCTCTCATCACTCCTGGAAAGCTCTTCCACGTATTCCTTCAGATAGGCCTGAAGCTCCTCATAAGTTCCCACCATTTGGTTGAAATTGCTGGTGTGGAGGGGGTAGGGGACAAAAACATCACCAGCTTTAATTTCAGTGTGTGTTTGGCTTTGTAAGGAGCCTAAAAATCAAACCATACCCAGTGATGCTACTTCAGAGTTTCCT
Organism: Dicentrarchus labrax; assembly: GCF_905237075.1. NCBI lineage: Eukaryota > Metazoa > Chordata > Actinopteri > Moronidae > Dicentrarchus > Dicentrarchus labrax. The sequence goes on from NW_026136702.1 coordinate 25,594,992, forward strand.
TTAAATTTTACTAAATGACCATATCTAGCTGATGACTCAGCTGTGTTCTGTGCTTTACCAGCATTGGTAGAGCTGAGAGCAAATCTACATATTGTGTTACATACCGTTACTAAATGGATGAGAATGAATAAACAGATGAGGCATGTTTACTTGTAGACCTATCATTCTAAACTCACAGCCTCATCTGGTGATAATAATTTTAGTAATGTGCAGTTAGAGGTTGAGGTTAAAGCTAGTACATATACATTCAACGACTATATTTCACTATATGACACAGACACTGAAATAATGTTATAATACATAAAGGCCATGCTCTCCATATTAAAAGTCTTAAATATCATTCAGTCAGATTAAGAATAGCCTAATATACAATATTATATGAACACTATGACAGGAATGTTCCTTCATTGCGACCATAAAATCATGATATATGCTCATTATTCATTGATCAGTGTCTCATGTGTCTAAACCTTCATTAATATATTTTTTATTTAGGACAAGATTACTACAGTAATGTGCACTTCGATCCTCTTTTCAACTGCATTTGAATATTCCAACTGTTGTTTAAACTTTCAGTTTAACGGTTTTGAGCAAAATTTCATGTATGATTTTTGCTTCATATGATGATTATCTTTGTGTATATGAGAGATGAGATAAGATATTCCTTTATTGATACCCCGTAGAGGAAATGCAAAGGATTACATTTTGAAGATGCCATGTAAGGGTATGGTTTAACTAAAGGGTCCAACTGTAGATAAGCAGCTACTCACTCTCTGTCCACCACCAGGCAGTGTGTGTCATTCTCACTGCAGATGATGTTGGCTGAGCGAACATCCTCGCTGTAAACAAACAATGTACAGTTCAGTCAGACACAACAAACCCATATGTACACACAGCAATTTCTGCTTCAGAGTGAGGAGTATGAGCTATAAGCAGCACACCATGCCAAATAGCATCAATTGGGTGAGTGTGTTCATATCACACAGCTGTGACTTTCTGGCATAGGTTTCATTGGTAAAGCTGCATAATAGAAAACTGTAGGGGACATTACGTTACAACTTCATAGGTAGCAACTCATTAGAAAGCAATTGTATGTGCAACTAAAACAGTCCTTCTACAGAAGATCTAAGTAGGTAAATAAAATGTTATCAACATCTAAGTAATACCATAATAGTCATACTTTTCAAATAATTATTTTATGTAAGCAAGAAATTACATTTATTCACCTTTACACTGATTTGGACATCATGCATCCACAGATTTCAACAAAAATTCTTCTATATTTCAACATTGAAAATACTTCTATACTAGTCTTCAATCTGTGAAACAGTGGATTTTTATTATTGCAGTGTGCACACTATGAAAACAGTGTTTGTGTAATTTAGGTCCATTGTGTGCAGCACAGAACATAACCACATAATGGAGAGTTTTCAGGGCAGTTGATTAGATAACATGACTGAAAAAAGGAAACACTGATGACAGTGATGATGAATGGCTGCCAGGAAAACTCTCTTCTTTCTAATGACAGTGAAGCCGAGGATGATGCTGAGGATGCTGAGAGTACTACGTTCATGCCATATGGGATGGACGGTAGACAAAGGAAAGATTCCCATGTATACTACTTGCAAGTGTTAACTTCACAAGCCTATTTAGAAAGGTTGTATGATTGCAGATTTGTAGCTTGTGAGAGGATTAAAAATACTGACAATCTGGGTTTAATAACATTGAACGACAGACTTTGATACATCCAACCTGTATGGATCAGCCAGAGCTTTCAGAGGAATCTGAGAATCCCAGTATGATTACAACTAGGATGTTGTTCTCAACTCTATTTATAAGCCAGCAGCTAGTAATTAAGGGTTCCACTGACAAAGTGGTAAATCCCGGCACAAAATTCCACCTGACTAGATTTTACAGGTTGTGACAATTCACTTCAAGATGCACTAGACACAGTGCACAGTGCACCAGGTTGACTCCCATACATATTGTGTGTAAATATAACAGGACCATTGGGTTAATCCCTCACATTCGCCATTTGCATCATGCAATATCTTTTTAATTGGTCCACAGAATGTGATGATAAGTACTAGTGACAACCTATGAGTAATTTCTTTGACCTAAGATTATGCTTATTTAGCTATCAATTGTGATCAGAAACAAAAATCTGTTTAATCCAATGTTATATGGGTGCTGTTGTGTGTGAAGCTGATGTTAGTACCTGATGAGAGCTTTCTCTCCAAAGTAGTCTCCGACTCCCAGTGTCTTGATTTCCTGTGGTTCAGCAAACCCCTCTGTGCTTTGAGTGACTATGACCTAGACAGACAGAGGCACAGCAACAACCTGTTTTACTCATCATCAGAGTTACATTGTCAGTTGTTTTATCAATGCAATCATGAAATTAAGACAATTATTCTCTCACTGTTGGACTCACTGTGAGTTAATTATAATAAAAGCTTTGGATCATTTCCTTAGATGTGTATTTACTCGCAAGTTTTTTCTCAGTGTGCCCACATACTATGACCAACAGCCTTAAACTATAGTTACTTTAATGGGCCCTGTTGGTTTCAATAAAAATATTTAATTCAGACAACATTATGACTTTAAGAGGGCATGTTAGGCAAGTTTGTGCAGATTTCTCACCTCTCCTTTTGCGATAATAAAGAAAGTGTTCCCTTCTTCACCCTCTCGGATAATGTGCTCCCCTTTTTCAAAATAGTCCTGAAAAGACAGAGGGTCAGTTATTTTCTTGTCCGCTTAGACAAAATCTGAAACTATTCAGTCACAAACAGATACTGTACGGTTATGAGGAAAAAATGTGGTGAAGTGGGAAATACTCACTACTTCAAGACAATCCACAATCTTGGCTAGTTTCTCCTCAGGCAGTCCTCTAAGCAGAGACACACTACAGAGACACAAATACAGTGATGTGATTTGAGTTTTCAGTTTTTGGTATTTAATACAAACGTTTCTGAAAACACATTTTGTTTTGATGGGTTATTAAAAAAAATGCACTTTTACGTTTCAAATTATATCTACAACAGCAAAGTGAGCAAAAAGTGATCTGAATACTTCATTTTTATTATGTGGGTTAAATGTGGGCTATGTTTAAACACATGCACAGATTGGCTTGAAAAACACTGATTGAGGGGGCCCTTTAAGGAAAAGATGCAGGGTTTTTACAGCATGAAGAATTTGAAGTCAGACCTCTTCTTGTTTAAATTCTTTCATTTCTTTGACCATATCTATAATAATAAGACCAATTTCAAGAGTTTTTCATGAATGCACTACTTCCAACTGTACAGAGTTCTGCCCAGGTCTAAAACACAGACCTGAACCCAGCCTGTAACTGCAGCTTTGAGACTTGCCCGGACCACATTTGAAACATTTGAATAAAGCTACATTTTTCATTACTGAAGGTTAGCTCACCAGGCTAATGCCACACATTGGCACCACTCTTTCGCTCTCCCCACTGGGCATTGTGTTTCTACTTACAATACAGTAGTATGAGTGCTACAGCGACCACATTTATATCAAGCCATGTTCCAGTCCATTCGCACTCCCAAATCATCAAATATGGCAGCTTGGTCAGTGGTTCAATATGCTTCAAAGTAGGACGCTATAGGTATGTCTCCAGCATGGTTTCTGGTGTAATGTTTTGAGTGGCTGTTGAAGTGAGGTGACATAGTATAAAAAACGAGAAAGTCTCTAATGTGTAGATGGTGGGGTGGATGGATTGGGTCCAACTAACCGTGGGCTTTAAACCAGGAGACCGCTGTTCGCTTCCAGTGTGAAACAAAATGTCAGTGTTGACCTCTTTAACTTAACGTGTCTGAAAGATGTGAAACTTTTCTCCTGAAGCTTCATTTTCCAACATACTGTTGCTGTCAGACAAAACATCATATGTTCATATTTTGTCATTTATTTTTTTCATCAATCAATACCATTAGTCACCATTTACATCTCTTAGTCTTACAAATATTTGACCAATGAAGAGTATTAAAACCAACAACACCAAATTTCACTAGCAGTGTTCAATATTGTAAAAACTACTTTTTTTTTATTTCCTGGAAAATCACCCGACCGCAACAAGATCTAGAGTGTCAGAAACTGATGGTGTGTAATATATTCAGCATCATTTGAAGCGGCCCACTGACAAACTGCAGTATTTCACGAGCTGGGAGTAAGAATTTGTTGCGTTTTCACAGTAAGGTCCTACAGCTGTTCATTAATCAATGTCCAATTACTGTAGAATGAAAACAACTTACACTTTTGGCTGGGGAGGTTGGTAAGAAATAAGAGATTTGAGAAGGAGAAGAAGACAAAGATGACGAAGACGAAACTATTTTTTGAATTTGCACACTTACCAGTAGTAACCCATATAGTAACCAAATGCTATTCACATAAACATTTGCCCCAAATCCCATCTGATCACTAACCCCTGCATATGCCGTTAAACAAACCTTAGACAGGGTTAGGGTTAGTTAGTATTGCAGTGACTGAATGCAGTAACTCACCCAGTGTGAATCAGTTTGAAATACACTGACAACCTCACTGAAACTCTTGGTTGCTTTGTAGATGAGGAGACATACAGAGTCTGTCGGTTGTGTTTGTACCTGCGCAGGAAGCTGAAGTACTCCTCGTGTCTGGCCTGTGTGGTCCGCATCATAATCGTCTGGAATGTCTGGCGGTCCAGTGCCCAGATGTGAGACTGGGACACAGCTGGATGAGAGCGGAACCATCAACAATCATTAAAACCCACTGCTTCATCCTCACTGTGGAGGATAGTTAAGGGTCCTTGATGTAAACCTCAGTGTTTCTCCAGATTGTACATGTTGCTAGGCTTCTTGGCTAGTGGCTAAACACAGTGTGCAAGACTTGATAATGTTGAAAAGCATCAGCATTGTGCCAGTTTGTTCTATCTTTAAAATGCTTTCCATCCATTACTAATTCAACCATTGTGTGCTACAGTGCTACAACAAAAAAACTGCTTGAAAACATGGACCAGCACACCCATACAGTATGTAGTAAATGGATGAGTAGTTTAAAAGTATATTTAATAACTCCCTGTGTGAATACTGCATCAGATATCTGCCCCATGTACCATACAGCCAGCAGATGTCTTACACATGATATGGATGCGGTTGTCAAACACACACAATACACATTTAGGCACCAGAGAGTGTATGCATGTAAGTAATCCCAAAGCTGCGACTGAGTTGGTGTTATTTAAGGGGAATACTACTGTCACTCACCTTTAACAGTGGCTGTTCTCTTACAGTTGTACAGTATGGCCAGTTCTCCAAACGCTGTGCCAGGACGCATCTCTCCCAGCAGCTTCCCGTTCTGGATGACCTCCAGCAATCCCTCTGCAGTGAGGAACATAATACAATTCAAACTCATTCCATGCTAAAGTAGTGGTAATTTGATCAGTTTTCTCTTCTTCCATCCATTTTTAGGACACAATTGAGAATGCACTGGCAGCAACCTATTCCTTTATTGTTTAGAAATTGGACCAACAGTTTTATATTTAGCTCAAGCTGATGAAGAAGATCCAAAAAAGTAAATTCCAACTATGTATACCATATTAAATTGCACTGACTAATATTCTTTTACATTGTATCGCATTGAATCAAATTAAGTTAAACTGCATTGCATTTGTTGTTTAAATTTGTTTTTGATCTCGTGGCACTTCTTACAGGCACTGAAAACAAGAGTGACACCACCTGAAGATATTTCAGTCAAGATATCTGTAGCACTCTCTGTGAGGCTCTTGTTTATTGTGTACACTAATATATCGCTCTTCTTTTTATAGTTGTATTTATAACTAACATATAAATGATCTTTTATTATCTATAAGTACAAATTACATGATTAAGAAAAAAATTAAATTTACAGGTTTATTTAAAACTGTGCCTCATTGTCGACTTTGATAAATGTGGCCTGGCTCTGATTAAACCCCTTTGTCAGTGTTAGAGTAAGGCGGGTCATGACCTTGCTATCCTGGAGGAAAAAAATGGCCAACAGATACCGTTGGGAAGAAGCATGGTCCCATCCATCATGGATTCATGGATGGAGTTTCAGGTACACACTGAAACTGTACTTAACAACTGCTTTAACATACAGCTAAAATGATTTCAGCCTTCTTCAAAGAATACTCAACCAGGTTTTTGATGCAACTATCATAAAAGGAATGTTAAGTTAAAGGGGAACTTGGCAACTATTTCAACTTAATAAACCTGTTTAGAAATCATTTGGATGGTTAAATGGCCTGTTCCGGTGAAAATGGTGACTTTCCCCACATCCCCTAGCGTCCCCAGGCGGAAAACCAACTTTGCAACTTTGGGACTGGAAATAGGAAGTATCGTGAGAAGCGAGAACGAGCGAGAACGAGCGAGAAACACAAACTGCTTTATGGCAATTCCACATAAACGCACACGCCCCCCTCAATACCGGTTAGCCAAGCCGGCTATAAAAACAAGTGACGATGAATGTATTACCCATCTCGGTAGACATTGCTCCACACAAAAAAGTTGCCCAGCAACAAATGCAAATCAGCAGCGGTAGAAAGGGGGAGGAGGGTGCCGCAAGGGAGTTTTTTTACGACAGTTTTGAAATATACGTCCCAGAGCTGTAGGGGGAGCTTGTTGAGAAAACATGCGACGACAAAAGTGAAAACCAGCGAAGAAATGGCTAGAGTTGCCAAGTTCCCCTTTAATAGGAGATAATAATAGGAATTCTTTAAACTACCTATTTGTTGAATTTAAGAATTTCAATATATATTACTTACTAAAAAAAAAAAGATCCCCCTGATCCTTTACATTTTTAAAAAATGGGACAGTGGACGTCCCATCAGAGCTACCCACATTCTGCTGAGCTGACCTGCCAGTACGTAAAGGTAGTTTCCGGGTTCCCCCTCCTGAATGACCACCTGTCCCTCGGTGTAAACCTTCTCGTACATACAGTCCACCATTTCCCTCATGTGCTGTGGCTCCAGCTTCTTCAGGAAGTCATTGTTCATGATGGCATCGTTGATGAGCCTCTTGGTGCTGGGATGGCAAGAAGCAGCAGAGAGAAACAGTGCCAAATCACGTCAAAGTTAAACCTGAATGCCCAGCAGTGGAGGTAGCTTGGATTAGATGCTAGAATTTGTATTATATTACATAACAAATGTGATCATATCAGTACCGTATAAATTATCAAACACAGTTTCTAGACCAATAGAGTGTCAAATTTGGGTCCTGGGTTCAAATTACTGCATTAACGCCTGCAGTTTCAATTTATTCAGCAGAGTGTGTTTGCATGTGTCCCTGATTACCACATCACACGGACAATGTGCTAGTGCGTTCAGTGAAAAGCAGAGTGCTTGAATGGGTCTGAGAGTAGTAGGCAAGAGAGGCAGCATAGGCGGTGTAATTGAAGCCCATAATGACCCAGACACTGCATTTAGATCCTGTGGCCTTTGTTTCCCTCCATTTCTCTCCATTATCCTGCCATGCTAATACAGCCTTTGAGATGTGGGGGATATTACAAAGGCTTACCTGAGCTGCCTCATTCTCCTGCCAATGATATTCTGTTTAGAATGATCCCAGTTGATCAAACTGTTTAAATAACAACTGTTTTTATTTTTGAGCAACTGAAGAAATTGTTGATTTTCTTTGATGTAATGCACCATTGTCTAGTTCTGTCATAAGTGACACTTAGTCTCAGAGGTAATTTGTCTTGCTTGAGTAGAGTCTTGGCTTGACACCTTACCAGTCATTCATCCAGTCTGACATTGTGTTTCAGCCTACATCTGTTTCAGAGGGCAGGTATTTTGTCCTGATCAGTAGCGAGTGAAATATCCATCCTCTCAATATCATTTTCAGACATACTAGAAATTGCTAGTGGCAGTGAACCGTAAGGTTAATAACTCTTAATTAACAAATGTGTTCAATTGTGGTAATTACAATAATTTTACTTATGCTGACCTGCACATAGTGCTCAATAGTGGACCTATTTAGTCTAGAATGTAAATCATTTTCAAAAGTATCTAGTAGTGTTTTAGATTTTCATTATGTATTTTACTACCTCGGCTGCGGCTCAGATGGCAAAGTGGGTCGTTTAGTAATCAGAGTATTGTTGATTCGATTCCGTGCTTGTTCTTAGGCAAGGCACTGAACCCCATATCGCTCCCTGAGCCTTTGCAGTTGCTGTGTGTGTATGTGCGAGCTTAGTATGCTTTGGTGCTGAACAGGTTGGCAGGTTGTGTGTGAATGTGTGAATGTGAAAAGGGCTGTATCGGTAGACCAAAAAGGTCTAAAGCGTTGTTTCCTGTCACTGTCGACCTCAGGGGGATGGGTGACCACTCCAGTGCACCATGTTAAAGAAAATAGCAAAAAGTGCCTTCTTGGAGGCCCCTATGGTAGATAAAACATGATAGTGCCCTTTAGGGTTACCCTGAAGGCAACCATGATTCCTATTTTTTGTTGAAAGAAATCAAATTGCCAGCATCAGAATATACAATATTGGCCTGGTAAAGCCTTATCATGGAAGACAGACAACAGAGCACAGGACACCTCATAACTTCCAACCAAAAAGACTTAAGTATCAAAATGCTTTTTGGCTTCTCTCTCTGAGTTTAAAAAAATCAGTTATTAGTCTCATCCCTGCATAATATGTAGAAACGAGCACACATAGTGGGCTTGACATTTTCATGTTTAAGAATTACCCTCATTGGTAAAAGTGGTCACTAATGCAATCCATTGCAACTGGTTTTTACAGCTACAGTACCATTCAATACTACAGAGGGTTTCACATTTAAAACAGATCTCGGTAAGGTTTAACTTACTGTGAGTCTTTGCAGACAGCCTTAGCGATAGAGATGTGTGTTGCTCTGAACCCTCCACAGAAGTTCTCTGAGGTGGGTTCAGCAGAGACACCCTCCTTTGCTTTGAGCCTGCGGTGGACCTCCACAGCAACCCTGTGGAAGCGGCTGGGACCCTGGTTGATGACACTGAAGCGGCGGTGGCTATGGTGGCACAAGGTGGGCGGAGAGCAGCCCAGGCTGTTGTTGTAGCCAATGGCATCCTGGAGCTTGTCGATCTGGGAGATCTTGGCCTCCAGTTCCCTCTGGAGGTGCTGTAACTGAAGCTCCTGGGCTCGAAACTCTTGGTCCCGACATGCCAGCTCCGTCTCTAGGTGGGTGATTCGCAATCTGAAGATCCGAATTGGTTTAATCACTAAGTAGACATAAAGGTAGACTCACAAAACACACATAAACAACTATTTAAACGGGTTATTTATATAATAATACAAAGGCTCGATTTCTATGGAAGCTGCACGATAATTTTAAATGAGGTCTGGCTTATCATTAGACCCTGCAGTGGACATCAGGATGTACCTTCACACAACTACTAGCACTGCCCTCATGGAACACCACTCTCTAAGCCTGACTTAACGTACCATTAAACTGCCTTTGAATTCTATTCTCACCCAAGCAGATACTTCCGAACATGACATGGCCTTATATCCTTACTAGTGCTGAGTACTACTATTACTCAGCACTAATAGAAGAAAATAAGAACAACCCTAGGTTCCTCTTCAGCACTGTAGCCAGGCTGACAGAGAGTCACAGCTCTATCGAGCCACATATCCCCATAAACTTAAGTAGCAATGACTTCATGAGCTTCTTCTATAATAAAATTATTACTATTAGAGAAAAATTAATCACCAACTGCCATCAACAGTTATCAGTGGCTCTCCAAGTTCAGGGACTTCTGTCAATGTAAACTTAGATGTATATTTAGACTGTTTTTCTGCTATCGATCTTCATCAGTTAACTTCAATCATTTCTTCATCGAAGCCATCAACCTGTCTGTTAGACCCGATCCCAACTAGGCTGCTTAAAGAAGTTGTTCCCTTAATTGGCACTTCTTTACTGGATATGATTAATCTTTCTTTATTATCAGGATATGTACCACAGTCCTTTAAAGTAGCTGTAATTAAACCCTTCTTAAAAGTCTACTCTTGACCCAGGGGTTTTAGCCAACTATAGACCGATTTCTAACCTCCCGTTCCTCTCTAAGATTCTGGAGAAAGTAGTCGCCAAAGAGTTGTGTGACTTTCACATAACAATAGTTTATTTGAGGATTTTCAGTCAGGATTTAGAGTTCATCATAGCACAGAGACAGCTCTGGTTAAAGTTAATAATGACCTTCTGACTGCTTCTGACAATGGACTTGTCTCTGTACTTGTATTATTAGATCTTAGTGCTGCATTTGACACCATTGACCATGATATTCTTTTACAGAGACTTGAGCATCAAATTGGCATTAAAGGAACTGCCCTAACCTGGTTTAAGTCATACTTATCAGATCGTACTCAGTTTGTACATGTTAACGATGAATCCTCCATAAATACTAAAGTTAGTCATGGAGTTCCACAAGGTTCTGTACTTGGACCAATACTATTTACTTTATATATGCTCCCTTTAGGCAACATTATTAGGAATCACTCCATTAACTTTCACTGTTATGCAGATGATACGCAGTTATATCTATCAATCAAACCCAATGAAATTAATCAATTATCTAAATTACAAACATGTCTTAAGGACATAAAATCCTGGATGACCTGCAATTTTCTGATGTTAAACTCAGAAAAACCGAAATTCTTGTTCTTGGCCCCAAAACCTTAGAGACTCATTGTCTAAAGATATAGTCACTCTAGATGGCATTAACTTGGCCTCTAGCACCACTGTCAGGAATCTTGGAGTTCTCTTTGATCAGGATTTGTCATTTAACTCCCACATAAAGCAGACCTCTAGGACTGCCTTCTTTCATTTACGTAATATTAGAAAAATTAGACACATACTATCACAGACAGATGCAGAAAAACTAATCCATGCATTTGTTACTTCAAGGCTGGATTACTGCAACTCTTTATTATCAGGTTGCCCCAATAAGTCCATTAAAACGCTCCAATTAATTCAGAACGCTGCAGCACGAGTACTGACAGGAACTAGAAAAAGAGATCACATCTCTCCTGTACTAGCTACTCTGCATTGGCTCCCTATAAAATGTAGAATTGAATTTAAAATACTCCTCCTCACCTATAAAGCTCTTCATGGTCAGGCCCCTTCATATCTTAAAGAGCTCATAGTACCCTATTACCCCACTAGAACACTACGTTCTCTGAATGCTGGGCTACTTGTGGTTCCTATAGTCTCTAAAAGTAGAACAGGAGCCAGAGCCTTCAGTTACCAAGCTCCTCTCCTGTGGAACCGGCTTCCAGTTGTGGTTCGGGAGGCAGACACCCTCACCACTTTCAAGAGTAGGCTTAAGACATTCCTCTTTGATAAAGCTTATAGTTAGGCTGGATCAGGTGAGTCCTGAACCATCCCTTAGTTATGCTGCTATAGGCCTAGACTATCGGGGATTTCCCATGGTGCACTGAGCTACTCTCTTCCTCTCTCTTTCTGCACTCATTCATGTCCCTTTAATGCATGTTACTAACTCCACTTCTTCCCCGGAGTTCTTGTGCTTTCTCGTCTCGCAGGTTCTCATGGATCCTGGTGGAGCCTCCTGCCATGGTCCTGCTTGACTGCCATTGCCAATACTGTTGTTGCTGTGCACCTGTCTGTCTGTCTGTCGCTCTCTCTCTCTCTCTCTCTCTCTCTCTCTCTCTCTCTCTCTCTCTCTCACCCCAACTGGTCGAGACAGACGACCACCCACCTAGAGCCGGAGGATCTGTCCTAGGTTTCTGCCTTTTAACAGGCAGTTTTTCCTTGCCCTTGTCGCCAAGTGCTTGCTCATGGTGGTACTGTTGGGTCTCTGTAATTAATGTTAAAGAGTTCGGTCTAGACCTGCTCTATTTGAAAAGTGTCCTGAGATAACTTCTGTTATGAATTGGCGCTATACAAATAAAATTGAATTGAATTGAATTGAAAATATCCATGATGCACTGTATCTGCTTAGCCTAGCCTACACTGGCTGGTCCCACCGGACTGACCGGCAGTTTCATATGAATGTTTTAGCGTGTCAACATCGACAAAGACTCAACATCGTTTTTGTTGACCAAGACATGACCTAATAGCTTTTTTGAAACCCAAACAATGATCTTTCCCTAATTGAACCAAGTCAATTTTGAGCCTAACCTAACCAAACCTGAACCAGCAGTGGTAGATCAGACAATGCTAATATGAGTCTTTGATGTAATGATGAAAACACTTTTGGAAGGCACAAATAAACAACTGGTTACTATGTTTAGATGATGTTTTTGTTATAGATGAAACGTGTGTTTGCAAATGCATGTCGCTGTATTTAGCCTTAAATGTAGTCAGAAACTCAACTTGGTGCCATTTTCAGAGCATCAAAGATCAATTACAGCCCATTGATCCAATCAGGTGGGAAGGATTTGTGAGTAAAAGAGATCTGTTAATCACGTAGACCTACTTGAAATCAGCCAAACAAATTCCTTATCGAACCTTTCCACACCACAATGAGATGAGTGACAATTATCTGCTGCCACATTTTAGGAACAATGGTTAAGAACCCAATAAACACAATGGCAAGCTAAATCTCACCATTGTGAAACTAGAATTAAGTATTTTGGGTCAAGTAACCTTGTGAGGCATCTGAATTTGCAAGATCACAAAATTATGCAAGAATTCATCTTTCCAGACTTCCAACTATGTGCTTTTGACCAACCACAGTGGTTCAGACCAATCAGAATCCTGTAAGGACAGAGTTCATAGCAACAAGCTCCTTATAATTTCTAAGTAAATAAATAAGCTGTACAACACATCTACAGGTAACTGAACAATCTAACAATAGATTTGCTGTAAGGAAGACATATATTCATGAGGTTTGATTCTGACCTGAGGACGTCCGTGTCCAGACCAGGAGGGTCTGTGTGGATGGAGGCCAGGCAGCTGTTCTCTTCAGCCTGTGGGGCTTTGATCGAACCGTTGCCCATGGCCAGGCATTGGCTGGCCACCATAGGAATGGCCCTCAGATCAAATTCACCACGATGACTGTCTGAGAGGAAGCTCTGCAACTGGGCAAAGGGCTTTTTCTCCTTTAACACCTTCTTCCTCTCATTAATACACAGAAATGAAAATGACATGCTTTCCAAGGGTTGAGGTTGTTTGCTTCACTGAGGACATGTGTCAGTAAATCAATTCTGATTCATAATATGCAATGAATACAATACAATATCCATATGATAACAATGACTGTATACTAATATGTCACATGTCTTGTTTCAAGTTGGCAGAATCTGCCACAGACGGTGCTTCCTTGGAACAAACATTACACATACTACTTACTCAGTGCTCTTGGGTAAAATGTCACATTATAGCTTGTATTTATCCAATAGAATACACCTGCCACTTGTACTATCTGTCAATTACCACAAATCAAGTTTTTGTACCATGTAGCCATCAGATTCTCCCCAAATCTTTACAGTCCATTAACAAGAAATAGATTTTCCATGATTTACTTACAGAGTGGCTGAGGAAGGTGTTGACTGTGATAATCCTGCAGCTCTGGAACACCGACTATGATCATGATCTCATATTCCCTCTCCAGTTCAGCTGTGTCTGATTTGGTTGTCATCCACAAGCACAATGACACTCATCTGCTGGGAGGGCTCTTTTACCATGTCCAAGAAGCCATTTTGCCCATGAAGTAGAGGTATCCAGCGACCCCTAGTGGCCTTGTGGGGTTTGACATCTTGAGAGAGAGAGAGAGAGAGAGAAAGAGAGAGAGAGAGAGAGAGAGAGAGAGAGAGAGAGAGAGAGAGAGAGAAAGAGAGAGAGAGATTGATTATATAAAATGTAAAATTTCAGTAATTGGATGGTAGATGTGTTCCTACAAAACCTGATTTTGTGAGTTAAAGAGGAGTGAAGATAAAGGCATTCAAGTTCAGTGCCCTTTTATGTTTAACCCAGTGTTAATTAGGAATCAAGAAACCCTTTTCTGTATTACCAGGAAAACAACTCTAGAAGAATAGCTTATGAATTTTATATCTTAGAGACATTTTAGAATGTATTCCTAGGGATAAAATGAGCAACACCTAGTTAGTCATGGGATGATATGAAAATTTCATGTCAAAATTATCTTAGCTGAAGGTAAGGTATGTGGGCTCACCTGTCTCCCTTTCTGATGCCCATCTCTCGGCCTGCTCGCTTTGTCCAACACTGGTTATCGTTGGCCGGAGACCCACTGACAGTTAACTGTAGACATCTCACGTGGATAACAACTCAAAACAAAACTCCATATGGAGGGAAAACTCGACGGCTCTTGGCACAGTCGTGGACCTGTTCTCACTCAGTCTCCTAACCACTCCAAAATGCCCTTTCCAACTAGCACCATCTTCCAGACTGGGTTAAGCCCACCCCCTAGCCTGACAGCCATCTAAACCAGCCAATAGGGAGATAGTGTGAACTGTATGGAAGCCCATTTCCGTCAATGTGACGAAAGAATTCCGTGAGTAAGAATTTATTTTGATAGTAACAAACTTTATCAAAATAATGACTTATTATGTTTTAATACCGCCTTATTATCTTTTGTTTATTTATGTAGGTTATATAGAGGTATCAGTATTAAAATGTTTTGTAACCAGTTAAAAACTCCCTGTGTAATCTCTGAATATGCAAATGTTGTTCATTTCTAAAGTTTTCCTGCTGGACACAAGATGTCTCCTACTTCACTGTAAAGTCCATTCTCGGTGGATGTGCACTGGTGGCTTCAAGTTTCTACATCACACTGTACAAGTAGCATACTGGACCAGGATGACTTCCAAACAATTTGTGTGTCACAAATCATGCTGGTAGGCCCCGCCCCTTAAAGGAGACATATTATGCCCCTTTTCAGGTTCATAATTGTATTTTGTGGCTCTACTACAATAGGTTTAGATGTTTCAAAATTAAACATTCATTTCATGTTCAAAAAACACATTATTTTTCTCATACTGCCTATAGCTGAGCAGCTCTTTTCAGCCTCTGTCTGAAACGATCGGTTTTAGCTCCTGTCTCTTTAAGGCCCCCCTCCCAAAAAGCCCAGTCTGCTCTGATTGGTCGGTATTATGACGCGGATGACGCTCCGGACCCTCCCATTTCCGCCTCAGCGTTGCCGGCAGGTAGCTCCTCACTGCTACTGAGTTTAGCTGCATTTCTACCGTCAATATTAATTCAATAACTGCTTCTAAACCAAAAACTTCACCAGCGGACATGTTAGAGCGGGAGTCTGACCTGAAATCACAGAGAAATGAACAACATCAACAACAATCAGGATTACAGCTTTCTGTGACGTTTTCCTCAGGTAAATACTGCTATAAAAACCTCTATCTATCACATAATGTTAGTGTTTATACCTTAACTATGAGAACCAACACTGTGTTTTATTCTTGTCTTTACAGGTACAGCAGTGAGCAGTGACCTACAGTGAAGTTAAAACATATTATATGCCTGGAATACTTTATCCTGTACAACATGTCAACATAACTGAAAGAATTACTCATCTAATAAAGTAACTTGTTTATGTGGTTTAAAAACTGCTAAGTAACCAACTGTACTGTACTGTATCCATATTTCATAGTCGGATATTTTAACTTGAACGTATTATTACCAAAGTTCACCTTCAGATATTTGTAAAAGCTGCAATTATGTTTTAACCCCATTAAAAATACTGTATATGTACTGCATATTCTATCATTTATATTATATATTATGATGTCATTTATCTTCCAACATAATAAAGTTTGAATGTGAGACAGTAATGTATTGTGTTGCTTACAGGTTTACATTTCACATTTTCATATTGACAGATGTTACACGAACCAGGTTTTCAACACTTCTACATGCAGGAAATCTTCATAAAACCTCTGTGAAATAACATTTTATTTATATAAAACCACACTTATTACTGAATTTAAAAATGACCAAAACTCTTCTTAAACGTAAAACACTTTATGTTTCATTCATATTCCAGTTACAGATGTTGTAAGTAACAAAGCTATAACTTTTATATGAACTGTGCAGATCATGTCCTCCATCAAGGTTTATGGTTTCTAGTATATTGAAGTGTGAGCTGGTAATGGAGCTCTGCAGTCAGTGTTCATCTTCATCAGTCTTCCTTTGCATACCCAGACTGTCCTGATGCTGCAGCTGTCTCTGTCCTCTGATGGGTCCAGGAACACCTGAGCTTCATCAGGTCACCTGTAAAACATGGAGGATTCAGTGTAACTTGTAAGACAGCATATAATATACAGTATAATATAATACAGTATAATATAATATACAGTATAATATAATACAAGTACAACAGCTCATTGTGGCTCACAGTAGTCCTAAGTTATAATCTAAAATAATAAAGCAGTGTCTCTGGTGGTTCCTTGTTGCAGCTAACTGTAGTGATGTGTTGTTGAAACAGTCTGAGGTTACCAACACAATGTCTATCTAATGGCAGCAGATACACACACAGGACATTTACTGACTGTAACTGATGTTGGAACAAGTTCCCGGTGCAATAACAGACATTTAGCAGTGAGCCTCAGTGTTTATAATACAATAGGAGATTATATGAGTATAAGATGTTACACTGGACCTGCACTTATATCCTCAGTAATAGCAGTACTTCAGTAACGCTAAATAAATGGATCAGAAAACTTTTATTCGTCGGTTTGACTCCACAAAAAGCCTAGTGAGCAACCCCAGCTGCTGGGTGCTAATCAGAGTTACACAGTAATACTAAACTAATGAATCCCTGCAGTTTGACTGTTTCTCTCTCACTGTAGCTCTATTGTTAACTCTGGTGCACCTTGATCAAGTTAATTTACATTCAGCAGCACACACACACACACACACACACACACACACCTGAACACTCATATTACATCATAAAGTCCGACAGAGTCAGTAACTATAGTAACACAGTGACATCACAGAGCTGCTGTGTGCTAATCAAAGCTACAATGCTACCAAACTAATGACCTCCGCTGCTGAATTACACACAGTACGGTGTCTCCTGATCACAGCTGTATTGATCCAGTGAACAGATACTGAGCTACCCAGCAGATAATAAGTTACCAGGTTAAAGACAATTAAAGGCATACTATGCAGTTTTCCGGTTTTATCAAACAGCTCCCCCTAGAGTCGCTGCGGAGTACTTGTATTTAACGTTAACTGTCGTAAATACCACTCACCAGAGCCGTCTCTATATACGGCTCTGCGTCTCTGCACTCACTGCCTGATCCCCTCCCCCCTGTATACCAGTACATTGATAGATAGATAGATAGATAGATAGATAACTTTATTAATCCCACAATGGGGAAATTCACTTGTCACAGCAACATTTGAGTGAAATAAATACAGATATAAAAACAGGAACATTTGCACAGCAGGTCAAAGGTCTGATTGTCTCTGGTGGTGCATGTGACAAACTGGTGGAAGGTTGGGAGTGTGGACGAGAGAGAAACGTGGTTGAAGTCCCCTGTGATGATGATGAAGGCCCCTGTGGTGATGATGAAGGCCTCCGGTGTTTCGTTTGTAGTCGAAGTCACAGTGTAGATGACGTCACACGCTGCTTCTGCTTTCCCAGACAGAGGAATATAGACAGTGATGGCGATAACACTGGAAAGGTCCCGTGGCAGATAACATGGACGAAGTCCGACGGCGATGAGCTCGATGTCCGGGATGCAGACGCTCTTTCACACAGACGTGCCCGGGGTTACACCACCTGTTGTTTATGAGCACGGCCATTTCTTCTTGCCGGTCGCGGTGGTGTCCCTGTCGGCTCGAACCGTCTGGAAGCCGGTTTGTTGTTTGTTTCCAGTGATGACTGCAGGGATGTAGAGTTTAAACCTCCTCTTCTTCATCCTCCGTTTAACCCCCACTCTGCAGCCTCGGGTGCCTCAGGGCGATCATCTGGTCACGGGTGTAAACAATGCGACTCCCCATCGCCATGGAGAACCGTGAAAACAAAAAATAAGAAGTGCTCAAAAACGCCAAAAAAGTATTTAGGCGACGTGAACAAAGTAGGATGGAAGCGTCTTCGGAGTCTATCAGGCAAAGATAGACTCCGAAGATGTCTACTGACCAGGTAACGTCTGAGTGAATGCCTGCTAGTGTCTTCCATTGAGGCTGCCTCTTTATATTTCGTTGATGTATGTCACGTCGCGCCGTAAAGCAATTCGTGATTCTAGCGAGCGTGATTCAGACTTGCATTGCTGGTTCTGCCAGCGGCGTTCCTCTCCTGCTTTTCTATCGGGATGATTCGCTATACTACGAGTTCGTTTACCATCGAAATGACTTTGAAGCTGTTATATTAAGGTAAAAATCTTGCATAGTGTGCCTTTAAACCTGACTGAAGTTATCTTCCCTGTTCTACAAAATACAGACGAACATAAAGCCATTCCCCCCCGGCACGAAGCTCGGTGATTCACGGCTTAAACTTTGTGTGAATGTCTATAAAAATATCAGCAGGGGAGAATATGGAGACATCTGCACCAGCTGGTTAATAAATGAACTTCACCTTATAAGTTTCATGTTCATCTCTCACACATTTTACAAACATTTAACAAACATTTAACAAACAATAACTACGTTAGCATCACTGAGGCTCCTGTAGCTAACAACGGTTAGCATGTGCTAGCATTACACGAACAATAAAAAACAGCATAAACTCTTAAAAATACTTACAGTTACTTCCTCTGCCGTCTCTCCACAGACAGTTGGTACAATCCCTCTTTCAGGAACAGTCTTTCAGCCAGTCCAGTGTTGTACTGACCGAGGTTGTGAAAACAGTCCGACACAAAGTGGATAAATCCACTGTGCTCATACATATGTAAATTAGTGTTGGGCTGTGCAGCCAATGACTGAACAGTTAGTCTGCTGAAGCCTTTGCCCAGACATCAGGCTGCAGGCTGCAGGCTGGACTCGTTTGCTTGTTCTCTGTTAGCTTGCTCTTTTATAGTAACAATGGCGGAGCTCCGATAGTCAACAGGAAGTAAACTGCGGTGGGTGGCAACATGGAGCCGAACTGACATCAAAAACTCTGAACATCTGAAATTGAGTGATTTATCTCCTGTATTCTGACTGAGGCAGCCCACAATAACATGACTGAGTCCTTTTTTTTCACACTTTGCCTGCTGATAGGCCCTCCAGATTCCCAAATGTACATAATCAAATGATTAAAAAGTTGGTTTTGCATAATATGTCCCCTTTAAAATCTGATTTTCAATGAGCACAGAGAAACTTTCCACTTTCAGCAGATGAATGTGAAAACATCCTTTTCGTGCCAAACTCTGCACATACAGCATTCAAACATCACACTGTAGGGACAAGAAGGAAAATTGAGTTTAAGTGTTTGTCCAGGTTTTCAGACAACTTCTTTGAGATTGCTGCCTCAACAAATGTTTGTTTCAAACCCTTTCTTCCATCCATGGACAGATATTGTAAAGATGTTTAAATACTTTGGCACTTTATGTAAAAAATACTGTCACTAAACACTAAACTAAACTACTAAATTCAATTTCAATTCAATTCAATTCAATTCAATTTTATTTGTATAGCGCCAATTCATAACAGAAGTTATCTCAGGACACTTTTCAAATAGAGCAGGTCTAGACCGAACTCCTTATAACATTATTTACAGAGACCCAACAGTACCACCATGAGCAAGACCTTGGAGACAAGGGCAAGGAAAAACTGCCTGTTAAAAGGCAGAAACCTAGGACAGATCCTTCGGCTCTAGGTGGGTGGCTGTCTGTCTCGACCAGTTGGGGTGAGAGAGAGAGAGACAGAGAGAGAGAGAGAGCGAGAGACAGACAGACAGGCAGGTGCACAGCAACAACAGTATTGGCAATGGCAATCTAGCAGGACCATGGCAGGAGGCTCCACCAGGATCCATAAGAACCTGCGAGACGAGAAAGCACAAGAACTCCGGGGAAGAAGTGAAGTTAGTAACATGCATTAATGGGACATGAATGAGTGCAGAAAGAGAGAGGAAGAGAGGAGCTCAGTGCACCATGGGAAATCCCCCGATAGTCTAGGCCTATAGCAGCATAACTAAGGGATGGTTCAGGACTCACCTGATCCAGCCCTAACTATAAGCTTTATCAAAGAGGAATGTCTTAAGCCTACTCTTGAATGTGGTGAGGGTGTCTGCCTCCCGAACCACAACTGGAAGCTGGTTCCACAGGAGAGGAGCTTGGTAACTGAAGGCTCTGGCTCCTGTTCTACTTTTAGAGACTATAGGAACCACAAGTAGCCCAGCATTCAGAGAACGTAGTGTTCTAGAGGGGTAATAGGGTACTATGAGCTCTTTAAGATATGAAGGGGCCTGACCATGAAGAGCTTTATAGGTGAGGAGGAGGATTTTGAATTCTATTCTACATTTTACAGGGACTCAATGCAGAGAAGCTAAACACTTTGCATAATTGTAAAATACTTACATAATTTTTTTTTTGCAAGGGTTGTGTCAGAAGTAAGAAAAGAGATAGCCAAATAAAAAAATCCAATAACAAGAAACATGCATGCACAAACTAAAAAAGAAACTACTTCCATTGAAAATGGGTTTCTTTATTCCGAGTCAGTGGCAAATTACTTAGAAATTTTACTTACTACTTTTACTTTACTAATTTTACAGTGAATCTGTTTGGCAATAGTGAGGACAGCTGCCATTGTTTGGATTATAAAAAGTAAAAATAAACTTATTTTGGAAAACAAATATCATCACCTTATAAACATTCAGTTCTTACACTACACTAAACTAACAGGTACTCGGCAAGTGGATCGCAGTGAATACCTCACCTGTGGTTGGAAGTCACATTGAATCTTGGAAAACAAACTTATACATCTTAATTCAATGTTGTGGTAGCACAGAAATCTGCACATGGGTCACTCAGCTGGCAGACTTCTTTTGAATGTGCAGAAAAAAAACATCTAATGTACAGTATAATGTTCCATTACCAATATAGGAAAAAAAGATGAAAAGAAATGTAAATAGTGCTTCATACAGGCTTAACAATAGCATGCAAATTCTGTATAATGCCCTCTTATCCATTCTCAGATATTGCTCTAATCTGACAAGTACAAAATTTCAAACCAAAACAAATTATACATCAAGAGTTTTACGTTAAACAAAATAAAACAGGTTAACTGTGTTTATGAAGAGTTTACATTTTTCTACTTTATCTTCTTTATGTTCCAAATGTAAATACAAACAGTGTGTCCTAAAGAAAAGATGTTGTACATACAAAGAACAACGAGGTAACGCTTCACTTGAAGAGCACTGTGAGGCATTAGCACATTATAACGATCAAAGAACTTGAAGTCCAGATGAAATTAAAAATGCCTATTTCACCCCAACTGGTCGAGGCAGATGGCTGCCCACCTAAAGCCAGGGTCTGCTTGAGGTTTTTGCCTCTTAAAATGAAGTTTTTAACACAGACCCAACAGGTGGGAACTGTTGGGTCTCTGCAAATAATTTTATAAGGAGTATTACTTTACCTGTTGTATTTAAAAAGTGTCATGGGATAACTTCTGTTATAAATTGCACTATACAAATAAAACTGAATTGATAACATCCCCAGTCATATTATACCCCTATCAAACAATGTTGGCCAAAAGTATTTTTTATATTGAAATCCAATCTTTTTTTCTTGTAAAACAAAATGTGACTAGTGCTTACCTAAGTATAAACCAACCAGTTTTAACCAATAATATCATGACATCAATCAGTCTGAAGCTTTTAGCAATACATATACATATATATCTACATGCATATTTGTTAGCGAGCAAGAAACAGCTGGGCTCTTTCCCGGAGTGTAGTATTTCTGGGTGCCAGACCTCACTGACTACTGTACAAAAACACAAATTTATCAGTCATTTGGATGAAACTGGATCATATTTTATGGAGAAAATATAGCTGAGAATAGCTGAACTAAACTTTTCTTTTCAATTTCCAGTTCAAACACAATATTTGTTATGTGTGCAGCAAAAACAAAGTCGTTTAGTGTGTAGTTCCTCTTGAGAATTAGTCTTTCTAGTGACTTTGAAAAAAGGCCCCAGAGCCAGTGTTTGGTTTGTCCGTTCTGGGCTACTGTAGAAAATATGGCAGTTCAACAGGGTGGATAAGAGGACCTGCTCCCTCTGTAGATAAAAATGTCTACAGAGGAATAACGAAAACACAGCAATTCTTATTTTCAGGTGATTATACACTAGTGAAAACATACCTATGAGTATTATATCCCCTTTCTGACAATAGATCGTCCTAAATGTTACACACTTTTCCGGTTGGTCCACATGGCTGCATGAGCAGTGCGTAACAGTTGCCTTGCTGAACTACTGCAGTTTGCACGCCCGAGGTGACCACACAGAGCGTGTTTGTGCTGTGGTGCTGCTGCCAGCCCTTTCTTAGAGTTTACCTGATAAATACCATGCAATAAAAGCCTTGTTAATATATGAATGGATTCTGTCCACAGAAATGGCAGAGAGCTTTTAATCTAAAGCAGACACAGCAGACCCTTTTCACTGTCTATTTCTGCTAGGAACTGCGTGTGGCTCAAGAAAAAAAATAAGTTCTGCTCATGCATCCTGTGTGGACCGGGCTTAATTGCTCCTACTGTAGCAACCGCTACAGTGGCTTCCGGGGTGACTGAAAATGATGTCAAGGGAACAAATACATCCTTGCTGAATGGTTGGGAAAAATCTGCTAACATAAACCTGATGTTAAGTTACCACAAGGAAGTCTGATTATCAGGCTAACAGCCTCCAGCTCATTTATTACTTTTTATACTTAGTGCATCATGACTTTACCTGCAGAGCTCCTCAAGTGAAGTAAATAATACATAGCAAAGACAGGCATTTACAGGTCTGTCACACCAACCACATGTTGCAGTTACAGCTGATACAAAATCAAACAGTATATGTGTACTCTTCATGTAATGTGAGTCAAATAATGCCTGTATTTAGATTCAGTGTAGCTAAAAACACATTTTCTGAGTTCACAAAACAAATTCTATATTCTGTACCCCAAATTCATGCACACAAATATTGTGATTCCTTCTTTGTTTGCAGTATATTGCATAGAGTACAGTGTTACAACTCACTGTTACAATAGGTTAAAGATACATAAAAATTGTGACATAGCCAACCAAGTAAATAAAGCAAATGAACAACTTGCTTTCTATATATACCTCTCTCCCTCTCTCTGGCTCTCTCTCTCTCTCTCTCTCTCTCTCTCTCTCTATATATATATATATATATATATATATAAATAAACTGTGTTCTTTCAATATTTGTGCAAAATAGAAATGTGAAGTTTAAAGCAGAAGAAACTTTCAGATACAAAATGTTGAGTTTTATGAAAAATCAGGGATTGTATTTTTAAAATGCAGTATTTGATAAATTCTACATTGCCTGACAGGAGAGATTCTGTTGAAATGATAACTTTAAACAACACAAAAAATTCAACTTAAATGTTTCAATAAAATCAGATGTTAATAAATGTGAATTGTGGTTATGATCCCTTTTGCATGATGGCTGAGAGAGCAACAAAACACAACCTAACAGACAAAAGACATGCAATGATGATTATAATGCCTTTCTTTGCTCATGTTTTGTCTTGTCACTTGTGTTTTTTTTTTTTTTTTTTTTTTTTAGTTTTGCTTTTGAATGGTTTTTTTTATAGGTAAAATAAATCCTAAGATTACAATAACAGCTCATTATTTAGTGATTTTCCTAACAAAAGGCACATCTCGCCCACTAGATTGTAACTGTTTTTTTAGGCATGCGTGCACCAATTCAAACAATGAAACTTCATGAAATTTCTTTCAACTTCAAACTAACAAACTTGAAAAAAATGGAAAAACAACAAATAAATAAAAATGAAACACCATTTTGACCCATGTCTGTTCACAAGGCAGCTGTCAAAATGACATAAGGAATGCTTCTGTACATTTGATTCTCAGTGAAACAGGAAAGTGTAACACACTGGCAAAGGGCATTTCTTTTTAGATTATTTGCATGTACAGTAACAGCTGTTGAAATATTCAGGTTTTTTTTTTATTTGTTTTTCACTAAATATTAATTTCTATTCAGAATGACAAAGCAATAAATAACTTGAAAAACACCTTTGTCTGTGGACATTTTTTGAGTAAAAAAAATAGAAGTACTATTAGTATTTGCATGCAATATATCCCATTGCATATAATCTACACTGTAAATCCTAACAGCATATTTTAATAAAATAAGTAAGTTAACTTAATCCTCCAAAATGTTTGAGTCACTCATTCCTATGAATTAAACCCAACCCAAAAATGAATCGTTGAAGTAATAACTCTGTTGTTTTTCAGTGGACTTAAAATTTGTGCAGTATTTTAGGTATTTATTTAAGTATTTATATTATTAATTTTCTTTCAGCTGACTTTATATCATTACAAAAATGTAAGCCCCAAAATGAATTGGCTAGCATTTTGATAATTGATCAAACAGTTTGAGTTGAACTAACTCATCAGGTTTTACTTTGTATGAGTGGATATATCGAGCATGCAAATGGCAATATAGTAAACCCTTGAAACATTCTGGGCCAAGATAAATTCTGAAGAAACAATTGTCAATCATCTGTACATAATCAGCGTATGCCCTTTCGATTCTTATTCTGTACGTAAAATCATGTTTCATTAATGCAATCTATTTACAAAGACTGAGTACTTTTATACATACAATCCTTTGTCTTATATTGTACAATACTTACAGTTACAGCATTGAATCATGGTGTTAACACCTCAATACAAAAAAAAATAAAGAATATCATATATGTGACCAGGCAGGATGTCTGATGCTGGTTTCAAAGTATTTCCTACACAGCACAATCATTCAAACAAAATGTTATAGCTGCAGGTAAAGGGATTTTTGAAAAGGCAGTCAGTCAGATAATATCAAGAAGGAATCATCAAGAGGGTCTTTGTTTTCTCATGGAAACACATGGCATCTATCTGCTCTGTGAGCTGCTCTGAATTCTTTATCACAGTTACAGTATGGATGTCACATCAAACACAACAACTCGCATGTGCTAAAGTGTCCATGTCTGGCTTTCACTAGGAGTTAAATAGATCAAAGTGTATGCAGTCAAAGAAACGCATCAGTAGGTACGGTATCTCCCTGTGGCTGTGATGGTTGTCCTGTCCAGAGAGCCTTCAGTGACTAACTAAAGGATGGTACAGTGTCTCTATGTTCCACTCTTATTGAAGTTAATGTGCTCACCGCTGCCACCGGAGCCTCCCACGTTACTGGCCCTGCATCCAGCCTCCTGGAAAAACTCCAGGTTTGGATAAAAACTCAAAGATATCTCCAAATGTCTTCAAGTTTCCTTTCTGTGTCCTCATGGAGACAGTCTCTCGTAGCCCTACTTCTTAGCCAGTTGGAAAGGATGTTGACCCTTTAAACAAATACAGTTTAATCACTTCAGAAACAAAAAATCAGGGATACTTGCAATAAAAGGTTATTTATCATCAGTCTTTGATGTCCAGTGCAATTCTAGAGTTATTGTACCCACTTTCCCTCAACCTGCCTTGTCTACTCCAACAAATTCGTCTTTCAGCCTTACACTCTCTGGTGTTACCACTGATACATATTGAAGCTGCAATTAGTGACTTTTATAAAGAATAACTTTTGATCATATTTGCTGAAACTTATACTAAATTTAAACTATAGCCTGACTGTAATACATAAGACAGATAATCTAGTGATCCTAATGGCATTTGCAAGAATCCACTGGGCCTGATCAAAAACAACCAAGAGCCAAGAAAGATAGTTGATTGTTGAGTCTCATTTCCAGGGTCCCAAAGTGTCTATATTTTACACCCTGGGAATGAGACTCAATAATCAACTATCTTTCTTGGCTCTGATTGGTTGGTTTTCACAGATTATCTGTCTCATGTACTATCGTCGGGATATAGTGAAAGTTTCAGAAAATATGAAAAAAATATACATTATAAAAATTACTTACTGCAGCTTTAAGGTTCCATTCCATTCAGGTCAAACAAAGTCAGTGTGCTGCTATTGTGCATGTTGGCTAACTGGAAACTGTTTTTTGCATAAAGCGGTAAACATTTGTTGCGGTTTGGCCTTCAGCTCACATGACAACGCTGTTTTGGGGGCCTGAAAACGCAATCCTTTGAAGTGCCACTGTTACTGTTGCAGTGTAAATTGCCAAAATGCTTTTGCTGTGACAACACAGACACACTTCACACACTACAACTATTGTCAGCCAAATAACCATGCATGAAACAGAAGAACAACGGCAGACTATCAAGCTAAGTTTGTGCTGCTGTTGAGTTTATCAGCACTCCTCCAGCAGAGTTGCTGCACCATTACTGTGATCAGCAGAGACGTTCATGTCTTATTTAAAACCAAAAGTCAAAGCTGACTTCTTTTACGGTATGTAAGATACGTTTTTATGCCTAAACCTAACCAAACTGTGACCGTTTCATAACATTGACAACTAAAATCAACAGAAGTTAATAGTAGTACTGGAGTATGCCCACAATTTGAAAGTGTAAAGTTATGTTATTTGTACGCAGATTGAGACCCAGTTGATGTAATGCTTTAAAATGCCTTACTCTTAAGTATACTGTCTCAGATCACTCAGCCTGTGGGTTCCTGAGTTCCTGAGTCGTAGCTCAGAATGTCATGAATGACATTTTATTTCTTATGCTTCAGCCTGCCTGCCACAATGACAGATGCATTACACTCGCTTTCAGTGCTTAAATGGTAATATTGCATTTTCATGTGATTTGTGTCTATATTGTTTTACTGTGCTGGATATAGTTTATCAATGTGATGTCGTGTCATTCTGTCATTCCCAGAATGGATTTCCTACAAGGACGTGGACTCTGTATTGCACGGGACATCATCACAGATGTTTATGAAGTATTTTGATAAATCTTTCCTTTAGATTTAAATCCTTAGATTTGGTCCTTGTCATACTGTTTACCAAGCACAAATATTGTCTCATTTAAAAAAAAAACCACTCAGTCCATGCTGTGAGGAACATTCTAATTCATCTTTAAATCAAAGAGCGTTAACATGCTTTAGAGACAATCAGCAAACCAATATTAGTGACCGATCCCATGTGTAGACAGGATTAGGTGTATGTGAGCAGCTATTTTACACTTTAAGACCAAAGATTCACGACAAGTTTTAGAACATTGCAGTGAAAAGTTGCAGCGGTGTGCACTGGACGGTCTCAGCTTGACTCAAGCCGCAACTGCAACTCCGCCTGTCACATCTCCAGTGGCTGGTTGTAGAACCTAAGGCATGTCACCTGTTTTAACAGCCAATCAGCTCATAGTGAAGTTAGCTCCTAATTCTCAACCTTCTTATTTTTTTTTAAGTTTTCATTATTTCATCAAAAAAATGCAACTATAGCAAGTAACTCCCTGTCATTATCCTCATTTTATATTTTAAGGCACTACAAATGTTTGGTCTGAACTGGGCTTTGACAGTTTTAGATAATAATTAAGAATCAATGATCCTGTGTCACTGGAAGTTCATGGGGTGCTCACTAAGACCTAACTGCGAGTACAGGTTCATCTGTACTGCAACTGAGCCAGATGCATGATGAAGTAATCTTGATTAACACAAACATGCCTTTTTTATACAAATGTATACCATACCATACCATACATTTAGACTCTCCAATAATAACTCTGTTAGTCTACTGCTCTATCAATGCTTTCTGCAGCAGACATTTTGACATGTGACTGTAGTAAAAGCACAAATGTAAATACCAAATGAATTCCATTTAGCTGCTTCAATTTCAGGCTAACAGTATTGTTTCTGCTGGCTCACTGTCACGGCTTACTGGGAAATGGGAATAGCATGAAGCCATTGTTAATGTTATAAGCTGTGCTTTTTCTTCTAGAACAGTGGTAGGCAACCTGCTAAAGGGCCACATGCTGTCCTTTAAGCCCTCTCCAGAGGATCCCTGTGTCCTTGACAAAAACTATATGGAAATGGAAATGTTTTGTAATTGAAAAATGTATAGCCAAAACTTTTGTCAACTCAAATGTGTGTCATACATTGCGTCCTGATCTGGCGCCTTTTTCTCTATAGTTTGCAGAACCT
Organism: Dicentrarchus labrax; assembly: GCF_905237075.1. Lineage (NCBI taxonomy): Eukaryota > Metazoa > Chordata > Actinopteri > Moronidae > Dicentrarchus > Dicentrarchus labrax. Next base: position 25,623,103 of record NW_026136702.1, read on the forward strand.
CAACAGCTGTGGCTTCCAGCCTTGAGTCTCTGTAGCTAGGCTTGCTATGGATTCCAAATCCCCCCCAAAAAAAGTCCCTGAGCATAATACAATATTTAATAGTGTGTGGACAGATTTGTTTGCTTTCACCACTAACACTGCTAGCCTAACTAGTTTGATCTGTGGCTGGAAATTAGCATTGTAAGGTTCAAATATATTTTGCAACTCCAGAAAGATTTTTCATAATAAAGGTCACTGACCGCTGTCTTAAGACAAAATCCTCTCAAATTGGGGGTATGTGGTCTAACATGGGGATCTTCAACATGAAAAAGCTTGGGAACCCCTGATCTAGTGGCACTCTCTAGCCTCCATAGAGTAGGTTTAAAACAATTTTTGAGAACAAACGCAAATTCATCAGAAATGTATATTTAATTATGATTGTCATTTTGACCACAATCAACATTTTTAACATTTAGAACATTATGATCAATATGACAGCAAAATGAAGGCCAGCTGGGGACTAAGGCATGAGTTAATGTGAGGTACTGTGCAGAAACAGGACACAATGAATATTTTATTGCTGGCAAGGATCCAACAAGAATCTCTCATGGCAACATCAAATTCAGGCAGAGCAACACACAAACAAAGCTTTGTCAAAGAGCAGCAGCACATAATGGACCAAGCTCCACTTCAGGCTAGTCCATCCATTTCTTCAACACTGAGTCACTTGGTAAAGTTAATGAGGTTAGCTTAATGAGCACAGCTACTCCATAAAAAATGCTTGTGGATAAAATGTTCTATAGTTCTTAATAAAAAAATAAAAAAAATCTCCATTGTCCAAGCTGATTACAGCTGTCTTCATAAATGGATGAGACAATGTGACGATTGCAGCAGCATGCCTTAAGGGTGAGCAGCAATATTTCCATCCAACCATACGGGCTGTATACTGTGCCTCAGAGTAGAAGACAAACAAACAACAAACACTACAGTTAATACAGAGAGCCTGACAGCTGTAAAGCAGGAAGTGGCTGCCCGTAAAATTTGGCATAAGTATTTACAATGAACTGAAACCAGAGGGAATATACAAGAAGCTAAAACATAGAGCTGTTGCTTTCCTGCTGTACAACTTAACATTTAGTTTTCAGGGTCTTTCATGCCTTAACTTTAAAGCTTCAAACGGTTAACAGATCTTGGTTGACGCCCTCCTCCAGGACACAAATGTTGGCTTTTAGATTTGGAGCAAACTGTGATTGTCTGGAATACTTGATTCCTCATGAATATTGAAAAAAACGACCTCAGAGACTGAATTAAAGGCTGTCCCTTAAAGATTGATTAACACACCACTAGGCATGGTGTGGTTTGAATATAATTTTGGATGTTTCAGTCCAAAGTTAAGTTGCTATCAACACTAACAATAAAGCCATACCAGTCAAACCCTAATTTGCATTACTTGTGTGTCATAGAAGCAGACCCTAGTGATAGCAAAGGTCCTTACACCCAATAGTTAGATGACCCAACAGTTAACATATTTTTTCAAAAAGCATTTAGAGTTTGAGTTTGTCCTGAGGTTCATACTGCCAAAATGTCTGGGGAGTACTTTTTGTGCATAAACTGAAGGATGGTACTGATTGTGGCAATAAAGGAACCAGTCTAAATCTTTAGGGATCACCCTCTAGGGACCATGTTGATCTGAAGCAAATTTCCTGCCACTCTGGACATTGTTTTTGAAGTAAACTCAAAGGGAAAGTTTGACTCGACCAGAATCAAGAAGTTACTAGAATAAGAATCGCCTTAAGAATCATCTTGGATTTGTGGAAAATTATAATAAATTGCCCATAACGTGAAAAGATGTTGAGTGCATAATCACTGCGTCAACTCATCTTACCCCAATTACAGTTCATAGTGCAAAAACAAGGACATCAATCTACCCACCGACATTGCCAGGTGTGTTGGTTACCATACCTGGCAAAGCTGGAGGCCATGTCATCAGGAACTGAAACTATGAAACTAAAGACTGGTTCTGGGTTTTTGAGGCCAATACAAATATTAATTTTAGGGCATTATCTTGCTCTGGACTGATGGAAATAACATTGATGGAATAACATTGGCACCCTAGTATACTACCATTAATGGGACAATATCTCTGCTTTAGGTCTTTATGGTCATTAATACAATATGAGCACATGACCAACAAATTCTAAGTGCAGACTTTAAACAGCTTTGTGTCACTGTGTGGATATTTACTGTAATTGAAACAAGTGTATAAGCAGTGCTTGTCCATGTTTGTTTTCCAACACTTGATCACATAGAGGGGAGTTTGACTAAGGCTTTCCAAATGCTAACACATAATCTTTCCAGCCCCACAACTCAGTGCAGCATGGTCTATTACAACAGAACAAAACAACATAATACAATAAGTTAATAAGCATTATCCACTTCACATTATGCACAAATATCATGCATATGTAACCATATCATAATTTTGATTTATCCAATCATATTAAAATAATGCAAAGATATAAAAATCCAATACATAAACACTATCATGTGTATTAAAATAAACAATCTGTACAAAAATGTTGCCATATTTATTTTTTATGTTTTCCAATTTTTTTGTCCACATATAACAGAATAGGGAAAAAGTAAAAAAATAAATATCCTATGTACAATCACACAAGCCATTCCAAAGTTATGGTCACTGCAAGGAGAAAGCAAAATACAAATGTTAGTTCAAACAATGTTCAAGGTGATGTTAGCATACAGTATGTGAGCTGCTACAGTGATGAGCAACACAGTGTCAAACTCTCCCACTTACTTTATTCCAACATCCCGGTACAGGTAAGCCATCGTCTCCCTAGAAAGAAAAATAAAATGTAAAGTGAAAAATACTATGCTGCAGAGCTGAACAATATCACCATTCCAGTGTACAAGGCATACAAGAGCAGTTTACAATTATATATACAGTTTCAAAAAAGTTTACATTAGAATTCTCTTCATATAGAAGCAAAGCTGTATGAGTTATTTTGGCCATCCGGGGTTTCTGGAAGTAAAGTCCTGTTCCATTTCTGCATATGCTTTGTAGGTCTGTGTCTGAATCAGAAACATATTTCCTAGTCTTGTGTGAGTGGTTCCATCTTTTTGTTATCTAAACATACTTTTTGTTTTTAATACTCCATACTGTATATAATAATGTTTTCTGTTGAGTATATTAGAATCAGGATTGTAGCTACGATCATAGATACAGTATGTGGAAAGTCATGTCCTCAGTTGCAGGTTGTTGAACATAAGATTTAGCATTTAAACAATAATTAGATCATTTGTCCATTTGTCCATCTTGCACATTGTCGTTTAGTTTTTATTCATTAATAGAAAAATATGACATTTTGTCAATTCTCATTTTCAAAGGTTACTTTTAATTAAGTTTGGTGTTAAAAAAAACTTATAATTTTAGAAATAAGTTCACTTTTGGAACTTGTGTCAATTTAGGATGAATTTGGTGACTATATTTTGTTCTCAACTGCAATGACAAAGATTTTAAAATTATCTGCAGCTCTAATTTGACTGACCTGTTCACCATACGATCAGTCACAGGCATTGTAATATTTGCAAGAAACAAAATAAAAACTTTCTTGAAATTGTTTCTATTTAAATGAACATGAAGAATATCATTAAAAAAATTCTTTGAAGTAGCTAGAATCACTCCCAGAACCAGCTGATTTCCCCAACTAAACCGCATTTTAATGTCAGAATTCACAATTTTGGGTATAAATACAATAAAAAAAAAAAACCATACCATAACCAAGAATATTTGCAGTCTCTGTATTTAGAGATCTTGTTAAATTGTGGAACTGCATTGGATTTGGCAGAAGATTTGGTGAGAAATATTGCTTTATGACACAAAAGTGCTGCTTTATGGCACACAGCACGAGGCATACTGTAAAAAGAATGATAGATCAATGGGAAAATTTAAGAGGAACTAGTGTCAATAGCAACCTGCCAATTTTGTGCAATATTTCCCAGCATGATTTTTTTTCTTACAGTAATTATGCTGAGGTTTCACGCAAAGACATATAAATGCATACATTGCCTTACCTGTAAAGAGGAAATTCAGAAAATAAGAGACCTATAGTTACAATTCCTTTCTCTATTACCAGATTTATGAACCCTGATCAAGGTACCTTCCAATACAAAATCTAACCACCTAGAATCCATTAGCCTTGAAAAGCTAGACTACATCTCACAAATTGGAGATGTCCTAAGAATGTCCCAAGCATGATGGGCCAATGTTGGGGCAATAAGCAGATTAGCTTTACCAAAAACAAACCACAGCAGCGCCAGTAACTCCTTATAGTACCTAGAACTAGCATTTTGTATGACTTTCTGAGCAGTGTCTAAATGTAATTCTACAAACTCATCCCCAAAGCAGTAGAAACAAAAGCAGAAACCAAAACAATGGGTGACCTTACTAAACCAAAAAAACAAACCATGCTGCCACTATGCTTTCCATGGTAATACAAGGACTCTGGCTTGCTTTGACCAAATAAATTAATCTAGTTCCTACTCCTTCTCGCTACCTGTGGTACTCTGTTGCCTTGAAGGTGGAAAAAATGGTGCTCCATGCAAGAGATGGTTTAGTAAATAAGGGATTATGAAGAAAGGCTCTGGTATATAAGAATTTCAAGGCTTTAGGTTTAAAATGATTTCTGGTTATGTAACTGATGATATTAGTCACAATAATAGCTCCGCATGTGGATTTAACATAGAAGGTTCAGTAGTTGTGATGGAAAAGCTGATGAGTAAAGAGTATTAGTTTTCAGAGGGAAAGGCTTTATGTTCTAAGGGAGGTCAGTTGGAACAGTTGCCTAGGTGAGTCAGCTGCAATAAGTAGATTTAAACTTCAATGCAAACATGCGTTTTAGTCAATCTACAGTGCAACATCTGAGTGTGGTCAGATTTTATTAGGGGTAACTAGAGGCATGCTGGTAAAATGAAGGGAAAGAAAGAGCACCATACCACAGGGCAAGGGGCATCCAGCCCATCCAGGCCTGGTAAGCCCGGTTCACCTTTCTCCCCTTTAAAGCCTCGGAAACCCTGTTTGTGAAATCAACCATTTAAAAACCATTTTTTTAGCTCATGTGTAGCAGAGGAGCGTTTGTTCTCCACTGCTTGACGGCAGGAGGATCTCCACTTCTGTCCACTGGGTGGCTGGATGCAGGTTTCCTAAACATGCAGGCAACCTGGGACTGACAGGAACTGGGCTCACTGAGATGAGCTTTCAGATGTAGAATGTGACGACAAATTGTTTCTTTGATAACAAAGTAGAGGATAGTTCTCTGCAGGAATGCGTTTGATTTAGAGTTTTGCTACCAACCCAAAGCCTAAGAGTCCCAACAAAGTATTCGATTTCACATCAGCTTTGGGCCATTTTATTGTGTAATTTTGAGCTTGGGTTAAGTTTTGGTTTGGGTCATTGCTCCTTTTGGTCAAAAGGAGTCAGCTAAGGTGGTGCAGGAATGTGATCAGGATGGCTCCTGTAGGGATCCCATCCTATCCCATCTGGCCTGGGAACATCCTGCAATTACACAGGAGGAGCTGGCAGAAGAGGCTGGGGAAAGTAACATCTGGGATACTTTATTTTCAGTAACTCTTTCTCTCTTTCTGGCTGTGCAAATTATTGGGCACTTGGCACATGTGTTGTAAGTGCCACGTGCCCAATAAATTGAAGGAATACAGTCAGAGTGTAGCCAATGTTTTGTATTACTCCTGGTGAACTAATAGTCAGATGTTGAAAAAAATGGAATGGACAGGTTTCAGGTCTGGTACAGGTCTGAAATTTGGAAGAACCCATCACTTTCGTTTAGGCCCAGCATTAAAGGCATAGTTTCAGGTGGGGTTTGGGTGCAGAACTCTAGTTTGACTGTCCTCAACCTGTCCTGTATTATTTAACAAGAAGGACAGGGCTGCAGAGCTACAGGATGGAGGCTGAAAATAAAGACAGCATATTTTGTTGATAGTCATCACCGGTGGATGCCTGGTTCCTGTCCGTCTCATGAGGGAAAAAAAGAGGCTCCTCAGGCAGGGTTGTGGTCTGTGGTCCATTCAAGTTATTTTTCACCTGATAATCTATTTCCATCTATACGCTACAACCTTTCCTTTGCTTTCTTTTTTTAAATCGAAACATCAAATTGAGAATCAGTCATTAGTTCAATCACATATATCCCCGTATATCTAATAGGCTCCAGTGGACACTTGGACCAAACCCTCCCTGAGGTTTATTAGAACCACTGAATACCAGAGCCAAAAGGAAGCTGACTATTGAATGTCTTTGAGATTATGTTGCATTCTAAGATAGTGCTTCTTCATTTTGTCTCTTGGTTACACATCGGACTACTGACATACCAACGGACAGGGGGCATCTAATCCAGGTGCTCCTTGGTCTCCCTTATCCCCTTTGGCCCCCCTGTTGCCTTTCTTGCCCCTCTCTCCCTGCAAACAACAGCGTATTAAAAAAAGACAAACTTTAGTCCTCCTCAATAAGCCACACATGAAGCAAATGCTTGTTTTTTGCAAGGTTTTATCTGCCAGGATTTCTTACATATTTGTATTTTATGCAATATAAGGAATACTGTAAGTTATTTCAATTAAGTAATGTGTTTGGTATGACTTTGACTATTTTCAAAACACAATATGATTTTGTAATGTAAATTAAGTGAAAAGGGAGGGTAAGTAGAGGGGGTTAGAGAAGAGAGATTAAAGCCAGTGCTGTTGGTGAGCAGATTTCATCCAAGCATCCTACCAAGGACTACCTACAAGCTACTGTACAGAAAAAGTAGATTTTGGAAGATTTGCGAGTGAGAAGTGAGAAGGTTCATACATGTATGGCCTACTGTCATGTTTTCATTTTATGATGGACGATAATCTGCTGAACAGAACATATATATATGATAATATGAAAAGCTAAAGTAGTGAAGTGGCTGATGTGAGGTGACATTTTCAACACATGAAACTATTTTAGTTGAGTGATCATTACAACTGCATAAAAATCTGACTTCAACTACTAGTCTCATTGAGCATGGTTGTAACATTTAAAAATACATTAGATAGAATAGACAGATACAGTACTGGTTTTTACCCTAATCTTTAGCAAAAACTTCCCTAACATGGACAAAGTAATTGTTTTTAAAGGACTATTGCGTAGGATTTAGTGGTATCTAGTGGTGTAGTTGCATATTGCAATTCCCTTGCTTCACCATCCCCTTCCAAGTGCAAAGGAAAAATTACGGTGGCCTCTAAATACATGAAGAGCCACTCTAGGCTACTGCAGAAACATGGCTGTTCAACATGGCAGACTCCATGGAAGGTGACCTGTGACATCTGTAGATATAAAAGGCTCATTCTAAGGTAACAAAAATGTAATGACTCCTATATTCAGATGACTATTATCAGTAATGAGCAGGGTTCTACTCGAGGTTTCTGCCTCTTTAAAATAAGTTTTTCCTTGTCGCTTTTTTCAAGTGCTATTGCGTGGTGGGAATTGTTGGGTCTCTAAATCATTTTGTGAGGAGTATTTTGAATTTAATGAAAACATACCACTGAATATTATATCCCATTTCTGTTAATAGATTCTCTTATATGTTAAACACTGGACCTTTAACCAACCAACCAACCATAATCTTTTCATGGCAAATCTTAACCATAGGGGTTAACAGTGATTTGTAACAATTTTGTAAGCCGTACTGTCATCATGCTGATAGTGGCATCTAATTATGTTTTCAAAGCTTATACCATGACGCATCCAAATCTGTGTCAGGGGTCGAGTTGCATCGTGGGTAAGGTAGAGCAAGAGAAGACAATATGTCTGGTTCTGCAGCATCAACCTTTTTTACTTTGACCTGTCCATCATGAGTCTAACAATAGCCGTGTTTCCATCAAAATGTATGACAAATTGTAACCGAATTTTGAATAATTCTGCAAATAAAAATAAGAATGAATACTTGTTTCCGTCCACTACCGTTATGGGAATATTAGGAGTTGGTTCACGAGATAAGCAGCAGAAAAACCAGAAGAACAGGGCATAACAGGATAATATAATTGAAAAAGTGCCAGTCAAAGCTCAAACGATGAAAAACAATGCAGAAAACAGGATGAAACACTGACGTTTTTTTCACAAATTAATGCAAGGGAGGTAAATCAGATCTATGTGGAGTGATCATGGATTTATTATAGAGCCATGTTGCTAGGAAATAACTCATTAGTCATGTGAATTAAATGTTTGCTACGTCTGAACTTATTCGGGAAAAAGTGTTTCCATCACCCAATAAGCACTTTAACTCTTTCTCAGAGTTTTTTTCATATTTATATATTATAAATTATTTATGCACTGGACCTTTAATCATAGTATTAACAGAACACCTGCTCACCAAGAAGGCTGTAAGAGATCAGATAAAGTGACAGAATTATGTATAGGGAATACAATATGATAAGAACAATAATAGGCTGCCTGACTGCAATGTTCTCCCAGGGCTGCCTTATCACCTACGTAACCACAATCTAATTTTAGACTTTCTTGAGGTTTAAGCTTCTGTCTCAAATGGCTCATATGCAAAGACCAGCTGTGAGTGTTGCTAGTAGCAGAGGCTCACATTCATGAAGTCACTGTAAGTGACACTTTATTTGTGCAGTCTTGTTATTTTTTGAGTTGTTGTGCCACTTTTGAAAGTATGAAGTCCTCTCCCCACGAGTTTTCAGTAGTGTGCAAATCATGACAAGACTACAAATGGGGCATATGAATTATCTGCACCAGTTGTAATTCAATTCAATTCAATTCAATTCGATTTTATTTGTATAGCGCCGAATCATAACAGAAGTTATCTCACTTAACTCTAACAAATTAAAGCTCAGAAACGTGCAAAATGTTTGGTGTGCTAGCATCTTAATGTAGCATACATTTTGACAGTGATGGGAGAGCACTGCTTGCCAATATGGCATATGGGTCTGGGGTTGGAGGGGGTACATGAAGGCTTGCAAGGAAGAGGTACTGTTAAGGAGTAGGGGAAATATAGGGGAGGTGTAAGAGGAGGAAGATTAACCCAAGACTACGTTAGAATGCAGGAGGAAGAGGAGGAGCAGGACGCCAAGGTTTGTGAGAGGGAGAGAGGGCAACCCCGGCAATAAAAAGAGCCACGGGCCAAAGAGCAAGGTGGAGGGAAGTAAAAGGGGATAGGAAGACCTGCGGAAACAAAGGAAGACAGGACAAAGAGTAAAAACACCAACACTATCCCATAGCTTTGTCTTCAACACCTTCAACTGGACAGTCACATTCAAATCTGTTTATCAGAGGTGAATTTGTTCATAGCTATATGTTATTTAATATTGTTTAATATTTGAAGGCCAGTTGAATGTGCTGAGAGAGCTTATGAAATGTGAAAACTTAAAAGATGGGAGTGGAAATATTAAAAGAGTCACAGGTTAATGGGAAGGAAACAGAAACATTCTCTTAGAGGAAGGGTGTGTGGACATTACAAACAGATTCTCTGATACACTGTAACCTGGAGATAAAATACAATTACACAGTATCATTTGAAAGTCAGTGCCAATTAAAGGATTTTTTAAATATTTTGGGCAAGTTTGCTTTATTTCCTAGAGTAAGCAGATGGATATCAATCTCATTTTTGTCTGTTAGGTACAGAGCTGGAGTTGGTTACCCTAGCTTAGCATAAAGACGGGAAGCAAGTGGAAACATCTAACTTGGCTCTGTCAAAAGTTAAGCTTTTTAGCTGGTGTAGCAACTCTGGCTAAAGTGTGTGTTGCCAGATATGGTCAGTGAGCAAACATTTTGGTCTTTGGATCCAAACCTGTAATTGTGGAAATACATATTTGCATGGAGTGGTGAAAATGGGATGATTTACGAGCTCTAATAAACCATCACTTAAGTTAATCATCATAGCTATATTACCTGCAAGGTTAATTAGCCACATATTCACCCAGTATTCAACTAGCATTAATCAGTCCTGCCAGGAAGTTGTGATCACAACAGTCCTGTACCTTTTCGGTAAGGTTACTTGAAAAACTCCAAATGGTGCAATTTTATTCTCACTGGAACGAGTTGCCTTTGATATTTTAATAAATTAGACAAAAACATTTGCACTATTTTCACAAATTTCACTTACTCCTTCAATGTCATTGCAAGAAATGCCTACAAACATTTGTTTTAGAAAAGCTGCTGTGAAATCGGGCATTTTAGGCCACAACCATTCTAAAAAAAGCCTGGAGGTATCAGAAAGCCCAGACCCCCAGACTCCCCTGGCAGATTTGTTTCCCCACTATGTTCCCGACTTTGCCTGTCTGCTGTTTAGTGCTTAGTAGCATACAGTGGGATTTTAGAGGTCTTCACTAAAAACAATGCCACTGCTGCTGCTGGAAATAATGCTGTAAGAGCAGACGAGCTGAAAGTAGATATAAAGTTCTGTAGAACTGAGGGGAATTACAGAGTTGGTGATGATTCTCTGCGAAGAAATACATTTCACCCCTTACACATATCGATTGGATATACTAATATTGATTATAGCTGTTCAAATGACATGAGACTGATACCCATCTTTGAAATTCAAGCCAAAACGGAAACCACATTATGATGTGAAATACCATACAATAAAACAGCATTCATTTTTTTTCTTTGATAAAAAACATCTTGTCTGTAGTATCAAGAATTATTATTTTTAAATTCATTCTAAAGTGCTTTTATGACACTCAGTTTCAAAACAAAGCCACTGCAAAACAAATACATTTTGCCTCAGAAAGGCAATCTTGATTGTGAATTATTCAGATAATAAAAAAAAAATCAAAGCAAACTGTCTGACTCATCTGCCTTTCTTTTTATGCATGACATCAAAGAGATGTTATTTATTGATATTCAGCTCTTTAATTCTCATCTCCTCCTCAAGAGCGTCTTTGAAGTCGTCACAACTCTGCTCTGGTGACCTATCATGGCCCTAAGCGGCAGTTGCTACAATATTGGCAGAGGTTAAAGGCATACTATGCAGTTTTCCAGTTTTGTCAAACAGCTCCCCCTAGAGTCGCTGCGGAGTACTTGTATTTAACGTTAACTGTCGTAAATACCACTCACCAGAGCCGTCTCTATATACGTTTCTGCGTCTCTGCACTCACTGCCTGATCCCCTCCCCCCTGTATACCGGTACATGTTCAGTAGGATGGAAGCGTCGGACATTGAACAGGCAAAGATAGACTCCGAAGATGTCTACTGACCAGGTAACGTCTGAGTGAATGCCTGCTAGTGTCTTCCATTGAGGCTGCTTCTTATGTCGCTGATGTATGTCACGTCGCGCCGTAAAGCAATTTGTGATTCTCGCGAGATTTGGCGGGACGCCACCTTTCAGACTTGCATTGCTGGTTCTGCCAGCGGCGTTCCTCTCCTGCTTTACTATCGGGATGATTCGCTATACTACGACTTTGTTTACCATCAAAATGACTTTTAAGCTGTTATATTAAGGTAAAAATCTTGCATAGTGTGCCTTTAAATAGTGCTGTGTAGTTTAGATGCATATACCAGCCTGGCTTGTTGTTGATATGACTCATAAAGATTCAGAAAGTGTTAAGTGCCGTTTCTGTATTGAATGAGTAAAAGCATAGAAGTGTATTCCACAAATGAAATCTATGTGTGTCCATTAGCCAGACTCATGCCCCCTGTTCTGCTATCTTTATAACTGGCAAAGCATTATATGTGGTATCTTACCCGGTTCCCCTTGAGTCCTTGTGGTCCTACTAAACCCTAAAAGAAATGAGAAATTACAACCATTAATTAATCTGCATATTTGTTTCACTTTGGGAGAGATGCTTGTTAACTGTCTTAGGCCATGTTCAAACTAACATCAGCACTGAGACCCTTCATTCATTGCAATGAGGTCAGTGCAGGAAGGAAGTTGGCTCAGCTGTTACCACAATGCAACAACCTGCATTGGCCTGTCACATATATGTGAGCGCACTTTCCTGGTGGATTACTTTGTAATGTGATATAATACTATTCTTTACCTCATGATTGTCAGACTGAGGATAAAATGACTCTTTAGTGTTAAACATTTGTAGTAAAAGATACAAAAACCTGTTGTGCCAACTGATACAGATTTTTTTAGACAGTAACTGATTTCAGAGGGGATATTTAGAGGGAAAGAATGAAAATAGACCTTTTTCTGTATGGATTGTGCACTGATATGACACTGCAAAGGAATTTAGAAGGCTGATTTCTTAAACAAACTTTATTAAAGAGTATTCAACTTAAATATTCTTTAACATGTTAAATAATTGAACAGATAAATTGTTAACCAAGTCAAGTTGACATTGCTGAGAGCTGCTTCTCCTTTCTTGCTGCTTGACACAGTATTGTAAATCACAGCACACTCTGTTGGAGAAACTCTGCAGTGACAACAGTAAATTACCCATTGGTTAAATAGGCCAGCCAGTAACCAAAACATTGCTTGCTCAGTCACTGGCGCTGACAGGAGGGTGTATTCCAGCTGTGAGCTGGGAGTTGAATGGTGCCCACCATCTCTGCATAAGTGCCCTTGAGCAAGACACTGAACCCCAAATACTGCTCCAGGGGTGCTGCACTATGATCCTGCACTCGGAAAAAGTATTTTAAAAAGCCAATAAGCCAATACCAGCTTAGAATATTGGTCGACTGATACATTGGGCTCTAGTTTTTTAGTGTCGATAATTGGAACTACTGGGTGCAAGCGTGTTTCCAACAGGATGAGGCTTTCACTAGTGGTGGTTTAACAGTTTGCTCAGCAGTTTTTTACTCCAGGCAGACCTTTATAAGGATGGTATATTCTAAAGTACAGGGGTTAGGAGCTAAATCAATTTAAGTAGGAGATCAAAACTGGAAAACACTCGAGCTATGACTACATGCAGTATCTCAAAAGTCACGTCCTCACAGTCAGATTGTTGTAACACATATGGATATTGTTGTATAGTTAGTAGGGCTGGGTATCGTTTAAAAATTTTCGATACCAGTACCGATACCAGTAGCCTTACCAATTGAGTACTTCATTCGATACTTTTTTTCAACTTAAAAAAAAAAAAGCAATCAGTTGCGTAAATGTCACCACTCCTCCCCATTTAAAGATTTTTACATGAATACATTTTGAAAGTGCTCAAATATTTATTTAATAACTGTACAAACATGTACAACGAAGAATTATAATATATATATACCTGAAGTTATCCACGGTTGCTCCGTGTTAGGGTGGCCATTTCCTTCACATCAAAAAGGAGGACACTTTGCATACACGGGGACACGCAAACAGATATTTGTTTGGTATGATCCGGTTTTAAATTTTAATATGTTTTTCAATCAGATTAGATAAAGGTGCATACACATACCACATAGCTAATAATAAATATACAAGATACAGCTCATGACAACGTGCCCTTCCAATTCAGATTACATAGGTCTAATAAACATCATACAGAAACTGTAGTTTCTGTTCGATGGACTTTGCCATCACTGAGTGAATGTGTGTGAAAGGGTGAATGTGGCACGTAGTGTAAAAGCGCTTTTAATCTTGCCGCATTTGATGCATCTATTTGTACCCGGCGCCACAGGTGTGTAGTACAACCATACTTTTGAACGTTTTGCTGCCGGCATCTCAGCATGCTGACCAGCCAACTCCGCCACAGACTAAGCGCGCACGCTTTACCGCCATACAAAGCAAAACCATAGAAACGGTAATTTTTTTCTTGATCTGGGTAGTGGGTACAAAAAGAACCGATTGCAGGTATCGTTTGACAGGTGCAGTTTCGATACTACTTGGTACCTGGTTGTTTCGGTCGATACCTGAAAGGTATCGAGTACCGATACCCAGCCCTAATAGTTAGACAAAAATATAGGTTAATGTCATGGTCACATGTTGTCTGTTGTGTTTTCATTGGTTGTCAAACTTGAAGAATTTATTTTATTTTAATTTTATATTTTAATATATAAGTTAATTGAAAGGTAACTTTTATAAGAATAACTTTTTGTCATATTTTATGATTTTTTTTACTAAATCCTGACAGATAATCTGTGAAAAAATATGGTTCCTCTGGCTCCTCCTAGTACTCCTATTGACATTTGCTCCGGGCCTGAATGAAAACAACCAATCAGAGCTGAGAAAGCTTTCCAAATGCTAAAAGACACTCCCTGTTGTGATGAAAATTGAATTACAGACTTACAGGGATGCCTTGCGGGCCAATTGGTCCTGGTAATCCTGCATCTCCCTTTTCACCCTGTAATAGTGAGACAAAATTCAAAGTGTATATATTCTATATATATATGTGTATATATGTATATATTCTCCTAATATACTTCTTTTAGAATAAAAAAATTAAATAAACAGAAAAAAATAGACCCACAGGGTGATACTCACTCTCTCTCCCTTTGGTCCTGCTGGCCCTGGCACACCTGATGGTCCTATTAGACCCTTTAAAACAGAATAGGGGAAATTAATACCTGTTGGCAGATATAAACAGAATAGTACCAAAGGAAATATAATCAGTAAATGCTTCAAATCAGTAAATCAACAAGCCTTCTGGTGTCATGGACTATTTAGACCAATTTCTTTTACTAATCTGGAGTGAAAAAAAAGGGTTCGGACGTAATTTTCTGTCCTTAAACCTTCAGAATGAACACACCAAGCTTGTTGAACTACTGTCTGAACCGTTAAAAAGGAGGGAAAATGAATAAAATGTCAACAGCTGCAGTTCTCAGTCTAAGTAGCAGTCAGGATCGGAGAGGAAGACCTTGCATCTCAGGCATATTGTATAGGTATAGGTACAGCGCTGTATGGAATGCAGCTATCCAAATACACTGTGTGACATGTAAACATGCAGCATGGGCATCTCTGCATGCTCCTTTTGGATAGTTCTTAATAATGGCAGCTCTGCAACCCTCTGGTGATACAGGATCATGAGGCAGGAAACCGTTGAGGCAGGATGGAGGACTGAGGATTTACACTGTTATGGCATCCAATATCAGACAGCAACATTCCATCGTAGTGGTAGTGGTGGGAGATAATGAACAGATTTTAGGTCAATTGTAATTATTATGCTGAATCTATATTTTTGAAAGTTTAAAACATTTTAATATGTTATTCTTTTCTCATAAACACAAAAATATTTGATATAAATAATTGTCATCAAGATGGGTGTAAGCAGGACATTTTACAGTTGAAAAACAATCTTCTACAATAAGCTAGTATTGACCGACCATATATCGACCAGGCCTAGACGGATAATGTCTATAGGGTGTCTCGTTTATGGACAATGGAATGTAGACTTGAAAGAAAATATTCTTATAACCACACTTTAATGATTGCTGTAGAGGGCGTGGTCCTTACATGAGCCAATATAAACCATAGGGGCATAAGGGTGACATTGACTGTTTGCCATGTTGCAGATTCTCCATGTCAGTGCATCCTCAGAACCCAACCCTTAATAGGCTTGTCCTCACAGATTTACTTCAGGAAGGAAAAAAGACAGGACTAGCATGGGAAGCAGGACAGCAACAGGCAGACACGGCAGACATCAAGCAAGCAGTAGCAGGGGGGTGGAGGAAGAGGAGGAGGAGTAGGAGGAAGAGGAGAAGGGTGAGGGGACCAGAGCAGGACTTGCACCACTCACCACTGGACCCGGTCTGCCGTCTAACCCATGAGCCCCCTGTATAGCGTTGTACATAGTTAGAGAGCAGAGATGATGGGGGAGATGGTGGGAGGAAGGTGGGGGGTGGGGGTTGGGATGGGGAGGTGGTGGGAGGTGAGTGAAGCTGTGACTCAAGTGACTCAAAAAACATATTCAGATGATGACAAATGACAAGTGATGGAAGTGGCGGAGGTGGAGGTAAAGTGAGTGACAGTAATTGTGAGTAACGTCTTATGATGACATCAATTCTACAGCCATGTTGTTGCTCAGCCCTGTAGTTTGACTGTTTTCACAGTCGGCGTCATGATACAACGTCATGTTTGTAGATTCTATAAATACTGTACCAGCTGCAAGTGTGGTGGACATTATTCAGTCTCATATTGCCTTTTTGTTAGCTGCTCCCTACAGAGTTTCCTTATATGCAGACGATAGCATACTATACCTTTTGAATGTAGTATGACAATTATCTACAATTCACTAAATTACTTATACTAGCATTTAATTATTTTTTTAGGTTATGTTTTTCCTTTTATTAAAGGGCACTTCTGGTGTCATTCTGTATATTACTGCCAACATGTCATGAGTTAACTGAATGCACTGTACCGAGTTAAATCAACTAATTGAATTAAGTTTATAACATGATCAACATATTAGCAGACTTCTCAGCATTCATTGAGAAGAAGAAGAAGAATAAGAAGAAGAAAACATATATGATGGAAAACTGTGTCTTTAATACATTTTAAGATATGGTTGTTTGTTTTGACAACAATGAAAACATTTTGAACCATGATGAATGTTCAGTCCCGAGCCCCTTACTCTGTTTACTAGGAGCAGTTTATCAAATTATTAAATATTGTCTTTGTGACAATGATGTGACAAAGTAGCTCCAACAGGAGTAGCTACAGCTCTAAGTTCTTTGTGTGAAATGAAGAACTGACTTTTCAAACCCAGAAAATGGAAAAGGAGGAAAAAACTGGAGGAAATAGTGCATTTGTGTTATTATTTTCAGCAGTATATGAATTCACA
The DNA here is from genome assembly GCF_905237075.1 of Dicentrarchus labrax. Taxonomy (NCBI): domain Eukaryota; kingdom Metazoa; phylum Chordata; class Actinopteri; family Moronidae; genus Dicentrarchus; species Dicentrarchus labrax. The sequence goes on from NW_026136702.1 coordinate 25,639,801, forward strand.
TTTGGTGCTCTAGTGAGAATTGGAGTAATAGGAGCAGTTCATTGTTGCTTTTGGTCTTTTCATAGGATTTGTTGGCAATATAAAAAGCATAAAGAATATCACCAGACTTACCTTTAAGGTAAGGATTTGACTTTCCTCTAACCCCTTCAATACCAAATTACAGACTTTCGTCATCAAAAAACAACGGCTTCGGTCTTTAAAATAAACTTAAATGTGACTGTGACTGTAAAATGAGAAGAAAGAATAGAACCCCAAAGTGATAGATACCATTTTGAAAAGTGCAAAAGAACTATAAAACAAACCAAACATTTGAATGTTTTGATTTGGAGTGTTATTTTGATTACTTCCTTTGACACAATCCGCCCTTCCATGCAACATTTTAATAAGATTATGAAGACATAAAGGCAACATCTGAGACAAACATCAGTCAACAACACTGCCAAACTAGGGTTAGAGAAACACAGGTTTGTAAGGTTTGTACTTTATATTGCTTATATGTTTGTACTGAAGCAGTGATATAATCCCTAAAATAATCAAGGTTGAGTAAGAAAACTTAACAGCAGGTTAGAACACAAATAGAAAACAAAGAAATCTGAAACAGACAGCAGGTCTGGCATACTTACAGGGAGTCCAAGATGGCCTCTGTCTCCCTTGTCACCCTTCTGACCTGTCGCTCCCTTTTCTCCTCTGATGCCTATGCCTGGTTCTCCCTGAAAGAAAGTGTAACATCTAATCCTATCCTTACACTTTCATGCAAATAATATCTATGATGAACATATATATAGAGGCAGATGTTTTATTTTATTTTATGGAAATAATATCTCACCTTAGGCCCTGAAGGTCCTTGAGATCCCTGGATGGAATAAAAACAGTGAGATTACTGACACAACCTGTACAGTGTCCCAATTGTTTCCAGAGCATACCATTTGTGACTATTTGAGTAGCGCCAAAAGATAAATAATAGACACCCAAGTTAGGCATTATTTGAGCCACAATTAATTATTTTATTTATTTCATAATGTTTTTCCCCTCCATGTTAAACAGGATGATTATGAATTGTGGAAAACGATGTTGAAAACTTTTGTTATAAGTATTAATTAAAAAGAATACAGAGTTTGCCTATATGCAGATGATAGTATACTATACTTTTTGAACGCGGCATGGTCATTACCTACAATTCACTAAATTATTTAAAGGACCAGTGTGTAGGATTCAGTTAAACTGGCAGTGAAGTTGCAGATTGCAACAATCTGAATACAGCCAATATTTCCCAGTGTGTAGGATAAATGGCAATGGCTGCGAAACATGATGGTTCAACATTTAACATACTGGTTAAATGTAGCATTCACTAATTATAATTTTTAGCTAATGAAATAAACTGGAGCAAATCTTTAGCCTTTGTACTTGTCACCTGACTACATTTAAAATTTGCTTTGGTGTCCAAACATGTGTGCTACCTCTAAACACAGACCCAGTCTCTTTAGTTGAATGTAATATTATTCTTGCACACTGATGGTCTCCCTAAGTGTTTTAACTTATTTTACATAATTAGAACTGTGTGGGTAGGTGTGCTTGATTGACAACCCTTATCTTATTACAGCTGTTAAGTGTTTTAAAATTGTATCATTCTTATTGGTTCATGAAGTTTGGAGATTTCATGTAATTTTGCTCACCTCTTCCCAACTTCAACCTGAAGGCCTAATCAGCCAAATTAAGTGAAAACATTCTACAGATGTGTTAGGCATAAGCATGAGTAGTTAGTCTTTCAATATAAGAGTTAAATAGCATATTTGACTTACTGCTGGGCCAACTGGTCCTGGAGGTCCTGGGGGACCATAGATCTAAACACACAAAAATAAGGTTTTAATAAAAAAATATTGTTATAAATCATACAACATGCTCTACTTTACTATGAAGTGCAGTAATCAGACCTGTGGGTTAATGACTGACCCTTACCATTTCAGACCTTCCTCCTTCTCCATGCTCGCCTTTAGGACCCTGTGACAATAGATGGCAAAGACACAAGTTTGATGATATATTTCTTCATCAGACAAATTATTGAGTGAAATTAAGTGAATGAAAAATGAGACAACACAACACTCTTCAGCATTCAGGGGTGAATACAAAATGTATTCCTCTGTTCCCCCTTTGCCAGGTCAGATGCTGCATCCAGAAAGATGCAGCCTGAGGGGCACCATTGCGTACCATTGCACCAGGTAATCCAATAGAGCCAGGGACCCCTGTAGCCCCCTTTTCACCCGTAGGGCCATCTAAACCCTACAGAACAAGGAAGGGGAGATAGGGATCACAATAACAGCGGAGCATTTCAATTTAGGGACCAATGAATTGATCTTCATGTTAGAATCAAACCATAAAAGGCCATTGAGAAAGTTGTTTTTTGTTACCCTATTAGTATTCACTACCAAAACTTTATACCAATCTGCACCAGGGGCAGTATACCTCTGTGAATTGGTTTCTTCTTTTTTGTATTTTAAATGAAAAATGAAAAATTGTTCTATTTTATTCTTTTGTGTCAGCAATGGAAAAAAAATATTAATAATTAATAATAATGATAATAAAATAATCCAACAGTGTACAGTGTCCTTGTAGTACGCTTGAGTAGAAGATTTGGGTAGTTCTTCCATCACTGATCATCCTCCCGCAGGCTCACCCATGTATTCCCATAAAACAGCAAGTAAGAGGGGTCCATAAAACTTGATAACTTGTTCATATTGTTATAATACAAAATCATTTGTTAACTGCCTGTTGTGTTTTGTGTGTTCTCATTTCAAATACAAAAAAGGGTAAAACAATTTAGCACACTTAAAATGCGGCAACCGATGCAACTTGTTTTAACAACCCAATATCCATTTTCTTAGCTGTACAGAGATATTGGAGTCAGGGACGCAATGCTGCCCATCCTACTTCAAAATCAAGCCAACAAACAAAGAAACAAAACAAGATATATAAGCAAGAGTAAAACAAATGTCTCCCTTAATAGGCCATAGCTGCATATAGGTATGAAGTAACAGTGGGCTAAAAAATAGCCTAGCCCTTTATATGGGGGCACATTTGGGATCTATACCACAGTGAAGTTAAAGTTAATTCCTGGTGTCTCTTCCAAGCTAGTGAGTCTCTAATTAGATAATAAGAGGGCAGCTGGAAAAACCAAGGCCTTCCCTCTGGATAATGACAGATGTGGGACTCTGGCTTTGGTCAGGGAACCCCAGGCAGTGATGTGATGCGGTGTGGTGTGTGCTTAACACAGTCACTCACAGGTGATCCAGAAGGACCCATGTCCCCCTTGTCTCCCTTGGGTCCTGCGAAGCCCATGACACCACCCTCCCCTCTGGGACCTTCAGGACCAGCTGGGCCTGCAGGACCAGGCTCTCCAGGCTTCCCTCTGGGTCCCTGAAAACACAAGAGGTCTCATCACTCCTATATATTTGTCATCGCAGTCAATCGACTTCTCTCATAATGTGTATTCATGTAACAATCAAACTGCCCAGTTAGTAATATGGAGTACTAATAACTAAGTATTACCTTCTCTCCGTCCAGTCCTGGAGCACCTGGTAGACCCACTTCACCCTGAGAACACACCAAGGCTGGATTACCAACTAAGCAAAGCAGGCAACTACCCCGGTGGCCAAGTCTCTCAGGGGTAATAATAAAATAAATGCCAGGTGACCTACAACTCAATACTGTCTGAACACTGCTTAGACACTGAGGAGCACTGAAGCTGCTGCTCTGCTAACATGCTGCTCATGCTACGCCTTTGCAATGGCAACTAAGGCATGCCCTGCATTATTACCTAATCCTCTGGCTGTGTCTTTAAAGGGGACCTATGTCAAGATCTAACACCTGCATTATTTTAGTTTTTATACTCATATATCATGCATAATCCTGAATACATTTGTATTTGATCAAATGACCACAAAATGTATACGTATTTTTCATTTTGACATGAAATATTAGGGTAAACACAGGTGTTACCAAAGATACTAATCAAGCTTCCGTTCCATTCAGGTTGCTGCTATTGTGCATATTGGCTCACTGGAATGGCTGTGCTACACTAAATGAGACAGCGCCTTAATTAGTGTCTTTGATTACATCAATATACAATTACTATTAGCCCTACCCCTAACCCAATGTCAAAACGGCTTCTGTCAAAAAGGTTTACAGTGGCTCATCTTTAAAATCCAGTGTGTACATAACATCAAAATGTTCCCTACCTTGGTGCCAGGGAGTCCAGGGACCCCTGGAGGTCCAGGTAATCCAGGGGGGCCCTAGGAGGAAAAAAGATCACGTCATTTGATAGACTTTCAAAAGGTAGATTTTGCATGTGCCTTGATAGACCCTAGACAGTACTTACCATCAGGGGTATGTTGCGAATATCCTGTGGAGGAATATTTATGGTTAACAATAATCTTTATTTCATTCTTTACTTTTTCTACGTCTAAGAAAAGTGCATCTCAATACATACATTTTCATTGTTCTGGATTTCAGCTTTTCCTGGCTCCCCAGTTGGGCCTGGTGGACCCTATAAAGAGAAAAAGACAATTTTTAAACTTAATCATGGACATAACTGCATTTCGTTGTCTAGTACTTGTACTTGTGCAATGACAAAAAAGTTGAATCTAATCTAATCTAATCTAATCATAAATTGGATATTTTTTGTATCACATGATAATATTTGAAACATGTTATGGGTCTGCCATGAGTGCTATGAGTCTGTCATGACTTACTCTTGGTCCAGCAGGGCCTTCGAGACCTGCTTCCCCCTAAAGGATAAATGAAGGTATAACACTCAGATTCTCCATAAACATTCTCAACTTGTATTGTGATTTAGAAAGTAGTCTTCTCATGAAAAAGTAATTTAATAATATTATATTTTCTTACCTTGTCTCCATTTTCGCCTTTGTCACCCTGTAAGAGGAATAGCATATAGATTTTGTTGAAGTGTTACTGAATAATCTGGATGGTGGCATTGCTGTACACATACAGTATGTGCAGGTATCTATCCACTGATCAGTTTGGACTATTTAATTTTACCTTAGGTCCTGTTAGGCCTGGCAGTCCTGGTGAACCTGGGTCTCCTTTAATTGCCTGGGCTGTAATGCTCGGCTCTCCCTTCTCACCCTGCCGTACATAGAGAAAAAAGTGTTAGCTTACTTGAGTAAAACGTGTTACTATTAAGCAGACCAATATCAATATCAAATAGGGTTTGACTAATAAATACAGATTTTTCATGTCCAATATCATCAATGTTGCTGTCAATTTTGTATCACTATTTCTTTATATCTAAATAAGAAAATCTTTTCTATCACAAAAACCCTTGTGATCAAAACTCTGATGATGCAGTACCTTACCATTACTGAATAATCTAATGAATAGATCAAATAGAACTTCATTATATATTTGACAATGTAGAGGTTAACAAATAATAGCCAGTCAATACAAGGCCACTAGGAGCCTCATATATTGGCGTAGTAAAATAATGTCCACGTCCATATGATTACATGGAATGCAAATTGTTACTTTATTTTAAAGAAAGAAATCTACATCAGCAAGCAGCATTTGATTAGGGCATAAAAGTCCATTTGACCCTGGGAAATAATAGTTTAATTCAAGTAATCTTGACTCAGTGTCCCCTTACTAGCCTTTTCCAGCTTTCATCTGCATCTCACTACCTTCATCAGTGAAATAAGTTTGCTCAGTTGACATGGAGATAGCTCAGTTGTCACCATTTGTCTAAATCTGCACCTAGTCCTGTCTTTAGGGTGCACCAGCAGAGATGGAAGGTGTAACTACTACTTGTAACTTTCCATGACAACTGAGCACACTCAATCTGCTGATGGAGACTGTGAGATGTAGTTGTAGAAAGTTAGTAAGCTAGAAAGACGACTTAAGTTAAGATTATTATGTCAAACAACATTTAAATTCCCACAGATCACGGCATGAATAGTTTCAGAATTAATCAAAGAAAGCCTATGTGAGTGTTGTTAGAAATGACTGACAAATGGTTTGGTAAGGTTTGTAGAGAACAACAATTAAGAGTTAGCCAGCCCAGTTGTGAACTAGTCATTAAGGCTGGGTAATTATACCATCCATTATAAAGACTACAGCACTCCAACAAGCATCAGGCGTGAAGCACAGCTAACGGCACAGGAAACACATTAATTGGAGCTTTGGCCAATCACAAACACAAAACACTGATGTGATGAATATCCGATATTGTCCAGTTACAAGAGGAATAAGGATGACTGACAGAAACACAACCCAACAGTTAGGATGCTCATTCCATTCCAGGCCTACCCTGTAGCCCCTCTTGCCAGGGATGCCAGGGGTACCAGGGATGCCAGCCTGGCCCTTTACAGTGGAAGAAAGACATTTATGACCGACTGATCTGATTGGGTATGTAATAACTGCCACACACACTGGTCAGTAAATAACTTTACCTTAAACCCAGGAGTGCCAGGGAAACCTGGCTCTCCCTACAATGGCCAAGGTGGTGTACAGGTCGAAGATGGCGGAAAGGGAAAAAAAGGACAGTTGATGTACCTTGTAGTTTTTTCTTAAAGATGTTGAAAAATGCATGCATCTAGAAAGCAATTATAAATAGATAGATTACTGAATGTGCATACTGCGCACAGGTCAAGGGACCCGAGGGGTCGGGGGGTCTCTGGGTGTATGAAGTGACAATCAATATTTCTTGTTGAAAAGTCAATCAAATGACATGCAATACATGCAAAACAACCACAGAGACTAAAACAACTAAAAACAGATTAAAAACAATTTCAATTAAATTCAATTCAATTTTATTTGTATAGCGCCAATTCATAACAGAAGTTATCTCAGGACACTTTTCAAATAGAGCAGGTCTAGTCCGAACTCCTTATAACATTATTTACAGAGACCCAACAGTTCCCACCATGAGCAAGCACTTGGCGATGGGGGCAAGGAAAAATTGCCTTTTCAGAGGCAGAAACCTTGGCAAAGAACAACTACACAGTGATGCGAAAAATTACCAAGAGACACAAAATTACTACAAATGAGACATCTGAGTCAATTCTGTATTTTATGAGAGAGGTTAAAGCACAAAACGGCAAAATGCAAAACTGCAAAACAACTCTTTCAGTCTGGGTGTTTTTTCCTATAGGAGGATTTAGGTGCAAGAGGCTCATTGTCTCAAAATCTGTATGTAAAACATAGAATGTAAAAGTATAAAGTGAAATTAAAAACTGTAACTGATTAGCATCCGTCACGTGCCTACCAAAGCATGTTGAACTCTCTGAAATTGGTTGTTAAAAATAAAAAGGAAAACATGTTTGAGTAATTTAGTTCATCTGTGCAATTGCTCCTCTTTTCAGATTAATGAATGGATGGTTTAAAGATGATGTACAGTAACAGCTGTGACCACACAAGCACAGACACGGCTGGCTGGTGGAGAGAGTTCCTGCGATACTGTTTGCCCCAGTGAAAACGCTATGCTGTCAACGGTTTGTCTGATAATGCTTTAACATAATTGCTCATGTTGTAAAGAGAGGATAATAGTTTATCACAGAAGACTCTGAAAATACGTGCATAGCAACATGTAAAAGGGAAAGAGACAATGCAGGAATAATTTAAACAAGCTCCTTCAAATTAGCTTTAAAAGACTTTTATTAGAAAGACAAAATAGTGAATATTTCGTATGCATCAGTGAAATTCTGTTGACTAACCCTCATTCTTGTCTCACTGGCATTTCAAGTTCCTATACCAAGAAGTTAAAATCTTAAAAACAGTTTTGGGGTTTTGGAGACCACTAAAGAGCAGGGCAACACTGGTTCTAATGCTTCCATTTCAATTTCTAGCAGTCACTTTGGTAATATATAAAAGCCAAGTTGTGTGCACTTTTGTCTGTGTTGAGGCTGTGGCTATTTTCTAGGAGCCACAATGCACCAGAAATTATTAACTGCAATGGATTATGCTCATTATCATACAGTTCTGACCTGCTTAACCCATGAATACTGTGCAGAAAATGTCAGTTTCTTCATCCAAGGATACAAATTTACAAAATTATAGAATACAGTAAGTGCAAGTAAACCAGCACATATCAAAAAGTACATTTCCCATTCAATTTGAATTTGAAAACTAAAGCTAATGTGTACAGGCAACATGGTCTCACAGGCAGCCTGGTCAGTGGCCCTTCGCTTCAAACAATGTCGGTACCTCAAAGCCATATTTGACAACTTAAGGACGAGCTGACACAGTTGTCGTTCAGAGATTTAAATGTGACTGACTTTGACTTGAGAAATACAACATACTCCAACTGGTATAGCTACTGATAACACTGCTATTGCTGAAGCTGCTACTACTACTGACATTATAACACATTCAAACATTCCTACTTGCTTCTTAATTAACTTTTCTTATACCATCCAGCAACCATTGAGACAATACAAAAAGCATTCATTCTCTGATATTGTTATAACTGTAAACTGGAAAGTTATTTTCCAAGCCTATGTTCTAATCACACATATTCAGAGTATGGTGTCACTAGGGATACACTTTTTACACTTGTGTCGATTGTAAGGTAGAGATGGAAAGGACCGCATCAGGACAGAGTGCCTACTCACATACATGAGTTTGTGGTCAGATAAAAGCATTGCTGGACCTCTATCAGCCCTGCTACCCTCAGGAGGACCTGGGTGGTGATGGATCTAAACATTCAGAGGGGTTCATTAGAGACGCTCCCCAACAACCAACTGCCCCTAACAGGAAACAACACCTCCCTTTGATCTACAATTGCACCTATCAGCTTGTAGCAGTCCTCTAGTCGCCTCATAGGTTTGTCAACCATGTTTCTATTTTAACATCTCTCTCAATGACACACAGTGGGTGTTGGCCCATATGGATCTGTAACATTAGCATGCCATGTCACGGCCTTCCCACTTCAGAGGACAAGTACAAAGAGGAATGAATTTGAGTCAGTCACCCTCACAGAACTGTAATCGTTGTGATGCTGCAGGATCACTTGTTATCATTCTGTTTGTGCTGCAGCCAAGTCTTCCTGTCACACTCCGTCTTAGTGCACGGACGCAGTGAAGCTACGACTCACCGCCAGGGATTCTATAATGACTTACATGTACAAGTGCGCTTTCCATGTGTACAATAAACAGTGAAATTGTATACTTGGTAACAGATGGACAGGATTAGACTAAGACCAATATATCAGCATGTTGATACAAAGCTCTGATAAAAAAGAGACACCTTAATGGTCCAGTGTGTAACATTTAGGATGATCTATTGGCAGAAATGCTATATAATATTTATAGGTTTGTTTTCATTAGTGAATAATCACCTGAAAGTATAATTGCTATGTTTTTGTTAATCTAGAATAGGTTTTTTTATCTACAGAGGAAGTGGGTTACTTTCCATTGAGTCCGCTGTGTTTAACTGCTATGTTTCTACAGTAGGCCAGAACAGACAATACAGATATCACTAGATCCTACACACAGGACTTTAAAAATTGACACCAAATGCTAAAAATATTGGGGTTGTTGCTCATGGGGTGTCCCAAAGAGAAATTGAATCATCTTCTGGGGACTATAAATGTTTGCTATCTTGCTCAGTAACAAAGTGTAACATGGACAACCCAACCTTGTCGCCATTGTGTTCTGATCAGTGCAGGAGTTTCAGGTTTCTCAAACAAGGCTATGCCTTTCTATAATTAGCTTACACAACAGTGAAAATAGACAAAGATCCATTCATTGAGAGGAATCACTTTTGTTAATTTTTCTTTTTCCAGTTTGCTTATAGAGAGACAAAAGAAGCATACAGATATGGTCACTGTGAAGAATAATACAGTGAATAGAATGAGGTAGGTGATTGGAGAAATTAATTGCCACCTTCCACGCTCTGCTTATAATATTTCCTCCAGCTGGGTAGCTCATTGTCTTTCATTTGTGGTGAAAGGAAAAAGGCAGAGATACTTTTTCATTCAGTCAAAGAAGTGCGACTGTTGGCACACACTATCCTTTGTCATGAAATCCACTCTCTCTATCGTCGTCTGTTGCTGCTGTCAGTTCCCACAGGGAAAGTAAAATCAAAGCCGCTTTTAAAGACAGAGCTTTTTAGGTCAGTCTAAAGCAAGGCAGTAGAGTATTTCAGCACAGTGACAGATGGGACAAGGTCCTGAGGTGATAGTTGTGTCTGCTTCCTTCATGGCTAGACATAGGCCTGCTGCCTGCTGGGAGCTTTGGAACCAAAGAGGTCTAGAGAAGTCATCATTTGTGGTCGGCACCATGCAGATATTAATGGTTATTGTGTATACCACAAAACCCCTACCTCTACCCCATTTATTTCACTCTGGCACAAGGCACCAGCTCTCTGAGATTATATATAGAACAGATATCCCCTGGGTTGATGGAAGCCTCAACTCCTCAGGCGACCTAACAGGATCTAACATTGAAGGATCAGCCTGCAAAAGCACTTTCTCTTTATTATTAAAAAATGAAAGCCTTTCCAGATCGCTGTTTCCTTTGGATTGCAGCGAAAAATCACTTCCCTTGAAGTTTTCCGCTTTTTACTTTTTCTTCCTCTTCCCCCCATCTGTCCATTTGTGAGGCTTAATGGAGAAAACACACATTCACATGGCTGCGACTGCTACTTCCATGCTACTACGGCCAAAGAATAACTGCTGTAGGTGCTGGAGTCCATCAGAGTAGCAGTACAGAAATGAGAGAAATTCACTAATTGAATATGAGACACAATTTCACTCAGACAAACAAAAAAAGATACACAACTTGTTATAGTGTCCATAGATCCTCCCAGATTCTGTGCAGGCCTGGAGTGGCCAGAGAGAATATATATATCAAGGCCACATTTTACTATATCAAACACTCGATATGCTATTGCACACAAGATACAATTGGTTCCCACATTTTGATTAATTGGTTCCTAGTTTTTGATTAATTTGTGGCTACAAAATACAACTCATTCCCACATTCTGATTAATTAGTGGCCACAAGATACAATTTGTTCCCATTTTTTAGTTAATTTATGTGCACAACGATAAGATAAGCACAACGGCCCAATCTTTCTCCCTGAACATGAAATGCATTGCAGTGTAATTTTTTTGGTTTAATCCTTAATTGTCAGTGTACCGTTGATGCAATTCTTAACACATAATACTTCTGGGAAAAGGCTGGTCTGTTGTGCTAGGTCTCTTTTTTTTTTTTCTTGTTGGCCTATGTATTTTTTCCTTAATTTGGCCACTCTAGGGCTAATCCTGAAAACTGGACCAGAATCTTAATCACAAGGAGGATAACTGTTTCATAGGGTATGTACGAACTGATGTTAGCTGAGTGTAGTCTGCTTAAAAGTGGAAAGATGTATTAAATCAATGAATTAGAGGGACCGATGGTAGCATTTGGAAAATAAAGAAGCTAAAAAATAGACCCTCGAGGTGCTCCATCGCTCAAACAGCTTTACCAGACACCAAATAGGCGAGTTGAACCACCATGACAAAAAATAAATAACTACAAAGTACACATGCTTAGTATTCCTTCTTGCCAAATAAAGCCTCTGAGAGCACATCTGAAAATAAAGCGGTGCTAATGACCATGTTATTTATTATATTACAAAGCCATTACAGTATAAGAGTCAGAATTGGATTGGAGGATTGGATTTAAATTTAATGATGGATTTCAGGTTTTTTGTGTTCAAAGACAGACAGCAGCTCTGCCAGTGTTACAAACTTTTGAAGAGCCTTCCCACTTCAATCATCCAGACCCCAGCTGCAACGTCTGTAATCTTGCCATTCATGAATAGACCTCGACATGCCACACACACACATACACACAACTCCATGCTTGACTCTGACTCTACCTTCTCTCCCCTCTCTCCTGGGAAACCCCTCTTTCCTTCATCTCCCTACAGAGTGGATGGAAACATTTCAACCAGGGCAAAATCAAAAGACGAGCAAAGGCTCAGGGAAAAAAAAGGGAGTGCTCCTTCTTTACATGGAACTGACAGGAGGAGATCTACACGTTTAGAGATGACATCAGGAGCCTTCTATCATGTTGATCCCTGGACAGTGGTTGCCTTGTAAAGACATTACACAGTAGCCAGTGGAGAGGTGATTTCTCATCCTGGCAGCGCGAGCAAGGCGACATGACATGGAGACCTAAAGTTTGCTCTGGATACAGGCTGAATGATCATGTTTTCAGTTAAAGGTTTATAATACAGGAATGAAACTGCCCATTCACAAAAAATTGCAAATGGTAGGGCTACCATAACCATAGCCTGAACCCTAGCTCTAGTGTTAGGGTTGTAACCCTAACCGTTTATTTGCTAAATGAGGTGTCTCTACATTGAACTACAGGGGACAACTCCCAAACCTAGATCATGATTAAGTCAGCAAGAAGATTCTGTGTGAGCAAACTGGGTACCCGGGTATCTGATCTATCTATATCTTCTATTCTCCCCAAAGAACTGACGGGCTGGGTAGACAATTATTCTCTTGTCTCCACAAGTGAAAAGCTAAAACAGAACAGGGCCGCAGACGATACCAAGGTCAGGTTGTTAATATAATTGGACAGAAATTGGAATAGTTACACGTTTCCAAAAGTTCCAACTCATTACTAGCTTTTTCTGGAGCTTTAAACCATATTGCCTTCGTAGCCTATCACTTTCTTGACCGTGACAAATGAAAAGGTAAAAAAATCTTACCTTAATTCCTTGGTCTCCTTTAACCCCCTGTGAAACAAAGCAGAGATAAATACTGTAAGTATAACAACTGATAACAATCACAGTAGTCCACTAGATGGAGCACAAGTTCCTCTATAAGCCTTATAATAAGCAGTGACGACTGTGACCAAGGCCTTAAAGAATGGATGTGTAAACTCAAGGAGTAGTTTGCATCTAAGAAGTTATCTAATGCCTGTTGTGCAACCTCCAGAAAAACAGCCAGATAACAGTTCCTGCAAACCCTTCTGTCCTCACACTGACCTTCAGCTCTGTAGCCTGATGTGCTCATAAAGCTAATGGCAGAAAACAGAAACAGGATTCTGGGCTGATTTCAGGGAAAAAACAAAAAAGCAAGATGGAAGAATGGTTGCAGTTGAAGTTTACAAGGACATAATCTGCAAATAAGCTCACAGAAGGTTTTTCCAGAAAACATAGAGGCTTTGGGAAAAATCACTTTCACAGAAAGTCATGTAGATATCTACTGTGGTTTTGTTGTGACAGCAGTTTGCTGAGATGACTAACATAGTTTACTTTAGCTCTAGTGGAGTTTAGTGGAAGGGGAAAAGTATGAACCATAGACTGTATGCTTAAAAATGGACATAGTCTCTGTTACGTCACCCATAGGTTTGTGAAGAGACTTTGTGCCATCTTGGTAGTTTTGGCTCACTCAAAGTGGCCATGCCCTTAATAACTTTAAGCCTTAATATAATTTAAATGGATAAGTTCTATAAAAATCCACCCCCTGTACGGTGGCCATGAACGGAAAAATTAGCTATAGAGACCAAAACAGTTTTTTGTACCAGGCTGTAAACGTGTTTATTTCTGCTATAAAGTTGGGCATTTTAAAATGGAGATTGATTTCTGGAGCCAGCCTCAAGTGGCCATTAGAGGAACTGCAGTTTTTGGCACTTCCATGTTGGCTTCAGTTGCAGCCACTTGGTATAAACATATGGATTATTGAACATACACATCTTTACACTTAATTAATTACTTAGTCTTGAAACTAAGCAGTTTGCAGTTGAGTTTTCAAAGCATCAACATAAGTTTGAAGGCACTACTGTTTTTATCAAAATAGAAAAATCTTGAATCTCTACAATGTATCAAATAACTGTGTATTGTGAAAGGTGTCTCATATAAAACCATCCAGAATCCAGAATCATCACTATCTCTGCAGTACTGACCTCTCCACTTACATAGAGACATGCCCATGTACCGTGTGTGGTAGTGTTGTATTTAAACGTTGGGTTCATCCAAGTTAACATTTTATCATTCCGAGTAGACACCTATTAGATCTTAACTGGATAACAGGTAAAAAATAACATTTAGATTTTTCTCCTAGTCTTTGGTAGCAAATATGGCATAACATACAAAATGCTGAGGTCACAAATGGGACTAACAGTTCACATTAGTTATACAGAGCTTTTTAGCCTCTTTTAGCTGAATGTTTTGCTGCTGCTTTGTGTGAAAAAGCATTGATAAAACCATTGTGCACTAACTGCACGACTAGCTGTTTGAACATTAGCCATGTTTACTTCTAAATGTATCGCAAAGTTTAATAGAATTTTGAGTAAAAAAACAAATTAATGCCTATTTCCATCCGTTAAGTGATTATTGGGAATTTGTTCAGTGAGTTAGGCAGCAGGTGGCGCCAGTTCTGCAGTTGGAAAACCAGAAGAAGAGGGTGCAAAAAGATGATGTCAAAAGAGCGTCAATGAAAGTTCAAATGGTGAAAACAATGCAAAAACAGGATGGAAATACGACATTTCTGTGAATTTTATATATTAATTAGATCTTTTTTAAAGAAAAGGCAAAAACCACCAAGCCAGCATAAAATCTTTTTTGCAAATTTTGCCATTTACATCTGACTTCTCTAATTAGATACTTCAAAATGCACATACAATCCATTGATGTGAATGTGTCTATAGTGCTAAACAACCAGCTATATAACAGTGAGCTAAGAGGAGAGTGAATATTGGACCTATTTATCAGTTGGCCTGTAACAAACTCCAAATGAACGCTAATGTTGTGTCTCTGTGTCTGCTGTGTGTTATTTATCCTCCTCAGATCACTCACGTAGCCTCCTTCCTTCTATAATTCCACTCCTACAAGTGAGTGAAATTTGATCGTGGTAAAATCATTCCTTCAACTTTAGACATTTTCCAACCATGACGTCCCATCTCAGGCCTGCCACAGATAGCAGATCCTCTTTTCAACTAGCTAACATAATCTTTACTATTCTCTCCTTTTGTCTTGATATTAATTTTAGTTTTTCCCCTCCCTTTTCACATTTTTGGCATCTCTCCTTTTGTCATCTATAATGCCTCAAAAGTTTAGTCTCTTGTAATGCCATATAATGACTTGGATTAGTGTAGAACAGTTGCTGTGTATACAAGTACGTGTGTGTGTCCTCTAGAGGAAGTCTGTTAAGCCATGGAAAAGTGGAGAAGGACAAGCACGTGGAGAGTAGCAGGCATAGCTCGCTTCAAAGCCAAGGTTAGATCCTTTAAGCTGCCATCCACAGTGTGTGCATGTATGTGTGTGCTTTATTCATCCCTGTTTATTCAATACACTAAGGAGACTATTTTTCAATAACCCAACAAACACTTTCCACTGAATAAATGTCAAAACCATAAATGTGGCAGCAGATGTTACCTGCATCATTTTGTGAGGTCAGGGCCTGTGTATTTTTATGATATCAGTTCTAAACAGCTCCCAAAGCTTCAATTAATACTTTTTAAAAACACTTAATATAAATGAAAAATGTGGTGCTTGCAGGGAAGGGCCACATGATGACTAAGAGCTTTCAGCAATCTGAATCAGACAAGTATTCAGACAAGAGCCTGTGAAAACGGCTCTTTGTGTGTCCATGGACAGTGTTTCCCTGCTGAGTCTGACAGTAGGTTTGTTTTCAGGACAAAGCACGGACAAGAAACCTACTCACGACAACCAGGATGAAGATATCCATTTGATTTGACTATGGCTCAAATTATGCTTCTGCATAGCTGCAACCCAGCCAACATGTATATGTGGGCCCCACATGGGAGTCTTAGTTTGGTCACTAATGGGAAACGAGAGCATAGGCTCAGGGTGGGTAACATAAATGGGGCCCATCTGTGTTGCCTAGTTTGGCCCCACCTAACGCCCAGTGTAATCCTGCATAAAGCCCACATACACAATTATGGGGCCATTATGGAACCCACGGAAATTCCCATATAAGGCCCATTTTTTCAGCCCATCTAATACCCACATAGGCCCCACAGACAAATGTTGGCTGGGAAGGATCCATGTTCATGGTATTTTCATTTATTTATCATCTGTCCGTGACAGCAAAGACCACAGAAGATCAATTAAGAGGGCATGAAGCAGCTATCAATGATCCTCAACCTCAGCTACCCTAAATATGCTGGCCAACAGCAACACAAAATCAAAGCTATCTCAAAAGACAAAATTAAACATTAACACATCACCACGATATTTTAAAAACTTTTTTGATATCATGTTAATATGGCTTGTGAGAACAGCCCCAGGTGAGTTGATTATCTCAACTGGTACTCATTGAGTAATGGTAAATGGAATGGTAAATGGACCTGTACTTGTATAGTGCCTTTCTAGTCTTCCGACCCCTTTCACACACATTCACTTAGAGATGGCAAAGTCCATCGAACAGAAACTAACTCATTCATCGGGAGCAATTTGGGGTTCAGTATCTTGCTTAAGGATACTTTGACATGTGGCGGGAGGAGCCAGGGATCGATCCAACAACCTTCCGATTAGTGGACGACCCGCTCCTCCTCTGAGCTGTAATCACACTCGACATGGGTTCGCGAACAAACACAGCAATAGACAGGACGGGCGCCCGGTTAGCTCAGTCGGTAGAGCTGGAGACCCATGTACGCAGCGGCCCGACTTCGAATCTGACCTGCGGCCCTTTGCCGCATGTCATCCCCTCTCTCTCTGCCCCCCTTTCCTGTCTCTCTATCAAATAAAGGCCAAAAAAAGAATTACAAAAAAAAAGAAAAAGAAACAGAAAGGACAACTGGAGCAAACCTTCATGGATGTTTGAAGCAGGCTGAGTTTTGTGTGTGTGGCTGACAAATAAAATGAAGTTGTCTTGATTATTAACCGCTGTTGTTGGATTGTGTACTGAGAGAACCCTCGGTAGTAGCAAGACTTGTGAATGTGTATTAATGACTTTCTGTTCGATGGGCTTTGCCATCACTGAGTGAATGTGTGTGAAAGGGTGAATGTGCCATGTAGTGTAAAAGCGCTTGGAAGTGGTCAGAAAACTAGAAAGGCGCTATACAAGTACAGGTCCATTTACCATTTACTCGCTACACTTACACATATGCTAACATGGTGTAATAATACATAGTCTCTTAAATTAAGTTGATTAGTTAAATTAAGTTTAGGAGCAGGGCCACACCTCAACATCATCTGGTCAATCCCTTCCTGCTCTGTATGCCTTGGTGTTCCACTGTACATATGGCATGTGATTGTTGTATGAAGAAATCTGAGTATATCCTTTTGAGTTTAACCTTTGAGTGAAACACCACAGTTAAACATGAAAAAGTTCTAAAACAAGTAAAAATTGGAATACCGTTGGGCCTTCAGGACCTGGTGGGCCGACATCACCTCGATCACCCTGTAGAGAGACAGAATAAATATTAACACTGACAGATGACAGGAAGGTGACTAACAGCAAGCAAAACAGACAAATAGTTTGTTAAAACTATCCTGATATACTATCAAACCCCTGCTATCATCTTCTCTGCTGTAGAGATAGGTAACTAAACTCTTTGACTTCTGAAAACAAAAAACTGTAGCCAAAGGAAAACAACAAGAAATAAAATACAACTTCCTTCTGCTTCTGCATGAATCCCTGCAGGTACCAGAAAGAACATGATACATAAAAGCTCCACCATTACTGTGGGAAATGTATGTTTATTGCTTTCTATTCACGATACAAAATCCATCAATGGACAGTGTGTACACTAGTTTGTGCACTGGAATGAGGATTTTCCCAGCCAATCTAACCACATCCTGGATCCTATAGACCATATTTTCTTTCAAAAGTGAAATCTAGAAAAGAGCTCACCTTTAGTCCTGGCACACCTGGTTCACCCTAGAGAGATAAAACAAAGTGTGTACATACAAAGCACATATCCAACAATAAATTCAGTGTTTTACACTGACAGCTGTACAGAGAAGCAGGTGGCTGAGGCTTGATTTGAGGGCTTCAAAGTCATGTTTTCCACCCAGATGCTTCTCGTGGCTATAACTGCTCATGCTATCACAAGTGAGAACCGCTTCTGTGAGATTCGGCTTGTTATACAGAGTGAGAGGTGTTTACAGGACTCTGTATGTCTCTCTGACCTCACAATCTACATTCCTCCTATTAAATAATCCATGGCAATTCGAGCATCATGTGGGGATCTGTTCATCCAATCCAAAGGGAATGTGCAGTGTTGTGTAGGTGAATAGTAGTCTGAATTTCAGAGCAGCTGCAAAGAGACCAAGTGGAAAAATCTTGACTTATTCCCTGTTTCGCGTGGTTTGTTTTATTTGGGCTTGAGTGTGTTTGTCCATAAAATAACTCTGGGGTCATCACGAGAGGCCACAGTGATGCTAATCAAGATTTTCAGAATGGTAATGTTTTCTGTTTGGACAAGTAGAGAAATTTGTTTACCTTTAGTCCCGGTAAAAGCTGCAGAATAAACAAAGAAATCACAAAGGAGGTTAATGTCACAGCAACAAACTTTCACTAGTGAGAAATTTCTGGAAAAATAAAGGTAGAAGACTCACTGAACCAAAGCTCACCCTTGGGTCTTTTCCTGGTTTGCCCGGTTCACCAGGCTTGCCCTGTATGAAAAAAGCAGAGACTCACACTGAATCTACAAAACTATCTACGATACCCATTCCATAGCCATTTGAATTTGAAACTATGCCTATATATAATGTGGATATAGAGGCTGCCTGGCAGTAAATGTTTCTCCCACTAAAGTAATTAAAGGTCCAGTGTGTAACATTTAAGAGGATCTATTGTAAAAAATGTAATATAATATTCATAGGTATGTTTGTATTAGTGTATAATCACCTGAAAATAAGAATAGTTGTGTTTCTGTTACCTTAGAATACGAAGATATTTTTATCTACAGATGCTGTGGGTCACCTTACATGTTTCTACAATAGCCCAGAATGGACAAAAGCAAACACTGGGTGGTTGAAGCAAGGCAGTTGCGATCTGCAATTATACCACTAGATGCCACTCAATCCTACACACTGGACTTTTAAATCAAACTAGCACAATAGTAAAGTAAACTTGCATCAGGCCAGTGCTTGCACTGTAAACTTTTCAAAGCCTGAACTTTATTGGTTGTCTAAGTGAAGAGTTGACTGCTGCAGCATGTCCAGATTTTATGGTGTCCCTGAGCAAAGTGAACTTGTGACTCTACCCATTTCCAGTCCAGGCTAATATTTTGAATACTCTTTGTAAGTTTTCACTTCTCTAGAAACAGCCTGAGTTTATAAAGCAGAAATACTGTGTTCCTGTAATGTAAAATGGATGGTAATGTTGGGAAAGAATCCCCTGGGGTTTCTTCCATTTAAAAGTTTTTTTTTTATCCAAATTCAGGGTCTAGGACAAACGGTGTCATATGCTGTAAAAATTGTAAAGCCCCTTGAGGCAAATTGTGACTTGTGATACTGGGTAATATAAATAAAATTGACTTGACTATGAGTTGGCTGTGTGAAGGCTAAAACTGTGCATATATAGTTTTATGAGTTTTTATGACTCCCCAAAAAACCCTTTTAACAGAGAAATGGATGAAAAGAGCCACAGAGGAAAGATTGCTCTCCCAGGAAGGAGAGATATGCAGTAAATATCGAGTGTACAGAACAAACCAACAAAATTTCATAATATACTAATATAATTCTGATGACACAATTTCAAATACATGGAGATCATAAACGACACAGTATGTGAAACGTGGAGGACATTGAACAGTTTGTACAAAACTAAAATGTTGGTAAGTTGGTTAATTAGCAGGTGTAAAAGTACAATTTTAATTGCTAGGTGGACTGGGACTTACTGGTGGGCCACTGGCTCCATTCATGCCTGGAGTCCCTGGGAGTCCGGGGGGCCCTGGAGGTCCTGGGGGTCCCTGCACTCCAGGCTCGCCCTGCTGAGAGACTTTGAGTTACAACCTGCCAAGCTGGAGCGAGTCTCGCCACACTGGCCATGCCAACACAACAACCTCACACTACACCGCAAATAAGTGCAGGGGGCTTGCAGAGAGGAAGGTTAGGTGGGGAGCAAAGCAAGCGGTTATAATGCTTGAGTCATTCTTGACATTGGGAACTAAAATATTCAAAACTCAAGGTTCACTCATTTGTTTTTCAGGCAGTCATCCACTTCCTTTGAGCCATTCTCTAATCACGGGTTCAAAGTATACAGAGTACCCTAGTACCCCTGGACCTAGGGTAAGGAACTGGAAACCAAGTGACAACACTGACCAGGAGTCAGTGGACAACCGCAAAAAGAACAAGGTGGATGCCAGAGTCTGTATTCATGGGCTTTAGAGAAAGCTGGTGCACCTTCAGTTTAGAATATTTTATCACAGATGTGGTTATAATGCTGTTATTTCTCAGTGACCACCTTTATCTGTAGAGCAAGGCACTGGGAGGTAAGTGACACTGATGTAGTTGTTTATATGCTAATGCTCCTGGATCTCTCAGTTTTGCAGGACTTGTTGTCAAAGATACTCCAGCTTGCTTAAATTTGGCTTTAAATTCTCATTGGGTAAAAAGAAGTTGCATAACTGTATAAATTATAATTGTTTATATCTGAAATGAATGAACGTAATTTTGACATTGATCTTTCCTGCAGCTTCTTTGAAACAGACTGTTGAATCTGTGTGTTATACATATGAAGCCTGTCCACTGACCACAGCCAAGACTAAACAAACTCAAATAAAGAACATTTACAATGAACACAGGATATGAAGAAAATAAATACATGTCAATGGCTAAAATAAATATGTCTGGTTGCTTCACATCCTGAATCTGTTTCCCTCATGCTACTTATCTTCTGGAACTCATAAAATCAATTTCCTGATTGCTACAGGTCGATGTTTTATAGAGGAGACACCTGCGTATGGAAATATCCATTATCATAGAGGGCGACAGGTTTCCATGGCATGACAGTTAATGTGTACAACAGTTCATGATTTGTTTGCACACGTGGTCTGACTTAGAGAAGTTCCCAACATAAAGCTCTGGCCTTACTTCAGTCGCTCAGCAATCAGTGTTACTGTAGGAGAACACAAGTGTACAGTAGCTCAGGACCAGAGATCTCTATTCTGAGATAATGGAGAACATCCATCCACATCAGAGCCATATGTTATCATTCCTCCTCTGCACCATAGTGCAGAATGTGTCCAGATATGATTTATGTCTCTGGACATGTTATGCTTCTCTCAGGGGTTATACACACATTGTTATGGATAGACTGCAGTTGCCAATAGCTGATAATGAATGAATTCTGCACAATTTGACCAAATTCATGACCGAACAAATCTAAAAAATATCCTGCCATAATTTTATTCTCATCATGATGATGAGAAATAGTCAATACTGATATAAATTGTGCAGTATGTTAGTCCAGTTTAAGTTTTCTTTTTGGGACAGCTAATAGTGCTAAACCTCAAACTGGCCCTTTTTCCTCCCCAGGGCATCAAATACTGACATTTGGTGATGCCCCTCTGCCTCTCATACAAACGCACAAGATGTGCCAGGCTTTAATGTAATTCCACTGTAACCCATCCACATGCAGGTGACGTAGTGTAAACAGCTAATAAGGAGAGAGCTGGGGTGCATAGTTGGGTCAGACAACAGGACTTTCACCTAGAGTCCGTGTCCCGTGTAAAGCCAAAAGTCAGGGTTGATTTATTAAAAAGTTTTAAGTTGCAAAATGTTATATTCTTGAAATCTGTCACTTGCGTCACGTCAATTAAGTCATGTAAAGTATTTATTTTAACCCAAAGCATGATCCTTTCCTAAACCTAGCTTAACAGTTTTGGTCCCTAAACCTAACTACGTAGTTTTGGTTGATTTTGGAAAATCATTAATTTCAAAGTCCAAAACTGGCAATAGGATGGATTGTTGGGCACAAGGTAATATTGCATAAGTTATGTTTTCCATTTTATATCTGTCACACTGTTCATACTGAGCAAATCTGCAACTTGGTTTAGTTATGTATTTCATCTATATCTGCACATGGCTGCTACAGCCTTTTTAAGTTCAGTAAAAACCAATTGGGTTAAAAGCTGGAGGTGTGGAGTTTGAAAGACTAGGCAGGGAGGGTCAAAGATAAAAATCAAGTTGCATTGTGAGAAATGTAGGATCCAGCATTTTTGGAGCCCAGACTAGTGAATGGCAGGATAAATTGGCCTCTGCTGCTTCAATTTTGATAAATATTTTTTAATCAGTCTCTTCTTAGTCCTTCAAGTGTTGCTTTTGACAACAGCATCCTTAGTTTGTGCTTTGCAATGAATGTAACACTTCTGCCTGTGTTGACCTTGAATGTTGACACTGAAGGTAAATCATTAATTCATATTGAATGTATTTGCAGGAAAAATGGTTGCATGAAGGGGTTTAATTGGGGTTTATTTGTTGTTTTTTGTTCAGCATTGCAGGGTTTAGTTGCCACAGAATAAAGGTCCAGTTAGACTTTTTTTTTAAAAAGTTGATTCATAAGTGAAATACAATTTTTTTCCACAATAAATAGTTTTAAGGACTATTATCTGTATAAAAAAAAGCTTTAAATGAAACATGATTTTGTAGATAGCTTGAAACCTGAAAAAAATTAAGCATTTTTGTTTGATTTCCTGTTATGCATTATTGACAGAAAAGACCTTCAACCTTGAATATGTCTAAACATTCAGAAGCATTGGCAGCCAAACATTGGTTAATTACAGCATGGTGGCAGAGAAAGGTTGGGAAGGTTTTGGCGACAAATGGCGGCGGTAGGCATCCACAGGGAGGGCAGAGAGGAAGGGACAAGTAGGGGGCAGAGAGAATTGTACCTTGAGGCGTTTTAGGATTAGAGGGCTTATTGAGGGCATGTTGCGCACGGTGATGGGCAACATCTGATGGGGGCAGTCACAAAGCACAGGTGGCCAGCGGTGCAAAAAGGTCACAGGGCAAAGGTCACCAGGTGGCCAGGGAAAGGAAACAAGGTGAAACCAGGAGAACGAGGGAAGAAATGGGGGAAGGATGTGGAGGAAAAAGAGAAATAGAACATGAGAGTGAAAAGCAAGGAAATGGGAAAGCAAAGGAGAGAAACAAAGTTGAGAAAGGAAAGACAAAAAGAGTCACCAGCACAGCAAACTATGGGCCTGGAGCGGCAAAGGGGATGGTTGATGTACTGTGATGCTTCTTTATTTCAAAAGAATGTGAAAGCAAATTTTCTACGGTCAGAGTCTGTTGGTTCCATATCATCAATCATCCCCTATTCAGGATTTGTGTGCATCAATGTCCCCGTTAACAGCAAGCCAGGCCCCTAGATTGCAGCGGAGCAGAGGTGGGCGCCAGTCTTGCCACAAAGAGAGTACAGCAGTACAGTTACAGTGCACATCCAGACTTACTGTGGCCAACTGTCCAACACAGGGCTGTACAATACGTCGCTTCTGTTGAGATGACCAGCATGATCAGATACAAGTTCAGGAGAGGGTGGTACAGGTATGATCCCGCTGATAGCTAAATTTCCTCAGTGACACTGAGCAGAACCAGCTGCATGCAACTTGCCTACTTTTTACATAGCATACATATTTCCACAATTTTTATTTTGCAAAAGTGTTAGGAAAAGACTACCTTCACCCAGTACCTGAAACCCACACAAAGTATTCACTACTACAACTTATATATTCCCAGTAAGTTTTCGATTGTACTTTTTAATGTGTGACCCTATTTTTTTCAAAAATCAGTTGAAAGCCAAATGCAACAATAGTGCTATTGCTATGGAAATATATACAGCATGTTTATAAGTAAATATAAGTAGGGGTATAAATGTTGTAAAAGTAGGCAAGTGTGCTGCTTTGTCCCTCACCATTTCCAGCTATCCACCACAACTTAAAACAAAAATAAATGTATGAAAAGTCAAGGGTTGCCAGAATAAAGTGAAATCAAGTTATATATGACAAGTTTAAATAATATGAAAATATTTGGTCTGATGTTGCCTATTGAGCTCAAATAGTAATCTTTATTCTTTATCTGTCAGTAGTAATTGCTTCTTTTGTTTTGTTTTGTTGTTTTTCTTTATCAGAAATTCTTCATGCAATTAATTACTGACCAAAATATATTTCAGATTCAAATAGCATAACATTGGTATAATGGAATATCATTTGAATTTAACTTTTCATTTTCCAAATGGCAAACAATGTGCCATTGAAAAAAAATCTGTCATTTTAATTTGTTGTTGTTTAATTGTAACTTAATTCTGTCATTCATCATGTGTACACACAGAAAAATGTTTTTTTCTAATTCAATTCAATGATTTTAATTTCAATATTGGCACCGTTTCTTCAGCAGTTCAATACAGTACAGTGCAGTACAATTAACCTTAATTCAAGTTACAATTAAAAGAGATACTAACTGCATGAACCAAACTGGTCCTGGTCCCGACCCAGTCACCACACTAATCTATTTTTTTTTCTTTTGGGTGGACAGCAGAGGGTTGAGGAGTGCCTTGGCTCTAGGGCACTGGCTCTCTTTGCGGCACGACTTGGTGACACCCCTGCTGAGAGTTATCTACCGGGGTGTTTGGAGGCACCCACAAACCTTCAACATCAGAGCCTGACTGGAGCGCAAGGCAGCCAGGGTTTTCAGAGGAAGATCCTGCACAACAAGGCCCTACACATCAGGGAAGTGGTCATTTCAGTCAGTTCTGGTAATGGTGGCAAGGAGCCATTGTCCAACCACACAAAATGTGAGTATTGTCAAATACTGCCTCTTGGTCAGCGGCCCTCTGCTTCAAAATATGACGCTGTAGGTACCCCTCTAGTGTCATTTCTGGACACACCTGCTGTCAAAGCCAGGTGACAAAAACCTCCGCATATGTAGGTGACAGATGGATGGCTCAAACAAACCTAGGACTTTAACCCAACAGACCACTATTGGTATCCTGTGTAAAACCAAAAGTGAACGGTTTCTGTAACACACATAAGTTAACTTCTGTAGCCTACTTAAGTTAAATGAGGTACACACAAGCTTTATTTTGAAAATCTAACTGACGTTGCATATCTATTCTTGCTTATTTGACCAGAAATTATGATGGGATACCTACAGTGTCAAATTAGAAGCCACTGACTAAGCAGCAGTATTTCACAAGTTGGAAGTGTGATCGGGTTGGATCACATCATCAATCTCACAACTTTGTGCAGAGCTTGAGTCAGTATGTGGTTAGCCTAGCTTATCATAACCACAAATCAAGGGAAAGAGCTTAATGTGAACATGAATGTGAAATAGTAAGTTATGATTTGGACATAATGGGGCTGTTACTGTACAAACCCACACAATAGAGAGAAAAAAACTATGGTTCGTCAAGAAACGGCTACAAACTACCTAACTACCCCTAAAATCCCAAAGTTTTACATTTCTCTTCCTGTACGACTGTAACAAAAAACTTACAGCCTGTTAATAGTCGGCTTTATAGTTTGACTGAGCAATGCTAGCTGTTTCCCACTGCTTTATGTCTTTTAGCTAAGCTAGGCTTATCACATCATGACCCCAGCTTTGTGCTTATGCACAGATAAAAGATCGATATCAATCTTCTAATCTCACTTTCGGAAAGAAAGCAAATTTCCCAAAATGTTGATCTGTTCTTTCAGCAATGTGGCGGCTGCTGAAATACACATTATACAAAAACACAACAAAACTTTTTTTTATCTTGCTGAAGATCCCTAAAGGGAAAACTCTTGAAAAACACTCATAACATTTTAACTCCACCTAACCCCAAATGGGTCTCACTATAGGTTTGAGGCCTGGGGATGTGAGCAGACACTGGGAATGGACCTCCCATACAGGCTGCTGCAGGGGGCTCTGAGAAGTATATGAAAAAACTAATTTAACAGGCATAAAACTTGTTAGAAAAGGGGGAACGGCCTTCCAAAAAACCCCCAACTTTCCAACTTTGATCATCTTAGCAGGAGCAGTTTAATAACTGAAAGGTTGAATTACGCTGGAAATGGACTTAGCTATCTGAAAAATCCCCCTTTACACAGGAGACTCTTATTCTTGGCACCCGCACACACAGGCTCTTATCACGTCCGACTGTATGATCCAGCAGCCCGCCAGTAACTGCCTTGTTTTCTCTCAACTAGCCAAACCCCAGAGACGGCCGGCCAAAGAACTGCACAGCTCCGCATGTGCTACCCATCATTGTGCTACCTGCCATTTGTCTGTCCAGCTTCTGCAGTAGTTTCTCCTCTTCCAACTACACTGTTCTATTCTGCTCTGACATTACACAACTGTACATACAGTAGGTTAACCTGTGAGAGATAATGTAACGTAGGGTGAATAACAGTACATTACAGGTTCAATTTGTGCAGATTAAAATCATTTCTGAGTTTTAACATAAACATTGATGATGAAGAGGCAGCTCTTGTGAAACAGTAATGAGACAGAATGTTTTCTTACCCTGTGTGTGTAGTCTCCACATACGCCCTGGAGAGAAAAGAAAAAGCTCCAGTCAGAAATGAGAAGACCACAAACAGTGGAAGTTTTCACACATGTTTACATTAATTAGTTATAATCAGTTTCAAATTAAAGGGGGAGTCCTCTTATTTGACACATGAAGATCAGTTTACTTGTCATGGGGAATGCAATAAAACCTCTGAAAACATTTGAATGTGTTTTGCGCTGCTCTAGAAGAGCTTGGCAGAGACTGATGATGTCAAAGTGATGTCATCAGGGTAATTTCATCTTGGGGTCAGAGACTACATATTTCAGTTCAGTTAGCCTGCGTTACAAACTAGGGGCATTACATTTAAAGGACTTGGTAGGGAGGGTTTAACGAAAATAAGCGATCATTTGCGCTATAGGATCCAGGGTTTTAGAGTTTGACCCTTACTAGTAATTAAAAGTCTGGATATCTGAACTTTGATTCTGATTTGCTGGAGTAACTTTAAAAATCTTTTAAAGGTTCAGGGT
This sequence comes from Dicentrarchus labrax, assembly GCF_905237075.1. Lineage (NCBI taxonomy): Eukaryota > Metazoa > Chordata > Actinopteri > Moronidae > Dicentrarchus > Dicentrarchus labrax. The sequence continues at coordinate 25,666,738 of NW_026136702.1, forward strand.
GTAGGATTTAGTGTCATCTATCAGACTGCAATACCCTCGCCTCTCCCTCCTCTTCCAACTTTTGGCCGCAAAACTTGCAAAAAATGCAAGAGGCATTATCTACAGCTACATTGTTTGGTTTGTCCCTTCTGGGCTACTGTAGAAACATGGTGGTCCAACCTGGAGGACTCCATAGAAGAGGACCCACTCCCTCTGTAGATAAAAACATCTCATTCTAAGGTAACAAAACTGCAACGATTCCTCTCTTCCTCTATATATAGGTGATTATACACGAATGAAAACGTACTTATTAATATTATATTCGATTTCTGACAATAGATCCTCCTAAATGATACTCACTTGACCTTTAAATTAAGGACCTGAGTACTTCTTCCTTTTTGGCTGGTTAACTAAAAAGTTTGTTACTCATTGTCCAAAATCGTCAAACTATTGCAAACTATATCTCACCTTCTCCCCTTTGGGTCCAGGTTCACCCTAGAAAGCAAAAGAGCACAGGTCAATGAAACAGAAGAGTGGTTGTGCAGTTAGTTTAAAGTATTAGCACAATATTATCTCAGGACTGATATCAGACTTACTGGGAGTCCTTTGGGACCACGCTGACCCTGAAAGACAACAGCAGCTCAGTAAGTCTTGAATGTGATTTCAGGATTGATTTGCAGCAAAGAATTCAACATGACTGAAGACAAATTCATCCTATTAACATGAGTAAAAATGTCAAGGTATCCATCAAGCTGATGAATTAGCTGTTACAGGAGTCTATTCCAATTACTTGTTGTGGACGAAGGCACTCAGTTTGACTTCCCATCAGTCCCTGGGGCGTGCCCAGCGCAAGTAGCTGTCAGAGCTGGTTGATTAATGAACTCAGGGAGAGGGCCCAGTAGGACACATCCAGTGCACCCCATGCTGGTGACCCCACAGGCCCAGCAGCTCAAAGCCACTTTGTGAAGGCAACAGCATCTCTATACATTTAGCAGACAAACCCTCAAAGCCCTTTTCAATAGTCCCTGACATTCATCAGGAAGGAGACTAAGAAACAGGAGCTCATTACGGGGCTATTAATCAACATTACACATTATTTCAACAAAGTTTAACCCCCTTTGGTCCCCTGAAAATGTTATCATTTGTACTGACATGGAGTTCATTGGATCTGGAAGGTGCAAACCCCAGAGCTTCGAAAAACAAACCCCAGTCTGACTTCCCCCCGTCTGGCCAGGAGTAATAGTACTCAACCAGAGGCATGTGAGAAACTACTGAAATCAGCAGAGGGAGTGATAAAAGCCAGAGCATCAACATCAGCTGGACAACATTGAAATGACCAACACTGTAACATCATTCAAAAAGAACAGAGCTCTTTTATCCTACAAATTTGTACTGAAGCTGGAAATAATTCCAAAGGGTGGTCCAAATTGAATTCATTTTCCACCTTAAATATACATATGTAATTTCTGTCATTAGGACGTCTCTCATATCCAAACAATAACAAAAGACAAAGTTTACTGATGTTGTGAGATAGTGTGGGATCATAGAAGCCCGTTTATCTACAGATGTCTCCTCCTCTCCAAAACAAACTGACACTGATTAAAACCGCTGTTTATTTTTTCTTGTCCGTTCTGGGCTACTGTAGAAATATGGTAGTTAATATAGAGGACCCACTCTCTCTGTAGATAAAAACAACTCATTCTAAGGTAACAAAAACACAACGATTCTTATATTCAGAATATACACTAATGAAAATATAGCTAAGAATATTATATTCCATTTCTGACAATAGATCCTGCTAAATGTTACACACTGGAGCTTTAAATGACACCCTTTGTTATCCATTGAAACTGACCGTTGAATGTAAACTTAAATAGTCTGTGGAAGATGGAAATCTCCATACTTGCTTTGGCTCTGTAATAGCTGAGGGTCAGCCAGGGGAAGTTATCTTCAGATTATTAGTTACAACAGTGAAAAGATGTTTTTTTATCTGCATGGCTAATAAATAATTGAATTATCTGAGAATACAGAATGTTAATGCTTGAGGCATTTAATAATCACAAGCCTCAGTAAGTAAAATTTAAATGTAGTGCCCATTTCAGTTAGTAAGAGTTTTACCTAACCCTGACTGAAAGCCAGAGTGTGGCTAACAGCTCCCATCTGTCTCGACCTTTTCCCTTCTGCATGCTACCCACTGTTAGCTCATTGCTGGGTTGCATAAATCAGTCCAGCACTCTGTTTTCCTTATGACTTTGAGGGTACAAAATAAACACGCAGCAAACAACAAAACAAAGTTCAACATAATTATGTTATATTTTCTTTGGCTTGTTGTAAATTTCATTACATGCCCAAGAAGTACATCAACGGTTTTATGAGCGCTTGACTGGTGGTAATGGTATTGTGGCGCAACTATGTTTATGAAAAATGTAAGGAATGCTTACCATGTCTCCCTTCGGTCCATTCTGTCCCTGTGTGAACATTAAAACAGTGAGTGCAGGTGGTAAAATAATTTAATCAATTTAAATTGATTTACTTGGAAAAACTTTGTAGAAATAGCCATAGCATGTTTAACTCCACCCTGTATGACACTAAGAGAGAATTCATTACAATAATGACCATAATCATTGTTGGCTTAATTATACTTGTTACCACAGGCAGTCACAGTTCTGGGAACTGAAGGAGCACTCAATTACTCAATTTTTTCACTTTTTGACAGGTACTTGGGGAAACTCACAGGTTTGCCATCCAATCCGATTGGACCCTAGGAAAGAGGAAGAGAAGGAGATGTTTGAACACATAATGGAAAGCAATTGCATTGCAGATTTCTGCACCATAAGCTGGCCCCATTATAGCATCAGTTTAAAAACTGGTTGTTTGGCTTAATGCATAACAATTAAGGTAAATTAAACTGTAAATGTAGATTAATTAAATGAGGTTGTAGTAAAATGAAATTTATATTATGATTAGCCCAGATGATACATGCAATATTGCAGCAATACTAGTGATTCAAATAGTATTGTAGTTTATTGTGGCCACCTATCAATCTGAGTGCATTGTAGCTGCAGCTGTAGCTGAGCAGCACTCCAGACAGTTAGCAAAGAACTCTTTTTTCGCCATTTCTGATTTTGAATGGCTTGTATTGTCCTTAATAGGAAATTAGAATAAATCACGATTTTTGTTTCAATACAAGATTGCCTACAACCCCGTTAGTTTGTATTTTTAACCTGTAGCAGATTCTGAATGACTGAAATGTTCGGGAACTGTGGAATAGCTTTCATGATTTGTTCCTAACTAGTTCCTTGGTAACTAATAATTACTAGTGTGTACTAAATCAGAAATGTCCAGCTTTTACACAAATCATCAAAGAATCCTTTACAATAAGAACGTGACAGACAGCATGACTTACTGGAAAGCCTGGAAATCCTCTTGTTCCAGGTTGTCCCTAAAGAGAAACAGAACAACAATCAGTGTGTTAGTTGTACCTTTGTAAGTCCTAAAAAAGCAGGTCAGTGAAAGAAGATACAGTCCTCTCCCCTGATCCCTCTACCGCACTGAAGTATTTGGTGAGTATTGAAATTGATTTTGACGTAAGGAGTGATACTGAAGACCCTGTGGAATACATTAAGTATGTGTGAGCATGCTCTCTCTGCACAGGAGGAAATTAGATGCTAGAATGGAACACTGAAAAGAAAAGAACAAAGAGTTCTAATCAAATAAAGATGTATGACTAGGGAGGGAGGGTGAATAAGTTCAATGAATGTATGTCAATGACAATTAACCAGCATACTCTGATGGTGGCCTGTCTATAGTTTTCTACTCTGCTTCTCAGACTGGCACAAGACATTTAATATCCCCGGGAAAATGAAAGAAGGGAAAATAAAGATGTAGGGGAAGACAAGGAAGAGGTGATTGTAACAAATGAAACACATAGTAGTTACAGGGAGCTATGAATGGTTTCTGTGCCCAGGGACGATTGGTCTTTTAGAACAAATGCCAGACACAAGTTCATGGTTTTTTATATGAGATTATATAATTTGACAAATCTTAACTCAAGAACAAAGGTTAATTTCAGGCTCAAATTTCAATCTTGTGAGCAAACTGTAACTGTGGTTCAAAGTTCTACAGAAAACGTGCTTGGATGATGAATTTAATTTAAAAAAAAATTTGTCAGACTAGTGAGTTAAGACTTTTCTTCTTTGTCAAAGTATGATTTCCAAGAGTTAACTTTCACGTTCAATTTTGAACAAAAACAAAAAACAAAAAAAGTGCTCATAAAAATGGGATATTCCATCTGAAGCCCATGAAATACTTTTGAAATCTTCTAAAATCAAGAATTAACTTTCACACTCAATATTTACAAACAACATGAAAAAGAAGCCCTAAAAGTGCTCATAAAAATGGAAAATATCCATCCACTATTGAAGACTATGGGATGCGATTGAAAGCTCCAGAAAAAAGTTTAAAAGTTAAGATACTTTTGGCTAATATAGTCATTCCAAAGTCAAGAATCACCTTTTACACTCATTGGCTTCCAAACTGGCATGGAAATGCATTTCAACAATTTGCATTGTAAACAAGGATTAATTCCATTAAAATGGTTTCCTTTGTACTGTATAGCGTGTGCTATTAAACATCATGTATATATCTCTGAAATATGACTTTTTTGCAGCCCATGGTCAAGCTGTTAAGTTGAAAACCTTTCTCACAGTGGAAAATAGTTTCTCACTAATCCATCTAACCCGGTGAAATGACAATGTGGCGAAGAAGCCAAAGCACTTGGCTCGTCTAAGCTGTCATTTCCTCTCGTTCTCCTCACCTCTCTGTTGAATCAACTCCCTTGTTCCATCTAAGGTCACGGCTGGAGTCTCCATGTCAATCTCACCTGCTGTGGTAAACTAGCTTCTAAGTGTTTCTGACTGACTGGCCCTGTAAGTTCAGGACTTGGCTCCTACTGCACGGAGCTTCCTCCGCAGCCTGTTATTCATCATTACCATCCAGGAAGAGTGGGCACACACCAGGTATACATTGTAGTAACCATCAATTAGCAAAACAGATGTGTGCTCTGCTTAAGTTGGCTAGACTTTTGGTTATGCCATACTTTTTTTAAAGCCATATTTTGCAACACATTGTCCTCCTAATAATGAAAAAGAAAACGAAAAAGAAAGACTTAACTCATTTTTCCTCCCAGGAATTTGGGTTACAATAAGAGAATCCATTAAGACCTGGTGTCTGGATAACTAACATTGACCGTAGTTGGACCAGGATGGGGTTTCTCACTTTGCTTCCTTATAAAACAAGCATGACTAATGATCCAATTTAAGGCCAAGTCACAGTTCCAACCCTCTTTAACAATGCTGCTGTTTCCTCACAGTCTGTAATTATACAGCGTTATTCTATCATTTGTGGTTTATTCACCCAGTCTCAATTATGATTTGGTTTGGCTGGGCTAACATATTCTTGAGCCTAGTGCCCTACAAAAGCCCGGAAAGAACAAGTCTCTCCAATTGTCTAGCTTAATCAACAGACCTGAGCAGTCTGTTGGTGTCTAGGAACCTGATGTGTTAAGCAGAGCTCTACTGAAATGGTAACTAATAAAAAGCTTGGCGTGCAGGATTGATTCAAGATAAGAGTTTTATTAGGCGTAGAGAGAGGTGAAGACACTTACAGGAGGTCCTCTTGGTCCAATGATAGACAGACCTGGCTCGCCTGGTGCTCCCTAAAGACAGATAGAAAGACAGGAAGAAAACATAATGAACTGATGAGATGGAGAGGGGATTCCACTTGCTTTACCTGTCATCTCTACAGATAATATTAGAGAAATTTAGCACTTTGATGAATTCCGCTGGCAGTTAATAGTTATAGCAGTCCAAATACATCCATGAGCATCTGTTCAACAGACACTGTGTGTATATCCAACACATTCTTACTCCCAATTTGTGAAATAGTGCCACTGGGTCAGTGGGCTTTCATCGTAGGTATCCCTATATCATCATTTTGAAAGTGCAGGGCTCCACAGTCAAGTTAGCAACAATAAATATGTAACGTCCGCAACTTCCAGTGAAGTAAATATTGTAAAATGTTACATAAACGTATGTGTATGTAAGTGTAACTTGCATAATGTACCTGGTGTAATGGTGCATTCGTTTTGTCTTGTAATCGCGACTTGCAGCTCGAGAGTGACGTCACATCTGTGTTTGAAAACGAGTAACCGCAGGTTTTTGCGTTCTGTTTGGCACACAACACGACGAGCTTGGTTGCAATAGGCAGTTTGGACGTTTCGTAACGTTTATAGTGATCATCTGGTTTACGGTACACCCACCACGGATTTCACATGTTCATTACATATTACACAACCATATCACACAGTCTGATATCTGAATATTACGTTTTGATTAACGTTACGCTACTGCTCTGCTTTCTGCTCAAGACTCGGCATTGTTGTCATAGCAACATGGAGCGTCTCTAGCCAATTTCAGCTGCACAAGCTACAAAATAACTAATTAGGCGTATTTAACACATAATAAGACTGTAGCAACATGCCTATAGGTAACAGTATACAGTGCTGTGTGTACGACTTCTTCATTTGGTTACAACAAAGACAAAAGTTCTTAAAATAGTAGAAAACCACAATGTTTACTACGTGTGATGCTCGGAGTAGCCATCTTCGTAACTGAACTCGGGGTCCTCTGAGTTCAGACGACTTAATGAGTCGTTTTATACGTCCTCGGGAGCGTTCTGTTTGCAACTTCCGGTTCGTAACTCAGGAAACCGACTCGCAGATCGAGTCGGGTGGACAAAACGAACGCACCATAACTTACTGTGTTACTTAAAATTGTTGACTTTTGGCTTCACATGGGACATGAACAGTGCCCTCTTGGGTTAAAGTCCTGTGTTTGTTTTAGAGCCTGACCAATATATTGTTGGTTGATATTATTGGCCGATATCCAATATGCTCTGATATGAAAACTGTTTTTTGTGGTAAAATATTGGTGTCACTGCAGAATTTCTCCTCACCAGAATGTGTGCTGTGATTTATAATACTGTGACAAGCAGCACAATTTCTTCCCTTTATAATCAGTATTGTTTCAAAAATCCCATATCACCCAGTGCACCTGCACTCACTGTTTTAATGTGTGGACTTCCTCACTCTTAAAATGACTTTGAGGGATACCTACAGCATCATAGTCTGAAGCAGAGGGCCTCTGGCCAAGCTGCAGTATTTGATGACTTCAGAGTGAGGCCGGGTTGGTACAGCATAAATTCCTCCTCTCAGTCGAAGTGTGGCGGACATGCAAAAAAAATGTCTTGTGGAGTCATACTCAAACTGCCTGTAAAAACTGTATAATATCTTCTGTGGCTCCAAGTCAAAGAAAATAATGATGACGTCATTGTTATGTCATCAGGGTTGTCCTAGATAGTTATGTCCTAGGGTTAGTCTCTAGGACCTAGAGACTAAACATTGACAAATTTTCTCATGATAGACAAACTTCTGCAAGCACCTGCCTAGTACATTTTGAAAATGCCTGCCTTTTTCCAAACAGTTTCCAGGGCGCAGTCATGTTATCATAACTCAACAGTGTGATTTAAAAGGTTAGCAGTAGAGTACAAACAGTGGAGTGCCTCTGGGCTCTGGATTTGGCACAAAATAACTGATTTGCACTGTGACAGCGGCAATTTGTGGCCCTCACTGCACAATCCCACAAACCAAAACAGGCCAGACTGGCCCAACTCAAGTTTCCAGCACCCTTATTAGTTTCTCTCCTACTGAAGGGAAAAACCAGTCACAAGGACAATTCTCATAGTCCCAGTCATCCATCAAGACAAAGGTGATTCTAAATACTTCTGAACAAATGTGTACTTATGGAGGCCAAGAATTTGTTTCTCACTCATGGTTTGAAGGTAGAGGTATCACTCAGGGGTTAGGCGGTGAAGATAATGATGGAAAGAGAGGGTTTGTGTCATCTGAGGCAGTTTTCAGTTACTCCCTTGGTTTTCTACAGCTTTAGTAGATTAGACAAGTGAAGATCTACAGATACACTTGTGCAGAGATTGGATTACTTTGGTTGTAAGGTCAAGGTAACAAGGCAAAGTTAGAATCACAACTAAAACCAGGACCCACTCAAAGCAAATACACACACATAAAACCAATTGCTGTGGAGTCACAATCAGACAAACTATGTAGATCTCATTTCCTTCTTAATTACATTTTCTCAAGCCCATAAAGAGTAGAGCGTCCATCTGCTGTGGGTTTCCTTGCAAAACCAATCCATCATGTCTTTCTGTTTTTTCTCTCAGCCGGGCTCAGCTTGCCAGTCACTTGCCCCAAACACTATCAGAACAAAAAACCCACAGAAGTCATTTGTTTGAAGAATTCAGTGTTCTGGAAAAGCTCATCTTCACTTCTTCTCTTCTTCACTTCTGTGCCTGCCCCACTCTTCCTTTCCTGGGGAAGATGCTTCCTTTTAAGAGATGATCTACAGCCAAGTCTGCTGTGCATAATTCCGTTATTTCTTGATCCTCTGTCCTGGCAGCTACTGTAAGAGACTATGCACACATGGGACAAATCCAAATCACACTATTACAATATTTTCCCTGCCTAAGAATAAAAAGGAAGCCAACAGATTATTTTGGATGCCAATATGTAGAGCTATGATCCAAAAAGACGCCACTGCATCGTCTGCTCCTCCGCTTACCGTCCTGGTGGTCAGGTTACTATTTCTGTTCTCTCATGAGTCAGGCCGAGACTGAAACTACTTTTGTTTTGACTGACTGATCATATTATGTTGCTTGGCTAACAACCACACTTGTCATTGTGGTATGACAGTCAGGAATGTGCTGAGTGTTTCCCCTTACGTTGCGCATTCGAGGCCACACGTCACAAATCAGGTTGCATTTGATGAGAACAAATCTGTAAATCTGTTTGTGGATTTGATACAGCTGATAAATGGGGATGTTATGATTGCTTTACCAAATGTAGAGGAACAGTTTTGAAGAGTTCAAATTTAACAAGCACTTTTTTTTTTGCCCACCTGGGAGCAGCGGAACACAGAGGGGACACACTTTTTGTCATGGGGAACATCTTAGCAAACAGTTGCCTCTTTACACATCCTGCAGACACAAAAATTATTATTCTATCGTTTTGGTCTCCTTTTACTTCTGAGAAAAATCATTAGCTGATAAATGTTCTGTTTCCTCCACCAGCTAGTTGCTAACCTTGTCTTCCTGTTGGAGCAGCTTACAAACTGGTGAAAGTCTGGCAGTGTGGAGTCCAGTGTCACGTGGTTGAAATCCCCGGAGATGGCGATGAATGCGTCTTGATGTTGTGTTTGCAGTCTTGCGATGGTGGAGTGTATGACGTCACACGAGGTCTCTGCGTGCGTGCGCGGAGGGACGTAAACAACAGCAATGGCGTGGGAGAACTCTCTAGGCATGTAGTACGGTCTGAGACCTACCTCCAGCAACTCAGTGTCTCTGTTGCACACAATCTCCTTCACCGTGACATGCCCCTGTTTGCACCATCTGTTGTTGATAAACAGTGCGAGTCCCCCTCCTTTGCTTTTGCCGCTGTGTCCACAGTCCCGGTCCGCCCTCACTGTAGTGAATACAGGTAGATCCACATTAGCATCCGGGGTGTTCTGGGTTAGTCCCTGCAACATCCTGTCCACCTCACAAGAGCAGCCAGCTCGTCCATCTTGTTGGTCAGACAGTTCACATTTCCCATCAATATCGACGGAACCGAGGGCTTGTACTTCCACCGCTTAGCCGCTAGCCTAGCCTTCACCTTCACCCCGGCTCTGCAGCCTCGGCGCCTCCTCCTCAGCTCCTCAGGTATGTGGTGGAAAATGCCGGCACGTCCCATTGTTTGGAGTGAAAGCAGCTTCTCCCTTGAATAAGCAAGATGTCCACCGCTATGTTGTCCGTAAAAAGTCATTGTATCCGTAGGATATATAAAGTTATACTCGGCTAGTGTAATCTACTGAGTTAAAAGTTTAAAAAAACACACTTAAAGTATTTAAAACAACACGACACGTACAGAGCTACTGGATAAGCGTCCTGCTCGCGCCGGCACCGGAAGTGACGAAGAAAATAGGCTAAAAAGGTAAAATAGGCTAAAAAACAATACAATAAGCTATGTTAATGTTAATGTAAAAAATGTTTGTTGGTGTTGCTGAAAATAAATTGCTCAACGTTTTGGGTTTTATGGTTAGGGAGAACAATGAATGAAGTTAGTGACAAGTGCATTTGCAAATTTCCTAATTGGTTTGGAACCTGCCAAGCAAAACAGAAAAAAGCATTGTTTTTCTTGGAACCATCTGTTGATGACATATCCTTTATTACAATGGTTCTGTTTAAAACTGGTGGACTGGTTTGTTAGACAGCACCAAGGTTTTTTCACGAACCGGGTCAAGAACCAATGTGCTGGAAAAACACAAATTGTGTGTATCCTTGGGGCCCTATAAATGTGTTGAATACATTTCCTTCCTCAGAGGGCATTTGCAAAGCCAATTTTAAAACTTGACTTGTCTTGGCATTGTTTACATCCATGCTAATTAGCTAACATTCCTTTCCTTGCCTTTTTGTTGTATTGGTGTATTTCCTGGCATGTTAATGCCACCCCTTGATTGGTGGAATAGTGTGCATTATTGGCATGCGTCCTTATGAGAACAAACAAAACAGGGACTCACTCTTAAAAACAGTGCTACATGGCACTAACACTCCACAGGGTACCTTTAAGTCTCACTAATGCCTTTAACGTACTGTAACCCCCACATCTGAGTTAATTTTCACTGACGAACTTAAAATCAACCTTCTACTAACTGCAGCACACATCACATACCCTTTGCAGGTAGAGTTCATTACATTGAGGTAAAGTGATCATTTTGATTTTTATGTTCTCGGACTGCTGACATTGGCAGATGTACTGCATGTTTACTGTCTCTGTTGACACACTTCTGCAATTCATGAAGCCATGTGGGATATATCAGAGCCTACAGTACTTACATGTAATCTCCACCTTGAGGCCCATATCAATCTTTTCTCTCCCAGCTGGCAGCTCATATTTATGGTAACTTCAACATGACAGAAAGCTGAGATTTAACTGTTGCGCAACGCACCAGTAACAACATTTATTTATCTCAATATATAACTCTACTCGTTCTACATTCTCTTTGAGAATCTCCTCATGTACTCTGCTGTGGCCTCTATAAATGTCTCTCCACTTTCTTTGGGGAGTCTTAAATTAGAACTTTCAGACGCTTATGTGACAAATTGTTACTATTGTGTTTCATGGTGTAAAGAGTTCAGGTAATCCAACCAGGGTGGGAAACCATTTACAGAATGTGACCCTCATGCTGTTTGAAAATACAGACCTGAGTCCCTGATATAAATCACATGCTACCTGTACACACAATCCACTGCGCAGCTCTGCACTTCTAACCACCAACACCACCACCCACTAAGTCACATTTTAGCAATGACAAATGACAGCCTATTTATATTGCACTGTTTTTGACTCATCCTACTGATACAAGCAGACAGGGTTGAGATGGCCAAAGCAACAAAGGACACAAAACCAAAGCCAGAAAATGATAGGACAAAGCAGTTTGTCTTTGACTGCTGGTAATTTGCTAAATCTTCCTGCTAATGGCACATGCTCCTAAACTTACCTTCTCCCCTGCTTGTCCTTTTAAGCCCTGGGATCAGTCACAGCAGTCGCATGCAAAAAGGTGTGAAGAGGAGAGAGACACAAGAGAGAGAGGAACCAGTGTTACAGACATGGAGAGGGTTCAGGGCATGCAGCATCCTCAGGACTAGTGATGGGGAGGTAGTGAACAAGCTAAGGGGGGCTAGTGTATGTGTAAGTTAAGTGGGGCTAAGTGGAAGCTATAGGCTTCAGTGTGCTTCAAGCAAAGTTCTTGTCAGATCACCTGACAGAGGAATGAGGGGTCCAACTATTTAAAAGATAACCCAACATTCACACCCATTTTATGCAGCTTTAGAATACAGCCACTTTCATCACTTATCATTTGTGCAATGTTGTAATTGCGTTCAAGGAGACACTGTCCAAATGTTATCCCCAGTTGTACAATTCAGAGAGTCCTTGGATGGGCATTTAGATTTGGTGTGGTGGCATTTTGTACAACCACGTTCGCTTGGAACATACTGAGACCTTGGAAATTGCTGTGTGGTAAAGAGCAACATGGATCCTGAGGAGAGATACAATAAGTGCAGCATCAGGATGGACTTTCCTAATGGATACAACAAATTTGAGTAAGGGTTTAACATGTAACTACACTTTCTTTGAGAGGGGACATGAGGGCAACACAGCTCCATTTTGGGGGTAGAAGAAGTTATATCATCATGTCAGTTCAACAATACTGTAATTTCATTTAAAATAAGACAAAAAAATGACCAATTACACATGTTTCAGAGTCTGCTCTTTTGAATATAAATATAAGATATCTGCTATGAAAGACCTTATTCAGTCACTATTCAAACCCTTGGCCTGTAAGCTGTGGAGACCATAGTGTCCATATGAGTAAAATATATCCACTGTTAAATATTACCCACATGTGGCAAATAGTTTGAAATATTGCCGTATCCAACATAAATGTTCAAAACTAACCAAATAAATGGTATGGTAACCCTATAAATTACAGGCCATTAACTGCACAGTAATGACTGGAAGTAATCCCAAAGTAAAACAGATTTTGTAATACATTACAGCCTGGGTGGGCTGAAAAGGACATTGAGCTTAAAACACAGCAACGTCTAACACCTAAAGAATATATTATATACAACTGACCGCTGCAGGGAAGTCACATTAGGGGTTTATGCTGTTTGTGTTTGAGCTGTTTCTGTGCATATGAGAATATGGCACATTGCCAGTATCACTACATATTTTATAAAATGACACTGAAAAGGTGGGGCTAATTAAACAACCACTATACATAATATGATTAGTAACATTAAGAGTACCTGAATTTGTGGTAATAGTTGTATTTTGTATAGTCATACCACAATTAACTAATAACAATTATAAATTTCACATTATCGGCACGCTCACTTAAAGCTGACCAATGACAAACAGCATCAACAGTGATGCTGTTTGTAATGCTGTACTAAATGTATCATTGATTATATGAATATTAGAAAATATTCATATAATCAATGATACATTTAGTTGAAACGAGTATCTGGTACAGATAACGTAGTCAAATGTTCATATAAAAAACTAAATAAAAGTGAATTGCTCTGAAGCTTAATTCTGAGGCTGTTCTGTAAATACTTTCGGAATAAAAATAACAAAGTCTGATCAACCAATATCAATCTCAGACTTCTGGTTAGTTCCATCCATTAGTTGGTTGAACAGGTAATGCTGTAGATAACAGATAACGGTGTACTTGCTCATCCCTAGGCAAAACTATGCTGAGGTGTGATTGAGGTCACAGGATTCTTTGAACTAATTAGAATGATAAAGGTGTGATTTGGTGAGCAAGATGTCAACCAAATAGTCTGCATAAACCCACTCTGAGCTCTTATCAGCCAAAATAAGTAAAATCACAGTTGGGGTGAACTATAGGTATGCAGGGCCTTTATGAATTATGAAATAATTCATAAACATAGCAACAAGTCACTGCTTTCCTTAGAACTCATATGTTTATTTTGTCATTGGCAATGTCATATTGAATACAACCACTACTACATTGTGCTTGATGCACAAGCCCAAGTCACTCACCATTCTCCCAGGAATCCCCATACTTCCTTTGTCACCCTATTGACCAATGCAGATTCAAAAGGAACAGGGGTCAATAAGACGGTTAGACTGAAGTGAACTCTTAAAGGGATACCTTGACATGTAGGCTTGTAGGCTCTTTGGCATTTTCAGAACACTGAATGAATCTGATCTCGTCTAATTAAATACAATTTGAATCAAATTGTACGTACATAATAAGGTACTATACTGTATACAGAGTTTGTAAAAGCCCTAATGCCATGGTATCCATTTAAGGGTTAGAATCATTTGTGTTGAAAGATCTTAGTCAGTTAACCATGCAATGCCTAATGGTGAGACTAGAGACAAGCATTCCACGATACTGTGCAGTCCCTCCAGGAATTCAACCAACCCCTGTGAATTCTTCACGATTTTTTCACACATATCATAGCATTTGTACCTTACTGCTATGGATGATGTTGAGCTCATTTTAACTACTTTATTTATTTTTGAGTAGTTTAATCTACAGCAATGCGTCATATTGTATAAGAACATCAAATGTTTGTGGCGAAAAGTCAACTTTTCATGAGCAAAAACAGCCGTTTTCTGCTTTATGACGATGTAATTCCCAGCTAATCCAAGAGGGTTTTTAAGTTAGCTTAATTTTGCTAAATATTTTGTTAGAATTTTTGTAATCCTCAACTGTTTTTGGTAAGGTTACTTTACTACAGTTTTCATTTTCTCCCTTAATTTGATTGCAGAAAATGCTTAAAAAAGGCACGATATGTGTTGCAATTTTTTTTAGAAAAGCTGCCCTGAAATCACATTGTAGGCTGCAACAATCCTGGAGGGACTGACTGTGATAGAAAGTATATAGCACTTTGATGCAGTCATGCCCAACCCAAAACTCCTGAAGCAAAGTGAGCATCATTATTCCTTATGTCATTTGAGGCAAGTGGTTGGTGGCCATGACAAAAACTCTACTCTGACACATGTCCCTGCTCCATTGCTTTATGAACACCCATCTCCTTTCACACTACTTCAGATAACCATAAACCTAAATCTATTTCTAAAGCCTTTTAATGCACATCCCTCTGTACTCAGCAACTCTAACCAGTGTCTGAGGATCAGGCAAACACTCTGGTGATGACAGCTGTTTGAAAAGACTGACTGCTGCAGAAGGTCATGGAAATAAAGAGAGTTGTAGGGGAGTTGGGTGATTAGAGGGACACGGTCAGTTGTAGCTGCAAGGTCGGGGCTTAGGAGCTCTCATCTGTGTGGAAGGATTTGTGGAGACAGCACATGACTGAGTAGAAGGGTTATATTTTTGAGAGCATCTGGGGACGCCCACTGGATTCCTGGCAGAAAAAAAGATTTGGGGTTGTTCTCCTGTTGATTAAATTAAATTAAATTAGCAATATTATTCATATTGTGGACTGCAACATGCACTGTAAAACCTTTCCTTTCCTTTTCTTTTCACAATTCGAGTGAGCAAGTTATGTGAGGTGGCTGTGGCTCAGAGGCAGAGCGGGTCGTCCACCAATCGGAAGGTTGTTGGTTTGATTCCCGGCTCCTCCCGCCACATGTCGAAGTATCCTTGAGCATGATACTGAACCTCCTGATGCTGTGTGTCGCTGTGTGAATGTGTATGACTGCATTAGTTTCTGTCCAATGGCCTTTGCAATCACTGAGTGAATGTGGCATCTATTCTATTTTTTTTATTATTTTTAAGTTTTATTTAATTAATTAAAAGTCAGTGAGGTTTACTGTAAAATTACCGCAACCACATCATCATCATCTTAGATATAGGATGCAAGTGGGGTGCCCAGTGAGCTCAGTGGGTAGAGCTGGCGACCCATGTACTGAGGCTGAGTCCTTGCTGCAGTGGCCCAGGGTTTGAATCTGACCTGCGGCCCCTTGCTGCGTGTCATCCCCTCTCTCTCTACCCCCCTTCCCTGTCTGTCTTCAGCTGTCACTATCATAAAGGCAATAAAAGCCCCAAAAAATACTTTTAAAAAAAAAGGATGAAAGTGTTGGGGGATCTTTTTGTTTCACTTTGAGATCCTCCAGAATCTGGGCTGAAGAACAAGGTTGACAAAGCTTTTGAAATAAGAGCCCAGAGGGTCTGGAACACCTTGCTTGAGGAAATATGACGGGCTAAGTCAATGACTTATTTCTTGACTAACTTCTAGTTTGAATTCTGTTTTGGGTTTTGGCATTGTAATTTCTTACGTTTCTTTAGTACTTTGATTTATGATATGTATATTCTGTGGTTTTATTTCTTTCTATGCTATGTTTTATGTGTTATATGCTTGTTGCTGTCCAGCATGTTGCATTTGTCCAATCAGATAGCCAAGGGTCACATAATGGGGACGTTAACTAATAACAACCATATCTCATTTGTGTAGAGTAGGCTGAGGCTGGACATAGATTCACCTGTTTTTTTGTCCCGGTACATCAGATGTGCTGGTATCTCTGTCATTAGTATGCAGCATATTTTTGAAAGCCTTTAAATACTATCAGGCCACTTGGGCTCTTTGAAGCCCTGTCCAAGGTCCTGATTTAAACCAAGACCTTGGGGAGAATCTGGCACCACCAAAAATGGTTTTAGAGCTGGGGGCTTTACACAGTGCCTAATGTGATTATTTGCTGCAACCACAAAATACAACCTTCACTAAAGTGGCTTTTATAGCCATGAGACGAACCGAGTGTTTTATAAAACCTCATTTAGCTCATGTGTTGCGCTAAATTCCACAGACAGAAACCTAATCGCTGCTGCACTGTTCCTCCTGCTGCACGCCCCAAACATGTTTCTACTCATTTTCTTCCGGCCTGAAAAGACAGTGGTCAGGTAGGTTGTTTTTTCCGTACCAACACACACACACCTTTCCCCTTGTAGCGCCTGTCACTCTCTCGTTTGGTTTTCAGATTTATTAGAGCCTTGGTAGTCTCCCATTCACTGGTGTCTCACACAAACACTAGGCCCTGAGCTGACACACTGCAGTCAAAAGGATTTATGCAGGTCCTTAGTGGTGCAATGTCGAGGTGTCTGTGGCATATTTACAGCCTTAATGAGCCTTATAGTCTCAGGCCAAACACACACACACAGCTGGCTGCAGTCACACCAGCCTCACTCACTCACCACTAGAATAAAGACAACTTGTGAAATAGACACCTTTAGACACCATATGTGTGTGATAGAGTTTTGCAGTGGAGCAGATATCTGATGTTAGCCTCATTATGAGTGAATTAATCATTCCTAAATTGCAAGTCAGTAACTAAGGAGTTAGTAGGAGTTACAGGAATACTGCACACATGAGTTTGGCCACTTGCATGTGGAGAAATATACGTTTTATGTGCATGTGTGAGGTGAGAAGGGATCAGTGTGTTCACAATCCATTCATCATATCAGTGGGGTCTACCCCCTTTGGTTATAGAGAGCTATAATGTCACATTCTGAAATAACCGCATTCTATATAGAAAACACCGCTCCCTGATTTTCAATTCTTACAGGTCATCTTTCCAAAAACCACATCCTCCAGCCCTCATTCAGTCAAAGACCGCTGGTGATTTAATTTCCCGCTGCTTGACGGGTGTAATCAATCACAAATCCTGGAAGGGATCTCATCCTCACTTTGACACACAATGTCAGCAAAACCCCGGCAAAGGAACAAAACATGGGGCCTCTCTCTGCTTGAGACTGTTTTATGGACCTGTTTCACAAGTGAGCTTGTCAGAACAGAACGGGGCCTTTCTGGTTGTAACTGGCAACCCGGGAAAAAGGTCAGACACTAGATGGCCACCTGTTGTCATGATAGAAACCATGTGGGTTTGACATGTCGAGACTGCTAGTTCAGCAGAAAGAGAAGGAGTGTTAGATTAAAGAGAGGGATAGAGATGACAAAACAGAAGCAGATTTGTTCAGAGATTATATGAGAATTAGACTCTAGGTGTAGCAGAAAGAGGGATAGAATTGGAATTAAAACATCCAAGAGGCCATGGCAGGATCTAGTTGGCAGCTCATGGTGTGATGAATATGGAGTGTTAACGTTTTAAAGCTATAAGCACTCAGTTTCACTGCCGTACTGACATCTTCCATGTTGAATGTCTCTGGATGGTTTGTTCAATAAAGTTCATGTTGAATGCAACTCTGTTTCTTTAAAAATACATCAATACAAAACAGGTTTGCATTAGCAAATGTGTTTTGAAGGGAATGTAATCCTGCCTAGATTACATTTTTTAATCTACAAAAGGAAACATTTATTGATTGAATCTACAAAGTATTATCAGTCATTTCCCTACCTACCATGTATGGGGACAATGTCCTGGTCTCCCCAACCTAATATTATATGTTATGCTGTGAATTATTCATCATCTTATGTACATGCACTGTATATAAATACTGATCCAATATCATTGGATCTGACTGTGAGTGAGTGGAATGGGACCACAACCAGGAATAAACCACTTGCTAGCATTAGCTAACATTAGCCACCATGGTTTATGAATAAACCCTAACCCTAATTAATTTGTTCAGTAACAGAAACCATTCTTTCCTTTAAAAGCTACAAAGTTTTGTTGTAAAGTGTGAGTAGCAAGTTAACTTTTACGCTAGTTTCTACAAGATAGCTTTACAAATCAGCTTCACACGCTGATATGAAGGCCAACCTACTAAAGTTTGCCGTACATAAATTCTGGTAGCAACCATAAGCTATGAGTCATAGTTATCAAGCAAGACTAGGTATTGCTTAAATAAATCTTTCATTTGTAACATGTGAGTTTGTGTTATTTCTTCTTTTAAAAGTTACATAACCTTCCTTTTATCAATGCAGCAAGTATGTTTCGTCCAAACAGATTTAGCAAAGCACATTAGTAGGATATAGATGTATTTTGCTGGAGACAGAGTTGTTAAAGGAAATTTGTACACTGATTTAAACAAATTTCCTGGAGACAGCTATGGCTATTATCTGATAGCTAATAGCTGGATATATTGAGTTGAACTATATGTATAATCATTAAAACTAAATTAAAAGACAAACTCAACAAATAGAGAGCAGGCTGAGAGATCAATACTGCAGTGATCACTGATTACACATGCAAATACTGTTTAGAGACACACAAAGACACAAGTTAAAAAGACAGTTACCGGAAAGCCTGCTCGTCCAGGAGGACCCTGAAAAAGGGGTAAGGGAAAATTGGTACAAAAAGGAAAGAGTAAATTTTACAGTCCACAAAATGAAAGATACCTGCACTGAGCCGGGCCAGAATCAAATAATTCGGAGAGACCAGGTAGTTACAGTCTTGTATGAATACATTTTATTTTGGCCTTTTCAGCTCAGTGACACAGAAAGAACACTAATGATGCAGTAACATGCCTTTTCTGGTCAACGGGCATTCAGTGACTCATAATTTAACTCAACACAAGATGTTTCTGAACATAAACGGACAAACAATTTCACCACAAATACTCATGCAAAGATTGGTTTTGGGAGGACGCATGCTGAAGGTTCTTATGTTTATGTGTAACAAACCCTATTCAAAACCCCTAACTGCCCTTTGCTTCTCTGAAAACCTTGCTAAGGCGGATATGACAACATGTCAGCATGGTGGCCTCCATCACAAACAAAACACAAGGAGCTAGAATACAATGGCTTTCAGTTATGTCCAGGTTCTAAGAACAAAAATGGCCACACTGTCTTTTGTTTTCACTGAGTGAGCGGAAAACAAATCAATGCTTCTTTCTGTGAGCAGCTCTTATGTAAAAGAATGGAATGCTAATTGGTTGGAAGTCAAAACAGGAACTCTTGACATTTTAAAAAAAGCTGCTAAGGCATTGATGCTTTGCTGAGGAGAATGATAACTGCCGGCTCTTGAATGCTGGCATGTCATCAATATTCCTCCTTGAAGAGCCCAGTGAGAGTGCTGCACTTCCCAGAGTGTGTGTGCGTGGGTAGGAGACTGCTGGCTGACTGCAGGAGAGGGGAAGTCATTCCTATCACATCAGTAATCCTGGATGGAAGGAATGTCAAACAATCATCATTGGAGCTCTTGCTTATTGGCTTTGATGAATGAATGTCTACTGTCTGCTGTTGTGTTGTGAATTCATTGTGTGGAGTGGCTTGATGATGCAGCATGACAAATGTTGTTATTTAAGTTAACTTCTTGAGACCCTAACACACCCTAACCCTAACCCCTAACCCTAAGCTCTGCACCAAGGGGCAGGTTTTAACAGGTTAAAGGAAAGTCCACTTTACAAAGAAGTCAAATACTGCCACTTGGTCAGTGGACCTCTGCTTTCAAAATATGATTCTATAAGTATCCCTCACACGCCAGTTCCATCAACATATAAAAGATGGGTGTCCTGTCTCCACTGCCTCGCACTGTAAAAAATGAAGCCATAATATCCCAAATAAGGTTGCTGTCATCTTTCAACATTCGGAGCCAGAGTCTGTGCAGTAGTGGTTGTGTCTGCGTTGAACTGTCAAAGTCTCGCCCATACGCCTGGCCAACTCAATCAAGAGCAAGGCTCAACTGTCAATCATGACATGACCCCCTTTTATAGATTAAAATAACTAATTAAAACCAAACTGATCAGAAAAAAGAAAATACATCAGTGCCATAAGAGCTATCCAAAATGACAGAAACCATCTTTGGGAAAAATGTATTTGACATGTAACTAGATTTTTCTGTTTGGCCCATGTCCCATTTGCTAACATGGATGCAGCAGGCTTTATGACCTATAGTGCAGACAGCCACCAGGGTGTCACATCATCCATCTTTATATATGTCGATGGTCAGTTTTGGATGTGCCCACAGTCAAAGTCAGGTGAAATGTATAAAGAGCAAGAAAGTCGAAAGTTGGGTAGATGGATGGCTCAAACAAACACAGGACTACAACCCTGTTTGTGTCCCTTGTAAAAAAGTACACAATTTCTTTAAAGTCACGTACCTAAGTTAACTTATATAACATACTTAGGATACATCAGGTGTGTAACATAAGTTACAATATTTTCCTAAACCTACTAAATCAAGCAAGCCTCATTTTGAAACTCTGAGTGGACATTTCATATCAATCATCGCTAACTTGACTGTGGAGCCATGCACATCCAGAAATGCTATAGTTGCTATAACTTCTGGGTTAAGACGGGATACATCGGAGAGTGATGAAGGAAGTCTGCAAACATGAGTAAATATAATGTGAATAAAAGTATTACCTCATCTGTGAACAATTTCTGTGCAGTCAGATTTTCATCAGCAATGGTGGTTGTTTAAGATTAAAGACACCAACTCCCATGATCCCACGCTACTTCACAAAGTTGTCAATCTTGTCCTTTGTTATAGTTTTTATGTGATCAATGCAAAATGCAACTTTGGAATGTAAATTAAACTTCACGCAGAGAGAAAGAAATTAAAGGTTAATGGACAGAGCTAGAAAGGTATATGCTTTCACTTTGTCAGCTAATTAGGAATCTGACTGATAACAATTTTCTTTCTTTTTTTGACTTGTTGGCTCATTGTAGGCACCAATTCCCTTTAGAGCCAATATAGACCAAATATAGCAGCTACTGACTACTTACTGATTTATGAACCAAAACCACAATTTTCTTTATTTTTCTTTTTGCAGGCTTAATATTATACTCTCATCCATGTGATGGAAATGTAATTCACTACACTGCAGTTTTGAGGGTTCTGGGTCAGTGGTGCTTGGGTAGTCAGATAAACAGTATTTCTACTAAATCAGGCTGGCAGTCAGAGGGCAGTGCGTGAAGGTGCATGGCCAGGTGCTGAGTGTGAACATGCTGCATGTATGGTGCCTGCCCGTTAGCTACTGGGTCCTCAGGGACTGTCTGCAGGGGGCAGAGGTCACCCACTGCCGGAAGGAACCCTTCACTTGAATTACACAGTAACCCTATGAAACATGTGGCTCCCATTTGGCAAAGTGCTGCTGAATGAATAGAAAGGCAGGGAGGGGGTGGAGGGTAGAGGGTATATTTGGCCATGGTACGTGGGATGTATGGTCCCCTGGGTCCCCTCCTCTGCTCAATAAGTAGTGAGTTGGGATTTATAGGAGAGAGGGTTGATTTACTCCAGCCTTACTGGTGTTATTTTACCCAGTGGCTGACTTTGGTGTTACCCTACAACTGAACTTCAATGCACACAAAAAAGAAGACTTCAACAATTAATCATCAGTGAATAAGGCCACCTTCATTTGTTTATCTACATTAAAAATTTGTGTCAAACAGTCATTATACATTGTGCTTCTGTCTTTTGAGCAGTTTGTGAAGGACCCCTGTCATTATCCAGTTCAGCTTAATCAGAGCCTGAGTGTGTTTCCCATCATTTACACAAGGCCCATACAAGGGCCAACAGGGCAAAGCTCCTGTGATGTGACCTGTGGACACTTGTGATATTTGATCTTTTCTAACTATGACAGCAAGCCAGTTTCAAGGGTTAAGTGAATAAAGCATTTTCATATTACTTTACAGTTATGTTAGGTTACATAATAACCCCCTCAGGGAATATGTTGAGATGGACTAGCAACATGGCTATATTCTGTCCCTGCCCTTTGTGTAGTGTCAGCTAGGTGCTATTTTCTGGTGTGACTGGGCATGAAAGGTTGACTGTTCCTGCCTATACATTCATTATCAATGTACTGTTCATGAAATAGTCTGAGTAGTTTGTCTCATCATAAAGACTGAGGCACAACCACAACCTTTATGCCTTTTTTATTTTACTTTGAGGAACTCTGATGTGTGATGAGCAGCTCATTTGTATTTACTAAGCTTTGCTTGTTGTAAGAGGAATTCAGGTGGAAATTCTGAAAAAAAATATTGGTATTTCTGAGTGAGAATTGTTAAAAAAGATACTGAGCCTTATTAAGGTATAGGTGCTTTCATACTGTATGTCAAGGTCGATGGAGACATGTGGAATCTGACCTTGGATTTTAAAATGCTCAGATCCTGTGAAGAGAAGTGTAGTGAAGAGCAGTGGAAAATCTGCCTCGCTGTCTGACCTCATGTACCTTCAGATTTCCTCCGTAGGAACTATCCCTCAAATTTTCCAGGGAGGGATATTTGGCGGAGGTGATTTTAAAACTGACACGGCTGTACAAAAGTCAAACTTATAGTGGCCAGATGTTTGGAGCAGTGTTCCTAAAAGTTGTGCCATCGAGGCACAGGAATCAAGAAGTTTTCCTTTTATCCAAAGGCTTGATTTCAACTGTTTAAATGCATTCGCCTATAGATTTGATCAGATTATTGTGTGCAGAGTTGCATGACGCCGAAGCACTCAGTGGGCGAGGGGTGGGGCAGACCTTGGACAGGTCACTGGTGTATCACAAGATTGACTGACAAGCATTCACAGTCACATTCACACCTATATGCGTTTTAGAATCACTAATTTAGTAGGAAACCAATGCAGACATAGGGAGAACATGCAAAATCCACACAGAAAAAGAAAACCCAAGCTGGCCTGCATATTCAAAGAACTGTCTTGCTGTGAAGAATACAGTGCAACCACTGCTAACCACCACTTATTGAATACTATTAGAGGCCAGACTACTTAAAACGTGCATTTGTTCCACCTCAAAACTGCTAAAATGTGGAGATGGCTGATCTGCAAGAAATGACACGAGACTATCCCACAGCCTGCTTTATAGAAGGTTATCCTGAAATGGGACATGGTTTGGAAGGGAATTAGGGAGCTGCTGGGAGTTACAAGTAAGTAACCAACCTTCCAACTACATAGAAACAAGGCTGATGGAAGGTTGTTGCTGCAACATTGCTTGTAGTATATCTGGACAATTTTTAGCACTCCATTTGCTAGAGTTTACTAACTCGCTGTATGTTAGGAAGTGTTGTAAGAACTGTGTGGACCAATTGAAGCATACTTTAGAACCATAAAATGCCCATAAAGCATGTAGTCCATGGCAGGAACAGCAGTGTACAGATTATCACTGCATCCAGACAAAACAATATATTGGCATCAGATATGTTGGAACACACTTTCCAATTCATCTACTTAACAAAGTACAAACATAACCACAGTCACTTTACCACATACAGGTCACCCAGAGCGTCTGGTCTACTTACTGGAGGTCCTGTAAGACAAGGAGAGAGAGAGAAAACATAATTAGATTTATGGCTTATGACAACATATATTACATACAGACAGTCTGAATACCTCACATGTCCTGTTTATGACTGGTTCATAGCAGAGGTGTGGAAAACTTAGATTTGAGTCAGACTTGAGTCACAAATGTTTGATGACTTTAGACTCAAATTGACAAAATAAAAAAAGACATGAAACTCCTGGCCTTCCTCCATGGCTAAATATTTAAAAGTATGTTACCTATAGTGTTATAACTAATTCAACTAACGTTAATGCTGTTCATTCCTAGCAAGTGCGCAATTAATTCCCCACATCTACTTTGTTTGAACCAATCTGACAGGAACCAATCACATTGCAGGAGAGAACCATCTAGAACTAATGTTACGTGACTGAGCGACTGTTGGAAAAAATGATACCCAAGATAATTTCGTTTTTTTCATTCAGTTGTTAAAATTGAGTTACATTTGGTAAAGAGTGCATTATGACTTGTTTGGGACTCAAAACTCAAAGTTTAGGACTTGGGACTTGAATTGGGATTTGAGTGCAGATACTTGAGATTTACTTGTGATTTTCAAAACAAGGACTAAGTCCCACCTCTGGTTCATAATGTATTAAATACAGTTAACAGGGCCAGAACAAAAGTAAGCTGTGGATCCCTAACAGTCTGGGGTCTGCAGTTACTGCAATGCTTCAGAAATATTCTCTGCAGCCTCTATGTATTTTTTTGTTCAAGAAGGAAAGCAGAAATGTACACTTTAAAGAATGTGTTTCCACATCAAAAATTACATTTCATACAAACTGATTTCCTCAAACAACAAGATTCCCCAGAAGACAATTCCCCAGACACAGACAGGCTAGGCTGTGTTTTCAAAGACACGCCTTGTTGAATCCCTGAAGAATAAACCACAGTATCAATTTCAGGGGTCTCGATCATCGTGCATCTGAAAAGCTCAATGTGTGGTCCCCTGGGACTGCCACAGAACCCTGAAACTTGAAAACCCTTCACTATCCTGGCAGCTTTGGAAATAGTCTGCCTACCAATCAATCCTGGGATTGATGGAAGGAAAGAGAACGTGAGGCAGATTCCAGATGATACATCATCATCTGTAGCCTGAGCTGGGGATGAAGAGAGGAGCAGCATCGTTTCTCAAAGAATTTCCACCACGCCCAGTGCAAATTAATGCAAGGCACTTGGCCCAAGCAGCAAGGTCTTTTTCATTCAGGCATACGGTCCAACTCCCAGTATGCAACAGGGTTAAACAGATAAATCATTTTGTGTCTGTTCGTATTTGGTCTTTTATAGGAAATTGGATGTAACAAATCGTTGTCAGTCACTGCATATACATGTAACATTTTGTAAATACATCTATACTACATTGTTATCTAAACTGACGTGACCAAGTCTATATAAATGCATCTTTTATCGTTCTTATCTTGAGAGGTTTCCATGGAAAATTTCCCATTATAGTCTCAGTTGTACCCAACCTTTTTCACTGAATACCTCTTAAATTGGGAAATGCCCCCTGTGTGTAGGATTTAGTTGCATCTGTCTGTGAAGTTGCAGATACTGCAGTGACAACTTGGAACTTGGGAAAAAAATGCAAGGCCCCATAAAAAAGGCTCATTCTAAGGTTACAATTATTCTTATTTCCACATGGTTATACACTAATGTAAACATACCTATGAATATAATATTCAATTTCTGACAATAGATCCTCCTAAATGTTACACACTGGAACTTGAAGTGGAGTAGAAATGTGCTTAGGTCCATTGAGTTTGAAGCTGAGATTGAAATTTTCATTCACCATTTAATTTTTACCTGTCTTAACAGGCATTCGACTGACCGGTCACATTACCAGTGAGACAATGAAATCCAGGAAGCCCAGTTTGTTTTTTAATACTGATAGACAACATTGTTATGATGGCGACTATTTTACCTTTGGTGAACCAGTCGCAAAGTAAGTAGTAAATATACAGTGTTCCCAATGCAACCTACAAGGAATTTGTGCTTACACATATTTTATTGGCCAGTGCAATATTGCATTGCAGCAAAAGTTGAGCCCTGTTCAACTTTTGACAGGATGGCTTGCGTTATTTTTGCCGAGCCCCTTGGTTTGGCACTCCCGCTGCATTGGACTCAAATGAATGAGCTGTATTTATTCATTCTGTTGTGCTGTCAGTCTGAATGCAGCCTCAGCAAGACATTCCTAGTCCAAGAACCACTTTAGAAATCCCCTTGGGGACAATTGTGGAACCTAGTGATTTGCCAAAGTGAGCATACTGACGTCATGTCCTCTGTATTTTACATTCATGGGGAAGTTGCATTCAGACCAATAATTATGAAATATAATTATATATAAATATATAAAAATAAAACATTGGCATCTGATCAGAAATCCCACACCCCAGGTTTGAGACCACTTCTAAATGCTGTTCTACACCGACAATCAATAAGGAAAAGAGAATACTTTCAATTACTTGCTTTCAAAACATAGTTATAGAAATAGTATTGGAGTCGATTTGGTGAAACCCTTTGATTATGTGAAAACTTCTCAAAATTTTACCCTGTTTTGTAGTTCAGATTGCACAAGGCTCGAAAACTCCAGACCCAAGCCAGCATTCACACTCAGCCCCATAAAAAAGACCTTTCACAAAAACCAATGTGCTTCCCGTTGACCTTTTCACAAGCACAATGAGAAAGCCAGGAGTCATCTGACAAAATCAATTACTGCTGAATCCAGACAGGGGTCACTAAAGATGTCGCTACGTCAATCGCAGCAAGGTGGGGAAAATCACTAATGACAAATCTCTTCTGTGAAATGTCAAATCAAATCCCCTGCTTTACTTCTAAGCAGGTTTATTTTGTCTGCTCCTTAGACTGGTCCATCTCAGCCTAGAAGCCTGCAATCAGTTCAGTTTGTTCATTTTGAACTCGCATAAAATGAAAAGCAGTTGGAACAAGCAGAAGAAACAGTTTAAGGGAAGATTTTAAGGACAACTCAAATAAGTAACTGCTTGGTAAGAAGAGGAATAAAGCAGGTTTTCAGAGTTTTAGTGTTGCCCCAAGAGTTACAGTCAAAATTTTACTCAATTTCCTCAAACAGGAAAAGTCACAGTTTTAAGAGAGGGTCAGCATGAATGACTTAAAAAAACTGACAGAGGACGTAGAACATTTGGTCACTCCTCAAGCCCCAAGGACTGTTTTGACAGGAGCAAAAACATCCAGGAGTAACCCATGGTGCGGTCAGGGTGACAAATCTCCCCACTTTGGTCCTGGACATTAGTCTCTCTTTTCCTGTTATTTTTTTAGGTGTGGTTTTTAAGCTTCCATTTTGTGTTGTTTGCTGACTGGGCAAGAGCTGTTTTCATCACACAGACCTGGGGGCAAACTAATGTCAAAGCAAGAGTGCAACTTGGAAACGATGTTTGATTGCATTTTCACAGTGCAGTACAGGTCATCCCTTGCTGGTATTTTTAACTTTCACCTGACAGAATCCCAGATTAAAATGATCTATTTTACTATCAATGGAAAAAACTCAAATATCACTGTTATCAATTGCCCCCTATCAGGCTACAGTACTCCATCCTCACAATTTCAGACTTACAGATTTTTTTAAGTTTAATCATGCCAAAGTGTCACTCCTTGCCACTAGACCTGAAAGGTTGATAATGAAAGAAGTTCTTGATTGGTGGGTTGACTTGACTTTGGTCCATGACAAGATGTCTTTACAGTAGGCATGGAATGTGATATGAATATCAACAAATGGTCCTCAGGAGCCACCTTCTGATGATTTTTGCTTTCCATGTGTTTCAAAAACAAATACATTTGCTGTTTTGCTGGATTTTCTGGATAGTCATGTTTCCCAGATAATCTTTTTTGATAACCTCTTTCCCCTGATTGGATGGCTCTTCAAAATCTGACACTCTGGGCCTCCCTTGGATAAAAATGAGACATTCAACTAGAATCACGCAATGCTGCCATGGATTCAGTAAGTTGTGCTACTGTCAGGCCAGAATTTCCTATTATGAGTATTTGGTATATGAGAATGGTAAATGGACTGCACTTATAACGCCTTCCTAGTCTTCCGACCACTCAAAGTGCTTTACACTACATGCCACATTCACCCATTCACAAAAATGTATGTATACATTGTGTACACTGATGGCAGAGCATCAGGAGCAATTTGGAGTTCAATATCTTGCTCAAGGACACTTCGACATGCAGGGGGAGAAGCTGGATTGAACCACCAACCTTATGATTAGTGGACGGCCTGCATCTATCTCCTGAGCCACAGCCACCCCACTATTTCAAGAAACTCGTATAAACCAACATTAAGAATATAGGCCTTAACATTCTCAATTAAATTGAATTTCATTCAACCCCATTCACAATTTAAATTCCCAAATCCCACACAAATGATCCAAATTGCAAACCCAGGCACAGTTTGGTATTGCCATGTCAGACCACTTTCTTCTTTAGTCTTTAATAAATCAGTGTGCCACAAAGAATCCTCTGAGCCCACATTTTGTATTTGTAAACAGATACAGTACTCTTAGGGGCTTTATCTTTAAACCAACAAGTGCTACTTACTTGTTACACACTATAAGCAACCCCGATTTTATAATTTGTGAGCTTTCTGTTATGAGATGGGAACCACATTACAAAGTTTCAGTTACAGCAGGGCATGGCTATTCCAGTCATTCCTGCAGTTGTGATCCACTCCCTAAAGGGTAAGCTTAAACCTTCTCTGCATGCAAGCATGGGGAAAGCAAACATAGACGCAAGATTCCTGTTGCATTCTGGGCCTGCCATCACATCCTGTTGGCTGGAGCTACTCACCCAAGGGACATCTACTGTAGAACACCTTGATCCAAAGGCATTTTGGGAGGCCTGGGGGAAGGGGGTTCAAATATAGCGCATGAAGTGGCGCCTGACAAGGGGCCGCTGAAGCAACAGCTTTACATGCAACAAGCAGTGGGCACAACATGAAACAAACTTTACCCTCGTAAACACACACACACTAAAAGGGAATTTGCTTGACTGCATTGATATCATGTATTCCAAGCTGTCTCCTCTGCTGGGCTTAATGCTGCGTAACTATTGCTAACACCTGTTGTTTCTGCTTATGTAAGGACACTGGTTAGAAGTGGCCAGAAATGGAGGTCTAATATTGTATGTCAATGTGAAAAGTCATGGGTGTTCCCACTTTAATTCTCCTATTAGAGTCAGTGATTTACTAACACTTTTGCATGTTTTTAAAAGCAATTATGCAACCAAATGTCTGGGATAATTTGCTATAATAGCAAATAATATACGGTAAACAGACCAACAACCCTTACAGTAAGTGCCCTGATGTTCTACTAGAATACCGAAAAACAATGGCTTTCCTCTGCATCTGCAAAAATTCTAAATCTTCAAATCCACCCTAGTGATGCTGCCGTTATTCTCAGCTTACTTGCCCTCTTGTGTAAACCGGCATGGTGGGAAGGTGTGCTGCCATCTTGAGACTATCTCTGTCCCAGCACACAGATTTGCGAATAAGCTGTGGAATTTCAGTTCTGAAAATATCCAGATCCAAAAACCCAGCACAGCCTCCTCATCGTCCCCTGCTCTCTCAGATTCCCTGCTTCTCCAGTTGCCCTTGTAAACATGCAGCAGCAGCCGGAGCATATGTTTTGGCGGCCAGGCTTCCGTTTGGTGAGAAACACCAAGACATTCGAGGAAATATGTCAGACTACACTGGAAGATGATAAAAAGATAGCACATCAGAAAGCAGATTGAAATATGTCAAAACTGGTTGCAGTCCTGGAAAATAAACATGAAGGCCTGGTGAGCGTGTCATGGTCCACAGGGGGGCGTCCCTATGGCTTGCTTCAAGGACTGAGGCTGAGTGTTGGACTGAGTATTGAGGCTAATGCAAACAGTGTGTGGAACTTGTTTTGTTGTTAAGAGTTACAAAGATATTAAGTGCAATGGAGAACTCCAAAAAACTGAGAGTAAAAGTTTGGTATTAAATGTTTTGTTGCATTAGGGGGCACTTAAAGCTTTACTATGTAACATTTGTGTATTAACACTAGACCTATGTTCTATATATTGTTGAGTTTTGTACTTACATTATCCCAACTCAGTTTCCAACAATGTTCAAACCCAGAGAAATCTGTCATTTTATTCAGCTAACACTGCGTTTCATCATCATAAATTGACTTTTTATCTAGTTTGAAGCCACATTTCTACCATCCACTGTTTAGATCTTTGTGGTTTTTCGTCATCGAATGTCTGAATCTTAAGTTATCAGAAAAACAAGCTGAGCCAACATTAGGGACAGCTCATTTGTCTGCCAAACAATGTTAACCCTAACCATAACCTACTGAATGATGAACACTGAAGGAATCCTAACTGGGAGAAGCTGACTGCATTGACGGCAATGGTGGTGAGGACTCCTATGATCTGACACTATTTCACAACATCATCAACCTTGTCTTTTGTTATTGTTATTGCCTTCTAACGGCAGAAATTAACTACCATATGTTTAAGCCTTTATAAAGCCACGGTGCAGTACAAACTGTGCTGGTCTGAAACACTTGTAATTTGGATTTAGTGACATTTTTCATTGTAAATCAGACAGCTTGGGCCAATAAGCAGCCTGATGAATTGTGCAGGTGGTGCGAGGTGTGTTTGAGATCTTAACATTATGCAAAAAACTCAATCCACCCTGACGTCAAAGGTTTCATTTAAAGATATGGTGACAGGAAAGTGAAAGGCCTGTTTGCATTGTCAGCAGAGCATGTCCAATTTCCTTCACAGCAATGCATTATTTCTAGGGGGAAGGAATACTATGTAAATTCACTTTCACACTTAAAGGATTTTTAGCTGCAGTTGTGCAAACAGTTGAGGGATTTACTAAGGGGTGTGTATCTATCAAAGGATAAAAATTTGAACTTTTGCACTTGTGTGTGTCATCGAGAGGAAAAAACGCCTCTGCAGCTTATTGAGACCTGGAAAAATGGTCTCAATAAACACACATAAAGGCCTTCAGTTTCCAAATGAAAAATGTGAATAGGCGAGAGGCTGGTTAATTGTACAAACCTCTCCTTCCTAAAGCCACAGGGCAATTCATGAAACCAGTAAATCGATACTAGGTTCAGAGCCCTTTACAAAAACATCTCATTGAGACAAACTAACAGTTCATCATACACCATTTACCCAGTTCATTTCCAGCCTGTCCAGCAAACAGAGTTAAGACAAAGGCTCCCATTCTTCATCCTCTACATATTAACTATATACAAGACAGCTTGGCTATTTCCATGGAGGCATTATAGCTTTGTTGCCTTGTAAAACATGAAGTCATAGTTTTAAAGCAGCCTGTGATTTCTTTGGCTCCATGCTAACTTGATGTCATGTTATGAGAAAATGTCAAATGTGAAGTAAAAGGGGGCATGATAATGTCAAAAGACACTTTTCAATACTGTTGAAAAGCCACTTGTAAATTGTAGGGGTGATATTGCTTTGGCGGACAGAGGGTGAACCTGCACATCTAGACACAATTTCTACATGTCATTTATTTTGAAGAGGGAGGTTCATGGCCAGAAGGTCTCATACGGAGAAGGATTTAGCATCTGTAGCCTCTTTGGGATGTGACACCTTCAGAGCCCAGACTGCGGTGCCAATATGCTTTAGGGTTGGGAATAACATGCCGTTTGTGCTGATGAAATATCCATGTGCAGACTGTAAAAGTACCGTTTATTGCCACTGAAAGTTATGCAGGATATCTAATGCATCAAATTAATTAGAGTAAAGTATGTAAGTGTCATTAAACCCTCCCTGGCTATCTCATTCTGTGCTATTTTCTCAATAGCTATTCTCTGGAATGTGAAAATTGATAGTTGTTTTGCTCTGAAAGCCAAATTGTTTGGTATGAAGACTGAAATATTTTCCAACGGGCCTTGGATCACAAAAAACAATGCTATGCCTGGGATTAAATAATTATGCAGCAGCTCTTACACCAGATCGCCACAATGACAACATTGTATCTTTGCCAGAAAAGCCACCATTAACCTGACTCAACGATTATTCTCTGAAATTGCTCTCAGGAAAAGGAAAAGGCATCTATTAAAAACCTCCACTGCTCCGCTTCAGTCTGGACAGAAGACATGCTTCTTAATGCTACTCATGCCAATGACTGAAGTGGAAGTGCATAAATCATACATTGTTTACCCTTCCATTTTTCTTTACTCAACTTAAATCACACACTCAAATCTTCAATTATAGGTTCATTTGGCAGACAGAGTAACATTCATGCTTACTTTTATCAGAAGCAAGGCGCATCACCTTTTTTGGCTGGACAGCAAAGTGGGGGCCAGCACCAGAAATGCAAAAGTCTGTCCCTGACTGACTGAGTAATGAAGCTACACCATTGATGGATTGAGTGTTGGAGTTTCTCCATTACACATTTCACTTTCAAAATGAATAGGAATGAATGTTTGTTATGTAGCATAACTCAAGGTTCTATGAGTACAGTCCATGATATGTGCACAGATAGAACAGAGACAGTGTAATACCTGATATTAACTATGAGCAAATTGCAAAACAACATAAAACCTACTGTTGCAGGAAACAGAGACGACGGTTAGGCACTGTAACAGTCCAGCAGAGAGCAGCGTAGGAGAGAAAACAGATCTCCAGCCAT
This sequence comes from Dicentrarchus labrax, assembly GCF_905237075.1. Lineage (NCBI taxonomy): Eukaryota > Metazoa > Chordata > Actinopteri > Moronidae > Dicentrarchus > Dicentrarchus labrax. The sequence continues at coordinate 25,699,228 of NW_026136702.1, forward strand.
CGAGAAGCATGAGGGTGAGTGCGCAGTTGAAGCACCACAAATAAAAAGAGTGAGTCATAGAAAAACAAGAGACTTCCAACAGATAGAATGGAAGAAAGACCATGGGGAGTTAATAGATAATTAGAATAGTCACTAATTTTGCCTGCTGCTGGTAGAAACAAGGTTAACGAGAGTGAAGTTTTAAGGGATCAAAAAAAGCAGAGTTGGTGGTAATTGTGGTATACACACTACATACAGTACATTACACATAGAAATTTGATTCATTGTTGAATAAAAACACTCAAAACTCCAATTTGAAAATGAGTCCAAATAAGTTGAGTAAGTTCCAGAGTCTGAGAGTTTCAATCCGCTGTGTGGGTGAAAGGTACTAAAGCTTTCTGAGCAATGTGCTGCATATACAAGAGCAGGCTCTGTGGACTAACCTGTTGAGTGATGAAAGACATACTATATTTACTTATGTCCTTTAAATCATATTTGACTGTATTAGTTCTATGTTCCCATGCAACAAACACTTTACTTGGGAAGTTAATAAAGCCCAAGTCTATCATTAAGAAATTAGGCTAAACATCAGTGCCCCAGGGCACAAGGTTACATTTCCCTGACTTGCTAATTCATCTAACCACTAGAAATGCACAGTCAGGGCTCCTCTTTCATTGACTTAATGGTGGGGTTGCCTTCACACTGAGGGTTTGTTCAAGCTTTGCTTTTGCTGTTGTTAGACCTTAGGGCAGGTATTAGCAGGACACAAAAGATCTGTGGAAGGAGAAGAAAAGAGTTTGACTTTCCAAGTAGAGGGGTCAGTGGTTTAAGAAACTGACAGAGGTGAGCTGATATCCAGCAAAACCTCAGTCAAGCAGACTCATACAGAAACAAATATGGGTTGCCGATTCAGGTGAAAGAGAGACAACAGACGAGGAAACAAACAAGTAGATCTATAAAAAGGCTTGCCTGTAGAGGTGGGTTTTGAGGAGCCGCTTAAAACAGTCCACAGATTCAGTAATCTGAGTGAATGGGGAAGAGTATTACACAGTGTTGGGGCTAAAACAGCAAAGGCACGGTCACCTTTAGGAACAAGGAGATCTGAAATGTAACTGGGGGCAAGGCCATGAAGTGCATTATATGTAATCAGTAAGATCTTATAATTGATTCTGAATTTTACAGGAAGCCAGTGAAGGGATGCGTGAACAGGAGTAATGTGGGACTGATGGCTGGTACTTGTTCAAAGTCTGGCGGCTGCATTTTGTACTAACTGTAAACGATTTAACGAAGCTTGACTGAGGCATGTGTAGAGGGAATTACAGTAATCTAGACGGGAGAAAATGAAGGGGTGAATTAATTGTTCAAGATCACTGGAGGACAAGAAACTTTAGATTTTTGCTCTATTTCGTAGCTGCAGGAAACTGGACCGGACAAGTTTGGTAACATGAAGGTCAAATGTCATATACTGGTCGAAGATTCTTAGCAGTGGGTTTGATATTAGTGCGTAATGGTCCAATAAACTGATCAACTGCAGTGACAAAGTTTTCAGGGCCAAATAAAATTATTTCAGTTTTGTCAGGATTTAAGTGGAGAAAATTAAGAGACATCCAGTCTTTGGTGGCAGCTAAGCACTCGGGTTTCGCAGAAAACTAGATCTGTGTATCATCACTCAATAGTGAGTGATTATGTGTGGAAAACATGGGGAAATTCATAAACAGGAAAAAAAGAGAAAGATGTAAAGGATTTCACCAACAAAGCCACCGGAAAAAGGCTTCTTCTCAACGCCTCTGGATAGGATGCACCCACCTCCCACACTGTAACCCAAGAGGGGCCCCATTGCTGTTAATAACCTACAAAAGTCCACCGGCCTCTGTCATGAAAACCAATATGTCAACCAGCTCTCACTTCCTTTTGCTCGATGTCACCAGCTAAAGGAAGCAGCAGAGCTGTGGGAAGTCAGTGTGTGAAAACAAAGATGACAGTTGCAATTCATCTGCTTTGGGGTTTTAAAATCATCAAGACTGATTCAGACGTATATTCTCTGGGTTTTAGAACCGCTCCCCAGAAGCTACGGGTGGGGCGGGTGATGTCTGAGTTGGGAGCTGAAGTGAAAAGCTTGATGGTTAGAAAGACTTTCACAGGCAGAAGCTGCGCCAGAGAAGGATCTAGTAAAGACTTGATTCAGATGCTGTTGCATGCAGTCAGGCCAGACAAATGTAAACAGACTTGAGATAGGATAGGGAAATGATGCCAAGTGTTTGTCTTCATTTACTATTGTCTGCTATGATTAATGTGTTTAGATTACTTATAATGTGTCTGTCTCTAAATGGATAATGCAGCCTTCACCTGTTGTTTTAATGAATGAACATGGACACATCTAGTGAAAGAATAGTTTGACATTTTAGGACATGTGCTAATTTGCTTTCTTTGTGTGAGCTAGAGGAAAAGAATAAAACCACTTTCATGTCTGTACGTTCAGCAGGGGCGAACAACATGAAAAGGGCACCAGCTATGCGGTGTGGCACCAGCACACAGGCACGTTTTGTCCACTGGAAGCCAGCCCTAGAGGACACTTTTGCGCAATTTTTGTGTTTTTGAGTCCACCAGTGGCATTAAGGTGCAAGAGCCAGGAAGCGGTTAGAAAAATAGTTGTCCTAAAACCACAAATTGCCTGTTTGTGTACATTAAACTTGGCTACAACACTGTCCAATGGGGCAAAAAAAAGATAGATCAATCAAGCAAATTGGTAGTAGTAGTATTGGGAGTACTTTTGAACTTTGGATAGAGCCGGGCTAGTTGTTTCCTCCTGCTTCTTGTGTTTATGCTAATCTAAGCTACAATAATAGCCTCCCGGTTCTTAGGCCTACTCCATAAATAATGCAGAAACATGGAGGTGGTATCAATATTTTCATCTCACTCTTGGAAAGAAAAACTATGAACTATGTCAAATGCAAATTTCCTTTGAGACCAAACATACTTCAGAAATGCTTACAGGTTTCCTGCAGTGTCAGTTTCACAATTTACTACTTTTCACAGATTTTTTCAACTTCTTAATTGATATGTTTTACTGTGCTTAGTATGAGTGATCCTCACAGTCATTTCATATCACATCCACAAATGTCATATACTGTAAAATGACAGGGGACCTACAATATTTTACCTTACATATATTTTTCATTTCCTCATATATTTCCCTACTTTCACTGTTCAGGAATCCTGCCCTTGAAACTTATCAATCTATCTAAAGCACATGCCAACAGAATTCTCAATCATCTATTAAAGGCAGTTTCTAATAATAGGCAGTGCACGTGGCAGCTCTGATGTGAGCAGTATCCCGGCGCCACTCTCTTCCTCTCAGCCTCACATTAACAAGAGACTGTGGTTGTCATGGGAGGGAAACCCCACCTCTGCCTGACCCTCCAGCACATTACTTATCCCAGACAAATGGCATCTCAGCAAAGGTTAAAACAACAAATTCACCAAGGTAAACTCACAGAGTGTTTTATGTATGGTTTAAGACAACAGTATGCGCATTGTGCAGGTTGCACTACCTCCATCTTCTGATGCTTAATGTGCATATATCCATCTTCTTCATCAAGAGAGTCTTTTGAGATGTTGTCTTAATAGTGTTATTGTTTTCAGAACCTGATAATGAAAGAATTATCAGCTTCCAAAAACAGCTCTATTAAAGCAACAAGAATAAGTGAAGCTAGTAAATGACTTCAACAAGTAGCAATGAAATATCTGATTTCATTATTCATAACAAGGCTTTAACAATTCTGCTAAACCTGGGTCTTATTTTCATGGTATTTTAAGAAGTCCCCTGGTTAGTCCAACTTCATTGGAAGAGATAACTAAGGGGAACGGAAAAATTATTTCCCAAACTGAACATTGTTAACCATCCAACACAGTTTACAGACCCACTCTGGCTTCCTATGGCTTTCAGAATCAAATCAAACTGCTTTCTTAATGTTTTATATTCAAACAACATAGAGCTCAGCATGTGTTGGGTCACTGATGATCATGAATCCCTTTTTAGGGATCCAATAACCTCAGAGCAGCAGTTAAAAAACTTTGCAATTGATTCTTCTCAGGAAACAAGCAAATAAATGATAAGTATACATATATATATATAATATTCTACAATATACTTCAAAGGAGTTTAGTTTAGACTAGTGATTGTAGTTATTGTAGTTATTCCCAACTAACTTTTACCCAGTGGTGTAATGATGCCTGGAGAAGTAGGTCTACTCTTATTTTATGCCCAACATTTTTTTAAGACATGTAAAACCACTTTTCAACATCCACTATTATAGCAACATGTATCATTAATAGTTAAATAATTCCCTGTTTAAAATAAATTCAAAGGGACACATTTGGAACATGACGGCATCTGTTTTTTCCACAAAATCTCAGTCTGTTATCAAAGGCAGTTCTCAAGTATTTGTAGGTCTTGACAATTTCAACACTTGCACCATAAATAACTGTTGTCTTCAGTCTGTCTTTTACATTTAAATCTAAAAATGATACATGGCACCAGTCTACAAATTGACCATAGATCTCAGCTCTTAGGTTTGTGAGTATAACTGATAGAATTGATGGACCAAACTATGAAAATGAGAGCTAAATTGTAATAAAGTGGAATTATCCTGAAATTCTCACAAATCAGTGGTGTTGGTCATAGTAAGTAATAATGATGTTTCCTCTGAGACTACATGAGTCCATAAAATGAAAACAGAGCAGGGTCTTGTTTACTGACTTTACATAATGGACTATAACACATGTCCAACAAATCTAGAGTAACTATGAGTTGCAGGAATTTTTATGTGCATTTATCAGTGTTATTCATCGCAGGGCCACTGACATACATCATAATTTTTCAGAGGAATGTAATCACAGGGTGGATTTTACATAGCAATTAGTCGCTTTCCTGACACCCTGCGGTCTTAAAACAACCAAAACACACTGGTTTGGTCTCCGTGGGCTCCACTATGTGTTCTTTCATATTACTGTGGTGAGTGAGGCAAATACTTTTAGTCCAACTTTGTCACATCACTAATATCACAGACGTCAGATCTCCCTGAGGACCAGCGGGGCTGGAACCTCAGTCCCCCCCCCAAGTGACTTCATAAGCCAGTCTTCTGCCAAGTTTTAGAATGAGGTGCTGTGAGGATTTAAAGAGGCGATTCATTCTTAAATCGAGTTTCCAGGCAGGAGAAATGGTAGCCGACACACTACGCTATGCAAGCTATTAAAACAGAAGCTCAGACAGAGGAAGAGGGAGAGAGATTGCTGAAAACAATGGAAGTAAAGTAAATGCTTTTACCATGTGTGCTGTAGGAGTTTGGCATTTGTCCAGCTTCACGCTCTACACTACTCTTAGTGTTAAAAACGAAGGCTCTCACTCTAATAGCACTCGGCTGTTAGGCTAATAACAAAAGCAGAAACACCAACGTAAACATCACAAGTCTTACGTGTTAGAGGGGACCAAACGGGGTCTGGCTCTAATCAGAGAGAGTTAAACTGAACTGTAAAGATGGAAGTGAAAGAAAATATAGGAAAACACTCTACAAAACCCACAAATATTTGACAGTTTCTAGATGCTATCATGAAATCCTTTGATAGGTTATGTGAATGGAAAAGATTAGATTTGGGCCTGAATTCATACACTGAGAGGAAACCTGAGGCCCCAGCACCTCTCCAGGCCTTCGCTGTGCATTTTATTAATAGTTGGCCACTGTACACCCAAATCCTTGAAGTGTTTCTGTGGCTCCACGAAGCTGAAAGATGAGCTTGAGATTCAAGCTAAGCCCCCCTCGTGCAGTCTGATGGTGGGACCACAGCAAGCTTGAATTTCAGCTTCTCTGGACACCAGACCACCCCACATCACCCTCTACCCACTATCTGATTCCTCTTAACACCTTACACAGAGCAGCGGTCTGGGTTTCTGAAGGCCAAAATATATCTGGAGAGAAGCCAGAACTAGGCTAAGGGCTACATTCCCGTCATGTCTGAAAAAGCACTTTTTGGAAGCTCATGTATTTAGATCAAAGCTGCTGATAACTAATATTACGAGTCATAAAAATAAGCCGATATGTATCACAAAACTGAAACAAGTTGCGATACACCTACATGAATACACAACCCAGAAACTGGGTTAAAAGTTACCAAAAATCAACATGGCTATCAGTGTCAACAAATAATCTCTTACAAATAAATAAAAATAAATCATAAAAATATTTTCAGCATTCAAGTGGAAATTTCCTGATCAGCCCACTGTATGCCTGGATGCATGAACATGTGTATGTATGCAGACACCTAAAAACAGCACACCACATATCCACTGTCCAAGTCTTAAACTGCAGCTGAAATGATTGATTTGGCATTGAAATACAGTGTATCTTATTATTACAAATGTATCTGTATTGTTTGTGTATCAGATCTTGGAACATGTATCTAGATATTAAACCCTAACTACAATCTTCATATATGGCCTTCATATATGGTGGAATTTAAAGAAGATGCTATGGAATACACTTTGATATTCACCTTGATAGCTTGGTTGAACCCTGCAATTAAATCATAAACTCCGGCCCTGACCAGGCATAAAGTCAAGCCACAGTGTCGATAGCAGAGAAACAGCCTCCATCATCACATTTAAGTGTGCTGTTTGCCATCAGCAGGGACACTTGAATGTCATAAGGGCAGGCTCAGAATGGGAGCTGTCATCAGAGGCATTAGTCAGCTGGACTCCCCTCGTCCAAAACAAATGAATCAAGAACACATGGAGACATGATGGGTGTAAACAATCGCTTGAAAATAGCACACAGCAACTCCACATTCATCTTCAGGTGAAAAGTGAAACCCATATTTACACTGGATACAATGTCAGTGCAAAGATAAATGGGCAATGGGGAACAGGAAATGCAACATGTTTAGTGCTCAAATAATTCACACAGTTGGACAGATATGTGGTGCTCTGGAGCCAGGAGGTCGGTTAGGCTTGAGTCAGACTGCAGGACCGTTCGATACTTAGACTAAATAATTACCCTGTGGTCGGAAAGCTGATAGTTGACCAGACAAATATACGGAAGTATCACACACATATGTGAAGATGTGATATGTGAACCGAGAGAACCCAGTTTAGCCTGCTCGCTGAATCCTCTGAAGACGTACTATACATATAATTATGAGGTACTTGTATTTAAATAGTCCCATTTTATGTTACCTTATACTTATACTAGATTTCAGAGGGAAGTATTTGACATTTTATTACATTTATTTGACAGATGTTGTTACTACTTATTTTGGTCATTCATATTCTAAAAACCTAAGAGCATGTAAAATATGACATTATACATTTTGGTGATAATACTTTCAAACTAATAACATTTTGAATGCATGCACTTAATATTGCTACTGCTTGTTAAAAAACATTACTAGTATGTACCACACCCAACAGCTCCGTGTCACTCCGGGTCCCCAAAGCAGGTTAATGGCCAAGCCTGGGACATAGCTATTGTAACCAATTATAACCTATTTTTAGGAATCTTTCTATCTAATTAGTATTTTCACACAGCTAATGCTCAACAGATTTCCATGATAGAGTGAGATATGAGAATTCTTTTTTTTTGTTATGGAGATTTATAATTTAAACTGTAAATTGAAAATAAGTAAGAAAACAGTAGGATAATAAATAATGTAAATAATCATTATTTGAGGCCATGTAATCAATGCTGGCATAACTATAGATACTGACATGCACAGTATATCTAATAATTGTTATGCTCATACACATACAACTAAGGGAAGATTATAAAATTATTTGAAAGCAGCTAGAGAACCTCTAAACTGAAATTACAGTCAACAAACTGACCATTATATAGGCCTATTCTGTATGTCATCACCCTTATTTGCTTGTGGACTGCTCAAAATCTATTTGCTGCTATTTAGCATGACAGAGCTGTATCAGCAGCAGGCATATCGTAAATGGGGATCTGACCTGCACAGGGGGGCATTGTAATTCCTGCGGTAAACCTTCAGGTCAATTCTCAGTGGATTGTCTCGCTCTCCTTCCCAAACAGCCTATCAAAATAAATAGTAACGACTGATGAGGGATGGCACGTCCACTGCAAAGACAAACAAAATGAAAAGCTCAATCACACCAAGGAATCGGGTTTCGTATGGAGCAGCTCCAAATGAGAAACACAGGCCTGGCTGCAAAAAACAGCAGTTTACCTCCAGAGTTATGACTGACAAGACATTCTCGCATTCCTTCATCGCACCAGCAGCGACCCCTTCTGCAATTTCTTGTTTCCTACCCCTGTACCGTTGAGAAAAGAACGAATATGATAAAAAAAAAATGGAAGTCAAAAAACGTATTATTCTCATGTGGACCACGCATGTGAGGCTTGTAAAGCTGTGCATTGATAAGTGACACCCCATACTGTGCAGTTTGGGACACCACAAACATTTTACCATAGAACACCACACAGGGTGCATGCACTGCTGATGCTAGATGGAGCATAGATACTTTGTGATGTGTTGGTCAAGTGTAAATTTAGACCTGACAGGGTTGCTAGGTAAAAGTCACAGGGGTAACCAAAAACATTAATATCTTGAGACCAAGCTCACACCAATTTCATAGTAATCTGTCCAGTAGCTATGTTGTCTTTATTCAACGCAAAGCGTTTACTGGAATCCACCATAGGTACTTACAGAGTACAATTTTTTTTTAAAGTTGAGCAATGTATTTTAGTCACTAATATCTACACCGCAAAGCTTGATGGATGTGTTATATGCTTCTTCCAACCACTTAAAGCGCTTTTACACTACATGGCACATTCGCCCTTTCACACACATTCACACAGCCGCCCCATGATACAAAGCAATGGATACCCTTTAACCTAGTGCTAGTTCCGGGCTGGTGCTTGTGCCGGGTATCTCCCTCGCACAAGAGGTTATAGAAAATTGATGGACGGATGTAAGCAATACAGAGCCTACATAGTCACCGTGGGTACAGTCCTCTAAATGCAAAATTATAAATGCAGCTTGAGAGTCTACAATCGTGCAAGAAATGAAACTATTAGAAAGACAAGTCAAAGAAGTGGACTAATTGAAATTTCAACCAGATGATGCCAGTAGATAGGCCTAGACTATCGGTGGATTTCACATGGTGCACTGAGCTCCTCTCTTCCTCTCTCTTTCTGCACTCATTCATGTCCCATTATTGCATGTTACTATTTTCACTTCTTCCCCGGAGTTCTTGTGCTTTCTCGTCTCGCAGGTTCTTATCGATCCTGGTGGAGCCTCCTGCCACGGTCCTGCTAGATTGCCATTGCCAATACTGTTGTTGCTGTGCACCTGTCTGTCTGTCTGTCTGTCTGTCTGTCTGTCTGTCTGTTGTCTCTCTCTCTCTCTCTCTCTCTCTCTCTCTCTCTCTCTCTCTCACCCCAACTGGTCGAGACAGACGACCACACACCTAGAGCCGCAAGGCAGTTTTTCCTTGCCCTTGTCTCCAAGTGCTTGCTCATGGTGGCACTGTTGGGTCTCTGTAAATAATGTTATAAAGATTGAATTGATTGAATTGAATTGAATAGATGAAAAGTCAGCATATCACCCACATTTACAAAGCCAAAAAATGTCTGGACCTGTTGCTTGATAATCCATCCAGTAGTTTCATTCCACCGCTGGTTGTACTAAAGGGAATGTCACCAAAAGCCAATAAGATCCATCCTCTGGGCATCATGGACATCTGTACCAATCCATCCAATAGCTGTTGAGATGTTCAAGTTTGGACCCAAACCTACATTGATATCCATAGAGAACTCTTGAAACACTGACTGTGTATGAAAACCTTAAAAAAGAGATTTGACATAAAATGCACAAAATATATTCTCTCAACTGCAGTAGTCTAGTCATTGAACACCAAATAACAATAGTGGTTTCCACAATATGTTTTGACACTTCTTTACCTTTGTTTTCATAGAGATATGACAGGAAATGAGGAAACACAGTGTGGGATGACACCCAACAAAGTGGCTGAACCCTTGTTCAAGAGGATGTCCCAGATTTTCTTAATTAAAGCTCTTGACTCTTCTCCTAAATATTCTGGTTTTCCTTGCAACCTCCCTAATCTGTTTTTCTTTCTTCATCCGTCTCTCCTTTCTACCTTTCTCTTCCTGTCACATAAACATATGAGTTCTCTGTGTATCTGTTTCCAGATGTCCTCTGCCCATCTACACGCACAGGTCTGCTGTGTGATCTTCACAGGATTTCCTACACATCTGCCTATCAGATCTACAGTCAAGCACACACACACATTGATAGTTGAGGAGCTGTGCACCTCTACATGTCACCCAGGTTCCAGACCTAAACTAAAGAGAGAAACCAAGTTAAAACTACAGCTGGGAAGTTTAAGGTATTCATTAGGGTGTTCATTTTAAAATGTATTATGTTACAGATCAATTAATTATTTTCTATTACATTCTACATTATCTCCCATAAATAAAGTTTGTGGTGCTCATGTACACTTATTTCAATCCTGAGATGTCATTATCTTGTTATTTGGAGATATGATTTATTCCTCTGTTCCATTCTTGGACTCCTCTTTCTCTCATAGCAAAGGGGAAAGACTGGGAACTTTATGATAAAGCCCATTAACCTGACATTGTGAGACATTTATGTTATGATAATGAGAAAACAGATATGTTGATATAACCATAAAATTAAATTTGTATGTGCGAATAACAGCTTTAGTTTTTATAGTTTTTATCTTGAGATAAGATCAAATTGTGTTACTCCTTGCAGATGAACTGTGCGTGACAGTAATTGGTTTGGCTGAGATTTTGGGGTCTCCATGAAATGTTCCAGCATATATGTAGATGTCAAGAAAATTAGCTGCATGACCAACTTCTCTTAAATGTCCCATGGTCCAGGCTATGGCTCACTATGGTATTCCCTTCCCCTCACAGCCAGGTCAGCTATTACATTTTAAAAAACTGTTAAAAGCCCACTTGTATAGGTTGGCATTTTTTCATGTCTGTCATTTGCAATTCACATTGGTTTTATTTGCCTTAATTTTGTTTTGTTTGTGACACTTTTTTGGATGAGTATCTGCTTTCGTTTTAAATTGTACTTTTACTTGCTGTTTTATGCTGTGAATTACTATGCATCTGTGGGTACCATTATGCATTTTTTTTCTATTGCTAGTATTGTTGTTGACTATTGCTTTTATTTTTGATGATCTGTTTCTGTTTTTGTGAAGAACTGCTGTTTCGAAAAGTGCTATATTAATAAAGTTTATTATCATTATTATTATTTTTATTTCAAACTTGCAATGGCAGAAGAGCAGAGGGCAGAGTTCAAAGATAGGCCACCTTTAAACCCACATGCAGTCCAATCAGTGTGTTGGGTAATGTCAGCATTTGTTAAATCACTTTATACCAAACACATACAAAGACTTGCATTGCAAAGAGCTTGATGATCTTGTATGGTTTGTGACCTCCAGGACACGTGCACAAAAAAGAAACCTGGAAAAACAAAGCTGAAAAAATCTAAATCATTATCTTACATCACTAAACAAGAGACAGGTGTTGGGTTTCCTCAATCCCATTTCAGAGAGGTGGAATGTGGACTTTCACAGTCCGCACCAGAAATTAGCCATGACGCGCCCTCACCACACCCCCAGCACTGCAGCACTTGCTCCAGGGCATTCTACAAACTCAGTGTGTGAATGTGGGGGTTGCAGGGGATTTTCAAATACAACAGAAAAACATACATCCCCCATGCCTTCTCCAGGATTTGGATTAGTGCCACTCGCAAGCCACAGAGCTCTGCAGCCGGTGCCTCTGCTACTTTACACAATGAAATTTGCCTTCTACAAGGAAGATGCTATTAGCAATGTCCCATGTCCACTCCAAAACAACAATTTCTGGGGCCTCAGCCAACACAAGTACATTTTTGTGTATGTAAAAACCTCATACAAATGTGCATGTGCTTGTTTGTGGCCATGCGAACCTGCCACTTGTCATGCACTTCCAGAACAGACTTCAAAGCTTTTTAAAACATGGACCTTAGTTTTGTGCCAGAAGATCAAATTAAAACAATCCCAAATTGCTGACCACTCCTAAGGGTTGTGATAAAAGATGACCCCAGGGTTTCTGGACAGGGGAAGCTTGGACACATGAGCACTGGGCTTCTGATCAGACCATGTTAGTCCAGACCAACCATCTGCTATTCAATTGTTACCTGAAGAACAAAAACTGGAGGCCACTGTTTCTCTGTGTCTCAGATCAGCAGAGTAGAACCTAAGAGCAAACAAGCCTCTGGTCGCCCTGTGGGACCACTGACACAGTGCTGCAGGCAGGGGAGCTGTGGTGTCTATTGTGGCTTGCTGGAGTGAGACTAAGCCACTGTGGCGACACACTGGTTGTCCGAACGCTCTTTAGTGCCATCAGGCCTTATAATCTGGGATATCCATGTCATCACATGTGACTAGTCACAGGAGGGTCAAGCGTGACGGCAAATACTGGGGCCACTGCGAATGAGAAGACCATATTTTAAGCTGTCATTCACAGGACTTAAAGATTTAGTGGAGGATAATGGTGTGTGGTTTAGTTTTGACAGAGCAACAGGTCAGTCAGAGAGGACTTCTGTTACATCACAGGGTCACTCATTTGAACTTCGACAGGATTTTTAACATTTCAAGGCCCTTGCCACAATGTGTGTAGAAAGGGTGCCAGACATGGGGGAATAAAATGTGCAATTAAACAGGACATACCTAATTTTCTTTCCATAGATATGAATTTGACTTCTTAAAGGACCAGTGTGTAAATTCAGTGGCATCAAGCTGTGGAGTTGCAGATTGCATCCAAGTGAATACAGCTCAGTCTTCCAAGTGTGTAGAAGAAAGACTACAGCCAGTGTTTCCTTTGTCTGTTCTCTGCTACTGTAGAAACATGGCAGTTCAACATGGCGGACTCCGTAGATACATTTTTTCATTTTAAGATACTCCTCTGATCCTATCAAACACATCCTGATATTCAGCTCTATGTTGTATGTGTAAAACATCAAACCTCATTACATGAAGACATTTGAATTTCTTAAACTTCATCTTAGAAAATATTAAAATCTACCTTGAGAACCCTTGTGGTCTTGACATGGACAGCTCTCTGTACTTGTGGGCTTCAGCAAAGTCTGAAAAACTTTAAATGCAGGAAAGTCCGGACATTTGTATTCAGACAAACACTTATGATTTTGCTATTCACAAAGCCTTGCAAAGAATTGAAGCTACAAAGTAAAGCTTAGGGTCAAGCTACAGCAAAGTTCATACTGTCCAAAATGGAAAGGGTCACCTTCTGGGAGCATGAATGTGCTCAGTGAATTACACATTAATCTGCCTGTTAGATTTATTGAGCACATGTGTAAAAAAGGTCAGGAGGTCACAATAAACCAAAAACAATAAATAAACCAGCAAATATGGTATCTATCATAGACAGGGTGTGAGTTGTTTTCCGACTGCCAGAACTCAGACAACCTGAAAAACAGACTGCATGTGGAATGTGTACTTCAGGATGTGAGAAGATCTTGGACTTGGAACCTGGATCATCCTCTGACTGCCCTCCTGAGCTTATGTTTGATGACAGCATCCTCGGCCACTTTAGTGGACGACCAACCGGGGACACATAGTAGTCCATGTCCATGATCTCATCAGTTAACTTCTGAGGTGTGTCCACCCATCTAGGTTTGTTTGGAATTGTTTTTCAGTGTGGAGCGTCTCTTTGTTGTATAGGGTTGGTGATGAATCCAGCTCCACCTGATCTGTGTCCAACATGACAGTTTGAACAGACTGAACTTGTTGGAACTCATGGATATACTTCGTCATCATCAGTTTATCCAACAGAAGCTAAGTATTTGTGTTGTCATTTTCTCTCAAATGTCTATTCAAAGACTCAGCAGCAGCCTTAAATTATTTCCAGACCAGGTCTCAATTACGTTCATGATACCGTAAACAAACCAAGCATGTAATTAAATGCTTGTGTTTGTATTGCTTTTTGCATAATGAAGACGTTATTTGTGTAATGATTTTTTCTGAATTTTATTGTTTCTTATTAAGTTTCTGCATTTGCTTTATAGAAATTAATATAATATAAAGGAATCATTGGGTTTTTGTTACCTCAGAATGAGCCGTTTTTATCTACAGAGGGAGCGGGTCCTCTTCTATGGAGTTCCCCAAGTTATACCGCCATGTTTCTACAGTAGCCCAGAACGGACAACCTAAACACTGGCTCTAGATAGGGGTGATCACGTTTTGATTGGGTGAAACAAAGAAGTTGCAATCTGCAATTATGCCGCTGGATGCCACTAAATCCTACAAACTGGTCCTTTCAGTTAGGACGGGACAATGTAACCTGTGAAATCCTGTGTAAAACACTCCTGGCTATATTCAGGTTATGGTCCAGCAGTACTTTCCACAGTCAAAGTCACAATGACCTAAACACACACATACACATACACCATGAGACGAACCTGTTACTAAACACAGGTGGCTGTGTTTCTCCGGTCCCCACAGTCCATGCCATTCCAGCAGCAGAAGCACTCTCTGACCGCAGCCAAACATTTACCACAGGCAGCAAATTACCCAGCAACCTTAAAAACAAAGGCCCTGCTAGTTGCAGACACTTGCCATGATCACAACTGGTGCAGGCCACATCATTCAGAGATCTGTGATGCTATCATTGGTTTTTATATTGTGATAAAGAATGCAGTGAGTTCCTTGATTACCCTGCAAGGCATTATGGGCAATAGAATATTTGTTATTACCTAGACATGATAGAAGTGCAAATTCTTTCAAGGTTGGTCCTACACATCTGTTCAATCAATCAAATTCAAATTATTGTCCCAGGGCATGTCTAGTGCAAAAAAATAAAGGCACTAATAAAGGTTTCATGGAAACATTGAAGAGAAGTGGAATTACGTGTACTCTAGTAGTTGACATGGTAAAATCACTCTTTCAGGAGAGATGTCGTTTGAACTAGTGGTCCACTTATATGGGTTTTTCAATGGCTGATGTCGATGTCGATATTTAGAGAGCAGGCCAATATCGATGGCCAATATCAAAACATAGAAATGTTTATTCTATTCTATTCTACAGGAAATTCAGGCACATGTTTACAGCAGGATGCATGAGAGTTATAGTACAGGGCTCAAAACAAACTTTTACTTGCACGTCACAACCACAGCAATACTTTGCCCGGCCTGTGGTAAGGGAGCATCAGTAGTGTTCTCGCGCTCAACCTCTCTGGATTAGTGTCAGTCCTCAGCCCCCTGCTGAGGTGATGACCTATATGGACACAAGGTAAACAATAAGACCAACACCCACACTGAGGCAAACTGACCCCCATGGCCTCTAACATACACGTAGAGGGACTAAATCCTCCAATACTATGAAGGGGGCCTTGACGGGATTAGTGCGCTGTACTGAGCATCACCACCACACTCACACACACACGGTCATACAGTCAGTGCTGGGAGGTGCAATCCAGTAGTAAATAATGATATCAGGTTTTGGTGGCTGTGATGTGAGAAGTTGTGTTAAGGCTGCAGTAGGTAAGTTTTATAAAAATAACTGTCTGTCATATTTGCTGAAACTTTCACTATATCCTTTACAGTAGTTGACAGTAGAACATGAGACAGATGATCTGTATAAAAATCAGGTTCATCTGGCTCATCCTAGTGCTCCTAATGGCATTGCAAGAATCCATGGGCCTTGAAAACAACCAATCAGAGCCAAGAAAGATAGAAAGAGGCTTTAGGTTGGAATCTTGAAGATAGTTGATTGTTAAGTCTCATTCCCAGGGTCCTAAAGGGCCTTTATTTGAAACCCTGGGAATGAAACTGAACAATCAACTCTTGTTCTTGGCTCTGATTGGTTGTTTTTGTTCAGGCCTGGTGGATTTGGGGATATTTTAGCATTGGGCGCACTAAGAGGAGCCAGAGGAACCAGATTTTTTTTTAGATTATGGTAAATGGTAAATGGACCTGTACTTGTATAACGCCTTTCTAGTCTTCCGACCACTCAAAGCGCTTTTACACTACGTGCCACATTCACCCTTTCACACACATTCACTCAGCGATGGCAAAGGCTATCGAACAGAAACTAACGTTCATACACATTCACACACCGATGCACGGCATCAGGAGCAATTTGGGGTTCAGTATCTTGCTTGAGGATACTTCGACATGCAGCATCAGGAGCCGGGGATCGAACCCCTTCCGATTAAGGAACGACCCACTCTGCCTCTGAGCCACAGCCGCCCCTGATCTGTCTCATGTACTGCTGTCAGTGAAAGCTTCAACAAATTTTTTATATATATTACCTACTGCAGCTTTAAGAACATAAGATAAACAGGTTTGTGACTGGAAAATCACTACTTCTCATCTCTGAGCTACTAACTGAGAAAATCTGAACTGGGGAAGTGACTGAACAGCTCTGCTGCACCCTCAGCTGCCAATAGCATTGGGGTGGATAGCTGTCTGTGTGAATGTGAAGCATGCTGCTGCTGGAAAACAGCATGGTGCGCTGTCAACTTTCCATGAGTAAACACACTGGCAAACAGCTTGTTCAGCAAAGAGCGGGAGAGTGTCCGTCACCTCCACCTCGTCACTACCTCCTCCTGCACTGTAAATAACCCTGTTTATGTTAGGAACATCAAAAGGATGGTTGACGGCTAGATGAGCAAACCAACTGTTGCCCCTACCCCTTCCCCCTCTCTACTGACACTCTCATTTAACAGCTGGGGAAGTCATCGTGCACAGACGCATGGTGTCATCATCTGCCTTCACACACAAACACACACAGACAGCCAGCCCGGGGGTGAGCCCAGCAACAGGTTTGACCTCTGGCCTGTATAGATGAGAAGCCTGCTAAGTACAGATCCCCAGATAGCTACAATAACTTCACCTCCAGCTAGCAGCAGCACTGCAACCTCATCCAAAGAAAATGGCATTGTGATAAACAGGAAGTAAATACATGTCCAAATTCAGAATTGTGTTTTTCACTGGCACTGTAGTTTCTTTGACACACTCCGAAGGTGAGCTGCATTCAGTTGGCTGCAATCTCTAACTACACCACTAGATGCCACCGAATCCTCTACACTTGTCCTTTAAATTGTAGAGCATATTTGGTAACTGAAATGGTATCAATTATGCAATGTGAATTATGAGCCCACTATGGGTGAATAAACATCACAATATCCAACAACAGTTCTGGAGAAAACCTTAACCTGCCTATGTCTCCAGTGATATGTGTTCCCAGAACTTACTGGTAGAAAAACCAACTTTTTCAGCTTTTCAGATGGGTTGCTTTAGTGTTTGTGACCAGTAGAACGGAGAGATAGATGGATGAACTTGCTAGCAGAGGACCACACCATGAGGTGGCTTTTCCAAGGCATTTGAGTAATGGATGAAGGGTATTTGCTGTGTAAGAGACCAGCTAAACTTTCCGTCTTTAGCCATTCTTGGATCAAATCTGTGCAGTTACTGGAGTGTCACATAATAATGCAACCTGAGCACTTCGATAGAGCCTATTTCACCTCTCACTTCTTCACAATAAAGTGCTCCAGTCATCCTCGGTTCCACTGCTCCGGGCTTTTAGCTTCTCGCTGACTTAGTGTCTCTGGTAAACCCATACAGCTTCTGTTGCATTCTTCAACTCACCTCAGAGACCTGATGTGCTAACGTCTTTACAAGACAACGAGAAGCAAAGACGTAGCTCCTACGTGGTAGCATGGCACATTCTTGGGCTACTGAGAGGAATCTTAGACACTTTGGGTCCACGTCCAAATCTACACAACAGCAAAGATGTGAAAGGGGAGGAATGTTTCCATAAAGTGGATGGTGTAAAATAAATGAATGGAAAGAATAATAATTCTAGAGAGAGGCACTGATGAGTATGTATCTGTTGTATCTGTGTAAAACCTTCACTATTTTTTCACTAATTAAAAAATGTACTTTAATCATCCTAAAAACAGAAGTGAACCTTGCCACTCCGTATCTTCAAGAGGAAGAGCACTTTTGCCATTAATCATCACTGTTTGTTTTCACAGCATCATAAACTCACAGATGTCCAAGTGCTTTTCCTTCCTCTCTCTCGTCCAAGAAAAGCGTCCAGGTTAAGCAGCTAAGATAAGAGTGATTAAGAAAAATACATCTCGTAGAAATATGATGTGCACCCTTTTCATGCCAATGTCTCAAGGAAATGTGTGAATCCACAAAAAGTGACATATAACATCTTGAGCAAGAGAAAATAAAGACTGGTTGCCAGTTCAGAGTGGAGCAACAATAGCCACAACCATAAGGAATTATGATAATAATATGTCTAATAATAATTATAACAATAATAATAATAATAATAATATCAGTAATATTGGCAGTGAGAGGTCAAGCAGGACTTTAGAATGTTGGCAGTGAGGGGTCAAGCAGGACTTTAGCAACAAGCAAAACCATGATCCATGAGAACCTGCAAAACGAGAACATTTAGCCTTATTTTTCCACAACACAGATTCCATCATTACAACAAAATCAGAAGAACTTTAAAGTTTACATATTACACATTTTTCCATCCTGTGTTTAGTATCATCAATAAAACTGCATTCTTCCTGCAAATGCTTCACAATAAACATCTATCAAGTGAAACATCTGAGCAGGAATGGCTGCCTTTCATTTACAGTAGCTTAAAACTGAGCACAAAAATGTGATTGCAAAATTATTGTTAGATTGATAGACACTCAGTGGTGAGTGCAACATACTTGCTGTATAACAATGCTATCTTCATGTGAATTATCCTGAATTTACATGTATCGGGACAAAATTTCAAGATGGAAGAAGTGCTACAATATCAAATTTGTCACTTATGTTGTCACTAATTGATTTGAATAGACTGCTTTTCCATTTTTTGTGTGTTCAAATCTGATTGCTATTAACTTGAGTGGCTCAGTATTTTTTTTTTAATATTGTATCCATTCTCAAAAACCTTTTTGTGTTTAAACCTACAACTGCAGCTGCTAGATAGCAGTGTTGTAAACATTATTTTATTATTACGGACTGTAATACATACAAATACAGATCCCACTGTTCTGGTTGCATAAAACTATTTTTTTTTTTTTTAATTCAGATTTTATGCATTTAGTGGTGAGTTCTACGTGCTCTTTTACAACAATTATCAAAAAATCTGATAAAAAAAAAAACGCATATCGCCTTACTTACAGTATCATAATATATGACAATATACTGATTAACAACCTCTGCATCGCGATACACGTCATTTCGCCATATTCTTGGAAAAGAAGAGTTCACTATTATTTAGTGAGTAAAATCATTTTTTTCTTAAAATGCTGTATAAATGTACATTATCCTGTGTTTGTCAAGATTACAGGAAAATATGGATGAAAGGTTGAGTTTACATCAACAGCAAATTGAAACAGGAACAGATCAGAAAACAGGGAGACATCTTACTTAAATACGAAAATAACACATTAGAAGTAAAGGCTTGTCTCTAATATAAGCCTGTTTCAAAATAAAGACCTGCTTATCTCTGCTTTTGGGCCAAATATGGTATTGCTGGTACCTCTATTAAAACTGCAGCAGGCACTATGCAAGACTTCATACATAAGATGTAAAGAGAGACAGGGACAGAGACAGTACAGTGTGTGCATGTCCATCACCATGTCTCAAGTATACTTATTCCCAGATTATCACACACAATTTTAGGGCCAGAGTGGGTGGTGGGTGGATGAGGGTCAGAGGTCAAATTGACCCCTTGCTCAGTCTCTGGAGCCGGTAATGGATCCCCCTTACATGACCAAGTGGCTTCCGATGTGACGCTTTTCATCCTCACCTCCCACTCTGCACAGCCCCTCCCACACTGCTCCATCAATAGCCAAAAATCCTGGTCCTCAGAGAGGCCTATAAAAGGATAGGGGCCTATCCTTGTTATAGACCAGTGATGAGGCGATAGAGGGCTGATGGGGGTATGAGCTCGAGGTGGGAAAGGAGAAGGGTTTACAGAAGATCCAATGTTCTGTCAAACCATCTGCACCAATAAGTAATTCAGATTCTCACTCCTTGGTTTTCGCTAAGCAACTCTACCATAGTTATTATGATCACTTAAGCTTGAAAGGGAGTTCATTATTGCTGTCAAGTGAATTGTGTGATATGAAATACAACTTCTTTGCTGTTAACTGTGTCTGGTCTGGATATTTTGAGTTGGAAGGAAACAAGAAATAACAAGCCAAGCAGTTGACTTTTAAATGACATACAATTTAGAGTGACTTTACTGGCTAGATGAGTGTGAAGGAGAGTGCATAAGGAGAACCAAGAGACATTAGAATCCCAGCCAGGAGAAAATTACCTTCCATTTTGGCTCTTTAGTAGATATAACTCATGTTCTGTCTGATATTTAAAATATGGAATTTCAATAAAGATTCATAAAGACTGCATGTAAAACTCTGCACAAAACAGAAGAATTGAACAGGATTTTAATTGCATCGCCTCTATAAAGGTAGTGACAAAAATTGGATCAATTTGTATATAAATATATATCCATTTCACAGTTGCATGGACAGTAAAAGGACCATGAATAGCCCATACTCATTCCAGTCAAATAAGGTCACTGTGGCCCCTGGAAGTTCCATTCTGAGGAACAATTACGCATTATTATTGTAAAGGAATGCAGTTCTGCCTGTCAATCTGACGGCAAATCACTATATAAAGCAGCCCCACAAACCCTGTGGCTTATGAAAAGTCCATTGAGCATGAGGGGAAATGGAATAAGCTTAGCCTCAAGGCTGATCGGTCAAATCAGAGCCTTATGTCCGACACAAAAGGTACACCATCCATGGGTGAAGCCTCTTATACTGTGCGCATCTGGAAAAGTCCTTCTTGGTATAAAGGCAGCATAAAAGGTTTTATTTACAATGACTGATCTGTCCACTGATTTGACCTTTGAAATATCCGACTCAGAACCACAATATGATGTGTCCAAACACCATGACCTAACCCTCTTGGCACAAGTTGTGCCGGTGTTACTTCATACTTAACCACATACAAAAATAAGATTTTTGGAGCATTCTGATGTTGGGGTCAGTATGTGTGACAAAATGATAACTCAAAGTTAACTTATTTACTGACGCTTTTTACAAGCTTTTAGGTCTTTATCAGCATATGGAACTGGCTCTGGTGTCATGACGTGACTTTGGTATGGAATGTTAAGCACAGTATCCAAAAAGATTTACGTCCATATAAGACAATTGCACACCTGATGATTTACGTCTAGTGCCATTGCAGGAAGTAGTATGTTCTTTTTATAGAAATGTGGAAAGAAACGTAAGTGTGTGAAGGTTGCACTGGTGAACAATTTTGTCAGAGACCAGATTTATCTACAGAGGAGAGAGAGTCCATGGAAACCAAAAGACTATCACCTGTCTGACAGAAGCTTCTAAAACTCCATTCAGATAAAAAAAAAAACTCTTTAGAAGCTGAACATTCAAGCCATGTTTGGCACAGCTCATTTTCCTGTAGTCCTGGCTGTAGGTTTCAGCTTTCCACATTCCTCAACTCCTTTTCAAAGCCAACTATGTGGACTGGATCTCCAACCACCAACTTTAAATGCAGAGTGGTGCAGCATCTCTGCAGAAAACACAGACAGAAAACAGAGAGAAATCCCCAATCCTCAGCAAACCTTAACCCAAAACTGCTAATAATCAAACCACACAGTAAATACAAACATCACATAAGCAGCCTTTATTTAATACAGAAGCCTCATGTCATTAGCTGACAACGTGTCTAAAGCAGAACCATCTTGTGAAAAACAGCTCTACTGTCCAATATAGAGGGGAAACATCCATCAGCGTCACCATGGCGAATAAACTTTTTCCTGCTGAGCTGTAACTACTGATGTTACAGCTGGACAGAGAGAGTCCTGGACCATGGTTTGTGGAGGGGAAGACATTTTTACAGGCGGACATAATATTATTCAAGGTTTCAGTCATAGCCATCTGCTGATCGTCCCTTATTAACATTCAGCATTTTCATTTGGACCATCTCTCAGTGATTTAACACTATACAGTAAAGTATATTTCCAGACATTTAATATCACCTGGCAGTGGATTAAAAGTTTTGTTTAATAATAAATACAAAATCAATATGACCGACTTAACATTAAAATAATGAAGTTATCCATCTATAACTTAGCTCTAAAAGTAGGAGAGGAAAGCGTTACATAATATATTTCAGTCCTGAGCCACAAACTGTTTTTACATCCATTTATCTGCATTGCAAAGCTTCTTATTAGCCATTCACACATTTTACGAATTAAAAGGCCTGTCTAAAAATGTTTTCAGCACAAAATAATCTCAACCCAAGGTTGTCTAAGGACCTTTGTCTAGAGCTCTCAACTACATCCTACAGTCTGATGACTGAAAGTACCCGGATGCTCCAGAAGGCCAGTAAGTGAGCCTTGAGTTAAGACTTTGTTGTCAAACATTTATTCAGCTTTTCCTCCAGTCAAACCATGCCACTACCCAATCTGGTTTAATAGGAGGCAAGGGTCAACATCTAGAAGGTGACATGTCATCAAAATGATCAATCAATAAACAACTCAGTGAACTCTTTATAGCCCTAACCCATTTCAGGTGAGAGGGACAGCCAGACCTGACATTTAGCTTGGACTGTCATAACAAAATACAAAGACAGATTATAACCCAATGCGATGGCTCTTTAGGACAATTGATATGCTGACTGAAAGCAAGATAGACCAATGTGTGCATGTATAAGCTTTACTTAAACAATGGGAAAATGCTGGCAGAGCCCTCTCACTGATTGTGTTTTTCTTGAACCTGTTCCGTTCAAGATTCTTGGAACCTTCGTGCTCTCTAATGAACCAGTCTGTGTTTCCACCAGTTTTGAGTGGAATCATTGTAATCAAGGATACGTCAATAACAGGGGGTGCTGCACAATGCTCAACAACCTGTAGAATTTGACACACCCACTATTTTTTGTTCTAGCTGGGAACCAACTTTGCAGGTTCTGAACCAATTTAGTTTCGTCAGAACAATTTAAAACTAGGTGCTTCAATGGAGACAGTTTCTTGTTGGTGGAAAAGGCCTATGATAGTAGCACTGCAACTTATGGTTATTTGCCCATTATCTCTTCCTAAGGTCCAAGGTGACATGTTAATATTGCTTGTTTTGTCCAACCAACAGTCCAAAACCAAAGATATTACATTTAACACTCAAATCTAAGAAGGTGGAACCATTAACCATTGGTTCCGACAGCCTGTTATTCTGAAACCCAAATACTCAAATACTAAAATGTCCTGTTGGATCAAAAGCCCATTTGTCTTTGTTAGTCCAAAAACAAATGTCCATTGCTCCAAAGGTCTGTTGTTCCAAAAATACACCAACTTACGTACACTACTTACTGACATAACTACAGTACTTATATTAACCCAAACCATTACCTTTTCCTAAACCTAACCAAATAGTTGTGATCCCAAAACCTAACCAAACTGCAACCGCTTCACAATGTTAACCACGTGTTTATTATTGTTATCATGACAACAAAGGTCACCTGATTTCATCCTTTCCAACATGTCAAAAACTCCAGGGAGAGTGTGTATTTTCAGAGCAGCAACGGGCCTTTAGAGCAATGGTCCGCTTTCTATCACATTTTAAAGATTGCTTTAAGATGTAGATTTCCTCTTTGGTCAGTAGCTCAACACCATATGTTGAAGAGGCCAGTGTGTGTGTGTGTTCCCTTCAGCCCAGTCTTTCAAGTGCCCCTAATTACAACTGAACTTTGAAGGTGATACGTGACCTTTTGCAAATGAGCTACTGCAATTTTAACTACCATTCCCTCTGCCCTCCTTCAGCCAGCTGAAGAAAAAAAAAAACTATTCTCAACTCCATTCCTAAAAATGCCTCTGAAACGTGCTGTTGTTGGCAGGCGGCCGAGGTCTGTTAACATAAGAGCACGCTCCCTGTGGGTTTGCTAAATCACTCCGATACCCACAGGATGTCTGGAGCAAAGCAACGCAGGCCTCAAAGACTGTATGCCAAACTGGGACTTTTTGTGTGTGTGTCAGGGGGTCTTAGTCATGGAGCTGTGGATAACTTACTCTCTTGATAGCATATCAGTTTTGGCTCAGTGTTCCCTGTAAGCAGTAATTATTGAATAAATGTATCTTAATGACTACCATTAGCTTAACAGAGCTGATGTGGTGACACAGTAGCATAGTGTTTTCTGTACAGTGGGTGTATGACAAAGAAAGAACAAGGTGTTGGCCTCTGTACACCAGGGCTGACCAAACTGGGGTTACTACGGTTTAATTTGATGTTTCTTGCAAAACAAAATTTAAAATGAATTTAAAAAGATGATAATGTTGTATGTTGATGTCACTGTTTATGATGGTTATTTTTTGTGTGGTTTAAAAATGCCCTTAGAAATATGTAAGTTTCCAAATTATGAATTATTCTTTGTATTCTAAGCATGGCGTGACATAATTTGCATACTTTCTTACATACTTATAGAAGCCAAGCTACTATTAAAACACAGTCTTAAGTCATTTTTTCCTCTTCATACACACCGTCAAACCAAATGAGTTAATTCAACTCGAATTGCTTGAGGAACACAATTGCCTTAAACAGTTTAAATTGATTAACTCCAACTTATTAACTGGGTTTAATTCACGGGAATGAGTGATTCAATTATTATAGCTTATTTCTTTTATTAAGATCAATTTTAATTATATAGCCCAATTTCACAAATTACAAATTTTATATTATGTACAGTGTTATAAGTATTGGATTTCTACCAGAGGCCACCTCTTCCAAATCACTTACAGTACAGATACTCCTCAATCCAACCATATATGCAGATATTTTCAATAAGTAAAATAAGTTCTGGGAAAAAGTTTCTCAAAAGTGTGTCCAGTCCAGCATGAAGAGCAGTGGACATTGATGTGTGTTATGATTTAGAATTTGTTCAATAAGTGGCTTCAAGGGCTTGTACAGGCTGTTGCTACAGTAGTAACACTGTGAAATTCACACGAGAACTAATTAACACCATAAGAAGCCTGAAATGTGTGAACATGAGCAAAGTGTTTGCGGAGTGTGAATTCAACAAACACGTTTTGTTTGGAGTGGGTCGACCTGTCCAACAAAGCTGTTAACTTTCAGCTCTCCCCCAGTAAAAATGTACTTAATACCATAATGTGAACAATCATACCAGCTATACACAACAGCTGACTGTTAGTACTGAAACCTGTGAGTTGTTTTGTTGGGAAATTCAGGACCATCTGGAAAACAACTCAGCTGTCCACGAGAATAACATCTAACTTTGAAAATTAAGCTGCGATGCATGTGTGTTTGGTGGTCTTCATCCAATGCAAACAGATGTTGTTGAAGATTCACATATTTCAGTGTTTTACTCACAGCATGTTTATGAGGAAGATTTCAGCCAAATCTCACCAAACATTAGATAGACCTTACTTTGACCCCCACCTCTTCTTCTTAAAAAATCCTTCAGATTTATTACAATGTGGGTCTTTTTTGTAGTTTTGGCCATGATTCCTGTCTGTAATAACATTTTATGCACCAAGTTAATGGTTGAAGTGTGAGAAGTCTAATAGGTCAAGAAACACAAGCAGTCAGGCAGTTAGGATAGTCAAACTCATTTGGAAGACAAAAGAAAGGCAAACAATAAAATGATCAGCCAGAGTGTCTGTTGGAAACATCTACCACAGGTTAAGGAGCCACTTCATTGGCACTTCTTTACTGGATATGATCAGTCTTTCTTTATTGTCAGGATATGTACCACAGTCCTTTAAAGTAGCTGTAATTAAACCCCTTCTTAAAAAGCCCACTCTTGACCCAGGGGTTTTAGGCAACTATAGACGGATTTCTAACCTCCCCTTCCTCTCTAAGATTCTGGAGAAAGTAGTCGCCAAAGAGTTGTGTGACTTTCTACATAACAATAGTTTATTTGAGGATTTTCAGTCATGATTAAGAGTTAATCATAGCACAGAGACAGCTCTGGTTAAAGTTAATAATGACCTTTTGATTGCTTCCGACAATGGACTTGTCTCTGTACTTGTATTATTAGATCTTAGTGCTGCATTTGACACCATTGACCATGATATTGTTTTACAGAGACTTGAGCATCAAATTGGCATTAAAGGAACCGCACTAAGCTGGTTTAGGTCATACTTATCAGATCGTTCTCAGTTTGTACATGTTAACGATGACTCTTGCATAAATACTACAGTTAGTCATGGAGTTCCACAAGGTTCTGTACTTGGACCAATACTATTTACTTTATGTATGCTTCCCTTAGGCAACATTATTAGGAATCACTCCATTAACTTTCATTGCTATGCAGATGATACACAGTTATATCTATCAATCAAGCCCGATGAAAGTAATCAGTTATCTAAATTAAATTACAAACATGTTTTAAGGACATCAAATCCTGGATGAGCTGCAATTTTCTGATGTTAAACTTGACATTCTTGTACTTAGCCCCAAAAACCTCAGAGACTCACTGTCTAAAGATATAGTTACTCTAGGTGGCATTACCTTGGTCTCTAGCACCACTGTCAGGAATCTTGGAGTTATCTTTGATCAGGACATGTCATTTAATTCCCATATAAAGCAAACCTCTAGGGCTGCCTTCTTTCATTTACGTACAAAAATTAGACACATCCTATCACAGACAGATGCAGAAAAACTAATCCATGCATTTGTTACTTCTAGGCTGGATTACTGCAACTCTTTATTATAAGGCTGCCCCAATAAGTCCATTAAAATGCTCCAATTAATTCAAAATGCTGCAGCACGAGTACTGACACAAACTAGAAAAAGAGATCACATCTCTCCTGTACTAGCTTCTCTGCATTGGCTCCCTGTTAAATTTAGAATAGAATTTAAAATCCTCCTCCTCACCTACAAAGCTGTTCATGGTCAGGCCCCTTCATATCTTAAAGAGCTCATAGCACCCTATTACCCCTCTAGAACACTGCGTTCTCTGAATGCTGGGCTACTTGTGGTTCCTATAGTTTCTAAAAGTAGAACAGGAGCCAGAGCCTTCAGTTACCAAGCCCCTCTCCTGTGGAACCAGCTTCCAGTTGTGGTTCGTGAGGATGACACCCTCTACACATTTAAGAGTAGGCTTAAGACGTTCCTCTTTGATAAAGCTTATAGTTAGGGCTGGGTCAGGTGAGTCCTGAACCATCCTTTAGTTATGCTGCTATAGGCCTAGACTATCGGGGGATTTCCCATGATGCACTGAGCTCCTCTCTTCCTCTCCCTCTCTCTGAACTCATTCATGTCCCATTAATGCATGTTACTAACTTCACTTCTTCCCCAGAGTTGTTGTGCTTTCTCGTCTCGAAGGTTCTCATGGATCCTGGTGGAGCCTCCTGCCATGGCCCTGCTTGACTGTCATTGCTAATATCACTGATATTATTGTTATTATTATTACTATTATTATTACTACAGTTACTATTATTACTATTATCACTGCTCATTGTTCCCCATCGTTGTCGTCGTCGCCATCATCTTCTTCATGTTCATCATCATCAGTCACTATTATTAGTGTAGTTGTTGCTACTGTTGTTGCTGTGCACCTCTGTCTGTCTCTCTGTCTGTCTGTCTGTCTGTCTGTCTGTTTCTCTCTCTCTCTCTCTCTCACCCCAACTGGTCAAGGTAGACGACCACCCACCTAGAGCCGAAGGGTCTGTCCTATGTTTCTGCCTCTTAAAAAGGCAGTTTTTCCTTGCCCCCATCGCCAAGTGCTTGCTCGTGGTGGTACTGTTGGGTCTCTGTAAATAATGTTATACGGAGTTCGGTCTAGACCTGCTCTATTTGAAATGTAATTACTGCTTCACCTTTGACTTACTCTACTAACTGTAGTTGTATAGTTGTGAAAGGCACGTTATATACCTTAACTTAGATATGTAATTTAAAAGAAGTCAATGTTAACTTTGAGTTTCAAATACAAACAGCAGTCTCCTGGGTGACAGTCCCAAACATCCACCACACCTCCTCCATATGTGCTCTTTATACTATATGGTCCATAAATTACCCTTAAGGCTGGAGCCCTGCATGTCCACAAATGATGATAAGGAGTACCTACAGTGTCATATGAGGTGGAGAGTCACTGACCAAGCGGCAGTATTTGATGAGTTAGGAGTGAATCAACCTAAACTTTTTTACGTTCCAATTTACATCCCTGATCTGCTGCGGTCCATGTGTTAAAACACAATAAACACAGAAAAGTACGTCAGTAAATCTGAAACCCTGTGGGGCTGCAGCGTTGTGCCAATACAGCCAGAATCCATTTGGAAAGCTCTTTTTCCCATAAGAGCAATTGTACTTTGGGGGTTTGGGGTGCACTAGTGGAAGGTAAGATTCAATTACATCTAATTTTACCTCGCTGTATTCACTACCATGCTTCTATTTGGAACGGCAGAGATGGCTGCTCCTTTGCGGTCAGCTCTTGCTGAATGACTGTGCATTTCCTAAATCCCACTCACACAAACATGCAATGAATGGGCCAACATGAAACAAGATACAGTAGAGCCTTGCTTTATGAGGAGTTCATTTGCAAACACAGATAAACACCATTCTTAAAATGAATAAGCCAACATTGATATTTTGCCTGGGGTGCAAAATAAAAACATTTTTGATCAGTTTTGCAAATGAACTGCAGTCTATTTGGTGCTGATCTCTAAAAGGAAACATCAAAAGACAAGAAAACATTTTTTTACATCAAAGGGTATTTTTGTCCTTTTGATTTAAAATTAATATTTGTTTTAATTACTAATGTTCAGAAACGTCTTTGAATTGATTTCTAAATCTGAAAATGCTTAATAAAGGTCATCCACACTACATCTCTATTTGCATTTCTCAAATCCAATCCTGAGCGTAGTTGGCTTTGAACACTCTCCAAACAAGATGCTAACAAGTTTAGGATGGGGTGTAGTGGCGTGCTTGGTGTGTGTGTTGTGTTCGAGCTGGAACAGTGGGAGAGAGAGGAGATCAGGTGGCCGAAAGCTCACTACAACGTTTATTATGAGGGAACCAGATGGTGTGTTTTCCTCACTCACCTACTGCAATCACCTCAGACTCACTTTCTACTGACTGCACGTCTGACTGAGACAACAAACCATTTCAAGCTCATTCATAATAATGTATTCTAAAGGGCAAACTGTTAGTGCCCTTTGCTAAGGGTGGGTATCACTGGATTTTAGGATGCATGAATGCATGAACCAGCACTGTAAAAGTCTGAAAAAACTCATAATTTCAAGGTTTTTCGTCAAACTTGAAGACTTGAAATACATTTTGCATACATACAGTTTGTCTGACCTCTTATCTTTCATTGAAATAATGTCTTCTTTAGAAAAACTTAATTCTTTGAGTTTCAAAATATAGTAGTGCTGTCAAACAATTAAAATATTTAATCGCGATTAATCGCATTAATGTCATAGTTAACTCGCAATTAATCGCACATTTTTATCTATTCTAAATGTCCCTTGATTTCTTTTTGTCCCATTATTTTTTTTTTGCTTTGTGCAAATGTTGTTTTTACTGAGAATCATCATCATTGTCGCCTGGCTTTGACACGGGGGCGGAGAATTCACATCAGCTGTGTGTTTGGCCATCAAGTGGTATTTCAGACTGGACGTGCTGCGATGATAGCTCAGTTCACAACGACAAAACACACAGATCACTTTGGTCTTGTCAATGGAACCATTTGGCAACTTTTTAAAAGTAAACTTTCCATTCAGAATATTATTGCCATCAATTTCGGCGTCTCGCGCTCGCCATCCACTCAAAACATAACGTCTACTACTCTTAAACAAGTGTGTGCGGCGTGCCTGTTGTTTTGTTTCTGTTCTAGCTAGATCCGGTGTTGTAGTTTTTCTAACGTTACTAGTTGTTGCAACAGCATGTGAAAAACAGTACAAAGTCAAACAAATGTTAATCACGCGATATAAAAATTGATGCCGTTAAAATGGGTTAGCCTTAACGCCGTTAATAATGCGTTTAACTTACAGCACTAAAATATAGTAAAGTATATTACTTAATATATAGAAAGTTTGCAGTAATAATATATCAATTCTATATCTTAAATTATGAAACAGAGATGTTTAAAAGTTTTTCTAAAGAAGTAAAGTATTATTAAGATAATGTGTTTGAGTTTGACTTAAAGGCACAGTGAGGTGTTGGGGGGCGTGAGAGGCATGGGGGCTGACGGAGGAGGAGAGATGGAGAAGTTTCTGACAAGAGTGAAAAGAAAAACGAAGGAGGCGTCAGAGGCAAGAAAAGCAAGTGACGGTAACCAGCATAAACCTAATAAGACCAGGAAATACGACGACATAGCTTACATAGCCTTTGGGTTTACCGTGAATACGGTCGGAAATGAGGAAAGACCTGTGTGTGTTTTAGGCCTAAAAACTGTGGCAGCGGACAGCATTAAAGCAGACAAATTAAGACGGCACCTGGAGACCTTACACCCTAATTATGTCAATAAGCCACTGGACTTTTTTCATCGAAAACTCGATGAGTATCACCAACAGGCCAGTCATTTTGTGAGCGCAGCATCAGTAAATAAAAAAGCACGTTAGCCTCGTACAAAGTTGCTCACCACATCGCAAGGTGCAAAAAACCTCACAAGATAGCAGAGGAGCTAATACTCCCGGCAGCATTGGAAAATGGTCACAATCATAGGTGAGAAAAGTGCTGAGACACTGAATACTGTCCCTCTTTCCAATGACATGATCGGGAGACGTATATTTGACATTTCAGACGACCTCCAAGAACAGCTCACAGAACATCTAATAGACAAACGTTAAATATAAGCAATATTGTTTTACACAAAAAAAAACAAATGTTAAAAAAGTCATATACCTTTTTGAAAAGGAATAAGCTGATGAAGCTGACAAGTGACCAATGTTTACAGTTTAAAAAAGTTTTGAATGTTACTGTTAAGTCTATAAAAATGCACATCCCAGTGAATCATTTGCACTTTTTTCTGTTTTGAGAATCACACAGACTGAGCAGTCTTGTTTAAATGTTGCAAATTTAGTTAATAAACTGAACTTGGAAATTGTTTAAAGTTGTTGCAGATGTTATCTCAGCTCATTTTATTAATCTATTTTGATAATCAGGTGATTGTATGCAGAATGCTGGTGCCAGCAACTCATACAGTGGTTTGTACAGATAAATAAGTAAATATTATCAGGTTCTCAATAGTATTTCAATTCAGGGGGGGCGTGAAAAAATTTCTGTCCCCTAGGGGGGGCAGGACAGAAAATAATTGAGAACCACTGCATTAAGCCATCTAAATTCTAAGAGTCTTTGAGTGAAAATGATATGCATCATTAGTGTTTCCAGGTGGTTCTAGACCTCACAGTGAAACACCTGAACAACATTAAATCATTATCCTGATTAAAAAAATCAACATGACAGTATATACATATATATGAATAGGTGTATAAAAGTTTAAAATACATGATTACAGAAAAAAACGACCATCACTATCTGGGACAAGGTGGTGTCAATAAGATGGCGTTCACCAATGTCAGTGGCCATTCATTCTGCACTGGCTAAATGTTGTGTTGGTTATTTCCAACTCAGATATTGGGCTGTTTGGCCACTCACCCCCCGTGCTTTTTGTTTACAGATGTCTTTTGTTTTAAATATCAGCAATTGAACATCAAGGCATTGGCTACCGTCCAAATAGTTATTTTTAACATCAATATTGCTATCGGCCCAGAAAAAGAAAAGAAAAGATCATTGTTCATCAATCAATTGTCATTCATTGCTCTGTAATGTTACAGAATTCATAATTGTGACAGTATTAGTAATAACAACCAGGTAGCAAATCTAGTGAACTAGCTATCTAGACAACAACCCTTGTTGTATTGGACTGCATTTGATTGTAGAAGTGCGCCTAATAAACTGATATACTGTTATACTTACTGAACACTGAATTTAATGAATTTGGGTTGACCATGTTAGGTTTGGGGGTTGGAATTAATTTAATTTAGCACTGGTTTGATGATACATACCCCTAAACTAGTATGAAATGATCACAAAATCCATTGCAAATTACAAAACAGGATTATTGTGTGATTAAGTGTGTATTTTGAATGCTTACCAAGCTTCTATTTGTTCACTCTCTGTGCTGCAGTATTTCCAAATACTGTAAGTTAGACTACTAGAAATGTGTCGGTGTTGCAGTTCCAACAAATCACAGAGAGAGGTGAATAAAATTCAAACTACACTTAATGCCTCATTCATCTTTTCGTTTCTTCTCTTCTTCTGCTCATCCTCTTCTAACTGTGCAACTGTCAATATCCTGTCTTTTCCCTCACTGTCTCTGGCTGCCACATTCCTCCAAGTATGGTCACACACTGGCAGCTGCACTGTGAACTTATCTCGAGCGAAGAAAGGGGATCTGCTGTGCTCTCTTCCTGTCAGCACAGATGTCAAGGTGAACTTGGGGGACTTAAATAACCGGCTCGGCGACCCTGGGACCCTCCCGCCCCACAGTCAGCTGAACAGATTAGAGGAAGCCTCTTGTTTACAAGGGGGGTGGGGTTTCTTTTTTAGCTGCAACCGTATCTACAGCAAAGAGAATATTTATACAGGATGAAAAAAAGCAAGGCTTCTGGATTACCTGCATGGATTATTTAATCCATTTAATTCAATGCCATATCTGAACAGAGTCCTATAATAACCTTAGTCCCTCCCAAATGATTATCGCATTAATAGTGCTGCAGGTTTATTATTATTATTATTATTATTATAACTACAGTAACTATCATTACTATTATCATTGCTCATTGTCCCCCATCGATGTGGCTGTTGTTGTCGTCGTCATCATCTTCTTCATGTTCATCATCATCATCACCATCAGTCACTACTATTAGTGCAGTTGTTGCTACTGCTGTTGCTGTGCACCTTTGTCTCTGTCTCTCTCCTTCTGTCTTTACCTCTCTCTCTCTGTTCTCTCTCTCTCTCTCTCTCTCTCTCTCTCTCTCTCTCTCTCTCTCTCTCTCTCTCTCTCTCTCTCTCACCCCAACTGGTCGAGCCAACCACCTAGAGCCGAAGGGTCTGTCCTAGGTTTCTGCCGCTTAATTCAATTAAATTCAATTTGTATTTGTATAGCGCCAATTCATAACAAAAGTTATCTCAGGACACTTTTCAAATAGAGCAGGTCTAAACCGAACTCCTTATAACATTTACAGAGACCCAAACAGTACCACCGTGAGCAAGCACTGGGCGACGGGGGCAAGGAAAAACTGCCTGTTAAAAGGCAGAAACCTAGGACAGATCCTTCGGCTCTGGGTGGGTGGTCGTCTGTCTCGACCAGTTGGGGTAGAGAGAGAGAGAGAGAGACCATAACTAATGTGCTTATCAATGATGAATAAAACATTTTTTACTGTGTTTATAAACTACATACTAATGTGTATTCATGCGTTATAAATGATGATTTCATTATTTATTCATGCTTAACTAATGCTTAATAGTGTGTACTCATTATAAAGTGTTACCAAAATAAGAACAACCCCAGGTTCCTCTTCAGCACTGTAGCCAGGCTGACAGAGAGCCACAGCCCTATTGAGCCACATATCCCCATAAACTTAAGTAGCAATGACTTCATGAGCTTCTTTTATAATAAAATTATTACTATTAGAGAGAAAATTAATCACCAACTGCCATCTATAGTTATCAGTGGCTCTCCAAGTTCAGGAACTTTAATTAATGTAAACTCAGATATATATTTAGACTGTTTTTCTGCTATCGATCTTCATCAGTTAACTTCAATAATTTCCACATTGAAGCCATCAACCTGTCTGTTAGGCCCGATCCCAACTAGGCTGCTTAAAGAAGTCGTACCCTTAATATGATTAATCTTTCTTTGTTATCAGGATATGTACCACAGTCCTTTAAAGTAGCTGTAATTAAACCCCTTCTTAAAAAGCCCACTCTTGACCCAGGGGTTTTAGCCAACTATAGACAAATCTCTAACCTCCCCTTCCTCTCTAAGATTCTGGAGAAAGTAGTCGCCAAAGAGTTGTGTGACTTTCTACATAACAATAGTTTATTTTAGTTCATCACAGCACAGAGACAGCTCTGGTTAAAGTTAATAATGACCTTTTGATTGCTTCAGACAATGGACTTGTCTCTGTACTTGTATTATTAGATCTTAGTGTTGCATTTGACACCATTGACCATGATATCGTTTTAAAGAGACTTGAGCATCAAATTGGCATTAAAGGAACCGCACTAAGCTGGTTTAAGTCATACTTATCAGATCGTTCTCAGTTTGTACATGTTAACGATAAATCTCCAATAAATACTACAGTTAGTCATGGAGTTCCACAAGGTTCTGTACTTGGACCAATACTATTTACTTTATATATGCTCCCTTTAGGCAACATTATTTGGAATCACTCCATTAACTTTCACTGTTATGCAGATGATACGCAGTTATATCTATCAATCAAGCCCGATGAAATTAGTCAATTATCTAAATTACAAACATGTCTTAAGGACATAAAATCCTGGATGAGCTGCAACAAAATTCTTGTACTTGGCCCCAAAAACCTTAGAGACTCACTGTCTAAAGATATAGTTACTCTAGATGGCATTGCCTTGGTCTGTAGCACCACTGTCAGGAATCTTGGAGTTATCTTTGATCAGGATTTGTCATTTAATTCCCACATAAAGCAGACCTCTAGGACTGCCTTCTTTCATTTACGTAATATTACAAAAATTAGACACATCCTATCACAGACAGATGCAGAAAAACTAATCCATGCATTTGTTACTTCTAGGCTAGATTACTGCAACTCTTTATTATCAGGCTGCCCCAATAAGTCCATTAAAACGCTCCAATTAATTCAAAACACTGCAGCACGAGTACTGACACAAACTAGAAAAAGAGATCACATCTCTCCTGTACTAGCTTCTCTGCACTGGCTCCCTGTTAAATTTAGAATAGAATTTAAAATCCTCCTCCTCACCTACAAAGCTGTTCATGGTCAGGCCCCTTCATATCTTAAAGAGCTCATAGTACCCTATTACCCCACTAGAACACTACGTTCTCTGAATGCTGGGCTACTTGTGGTTCCTATAGTTTCTAAAAGTAGAACAGGAGCCAGAGCCTTCAGTTACCAAGCCCCTCTCCTGCGGAACCAGCTTCCAGTTGTGGTTCGGGAGGCAGACACCCTCACCACATTCAAGAGTAGGCTTAAGACGTTCCTCTTTGATAAAGCTTATAGTTAGGGCTGGATCAGGTGAGTCCTGAACCATCCCTTAGTTATGCTGCTATAGACCTAGACTATCGGGGCATTTCCCAAGGTGCACTGAGCTCCTCTCTTCCTCTCTCTTTCTGCACTCATTCATGTTCCATTAATGCATGTTACTAACTTCACTTCTTCCTCGGAGTTCTTGTGCTTTCTCGTCTCGCAGGTTCTTATCGATCCTGGTGGAGCCTCCTGCCATGGTCCTGCTAGATTGCCATTGCCAATACTGTTGTAGCTGTGCACCTGTCTGTCTGTCTGTCTCTCTCTGTCTCTCTCTCTCTCTCTCACCCCAACTGGTCGAGACAGACGACCACCCACCTAGAGCCGGAGGATCTGTCCTAGGTTTCTGCCTTTTAACAGGCAGTTTTTCCTTGCCCTTGTCGCCTAGTGCTTGCTCATGGTGGTACTGTTGGGTCTCTGTAAATAATGTTTTAAAGAGTTCGGTCTAGACCTGCTCTATTTGAAAAGTGTCCTGAGATAACTTCTGTTATGAATTGGTGCTATACAAATAAAATTGAATTGAATTGAACTGAATTGAATTGTGTTTATATCAAATTGTTTAGACCGTAATTGCAAACAGTTGAGTAGGGAAAAACATTCACGTCAGCCTCATCACTTGCAGTTACAGCCAAACAAAATCCAATATTAACACAAATACAGCAACAATTACGTACATTGGGTTATTTATCTGGTTTGACTGCAAGGTTAGCAGTGGGCTTACACCATCTTGAAATAATGCATGAACACTCTGAAGTTGGAATGACTGCTGTTCTTCCTATTCTGAGTAGCTTTTGAGGATTTGTATGCCATAGTTTTCTTATTTTTTGGTCTTTATTTGGACAGTGCAGAGAGTGACAGGAAATGTGGAGAGAGAGGATTATGAAGGTCCCCTGGCCCGTTGCAGTGGACTTTGCAGTTACAAGGTATGCCCTTTGTGTTGACATCTGTATGGGGCAAAGACAGTATGCAACGTCTATGTGAGGACATTCACATAGCCTATGCAGACACCCAATACAGTATATATGGGGGGTATTGAGGTTTCTATAGCCCTTAATTTTTAAGCCAGTCCCCAAGGAGAATGAGTGTTTCACTCAAATTCTACAGAATTGCTTACCTGTGCGGAAGTGTCATCTATCTAAATATGGATTTTCAAATATATAGGCACATGTCCTTAAATAAATCTTAGGACTTCAGGTATTGACCTCAACTGGGAGGGGTTAGGGTCATGGAAAATGTACTTTGGAAGTAGCATTAGATACTAAATATGGCATTATTGCTCCTGTCAGTCCTGTCAGTTAATCGTCAGTCAGTGCCTGAATTGGACCAAAAAAGGTGCTAGTACCCTAATTCAGCACAACCCTCACCACAACCTCACCCCTAAACCTAAATATTTAGGTGTTTTTAAAAAACTATTTCAACAAGGATATTTTCAGGGCTGTTTCTCAGCGTTAAGTTAGCTTAGTGTTTACACAGAGACACGGTTATGCAGGCCTACCCAAATTCCTTCCCTACTCTGCCTCTGATTGGCTTAGACTGAGATTCTGTAATCAGACTGAGTTCTGGCCCATTTCAGGCACAGACATCACTAAACACTTTACCTTTGCTTTGTGCACTACTACTAGACTACAAATTCACTGTAATGATTTCAGGAAGCGTAAGACATTTATTTTTCAGGGGAACATAACTAGCTAGCAGAAGAGGGGCAGATCAAAGTCATTGTCCAGAAAAACAAGAAAATATTGTTTTTTTAAAGTGGAATTATATTTTGACAGTTTAAGGTTGTGAATCTATGTATTGTATCAGTTTTTAGATATGTGCCAGTTAATCTTTACACCCCTAAAAATCTGATATGTTTTAATGTGCAGTTCAACATCTGTTTCTGTGCTGCTCTACCTCACACATCAAATACACACTTTCTTTGATGCCGGTCTGTGGGCAGCAGTGGTCTGTCAGTGGGCAGACTGCTGGGAATACTCGTAGTGCCCGGGGATCTTGTTGCCCTCTAGTTGCACCACCACCCTAGCAGCTGTTTTGGCACCAGAGCCCTTCAGTCCAGAGTTTGTATCGTGGGGCAATAAAAAAGTCACATTGTTCCTGCATAGCACTGTCTACACAGGTTGTCCCCTGTCCTAACCAGTATGCTATTTACATCTCGCAGATACAAGCACAGCTAAGCTCCTCTGATATTATCATGGGCTGAGAGTGTAGCCAGTTCTGCTGTAAGAAGATAGTTTTGGAATTGTTTTGCTGTAGTTTTAGGGAAAAGGAGTAGGGATCCGCTTCAGTCTGTTGCCCCCCTGTTTCTGTCACAACCAAAATTTGGGACACTTCTGATCACATTTTGATGTAATTTATGGGATTTCTGCATAAAGTAAACGAAGCATCTGAATTTTCCACATCTGATTCAACAATTTTGATGACAGATTTAGGGCGGAAAGTTACCCTCGAATGTTGTTGTCCTGTGTTGCTCTGGATACAGTCTGATGTTTTGTCTGCAATTTAATGTATATTCTGTATCTGAAGTTTGAATCATTGATGTTTAGGGTCAGCACCAAGAGGTGAGTCATCTGTTCTTTGCTACAACATACTTTCTGTTTGCCCATATTTCACCTAGTAATAGGGCTTTTGGGGCCCAAGGGCAGGTTCCCAATTTGCCCAGTTGGTAATCCAGTTAGGGTTAGGGTGAGGTCAGTTTAGACACTTGCAGGACTCAAACTGAGCAAACAGAATAAATCAGTGGTATTTTAGTGGGAAAGCGATACCCTTAACAGACATCAACTTGAATGTCAGTAACCTGAAACTATAACCACAATAAATAATTGTGGACCTTTGTCAGTGTGTGTGGTGGGTGGGTAACAGGTCTGAATGGGGCGAGGTCTAAATTATGCCAACCATGCCAGGCTGCCAAGCTGTGCGACTGGCAGGGAGTGGGGGAGTTCAGAGTGGAGGAGTCAGATTTCATGCCTGTTCTCCTGTCATGGCTTCCTCTGGGATCTCAGCCAGGTAAACTGTCAAAGCCAACTTCCTCCCTCAGAAGTGTCTGGCTTTAGAGGGCCTTAAACCCACCCAACAACCCTCCTGTCTCTTTCCTGCTGAACCCCGCCATCTCCTCCTGTTTTTACAGAGGACTAATCCACCCTCACAGCCCTGTCATGTTCCATCCAAGTCTGTGCAGGAGGAAGGTTCACAGTATGCTTGCCCCAAGATAGAAGTGAGGTCATAAGCATAAAAATATTTAGAGAAATACAAACATGGAACTGATTTTCAGTGTGGGTTTAAGTGAAATCTATTAGTATCCCATGGGGTTCGTGAAGGAAAATGTTGACAACTTGGGTTTCATTGCCAGTTTTGGTCATCAACGTCTTCCAAATTACTTTGACTAACCTGGCAGATTGTCTGACTGCTCGTGTCTTGCATGCTATATAAATTATTTTTTTAGAAATGCTGCCACATTCCCAGATCTCACCAAATCATTTTGTGAATCCAGTGTTAGTGTTTACTTACAGGGATGATGGATGAAATTGTGAAAAAATTACCCAAGCTGTATAAAATCAGAATGTTCAGAACTACAAAAACACTAGAACTAAATAGAACAGAACAATAGAACAATGATATTCTCAGACTTAAGCATGACTCTTCTTGTAGATCAATACACTGAGCCCTTCCCCATAGCTTGAAGTCCTTTGGCATTGTGACGCTGTGGCACAAAGCAGCAAAATCCTGTGAGTCGAGGCCTCTTTTCTGAGGCGGAAATGCGATTGACAGGAGTGGGAGGAGGGGTATGTCTCACAATCCTTTCTCTCTCTTCTCTTTCTCTTTACTCTCATCCAAGAAGAACTGCCAATCACCCTCTCCCTGACAACAATGTGCGGGAATCAAGTCAGACTTTCGGCCTGAATTCAAGACTTCCATCACATCCCTGCCATGTTCCTCTCCTCTTTACTTTGACCTGATGAACTGCTAATTTAAACTCACGTGGCTTGTTCAAACACATATGACCTTGGGCTTGTTTTGCTGGTGGGATCTGTCATTTGGCTCTCTCTACGGGTGTTCTAAATTAAAAATGCAAACATTGTTTATGAAAGTCCTGGATGAAGCGGATAAACTCCTGCTCATGCATGTTCACACCCATAAATCACTGTGTAATGTATACACGCTGTATCCTTTGTCCTGAAACACAACAATGGCCTGATCTCATTGTAGAACATAGAAACACAGACAATCCTCACGCTGTTTATGTGGCGATGAGGTACACTTCCTCTGACAGTTACTAAACAGATCTTACAAATCTTATTTAAAGCTGCAAACAGGGCTTAAGAAAAACTACCATTTCAGAGAGAGACAGTTTTTTTTTTTCAACCATGCCCCAAAAGTACTAGCACTACTGAGTTCATTACAGAGAGTAACCAACGTGTTCTTATTCCCAAGTAATCAAAATGGTGCCTTTAGCGGCATTGAACTCAGGCAATGTCGTGGTAAGTGCGAGAATGTCCGCATGTGGAGGTGGTGGGGTGGATGGATTGGTCTAACAAACACAGGACTTTAACCCATGAATCTGCTGTTAATGTCCCTTGTGAAACCTAAAGTGAACAACTTATTTTAGGAATGCACATAAGTTAATTTACGTAATGTACTCAATGGAGATATGTTATTTAGGACTTGTTAAGACCACAGGTATGCAGGTCATTATAACAAACAAACTTGACCAATCATGTTCTGGCTGCCAATGAAAACAAAGGCTCTGTGGAATATTCTTATCCTTAGGGAAGAATCTTTATTCTTGGCAGCGTGGCTGGTCGGCATGTGATACTAAGTGAGAGGTGACACATACAGGACATAGTTTTACTCATCCAGTCAACCAGACCACAGTGTTCTATGCTGTATAGAGCAGGGGCCTGACTGGTGTATGGGACATTTTTAGGAAATGTCATATAAAAGTCAAATTAGTAATATGTAATATGTAAAAACTAGATCACTCAACCTACTTATACAAAATTATGTATTAGTATATGAATGCAGAGTGTGCATATTCAGTTTTTGGTTTCCAGTTACTCACTGTGGTAAGAATGTAGTGTGCACAGAGGGAAAATGGAGAGTGATAAGAAATAGCCGAAAGACGACTAGAATCAGATACTCATTTCAGCCTAACAGTGGGTTAGACAAATGGCTCATTTGTGTTCACTTACTTGCTTGAGTACTTTGTGTGTGCTTGGAGGAATAAAAGTATATCCACCAGATCAAGGCTGAGTCATCTCTGGCCAATGCTGGAATAATTATATTGTTTTATTTTCTTTAATCTGACCTTACTTGATATGCTAATATACTGTCCCAACCATTCACTGGTTTAATTTTCACATTGCAGACACAAATTAAACTTCAATATTTAAAGATGAAGACCACTAAAGCTCTGAAGGAAACTAGGATATGTGGAATAACCATCATAAGTGAACAAATATAGAAGCGCTTTAGGGGAAGAGCAGTAGTGATGATTGCGAGATGAGCACTGTCATCTTATAGTGAAGAGTGTGTTGGATGTGTGATGTTCAGAGTGGAATACGATGTGTCCACTCTCTCTCAGAGGGCTCCAATTGTCTGCATGAAGCAGCTCTTATAGGCTTTGCTCCATTGTCTCAAAACCCCATCTTGGTCCGACCCTAATAGGGCCATGTGGTGATTGCGAATACACAACATACCCAGACTGTTGATATGAGGCCCACTCAGCCGTAAGCAATGTGTCTGGTGATTCATCTCCATCCACTTAAAGCAACACGTATGTTAAACATATTTTTAGGCCTATTGCTTTGTTTCATGGTCATGATAAACATTTGAAAGACAACAGACTTGGTGGCACCTTTGAGGTCTGCAGTGTCTCCCATTCTGCTGCTCAACTTTTAGCAACTTACAAAGTTAATTTTTCACAGGCTGCTCAGAAAAATGTCAAGCTCAGAATAATACAGTGTCCTTCAAGTGTCACACAGACATCCATGACACATGAACAACTCCAGTTACAACAGCTATGTTTCTGACAACTACACAGATCATATATTACTCTTAACTTTAACAGAAACATTTAAGATCACCTTATGTATAGATTGAGACAATTTAATTGGGTCATTAAAATGCAACAGCTTTATCTTACAGGGAGCATAAACATGCTCAGTATGCCATCTGACCATTGACATCATAAGATGTGTAATGTTGGTAAAAATCAATCTAAGTTAATAACTACACATAAGCCATGTTTCCAGACTTTGAATCATCTAGTCTCTTTATCGTATGAGCTATTTAATCTATTTCTGTGATTAAACAACATGCACTCCAGGCCGCAGTGTCTCCATCAGAGGTCTGCCCGCTCGGTCACCTGGCACTGTAAAAAATCAAAAGCATGGCAGCCATGTGAACATGGCGTGCGGTCTGAGCTGACTGGCAGGCACCAGGTGGGCACTGGGAGGGCGCACTATAGCCATCTGTACATGAGCCCCACAATTCACTTCAGCACAAGGGCCAGGGGGAGGTCTGCTGATCTGACAACAGCTACAAGTCAGACAGACATTTGCTATTGTATGCGGTCATTATACAGTATTTATGGTTAAAACAATACATGGATCCAATAATGGACTGAAGTGGAGGGATATACTAAACACAATGAACACAAAACATTGTAACTTTGGAAGATGTCCACTTTATTAAAAATGGTGTGCATGTGCCTGTTGCAGTTGCTCCTGTTGTCTTCTTCTTATTATTATTTTGTATTTCTTTAATGTCTTGGGAGCACTTTGAGCAACTGTAACGCAACAAGTTCCTCCCTGGGATCAGTAAATTATTTCTGATTCTGATTTACTACTGCTAACTCCGACTGCTAAGGACTCATATTAACTGAATGTATTTGGACGGAGAATGAGGACTGTGAGTTTTGTCCCCCATCACTTACACTGCAACTGCACTAAGAGGGGATTTCTTATCGGCCAGAAGGAACAGGAGAGTTGATTATGGCAAGCAAAACCTGTTTAAAGGTCATATGGACACCTGATTTAACTTTAAACTTAATATTTGTTTCCTGTTAAAACATCAGAGGAACTGAAAAAAGGAGAGTGTTTTGAGGTGGTTGTCAGTTTTGGCTGACAGGTAACAAGACAAAAACCCTGTTCTCAGACTCCCGTTCGACCAGTTGTAGAAGACAGAAAGTCAAAAGAAGCTGTAAAACTGCCAGACCAGCTGGCGGCTCGAAGTTGAAAGACTCCCACACCTGCAGCGGCTGGAGAATCTCCTCTGAAGCTGCAAGGAAACCACCTTAACAGCCGTTCACAGCCAGTCCCACAGACACTTACCGCCATTTTAAAACACTAACATCCTATTGACAAGACCAATTAACACTAATGTGTGGTGACGGGCAACTCCCCCTGTTCTCACAGTGCTGTCACTGGCAGACACACACACACAGTACACACACACACACACACACACACACACACACACACACACACACACACACACACACACACACACAAGAAACAGTTGGTTGTGTCCAACCATTTATGTAACTTCCCCAAACCAACAATCAGATATTCACACTCACTTTACACCGTGATTGGTCAGCTGTGTGGAGGTAAAAAAGGAGCCATGGTTTAACTTCTCTTTCTAGCTCCCTATTTTCATGTGTTGCACAACTATATCTGTCACATTTCACATGAACAACCAAGTTCAACACTATGAATGACTTCCATGACAGTCTGTCACAAATGTGTGCCGTTATCCCTACATGATACTGCGTTGTTGAATTGTGTATGCACAGTATTTTTAACACTCACACCACCAACTCTGCAATCATACAGCTGTCTTCAGAGACAGGAAAACTCTCAAACATGGGAATCTTTCCCACCTCTACCATCCATCCCATACAACCTGAACACAGCGAGTCAACACATAAAAACACAGACACACACCTTGTCGACCTAGTGACTTAATGACTACCACCTTAGGGCTGCAGCAGACAAACAGGTGGCTTTAGACACTGAAAGAGTCTCTCAGCCAGTCTCACCAACTCAGTTGCTTTAGCTTTAGGATGCAAATCTGAAACAGTTATTGAGTATTTTGGTTATATAAATCTCCTGGAATTCTTCTCCAAAATATTTTTAATTATGTCTGACAAAGGCAATGGATCGAAA
Source organism: Dicentrarchus labrax (assembly GCF_905237075.1). Taxonomy (NCBI): domain Eukaryota; kingdom Metazoa; phylum Chordata; class Actinopteri; family Moronidae; genus Dicentrarchus; species Dicentrarchus labrax. The sequence continues at coordinate 25,742,749 of NW_026136702.1, forward strand.
CTAAAAAGATTTCAGAGTTCAGAGGTAAAGTATTGTTGGTGCACTGCTGAGCTGCAGTCCTACAGTCTGTGCTCTATGTCCGGTTCTCAGAGAGCAGAACACAATGATGTGGCTGGTTATACAGGAAAGCCTCAGTGATGCCACCCCATCACACCAGCTTGCATTATGACCTGATATGACACAAAATGGCCCTGGCTGCCAGCTGAGCTGCAAATACACCTCAGCTTGTCATCATGTCTGCGTGAGCTGAGGGGCACAAGGGCAGAGTGAGGCCACCAGCTGGCATGTTCACTACCAAATGCAACAGATAGTTGTACATCAGTAAAACAGACCAGATCGCTTTCATTGGATTGTACAAGTGAAAAATAGGCCCCGATCCAGCCAGATTAGCACAGAGAGATCACTATATGACACAAGTGGCCAAAGAGAAAGAAATCCCTTTGTTAACTATGTAGCATTAGAAAATTACATTTTTGGGCAAAAAAGACCTAACACTGAACAATTTGGGGTTAAAAAGACACAAGTCAAAAAATGCAAAAACATTGTTCATTAGATATATTTATGAAGTTTTAATATTAAATATTAAATAAAAAAAACAAAGTCAGGACAACATGTAGTAGTCATTTTTGTTTTGGCTCTCCTGTGAAGTTAACAACAACAAGTCAAAACACAACAGACCAACACACTGATGATGGTAATGGATGGTGAAGATCTCTCTTGACCTTTAGAAGTACTTTAACTGAGCTCCACATCCACTGCAGCTCCATCTATTGACCCTTTGGGCTCAATAGAAGCTTATTCTAATTAAATTACTCCCAGTGTTTCTGATCCGTTTGAAGAACACTTTGGCCCCTGGTAATCTGCTCACCCAACAAAAAAATGGGCACCAAACTGTTGATGAATAAGGCCCCAAGGAAGCCAGAATGTCACCTAGAGAGTCATCCCCACAGAGCAAATGCAGGCGCTGACAGAGAGATGTCTATATATTGAATACCCACTGTCAAAGCAGCATTGTAGTGATCACCTCTAGGAATGTCCTGTAGTAGTGACATGGTTCAAACAGTTTAAATGGCCAAATGAAGCTCCTCGCCTCTTTTCAGTGTGCAGTGTCCTTTGTGTGAAGTTGAATCAATCAGTAATATAAGAGAAAGTGAGAAACATGTGAATGGGTGAATGGATGGAGGCTGAGTGACTTACCTGGTGGACACAGACAGTTGTGGGGAGCTTCCCTCACCTCCCGTGTCTTTGGTAGTCGTGCTGCAAGCTTCTGCATGAGAGAAGGAACAAAAGAATGTTAGAACGCACTGAAAATATCATGTTGCACCTGATGAAATGACCATGAAATTGCTGCTTGACATTGTTTCAGTCTCAGAGTTTTGGTCCCCCTTTAAAACCAGCACCAGAAGCATGTAGAAGTGTACAAACAGCTAACAAACATAGTTTAAACTGAGTTGCATACATTCAAATTGCAACTTACAGTCCTTTTCTCAAGGTATCCAAGTGTGACAGTTGACCTCATTAGATCAACAAAAGCCTGCGTGTGATTTGACCCTGAATAGAATAAAAAACCATCTGAGTACATTCTCCACAGCATAGCAGTCAGTCCCGCTGGTGATGCTTACTAGCAGAGGAATGCCAGCACTGGCTGTTTCGAGGCCAGCAACAGGTGCTGAAGGGGATGTCGTTCTGAGCACTGCTGCTGTATTCTGAGTACTGCCTGTTACCTCAGCGTGCACATTATTCTGCTTTGTCAGAGGACGGCCATGGCTCAAACTAGGGATTTTTTTGGTTCTTTTTTTGGAAAAGGACAAATTTGTACAAAGTGTTGTCTGAAAATGCCTAAACCCAGCCAAATAGGTTTGAGCAAGTACTCGGCTGAAACGAGTATCTGGTACAAATAATGTAAATATGTAAAAGTATCAAACGAGTAAAATGTGTCTTTTTACTTTTATTTAAAAAGTTCTTGTACTTTTGTGATCAAAAACATTGTTTTGAAGCTCATTGCTGATGGCGTTCTGTAAATAGTTCCAATAAATATAGCAATTCCTGATCAACCGATATAAATTTCAGGCCTAAATAAATAATTTCTAGTTCCAGTCCCACCTACTTACAGTTTAAGCACCACCTAAATCTGAGTTAAGCCCCACCCATTTTAAGTATGGATAATTTAGCTGATTGAACAGATACAGATTCAGATAATGGTGAACTTGCTCATCACGACTTTCAAATTAAAACTTGCATTATTAACATTGTGGAACACTCACAGTTTAGGTTAAGGGCTAACAACAATTTAGGATTAGGAAAAGATTGTAATTTATGTAAGATACCTGACATAATTATTTCTTACTTAAAATAAATTATTTACTTCTCATTTATGTTTCACATGGCACATGAGAAGCAATCTCCTGGGTTACAGTCCTGTATTAATTTGAGCCAAATTGTTTGGGGAAAAGAATTGAATTATATGTTGTCTTGTGGACAAACCTACAGCATCATACTTTGCAGTGGAGGGCGACTGACCACACGGCAGTATTTGACGACTTGGGAGTGAGACTGGGTTGAAATACATTTCTCTCTTGAAAGTGTTCTTGGTGTTGCATGATGAGTTCAGACCCTGCTTACTTTCATACCTCCTGAAACCTGGACAGTTACTATAAAAAAAGTCAGATGATCTGTTTCCAAGTGTTACAAAAATTGTTGGATGGAACCTGCACCCAATTTCGCATTTCTGTATGATCCAGAAAGCATTTTGGTTGAAGTGTATGGAGGCCTTAACAAGCATAAAAACTGAAGAGAAACCAAACCTGTAAAAAAAACTGTGAGGAGAACTAAAAATAAATATACGTATGTACTACAGGCCTTTCGTGAATATTTTATTCCTCAACTATGGGGTCAGCTATATAGCACACTCTTAAAAAATAAGGATTCCAAAGTTCAAGTGCTCTCATCATTCAAAAGTCTCATGCGGAATCAATTGCAGGACTGCACACTCAGACACAATTTTCCCATAGCCCACTTTATATTATTCATGAATACTTCCAGGAATTTATTTGGTTGATACTGGCAGACCCCAGTCACAACTGGAGAAGTCTTTAGTAAAAATAATCCAGGGAGCCATGCAGCCGAAGCTCTCTGCAGTCCACCCTTAGGCAACATCATTGTACTATACATTCAACATCGAGATAATGCAGAGTAGAGATTCAGTACTGTAGCAGTCAGTCCTAACAAAAAGGGCTGCACCTATAACCACATCAAAGCTGACAATAGAGCCTGCCAGAGGGAGAGAAATGTAATGACTATACTTCAAAGACTGTCATTAGCCTTTAACTCATGTCCTCACATTATGTCCTACAGTCTAATGGTCTCAGTTTTTCCTCGGTAGGAAACAATAATTTTATAAAGTAGCACAAATCTGCCACTGGAAGGAAGGAATGCTTCAGTATGATCAGCTGATACTGAGTATGTTGTAAGTTTAACAAAATGAAAAATAACAGCATACAGACTGGAATACATCATTAACGCTGTGAACCCTGGATGTTTTTTGTTACTTTTCACTTCTTTTATTGGCATTTGGCATAGTCACTTTGTGACTTAGACTCAGGACTTTTGAACAACTAATTTCATTTTAGAAGGCTTCTTTTATTTCATAATGGCATTTACCCCAATAACACATTCGTATTAATAATGTCACTTTTCACAATGTCACTTTTTATAATGTCATTTTTCATAATGTTGCTCTTTGTTTTATAATGTCACTTCCATGGCAGCACTGTAGTCGCCACTCTTTCACCTTCTAGCCATGAAAGATGATCTCATAATAATGAATTGAGATTAAATAATTTCTTCAGTTATTTCACAAACTGTTGGCTCATTTATATATTTAACGCAATATATTCATAAAATATATAAATTGTCCACACTGTCAGGAATATAATGCTGGTGGAAAAACACCAAATCTGCATACTTTATTTTAATTTAATTGTTTTTCCTAAAAATGCAGACAAACATATTGACTCTAGAACATTAGAATTAGCTTTTAAAAACCCTGCATGTAGAATTTCAGAAGTCAGCTCAAGTCAGAGCAAATGAGTAGCATCTTTTTTCTATAACTTCCAATTGAATTTGTGGATTAGTATCATCTGAGATACCACTATTACAGGAAAAAGTGAGTCGCTGTTTCCACGTTGGTGTGTATGACTTATGTGTGGATGTGACTAATTAAGTTATGGGAAAACTGCATAGGTCAGATCAGGTTTGATTCTATAGGTCCACTCATAGAGGCTTAACTCGACCAATGATATTGCTGCTGCCAGTAGCTGAACTAACTCCACTCTGCATCCTAATAGGGATGTTCTGTGTTTTCTAGCAAGGTCACACCATGATATCCTATAGTTATGATGCATATGCAGAGCAGCTGGGGGACTCGCTCTGTTTGAGTGAGAGTGTGTGTGTGTGAGATGGTAACCCGATGCTGGAGTTTTTGATGTGGTTTTAACATTCTATTTTAAAAGGATGACAAACCCTTTCACTATCCTGTACTCTGATTAACATTAAGACCTGGCACTGCCGCTACATACACTTCCTGTTATGGTCTTCTCAGTCCCGGCCTTCACTTCCTAGCTTCATAGTGATATTTCATAGCTGAAGTGAAACCAAAAAACTTCTGGTTCTGTTCTAGAAGTAGAGCAACAAGTTGCTGACATTTGCTGAAATGCAAATTATTAAAAATGAAGGCCCAAACATTATGTTGTATGGTTCAGTCCACAGAGGTTATGTTAGCCAATAACACTGTATATTATCTCCGCTAGGTGTAAGCATTTAGGCATGTGTGTCTGTGTGTGGATCTGTCTGCAGCTAATCTAACATACTACTGCACCAATCAGCCTTTTTTGTATGAATATGTATATATACAATTCCCTCAAGGGGTTCACAAAATTTTTAAAAAATTTTTTTTAAATAATTTTTTTTTTTTATCCCCCTTTTTCTTCTTACTCATCCAAACAAACCAGAAAAGGCAAGTCATCACCAACTGCTTGGCCCAAAACCAAGGCTAACCTTTGTAGGCAACGGTGGAAAAAGTATACACTATACTGATTTAACTTCTTTACTCAAGTAAAAGGGAAAAAGTACAGGCTCTGAAATGTACTCAAAGTAAAAGTACTCTCTTGGTTCCTCTGAAGGACAAATAAACCAGCTGTTTCTGTTCAAAGCCAACTAACGAGTCTCCCTCTCTGGTCTTTTTTTGTCTTGTTCAGAAGTCAGTTTTGAAAACATAAGAGGTACAGATATTTGAGTGTTGGAATGTAGGAAGGAAAAGTAAGAACTTAAGTAAAGTATATATACCTGAAAAACTACTTAAGTACAGTAACAAAGTATTTGTACTTCCCATCTGTGGTTGTAGGCCACATTTTGGCTCAAAAACTGATCCTAACCTAAACCTAACCCTAATCCAAAATTTGGTCGGTGCATCTGCAGATTAATTCCATACCTGTTATGATCCACTAATGTTAGACACAATACCAGATTAATGAATGCCTGTTTCGTTTTTTTATCTTTGTCGCCATCTTGACTATAGCGGAGCCTTCTGCCTTGTGTTTGGTGCACCTGCTGTATCAGATGACTTTATAAAGCAGTCAGATTCTGGTTTGTTAAACATTTGAACCTGTAATTGTGTATCCCTTGTCTCTAACAGACCTTCCCATATACCACCCTGTCCTTCAATCTTTCTCTTTCTACACTGCACTTCCTACATCCTTGCAGTTACCTTGCTTGATTTTGCAGCTGTTATGGTAGAATTTGCTTTAGAGAAGCAAGCGGAACACTAGCTACCCTGGATGTGATGTCAGGACTTCAGCCGTCTATCCAACAGAGAGGCTACTGCGGGCTTTCCCGGCCTCTTGTAGCTGCAGCCCTTTTTGACTGCAGCTAATTTATCTAGCAGGCACACTATGAGCTCACAGGTATCATCAATCACAGTCCTATTTAATACTGTGTCATGAAATGTCTTATCGATTCCTATATTCCTGATGTTTTCATTAAGAAAAGACTTATATTTACTTGTTGTAAATCCTTAACTTTGCCGTGTATCTTTATAACATCTACGACTGTCAGCATGCCTGTTTAGTCTCAGGCTCAACTGTGAGGTATCATTCAGGTTAGTTACTCTCAGTGTGTGTTTATGTGTGTGTGCAGCCATCACTAACTGTGCTCTGACAAAGTGCAGAGGTGACTCGGGCACTTCTGCTTGAGTGTGCTGTTTGCATTAGGCTGTCTGATTAGCACATGGGTCATTTATGCTCCCACACACACACACACACACACACACACACACACACACACACAGAGTTCACAGATGTAGACGTATATATGTATGTGTTTGTGTTTGTGTTGTGTGAATGTATGCGTGGACCTCACAGTGTATTGGGTGACAGCTCTGTGGGGAGCAGAGTGAGGAAAGCGGGGCAGGGGGAGACTATATTTTTCACTTTTCTACACCTCACAACGTGGCCTCTAGCTCCCATCATGCCTCTGCATTCACTATATGCACCAGGCTTATAGCAAGTCTGCAGAGAGCACTTTGTGGCTAATTGTAAATGTTAAAGGGGCCGTGTTTGGGGCAAGATAACGCCAGAGGGAGGGGAAGGTCAGGGGGGCTAGGCTGCTTTCAGGGGGTTGTTAAGTGTATGTATGGCAGTTATTTTGGGGAGTACAATTCAAGGACCTCACAAAGCTTATTCTTGACTTGGACACCTGTTGAGAATTTGCAGTTATAAGGAGCTTTTATTTCTTCTCAAAGTATAAATATATAATATGTTTTGCTTATGCAGGGCAGGGGCGCTGTATAGGGGGGTAAACTTAGGACAATTCCAAGAGCCCATGACTGACAGGGGCCCCAAAAAATAGGTAAAAACTAATATAAAATTATTAAACCATCATCATTCAGTATATATATTTCAAATATAATAATAAAACTATTGATCTCTTTGTTTTTACTTGTTTTTGGCAGTAAAAGTTAAATATTCCCATTGACCAAAAAGTAAACATCCATATTGACCGACCACCCCCCTGTATCTGCATCAAATGGTTTGGTCCTGCTTTAGCACTTATCAGTGACAGTGTTTGCAGTCAGTAGATGAACCAGAACTACAGTGATCACAATGTTAACTAGTAAATCAAAATCTGGTTTTCAAAAAAGGAAAGAGAGAAAAGAGAGAGAGGAAAGACAAAGGAAAGGATGTCAATCTGTAACCCAGTGTTTCACCAAGAAAGGAGCCTATAGTCTGTGAGTGGTATTAACCTGTTGGCTTAATGTCCATAGTGAAATAAGATAGCCAGCTACAGACTAGTGTCAGCCTACATTTAATCACCATTTAATCAGTTCAGGGAAACGTTTAGCAAGATATTCATATTAAATCATTGTCCCTGCCCCCTTTTAGCAGACTTAACAACAGATGAGTCAGCAGCACCCCAGTCTCCCCATAACTGTACCCTCCCAGTCTCCCCATCACTGTACCCTCCCAGTCTCCCCATCACTGTACCCCTCCTGTCCCCCCATCACTGTACCCCTCCCCGTCCCAGTGAAGCTGAGCAACATTGTGTTCAATGACAGGCCAGTCAACGTCATTGCAGGGAGTCTGTGGGGATTTCTGTCTCTCTTGCTCTTTTTACCATTACAAAAAAGAAAATGAAATATTTATTAATGACAGAAATTCAAACACATTAATAACAATTATTTTCTCACATAATGATCATTATGAAATAAAATTAAAGAACAACAACCTACTGTCTGTACTGGATGCTGGACAGTTGGAAACAGTGAGTAGCTTACCTGAGCCTGCATGTAAGATACAGACAATATTAAAATAATCCAGTTTGATACGTTCATTTAGATTGAATTATGGAATAACATCTATAGATACAGACTTTATTATTCCCATCATGAAGGGCAATTTATTTGAGAAGAATTATCCATTTTGAAATTTTACAATAAAAATACTTTGAGACTGTAAAAGATGGCCTTTAGCACATTTTTTATGGTTGCTTTTAATCTTGCATCAAATAGTGAACTGCATACTGTATGCAGACTGCATGCATGTACAAATCACCAGCAGTAAATATTGTGCTAGTACTAGTATTGAACTACAAGAAGCAAGACAGTTGCAAGCCTTTAATTAGAGTTATGTAAAGCTTTTGATGGGACAGTTAGGTCCTAGAGATGTGGTGACAACAGCTGCGCAGAGGGGGCCCAATTTGATTTTTTTGTCATGGGGCCCAAAATTCCTGGCGGCGCCCCTGATGCAGGGAAATAATTTTTACCCAGGCTATATGATTTTGACTGCTATTTTGTAAAACCTTCAGTAAACATGCTGTGTATTGTTATTCAATCCATACAAAAACATAAATGTAAAACACAACAATTTGTGATTTTAAAGCTCTAGTGTGTAACATTTAGGAAGATCTATTGTCAGGAATAGAATATAATATCCATAGGTATGTTTTCATTAGTGTATAATCACCTGAAAATAAGAATCATTGTGTTTTTGTTACCTTAGAATGAGCCATTTCTATCCACTAAGGGAGCGGGTCCTCTTCTTTAATTGATTTTATTTTAATTAAAGCTGCAGTAGGTAATATTTATTTAAAAAAAATGTTTTTCATATTTGCTGAAACTGTCACTATTGTATTTGTAAGAATCCACCAGGCCTGAATAAAAACAACCAATCAAAGCCAAATACAGGCCTTTGGTACCCTGGGAATGAGACTCAAGAATTAACTATATTCCAACCTCCAATCCAAAGCGGCCTGGTGGATTCTTACAAATCCCATTAGGAGCACTAGGAGGAGCCAGAGGAACCAAGGACTGTTTCATAGATTATCAGTCTCATGTTCTACTGTCAGGATATAGTGAAAGTTTCAGCAAATATATAAAAAAGAAACAACAAACATACCCTTTCCACGGCCTCATGCCCAGGCACAATAACTGCAAACAAATTACTAGAAACATTAATGGATGGTAAATGGTAAATGGACCTGTGCTTCTATAGCGCCTTTCTAGTCTTCCGACCACGCAAAGCGCTTTTACACTACGTGCCACATTCACTCTTTCACACACATTCACTCAGTGATAGCAAAGTCCATCAAACAGAAAATTAACTCATTCATACACCGATGCACAGCATCAAGAGCAATTTGAGGGTTCAGTATCTTGCACAAGGACACTTCGACATGCAGGGGGAGGAGCTGGATTGAACCAACAACCTTCCGATTACAGGACGACCCACTCTTCCTCTGAGCCACAGCCGCCCGACCTGAGCAACAGCCACCCGATTATTCAAAAAACTAATGGATTCTGCTGTGAGCCAAATTTGACTTGAATATTAATAACTCTGTCCTGCTGGAAGAGGGGACATTTTCCATAACAGAGGAAACTGGTCATCATGGAGGTGGATTCTGGACAGCATTGAGTGAAAGTACCACAAACGTCTCCCTCTCTCTACAAAAGGCCACATCTGTGCTTGTGTCCCATTAATAACAACTATTTATACGCGCAGAGCTAAACAAAGAGGCAGGCTACATCGCCCCAGGGCTGTCTGGAAATGAAGGAGAGATCATCCTCACAGGGCCCCACGGAGGATCTCCAGAGCCAGACGCTTAAACAGGACTCTGTCACCAGCACCTTTGATTGTCCTTTAGTACGCCAACCTCAAAACATTCTATTGTATCTTCCAAACACAGAGTATCTCAGCTAATAACATTTCCAACACAAATGGAGGTGCAATACTTCCCTCATCCCCAGCAGCAGGTACCCTGTGCTCTCTTCTCCTGGTAAGTGCATTATACTAGCCCTAGTGAAAGGGATCATGGAAGAGGGGGGGGTGATAAAGGCCAAAGCAAACGGAGGAAGGGAAAACAGGGCCCCTGCGGAACTTCAATCACTGTGGAAGAGCTTGTTAGTGTAGCTGTGGAAGTGGTCAATGAAAGGGCAGCAGAGGGCAACTGTAGGAGTACCAGATGTGAAAGGCCAGGGAGAGCTCCTCACACGTTATCTCAGTGAAGAGGTGCACATGATAGTTAGAACACATGTGTAGCTCGCTCGGTGGTTCAGAGATGTGCAGGAACTAAATTGAATTTATTTGTGTTTGACTAAAGACACTCTGATAAGGCAGCCTTTATAAAGTCTTTATTAGTAGTACACGGTGGCTTTATTATTACTTCATAAAGCATCTAGTAACATGTTAGATATCAGTTATAATACATTAGTAAAATCAAGTTTTGGGTTGTAAAAAAAAGTCTTTGTGTATCACACTACAACAACACTACGATCAGGCAGCTTTATATATCTGTTAGAAACCATAAATAAAAAAGTCTTGTGTTGCCAATTTGTAAAAAAAAAAAACGTTTTACCCTTTTACTAACACTTTCTTATAAGCAGCTTAATTAAATGTTTATAAGTTGTTACTTTATAGATCAGTTAGAATCCACTATTTATTTTTATTATTTATATTATTACTAGTTTTGGGTTGCCAGATTGTAAGAAATTACACATTTAAATAATAAAAATAGGTTTTGGGTAGCTAGTGGTAAGGAAAAACTTTGGTGTTTACTTTTTTATTAACAGGCAGGTTAATTAAGTGTTTTTAAAAAGTTACTAATTGCCTATTATTGGTTAATTAGATATGTACCAAGGCTTTAGAGATCAGTTAGAATCCATTAATAAAAAAGGTTTTGGGTTGCCAAGTTATAAAAAAAAACATCCTTTGGGTAAGTGTTTACCCTTTCAATCAGATAAATTAAGTGTTACTAATGGTTAATTACAATTTTACCAATGCGTTAGAGATCCGATTAGCAGTTGTTTATAAGAACAAGTATCTAAAAATAAACTAATTAAGTTATAAGCCTGACTAAAAAGTGATTTAATGTAACTTAAAAAGTTTTCAAATGAATTAGTACACAATAATCGTTAGTTAGTATGTTATAATACTTAGTGAAGATAATGTGAACAGCTCATTCCCCATAAAACTATATTACTAAAAAAGTAACATAAATTCTTATAGCTAGCTCAAGATAAGTGTAAAAATACAAAATAAGTGTATGGCTTGTTTTCCTTCTATCCATCATCTTAAAGTGAACAAACGCGCAGTCCCATCTGAAGTTGCAGCCTGGAGGAACCTCTATGAAACTCCAAACTACCTTCCATCAGATGCCATATTCGAAAAAACCTGCTTCTAAAACGTTTGAGTTTCAGTAAAGCGCTCACCTCCTCCAGGATCTGGTCCAGTCGGCCCAGGATAACGGGCTCCACCTGCTCCAGAGACAACATCCACGCGGAGAGTTGCTGCTGCTCCAGACTTACTATCCTGGACTGCAGCTCCGATGTCCGCACAAAAACCACAATGCAAACTCCAATGCACAGAACAGACACCGCGATGCAAATCGTTACGCTGGACAAATCTCTCCAATCTCTCCGTTTCTGCTGCTGCTGCCCGCCGCCAGTCCTCCTCTCCTCACCCGCTTTACTGGCGACTCCCCACTTCTGATCCTCTCCCATTTTATACATCTAACTCTGGTTTTATCCACACATAAATCCCTGTATTCATCAGGGGCAGGGTAGCAGAAGAGGAATCCTAACGACCTGCAACTTTTGGAGCGTGTGACAGACTGTCTCTCTGCTGGGGGAAAAGTTTTGCAGATGTCTTTTTTCTTCTTCAAAGGCTCTCCAGAGTACCTTTCTGCGCTCAGATGCGCAACTACATCAAAGTTATAACAGGTGACATTGTGGAGATTGGCATCAGTCAGTCAGTGATGTTCCTGATTCACAGGGACGGACTCTAAATCCTCTGCGTTCTGCTCCGTTTGTCCCATTCGCTGCTGCTCCCTCTGAGTGATCCCACTGTGTGCCGCAGGTCTGCCGTCAGTGTGCGTCTCTGAAACCCGAGCCAGCCTCTCTCTCCTCTGCGCAGCTCTGGATGCCGCGGGCCCTTTGCTCACAGTGCATGCTCCTCCTCTGAAAGGCTTTAGGTTAAATACCGGGGCGGGATTCATGGCGGTGTTGCTGCCCCCTTTGATCCGCGCACTTAGTGAGGGATATTTTTAGGGTGCGCAAAGCGAGGACGCTCTACTCACACAGCTGGTACACTGCCGGCCTGCTGAGTAGTACTGCTCAGATCCCGACCAAAACAACAGCAGCACTCTACTTTCCCTAGTCCGGATCTGGCTCTGTTTGAAAGAGGATCTGCTGGACTCTGTGAACCTGTTGTGGGCTCTGTGCAGAAAGAATGGAACACCGACCTCATGCCCATCAGACTAGAGTCAGTGCTGATGTCTTGTGCTTATCTAGGATTCATTCCAACATGTTACCTAGACCAACTATTTAAGGTTTTTAAGAACTTTTTTGAAAAACATTCTCTGATTTCAGCTTCTCTGTTTTCTGTTTTCTTTAGTCCTCTGACAGTAAACTGAATATTATGACTTATGGCAGTTGTTTTGAGGCCCCAACCTGGTCCAAACCCAGCAAGTTGTGTCAATTGGGTGCAATTGGGTTCGGGCAGAGAACCAAAGTTCTACTACCTTTGCAAACCAAACACTGGCTCTAGATAGGGTCTTTTCGCAGCCACCATAGTTTCTCCTACATACTTGGAAGCTGAGTGGTATTCAGTTAGTTGTAACCTGCAAATTCACTACTAGATGCCACTAAATCATACACACTGGTTGGCTGGAAGAGATTGTAGAAAAGTATAATTGTTTAACTGAAAGTAAAGTAAACGCACATGGTCAGCTGATTAAAGGTGTATGTTGGGTTTGTGGCATCTAGTGGTGTAGTGGCAGATCGCAAGTCTCTCGCTTCACCATCCCCTTCCAAGTGTGTAGGAGAAACTACGGTGGCCATGAAACACGTGGTTTGTCTCTTCTGGGCCACTGTAGAAAAATGGCAGACTCCATGGAAGGCAATGCAGGTGATTATACACTAATTCAATTTCAGTTTTTCAATTCAATTTTATTTGTATAGCACCAATTCATAACAGAAGTTATCTCAGGACACTTTTCAAATAGAGCAGGTCTAGACCGAACTCTTTATAACATTATTTACAGAGACCCAACAGTACCACCATGAGCAAGACCTTGGCGACAAGGGCAAGGAAAAACTGCCTGTTAAAAGGCAGAAACCTAGGACAGATCCTTCGGCTCTAGGTGGGTGGTCGTCTGTCTCGACCAGTTGGGGTGAGAGAGAGAGAGAGAGAGAGAGAGAGAGAGAGAGAGAGAGAGAGAGACAGACAGACAGAGACAGAGAGAGAGACAAACGGACAGACAGGTGCACAGCATCTAATGAAAGCATAGCTATGAATATAATATATGCATATTATATTACATTTTTGACAATAGATTCTCCTAAATTTTACACACTGGACGGATAAGGAGAGTTAGAGAGATTGAATGATTAAATGTGCCAGTCAAAGTACATCCACTAAAAGTGGTTGTTTTTGCCATTGACATGCTCAGTATCTGCCAACATTATGGAAGGATCCCTAAAGAGAACCTTTACCGTCAGAAAACTGAAGCCAGAACATCACACTGTTCAAAGCCAGTCATTTTACCTCACAAAGGGAAGTTTCTGGTCCAGGTAGTTTGGACCTGGACTAACTAAAATATGTAAAAATTGGGCCAAGACCAACTTTTGAGTTGACAGGTTGTTAGTACCCCTTTAACTAGTGTTTATTGTCTTTTAATATTTTACATTTTATCTCACTTTTTCACTTTTATGAGAACATTGCACCTTTAACGTCTTTAATGTCTTCTTAATGTTTTTGTGAAGCACTGTATGAAAGGTTCTATATTAATAAAATATATTCTATACTTTTGCCTTTTATTTGTGCCATACAATTCCATCCATTAGTAAATTTACATCTCTTCTTGTTCCTTTATGGTATTATGTGTGAATTTTGTGAAATAGACATAATCAACTTCACAAAAATCTACTTTGGGTAGAAGATTACGGTAATTTAAAAAAAAAAAAAAATCCTTTTTTAACATCCTCCCAGTATCCCTGCAAATTTGGACAGCCCCAGAATATGTGCTAGGTCTCCTTTGGCTCCACAATCCCACCAACATAATCCATGATTTTCCCATATTTAGCAATTATGCCAGGGGTTCCTGTTTTTGACTTTCCAGTCAAATTTGATTTAGATTAAAATTATACACGACCATCAAGTTTTCCAAAATAAAAAGCAAAATATGTTCTTTCTCATTGTTTTTGAAAACTTCACATATCAGCTTTTCTGATCTGATGCCCCTAATGGGAGTGGCGGCAGTGGCAGTGCCTTTCAAAGCCATTACAAATCATTAACAAAAACGTTCATATGATTGTTCCATTGTTGCCACTGCCAAGGTTTTAGGCACTGGTCCAGTGTGAACTTGTACAGTGTGATGTAAAAACTTGAAGCCACCAGTGCACATCTACTGAGAATGGTAATAATGGAAAGTAAAGCAGGAAAACTTTAGAAATGAACAACGTTTGTATATTCAGAGATTCTGACAGGTATAATGAAGTAGAAGGAGTAGATTACTTTTTAAAGATTTTAATGTGGAAATTATATTTTAACATATCAGACATGCATTTTTGTTCCAACTGGACTATTTTAAAGAAATGTCTTATCTGGAAGGGATGTTTAAGGTCAGAGAAAGATCTTCACCATGGTTAAAATAAACCTGTGTTGGCTGATAGAAAACAGGAAACAAACACTAGCCAGTGTCAATGTCACAAGCTTATCTGATCCATGCATCCATCTGTATGTCAGTTTATATAGTTACCAGTATAGGTGTCAGTTCAGTTTAAACAGAGGTTGTTTAGTTACAAAGTAGGAATAAATATTTCCAGGCTGTTGTCTGTGGTTGTTTGTTTGTTCAGTCTGAATGAGCAGACAGCCAATCACATATCTGTTTGGCAGAGACAAAAATGACCATTAGGATTGTTGACTAAAATCAGACTTTAGAAAATTGACATTATGATTAAAAGTATTTTTTACTGAAATAAAATGATCTGCAACAAATAGATTTTTTTTTTAAATAATTAATTTCATAATAATTTTTAAGAATATATAGGATTAGGATAAATTATTGACTATATTACACACTGTCATGTTTATGTGTCACACACATGTCACATATGTATCTAATATTAAACACCCCAGTGCAGCAAGATGTATTTATTGTATGTACAGGAGGATTTCTTGCTACTGCCTATTACTGTACCTGCACATTAGATCCTCATTTAGTGTTGCCATCCCCAGTATACAGAACACACTGCACATGCCCTCTTATAAGCAAGCTTAGGACCGGGAGGTCGTTGGTCAAGTCCCTAGACCGGCAGGATAAATCTGGGTGGGGAAAGTGAAGAAGCAGCACTTGGCCCTCCCTCATTACGACCACTGAGGTGCCCTTGATCAAGGCTTAACCCTAACTGCATCCAGCAGATTAGACTATGGTTACAGCTTCCAGGTATGAATATGTGTAACTGTGAGAGTAGGAAGTTCCTGCACAAAGAGAGGCGTCCTCTCACTGAATCTTCCTTGACTGAATAGGAAAGGTTTAATACATTTTTAAATTTTTTTATTTTTGTTTCAGTGTGTCCATTGCACATTGAATCTACAGCAGGTTGATAGTTCGAGCATGTGTCCATGGTCTGCAGGGCCCTGCGCACATAAAGGTGTGACGCTCGTCCATTGAGCACTAAAAAGCTAAATTAAAATTTATAGCCTTTCTGTTTTATGTGCTGGCTCCTTAGTAAATCCAGAGTGTGCCTGTCTGCTGCAGCTTGGCCATAAGATGATTGAACGGCCAGTCAGATCAAGATGGTCGACCTCATCCAGTGGCTTGTCTAATTGCATTTATTAAAAAGCACACCGGTGGTTTTCTTTATGGCCTCAGGCCACCGCAGAAGGCTTTTTAAAGCACTAATAAAGAATTTCCTGTCTTGCGTCGTTGCACTGTAATTGTAGTCAGACCAAGAGATGTCTCTTCAACTGTCAGCCACATCTTAGGACGCCATGTGCCTGCAAAGGTTTCTGATGGTGGCTCGATGGGCCAGAATCACTCCATGTGTGGCAAGTCCTTCTAATTACAACGTGACTCAGTGTGGCCAGCTGGCTTTGTAATTCTGCAAGCTGAAAAACACACTTTGAAAATGATCCTCAAAATGAAAGGTACATTTATTGCAATCATGGGATTCTTTAAAATTAAAAGAGACTAATCCTGCTGTTATAACAGCTGTGATAGAGATTGGAGTTGTAAAGTCACTGGAGAATGAGTTTACCATTTGTTTTCATGCAAATCAGAGCAGTTAAATGCTTCAGTCTCACTGCATTCATTTGATCTTTATCGACCTCCTTCAGTCTCGCTAACAATGTCTGTCAGGGCTTCATTGGTCTTTGACTTAAAGATTATAAATACAGCACATAACTTATACAAATGTCCCACTTCTGACACAGTCTTTAAGATTTAGATTTCATGAAATGGCTTATTAGACAGTAACAACTATATATTACATTTAATATACCCTTTCTGTTTGAAGATGTTACTTACTTATATGGACCATGATTGTCGTGTCACAGCACTGAAAAAGTAGAAAACATTTAATAATCAGTAAGCACACAGTACAGCTGAGTCTGATGGGAATTAGTGGTGCACTCAGAAATGTTTCCTAGAGGTGGCCAAATGGGGCCACTAAAGTGGGGGTCAGAGTGTAATGGAAGGTCAAAAATGGCTCAAAACTGGCAGAAACACGAGCTGGTTTGCTAGATAGCACCATGGTTCAGAGAATCGTTAACGGAACAGGTTCAAGAACCAGAGCTAATTTAGAGGAAACACTATGTGGGAGCTGGTTTGAAGCTGGTGCCTAATTTTGAACCAGTTTTTCGTGCCAAAGAACTGGCTCTCAGTCAAGAAAACTGGTTCCTACGTGGCCCTGTGACTCTTGAACCAAAAAACACTTATGTCAGAGGCTGGCGTCAACTTTTGGCCAGCCAGCTAGCTGTGTCTTTATTAGCTGTTCAGCTAGTTTCTCATATTAATGTTACAAACATAACTTAGACATTGATGATTTAACATCGAGCTAGCTGGCAAGCTAGCTTGCTGTTGGTCAGCTATCATGACCCATTGCTACTAATTTCTCACATCAGTGTTGTTTGTGATATTACTGTTATGTTCAAAGTTCACATTGATGTGAGAAATTAGTAGCTATGCTTGCTTTGGTAATGTTAGCTGACCAACGGTTAATCTCAATAGCTAACATTGCCGATGTATACAGTGATGTAATAATGTTGTAGCTTGTGGAAACGCTAACCGATTCAAAGGAGGTTTGCAACCAACCCTGAACCAGCACTAGCACCAGACCAAAACTAGCATTAGGTTTGCTATGGAGGAAAGGGAGTCTAAGACTACTTGTCCATTGAGGTTGAAAGTTCATTCTTGGTTGAGGGAACAGCAGATGAACAACCAATATTAACTCTCAGTTTTACTCATTTGTTTGTTTGTTTGAGATTTTCACCATATCTCACCGCCTTCAATAGCATACAGTTTCCCCAGTATGCTGGAACATATATCTGTTGAAGATTGTGTGCTACGGTATAAAGCTCCAAAACAAACATGGACCTCAGTTACTCTACCCTGACTTTGCTTTATGTGTGTGGTGGTTAGGGTTAGGGTTAAGTGTGTGTATGCATCCTTTCTCCAGACAGGATTTGTCTGTTTGTAATTATCCACTCTCTCTAAGTGAGACAGAGAAGGAGAAAGCATACAGTGGGACAATATGTCTTCATCTCCTTTTCTCCGTTTCTCATTGATCACACTCTTCTGAGTGTTTTGAGATGGAGGACACTTAGATGCTCTTCAGTGGATGTGTCTGTGACGGCCTGGATGTGTCTGTGAGAGCCCCTCATAGGTAACACATCTGATCACACACATCTGAAACAGGAATATAGTGTGTCTCTTTTATTAGTTTTGGATCCCCTATCATTGTTATTGATTGCTAGAAATTGTGGGGCGTGAACTTTTTTCAGCTTCTGAAGGGGGACACATCAGAACTTTTGAGAACCATTGAGCTAAGCCATGCAGAAATATCAGTCAGTTTTGTATTTGACAGTGTAAGTGCTACAGGTCATAGATCAGGTCACACTGACAGAAAAGTTGAACACTGTTTTCATTAAGCCTTATGAAAAGATATTATCCACGGCAAGAGTGATTTTTGGAGGGACTTGAGTTTTGGGCCAGTTTGGAAAAACTATTTGCCTGCTTCTGTGACAGCCAGTGAATTGTTGGTCTTCACCAGTGGTGGAAGAAGTACTCAGATGTTTTATTTATGTAAAAGTAGCAAATACTCTTTGACTGTACTGTCAACTTTAAGACTCCTGATTACAAGACAGAAAGTTGCGTAGTGTGTGAACAGTACAGAGATTTGACCACTTAAAAGGAGCGATTTCCCTCAAGACATCCAAATCCTGATAGACCTCACTTCTGATGTTCCCTGTTGACAAATACCTCCACCATTGATCTATTATGTTGGCCCAATTTTCTCTTGCTCTCTAAACCTAACCCTAACCCAACATTGCATTTTTTAAAATGTATTCTATCCGTCTTTGCTGTATATATTGATTTTTTAATATTTGTTATTTTGTATACATTGAATTTTTTACTACTATACCCTACTATTATATCACTGTGACCAAATTCAGCTTTTTATACATTCTAGAGAGCATGATTGGATATTAATTTTACCACACAGTGGACCAGTGCCGAAGCATTCCTCCTTCCTCCGTTTCTTCACTCATTTATTGATGTTTTTCCTTTAATTTGTCACTCGTCTGTATGTTGAATATGTGACAAATAAACTTGTACTTGATTCCAGCAGTAGACTTAATGGTTACCAGCAGCAGTAGAGTTGCTGCAGCAGTGAGAACACAAGTCTCAGAAACATTGAACAAGGACAGAATATGCACACAAAATACAGAATTGTCTCTGACAATTTTCCTTATTTGAATGACCCCCTTTTGATCATCAAAAACATGATTTAATCATCACACAATGTACAATCATCAAGGGATTAAATATTTGAAAGAAGCTGAAGGCTCAGCATGGAGATTGGACATGTAATGGATGATGCTGACACCCTGGGTGGATGGCAAATGCACAATTGTCGTAATCTGTCTTGAGCTTTTAGAAATAAGGGAAACGTCCAAAGGTCACAGGGATGTTCACAGCCCTGCAGGCGTAATACCACTAATCATCTGAAGAGCCCTGTCCTGTGAAAGTGGACACATGTGTCCAGGTTCTATGTCCATTAGAGAACACTGAGAAAGAGAGGGAGTTAAAAGACCGTTTGTCTTTGATTGGACCACCATGAACACTGAACAATAAATCAATGGAAACCTTTTGGGTAACAGTGTCCCCTCTGTAATTTGATACATAAATCAGGTTCAATTAGGGAAGTCACACATGGTTGCATTAGGTAGAATTCGGTGGTACTGGCAGAAAAAATAGAGCATAGAGTTTCTTGATACTGCAGTTTTGATTGGAAAATGTTCTTTCTCTAAAATTGAACAAACCAGTAGTTGGTTTTTGAACCAGTTCCACAAACCTCAGACTACATTAATATTATGTCAGGAGGTAGAGCGGGTCGTCCACTAATCAGACGGTTGGTGGTTCGATCCCCGGCTCCTCCTGCTGCAGGTAGAAGTGTTCTTGATCAAGATAATGGTGATGAGCAGTTGGTTAATTGCATGGTAGCCTCTGCCATTCAGGTATGAATGTGTGTGAATGGCTTTGAGTAGTCGGAAGACTAAAAAAGGCACTATATACAATCCATTTACCATGTCATTCCAAGCATGTGCAAACGTAGTGTATACATTATAGTAAGGTGTGCACAAAAATATGGGACAAATTGCGTTGATAAAGGGCAGTTCATTTTATTATATGAGACAGGTGCCAACACGAAAAGCGAACACAGGTTTTTTTTATTTTCAAACCAATGACTCTATAAAACAGAATACATTTTTGTCTGTAGTAGCAGCTGTCTGAGGTGAGGTTATCAACCTCTTTATTCCCCTCTGTGAATACACTGCGATGGCTAACAGGCACCAGCTTTTCCACAGCGAGGTTGGCTGCGGTTCTGAATGAAACAAGTGCTGAACAGGCCACAAAAAGAACATCCGTCTTTCTCTTTTTCATTAATTTGCCTTTAATCAGCTTCAGTGAAACCAAGTGAGATGAGCAGTTCAAGGACTCACAGAATGCAAGGCACCTTTCCGGAGAACTTCAAGTGGTTTTCGTTCTTTCCCTCTGAGACCACAATATCAAGCAGCTGTGGCATTTGAATATCAAAATTACAACCTCTTTCTTTCTGTGCTGTGTTATTATACAGTAGAGCAGTCACGGGCTACACTTGTTCAAAGAGGAACACCAGGCCTGAGGTTCCTCTGTCAGGGCTGTTCTTCTGTTGTTTTTGGTTTGCAGTGAAATGTCTTCACAGCTACTGGCTGCTCTGCTATGAACCTGCTATGGTAGAGATTAGATCCCTGCGTGGGACGATTTTCTTAATGCCACTCCTGCTATGTGTGTCCCCCAGTCTTGGGGAGTAACAGATTACATATAACTGAGTTGCATAATCAGGATACAAAAAAAGTAACTGTAATACATTGCATTTCCAGAAAAAAAGATGTAATCAGATTACAATTACATTCAGTAAATAATGGAGATTATTAGCAGGATTACAGATATAAAATACATTTTAAAATTAAGGATATAATACCATGTGCAGTGTAATTAATTAGTAATTGTATCAGAATCCATTTTCAAAGTAACCTTCCAACCCTGTCCTTCTTTTCTCTTTTCTGCCCACTTCTAATCGCACATACAGCTGATCTTTATAACCTCATCAATGATGTCCCCAGTATGACACACCAGCCTTATCATACAAAACTACTACTAAAATATAGCGCAGCTTTTTCTCATTCTCTGTAGAAAGTATAGAGCGATTTCAGTAGAGCAGGGTGAAATCTGAGTTGAGCGAGGAGGGCCCCGCGACTCTTTGAATAGGTGTGTGGAGCGAACAAACAGCTCCAAGAGTGAGGAGAAGAAATTCTCACCGCTTCACTCTGCTCACATGCTCTGGCGCCCATTCCCGCTATGTGTGTGTCCATTCCCGCCCGCTCCCACAAGCATTCTGACCATCCCTCCAGCACAAAAGAGATTCTGTCTTCTCCTGTCCCACAGGTGAAAAGATGTTATTTTATTGTCAATAACAACTGAGAAATGTTCGTGAAACATCAGACTTGCCTTGCTATGCTGTTTATGCTATTTCAAGAACTGGCTTTAATCGTCTTTATAGCCTAATTTTATGACTTTCTCTCCATCCTTCTGTTGGGCGCTAGCTAAATTCTGGGGCACACCACCTGTTCCCGCCCACATTAAGTCAAAACTGCCCGCTCCTATGTAAAAAATGTGTGTAGATTTTACAGTGAAAAACTGTCAAACCATGACTGCAAAAGACCATAAATATAATGTATATAAAATACATTTAAAAACTGTTTCTGTAACAGTAAAACACTCGAGACACAGACATATCTCATGGCAAAACCTTTATTTATGCGGCATTTTAAAGGAATTGATATGGAATAAAGTCGTTTTTTTTATATATATATTATGGACTGTGAATTGCACAGAAAACTATCATATCTCTTTAAAAAAGAAATGTTTTTATATAGCATTCATATGGTATTTTCATATGGCAAAACTTGAATTTATATGGTAAAATATGGAATAAAACTCCAACTTTGATCCTAGACTCAACAGTACCAATATCCTTTTACCATAATAGTAGAAAAGTTCTACCGTATTCATTATGGTAAAGTTCTGACAACCAGTGCCTCCTCGCTCTGTGAAAGAAAGCTAATAAGCATATTTCTCCAAATATTGGACTATTCCTTTAATAAAGTGTTGAATAGTTCCAAATTTAATATTTGAAAATAAACTTCTCTTCATAGTTTTATTGTAAGATTGAAGCCCAGCCTACATATCACTGCTTGCAGCTATAATTCTGTTCTTCTTACTTACTTTCAGCCTCCTTCTCTAAAGCTGAAAAACACAGAGACACTCTTAACCGTCTCCAGCGACACAAGTGAGGCTGATCCATGTAACATATTGGGTTTAAGTGGTCTGAGTCCTCACCCCATGCCTCTGGTGGTTTGTGTGGTTTTTCTCACTCTTCTATAATTAGTCGCTCACTCCACCCTCCATGTTATTTTCTTTTCGGATAAAATATTGCTGACATCCTCATCAAATAAATTATAGGCTATCATACAGTTCTGGTCAAGTCATTTAGCTTCTTTGCGAGCTGGACACTTGCCCCTTTCAGCTCCACGTCCTGCAGATTGAGGCACCTGCCAGACCAGGGCAGCACTCACACATCCGCTCAGGATATCATCTGCAACAGAAAAACTATTAAAAATAACATAGGTTTTCATTGCATTTTACCACAAAACAAACCCGCTTTCTTGCAATTACTTTTTTTCCTAATTAAACAGAAGAAATAAAAGAAAGATATTCTGTTTCCTGTTGGTTTACTTGCATAGCTGCATTAGTTGCTGAAGTGTTTGTGTGACCTGCAGTACCAACTGTGACCACTACACCAAGTGGCACTACACTACTACTGTGTGTGAATGGGATTAGTTTCTGATGAGCATGGTACCTTGCATGGCCGGACGACTAAAAAGGCTCTATATAAGTGCAATCCATTAACCATCCATGTACCAAAATTCCAGCATAGAGCTGTTACTGCAGTTTGATTCACAGCTGGAGTGTTTGCTTTCCGCCTCAGCAGTCATACGATAAATGTGTAGCAATGGGCGAAAATGAACAAACAAATCTATTTCAACTCTTTTAAGTGTCCAGACATACTGAGACCTCGCCACTAATGAAAGACAAGAATCCCCAACTTTTCCCTCTCATACAGCCCACACCCACTCGTTGTTATCATATGGTACGGCTCTCACGCTGCCTGCTACGGTGATGGGAAGCAAGACAACCAATAAATGAACAGGGATCATCTTTTTGAACGAGGATGTCAATGAGTGACTCTTGTCAACTCCAGCACACAGTCCAGACCCCAGCAGGTACACTCACACAGTCACTCACTCACTCTGAATAAGACTGAATGAAAAATGGCAATAAAATGAAAAATTAACCACCCAAACCTGAACTGCAAACCGCCAACTGGTGGTGGTGGAGGTAAAAGCAAAAATACAGATTACAATACAATACAATACAATTAACATGGTCTCTTCATCCAGCTGGGTACCACAGAGGAGAAATAAACTGTCTGAAGGCCAGCAGATAAATATCAGCTAGAAACAAAGAAAAGTCTTGCAAGTTGCCACAAACATAACAAGATGTGAAAATATCTATCTATTTTGAGCTAAATGGGCTGTGGTTTCTGACCATAATCACAGTTTAGCCAAGAAAATATCAGGTCAGTGGACGAAGTTGGGGTGGAACAGGGCTTTGGGTTTGCTGTGTTGATGTTGTGTACTTCCTGTTGTGTGACATTAGATGTTTGTAAAGAGTCCATATCATAGATTGTCCCTTTAACAGCTGACCAATATGACAACTCCATAAAACTTGGCTTAGTCCTTCACAGGATGAATCACCAAACATGTGGCCTCCTTGCTAAGCACTACCATATGCACAGCACAACAAACCAAGTGCTTATTAGATGCCTTTGGTGTCATCCTCCTCCCAGCAACCCCTTGTCTCCCACTCCCTTCCCCCCTCGCTGTACCAGATCCACTTTGAGGCTGGTTAGGTTAATAACGTGCAAGGGATGACAAATTAGAACCAGCTAGGCTGAGGTTTTACTACAGAAAGTGGGGAGTTGTTAAAGGCACATGTGGAGCAAAGACCTCTTTAATGAAGTAAGAAAAACCAGCTGAGGGAGGCAGAGGCAAGAGCATATAGGCGCTTTCTGATCACTGGAGCTTGATTTGCAGATAAAAGCTGAAACTGGTGGACCTAGTGTATCATCCACCTACTGTTAAAGTGTGTGATGAAATTACATAGCTTATTTGACCAGTTGCATATGATTTACTGCTTTTTTCCACCGTATAACATGGTATAAAGAGTACTGGGTCCATGGATATTGCTTGGGCTGATGGATTTTTGTCCATTACTGGTCATTACGAAGGCAGTTTGCCACTATTAGGCTTCTACTTTGGTAGGTATTGAATTTCTGCCAATGCGTGTCCCATGATGATTGATGGACCTTCTGGATGGAGACAGTTTCTCTGTCAACTATTTTATTCACTCTCAGATTTCCATGCAACTAAACAAAAAAGCTCTCCAGCCGGGTGTCTAGGAACACTCTTGATTTACATTTAATGCCAATGGAGGGTAAATTAGGGGTAATGTAGGCTGGAATGGTTGATGACTGGTGTGTAGTCCAAACTATCATGCAGGAGACCAGACTACATCCTGTCACAATCCTGTATATAACGTTTTTTATTAACCCTACATAACATAAGAATTAAGTTAGGTCTGACACATAACCCCGAATACCAGAACTTATCATCTTTCACTTCAGTTTTAAATAGATATAAAGTGTTAATTGGTGATGTTTAGAGCTGTTGTGAGGATTTTGCTACTTCAGGACAGAGCCAGGCTTGCTGTTTACTGTTCCCAGTCTTTATGCTAATCTAAGCTAACAGGCTGCTGTCTTTAGCCCTACATTTACTGTACAGACATGCTACTGTTATTGATCTTCTCATTTTACTTCCAGCAAAAAAGAAAATTGTGTTTTTCTCTATATATTAACACCCTTGTCCGGAGATAGGGTTGCTCGGTCTAGCGAAGGCTAAAATGACTTTTTCAGGTCTATATTGTAGGTATACTGTTGTATTCTCCATTGTTGTTCATATAGAAGTATCATTCTATTCTAATTTATCTGGACTGTGTAGATAAGTGTCTCATTCAATACGAGCTTTAATCCAGCCAAGCAAATCAAGATTTATGAAACAAACCCACAACGGAAAATAAAATGAAAACAACCCCACCCGCCTATCATATATCATTATCATTAATGAGAAGTTACTGCAGATGATATTTCTGGACTCCCTGCAAAGCAGGAATTGGATTTCTAAATAATCTACAGCTGCACGGTTTAATTAAGCTAACCACAACCGATAGTGAGCTCATTGGACACAGGTATATTTTTAGAGACCTGATGAAAAGTGCTGCTTCAGCACCCGGTCCTGCTCGCTGGGGTTTGCGACCACTTTTGTTTGGTCATGCCTGCTGGCTGCAGACTACGTGCTCAGACCCTAGTCAGCGGACTGATTTAGAAACTAGGGTTTGGCCTGCTCCGAACCTGGACCTTAACCAGCACAGCTTAGATGATTCAGACTCAACCACACAGACACTTGGTCTGCGGATGGTCAAGATGTCAGGCCTTGAAAAAGACGGAAGTCCACTGCATCTGCTAGTAAAGTTTCTAAAGCTTCATATTACCAACAGATCACAGGACTATGTGTAATGTGAAAGGTGTGAGCAAGTGAGAAAGAAATATTGCAGTTCTCCTCAGTTCTACGGAGTGTTTTAGCTTCTTTCAGCTCATTGTTTTTGTTTTCACTGTTGCTCCCAGTGCAGCACACAGCTGTTTTTAGTGCAAAAGCTATGACAAACACAAAGCTTAAAGTATGACGATGAGATAAATTCAATATTCATGGTTTTATTCTCACTGGAACAAAACTTGCCTTCAATTTTAAATGATTTATGGAAAAAAGGCCTGCTAAATACTGGAGGGACTGTATATAATTAATAATCTAGCCTGCAAACTGACTGTACGAGGGCTTGGAGCCAAAGGGGATGCCCCCAAGAGCCATTTTGGGCAAATATGAGTATTATATATCAAATGAAGGCTCTCGGTGAGGACTTTTCAGTGCCAAAAGGAATGAAATGATGACCCATAGGTTGTAATTAATAGAAAGGCAAATTAGTAAAAATACTGTTTTGTTCAGAGTCCCAGGACCGTTGACAGTATATAATTAGTGGACAGAGCTTCCGGGTCTGTGAAGTGAAGCCAATGCTACCTTGTGGTCATGTGTCAAACTAGGCAGTGCTGATCAGATATGAATCCAGATTCTGTTACAGCATGGCTATCTCCCCCCTTAGATGTTTTCACAAACATATTTCAGTGTACTGTTTCCGGAATCTGGAATACGAGAACCTGTGTTACCAGGGAACCCACCATTGTTTTCTTTCTGTGGACGAGTTGAAAGCAAGCACAGCTGATGAGAGTGGCCATTTGCACTACGTCACCACTGCTAGCTACAAAAAACCTATATAGCCAAACTCCAAGCTTTAAAACAGTACTCCACAAACCAACTAGTTATCAGGATAGGTTCACACTGCCCAGTACACATCAATAAATGATAAAGGCACTTTTATTATACCCTATTTAAAAAGGTTGATACGCGTGTGTTATAGAGAGTAAAGTTTTTAATAGAAAAATCAGTATGCCTATTAGTTGATTTGATATGCTGCTTGTAGTCAAATATTTATTGATTGAGGTATTAGTGTGTACATTTAATTAAAATGAATGTGGTTTACAGTTGTTTACTTACATATGCCCATATTCTGCATTAGTCTGTTGGGAAAATGTTTGTGCCAAAAAGGCATATCTCATTCTTTTGACATTTTTAAAATGTTTAATAAATATTTTTGACATAAACTGTAGCAATATTGTTTTTACAGCGGTGCTCAATCTGATAACAAGATCAAATACTGTACATGGCAACAGCAGCTGATTCAAGTTTGATCCAAATTTGTTTTGGCTCTCCTGTAAAATCTGATATATAGCACACTTACACCCCTTTGGCTCAAAGCCCTCGAGCTTTCCCCAGTAAATGTTTGTTTTGTGGTCAGCAAGCCAACGTGCATAAGATATGTCTTTGATTATGAGAAGCTTATACTAGCAAGAAAGCAAATGTGGGCTGCTATGTCTACGGCCCTTATCTAGCCATATCATTGTCCGCCAGCAATTGGCTATAAACAAAACAGTTTTCTATATATGTGGACATTGTGGCCTAAACACAGATGTGCTGATGCCTTCTGGATGTCAATGCTGACCTCTGGCCTTTGAACATAACTCACAGATGTGATAATGTATGATATATTTTTGTTTTGAGAGGAGAAACAACCTCTGTTCTGTCTCAGTATTCAATTTGGTATTTTTGTTTTTCGAGCGAGGTGGTACAATTTACTATCTAACCATACCAAATCTATCTTCGGTATTGTATAAATTAGATTTATACTGAGAGTATGGATCAAAGTAGGAATGTCAAAGCTTTGCGCAAGTTCACCTATTTCCTATCGCTGAATAAAAGCTCGACCAATACCTTTGAGTAGAAGCAACTGTCAGTCTACTGCTCTCATTTCAGCTTCGACATCACAAATGTGCCTGTCGAGGCATCCTGGAAATGTGAGAGCAGCAGTAACACTTTGCCTTCTTGAGATAAAGCCAGAAAGAGTTAAACGGTGGAGCAGCCGCACCCTGCACTACTGCCCACTGTACCAGCTGCCTGCTGACTCTGCCAGGGGAGCTGGGAGGGCAAATCCCTGACTGTGAGAGATAAATGAAACCAGGCAAAGCCCCTCATCTCCTCTGACTCGTTAAACATGCTTCCCATTAGTTCAGTGATGACACGGATACCTCCGTGTGGAGTCAGATCTATCCTGTTATTCCTCGCTGTCATCTGTCCTCTGTGATGAAAGAAATGGCGTTGGAGGTTTTCCTGAATCTCCCTAGTTTCTATAGACCCTGAGGCTCAACCTCAATGCTGAGTTCACACTATATGATTTTATCCCTAATTATCAACTCGCCCGACTGTTTTGGGAGATCGCCAACAAATCCAGAACCTAAATCAGAGGTTTTTTTTGTTGCCACTACAGAAACACTAGGTAACTGCTAAAATATGATGAGGTTGTCTGAGGTTGACTGCTGTTATTGTTAAATTATTGTTATGTTACATTTGATTAATGTTGTAATAATGTGTGTATAGATTACTGGCACTCGATGATCAGGCTAATTGTCAGTTTATCGTTACCAGTTTCCACGGCAGTATGTTGTAAATGGTTTTGTGCTACTGTCCCAATTAAATATGATGTGCTTGTTAATGGTGTTATTAATGACCAGACAGACTCTGGTATTACTCCTTGTGAAAGATCTTCTGTGTGACCCACTGTTGCTTATCAGTCATGTAGTAGAGGTCTGACCACTTTGTCATATACAGTGTGATCAAGGCATTAGAAACCATAGGAATTTTTAATAAAAATGCATACAGAACATGCTTTTCATCCAAAAGCATTAAAGGAAAATTGTCCAAAACTGCTGAGATTAGTTCATTTGTGTGCATGTTGAATTTTACTTTAATGAATGAAGCTTTTCATTCTTCAAAATCAAATTTAACTGGAGCTGCAGGAAATAACTCAAAATAACTTTTTTAAACGGATATAAACCAGTTTAGGATTTTCCTTTATTTTCCCAGAGAGAGGGCAGTTGCCAGATAACATACACTTTGCTTGTAACATCGTAAATTAACAATAAGTAAAACCAGGAGGCCCTGGTGTCAGATCCATGACCTGGACATCCAGTAGGATATTTATAGATATTTTGGCAGGACAGTTTGACTTTAACAAAGAGACCTCTGGGTGGAATTTGTTTCCAGCAGAGTTCCTGTGCTTTCTGGTTTGGATACTGATCCAGGACTTGGGGATTTATTGAGAGACAGAAGACTAATAGCAGTGAAACAAAACTTGACCCATACAATTATGGTTTTGATAGGCTGTTAACATTTATGGAGAGTCTATAAAGTGGGCATGAGAGCAATATCTGGAAGAGACTTTATATTTGGAAATGGTGACTGTAATGGAGCTCTGCTCAGTTTTCATTGATTCAACATTTGATACTTATTCAGACTCCTCTCTGTCTGAAGTAAAATAGTAGACCTAGAAAATAGTAGAGTAGTCTTTAATGTTATTATGACCTGACAATTCATTGAATATAGACCTAATGTGCAACTTTTCTACTTGAAAAATTGAGTGCTTTGAACTTAGTACAAAGGCCCTAAACGGTCATGGATTTAAACATGTTTTTAATGCTATCATCTCAAGTTCACAAGTTAATTATTTTGCTATCCCGGGATAACAAAGCTTGTTTTCTAACGATAACGGGTACATTTATCTCATTATCTCAAGAAAACAAAAGGCAGATTTCTCGAAACAACAATATACTAAACACTTCTTTAACTTTAATAAGGAGTATGGTCTTGACCTGCTCTATTTGAAAAGTGTCCTGAGATAACTTATAACTTATATGATTTGGTGTAATACAATACATTTAATTGAATTAAACTCAATAAGTAATAAACACAAGATTCATAAGAGTAGACCATGACATACACACACTGTTCTATGGGGTGACTGGGAATTTTAAAGCAAACCATATAAACCTTTTATGAACTTTTGTTGCAAGAATGTTTTCTTTATAGTGTTTTGATATGAGGGAATTTATGTTATGGCTAATTATTGCAAGGGATAGGCTTACATACAGTGGTCAACTTGTCCTGACCCGTTTTACGCCTATTTGCTGGGTCTGAGCAAAGAGGTTTCAGTTGACCACTGTATGTAAGCCTACCCTTACAGTAATATGCCATAATGTAAATTCCTACATATCAAATCACTGTAGGGAAAACATTCTTAAAATCACGGTTGCTACATATCTGGAAAGTACTTAAAAGTGCCGGGATTTAACCGACCACAACCTCTGAGTTTAAGCCTCTGTCATCTCAATATTCACCTGTGATACCATTTTTATACATCTGGACTGCTGGACCAAGCTTGATACTTTCTATCTATCACAACCTAGTATACAAGCATATGGGGATTTATGGGGATTTGCTGATCGCTGTGCTGCTCTCTTGTAGGCGTTTATGGGGCATTTTATGAGGCATTCATTTGTGGAAAAAATGGTTGTTTTTCAGCACATATGACAAGTTTTCACTCAGTGATGGCAAGTCCATCGAACAGAAACTAACCCATTCATACCATACACATTCACACACTGATGCGCAGCATCAGGAGCAATTTGGGGTTCAGTATCTTGCTCAAGGATACTTCGACATGTGGCGGCAGGAGCCAGGGATCGAACCAACATATGTAAATGTGTGCATATTTAATTGGAAGACATCTAAATGTGCTTTAAAATTAAAATATATCATCAGAAGAGTGGCAAATGCCATCAGTTCAAAAAGTTCATTTGGTTTGCTTTGAAACTCCCAAACTCACCCCACAGAGCAGTGTGTGCACGTCATGGTCCACTCTTATGAATCTTATGAGGTGTTTATTACCTCTTTATTTTGACACATCTGCCTTCCGTACACAAGGACATTTACACCTACGCACAAGTTAGTATCCAATTCTATGAACTGTAGGAGCTCCCGAGAACATTGCGGGGAACCCACACACAGTGACAACCTGCTGAGTGTCTGGAGGGTGTTTGCACATGTGTATCTGTCCACACCTAATCTCTCAAACGACTGGACACATCAGTCTAACATTTTGTGTGCACATTTATGACCATATGCTCAAGGACCTGTCATGGTTGCGGTGATTTGCAATTAGTGAAAAAAAAAAAAAAAACCTTTATTGACTGCTCTGTTTTATACCACCATTGAGTCCTCTCCTCTTAACTGGGCCTTAGGGGCACAGCCTTCGCAATTTTACAACATGTGATAGAGTGTCGCAAAAGGCATTTTTGGGAATTGGCTAGACTAAAAACAAGGCTTACCTAGTCTGTGTCAGGGTAAATTTTGGCCTTTGTTGTGGCTCATATAATGAATAGTTGAAGTTAGAAGTTAGCATTTTGAACCAGAGGATCTGCAGATTACCTTACCGATATGTTATCATACGCTCAAGTCTGGCACGGTACGAGATTAATAAATCACTGTTTTGTTATCTTTACCGCCAGTTTGACTGTAAGAACACGCCTGGCAGAGATCTGCACTCTTCTTGTGCGTTTCTGCTTCAGTACTGCGTTGAATCAAATAGTTTTCTACTTCTATTTCACAAACTGCAGATATTTGTTTTTAAGACCCATGAAAATTACAAGAAATGTCCATTTATGGTCCTTGATATTAATGCTTGTGTGAAAGTAGATAGTACTACCTCCAGTGGGGACAGTTTTGGCACCATGAATTATGGCAAAGGCCCTTAAATGGTTCCTGGGTCCATCAAGTAAAAGTGTGGTGGAAGCAGGAAACAATTAAAAAAGGAGTTGTACCTCCTGATCCCATGCTCCAGCTCAGCCTCTTTACCCCCAAAGAGGTTGATCTCATGTTCATAGGTCCAGGCTCCTCCTGCGCGCTTTGTCTAATAGGAATTACTATTTGCCGTTCATGGTTTGAGCGAAAAATATTACAATTTTAAAGTTTAGAAAAGTGCAAACTGTGGTTTAGGTGACACACATCATCCCTGTGACAGTGTGATGTCTTAGCTGATTCTCCAGAATTTAAGAAAAAGAGGAAACAGCCACCAGCTCAAGGTCTAGTGGAGTTTTGGAGCATGGCAATCGATGTTCCACCTCAGCTATCAGTCAAGACCTGAGAGGTTCATGCAGGAAGCTGTCTGCTCGTGCTTCCAGCAGCGTGACTGCTGCCTCCCCTGTGCCCATTGCTGGAGTGTCCTGCTGGAGAAGACAGGAGGAAGTGCTTTGATGCTCCTGTGGGTGCTTTCCATTTCCCCCACCCTGTTTGCTCCTCTTTGCTCCTCCATCTGCTGACATGGCTCATGTACTATGGCCAATTCACATCAGTATTTGTTGGTGACAGTATAAGCTGACTTTACTTAAGGAGTGTTAGTTCTGAAACATAAAACCTATATGCTTTTGCATTATGGTCAGGAAGGAAACAGAGGGGAAGTTTATTAGCAGAACAGTTGTCTAACACAGTGCACTGTGCTGCTGTATATGGATTAAACAAAGCTTTGATGCATATAACTTGACATACACTCAGTTGCCAGTTTGTTAGGTACCCCTTCCTAAAACTAATGCAGTCCTACAGTAAATCCTCCCTTCATGGAGGTTATAATAGTTTTTATTTTAGAGGGGTCTTCAACCGTATGTCATTTCAACATTTTGTAGGATTTAGTTCGTGCTGTTGAATTGCGTTGCATTAAACAGATAGCTTTCATTAAAGGAGGATTTGTTGCAGGATTGTTGTATCAAGCCTGGTCCACACAGCCTGCATGAGCAGTGCGTGACAGCTGCCTCGCTGAACTTCTGCAGCTCATGTTGGTGGTATAATATCGATATGACAATTAACTGATTATTTTCACTGTTTATTCTTGCTTCTCTTACTCTCTAGTGAAGCCATACGTCTAACATGCATCTCAGGTGCGGCTGCGGCAATGCTTCACAGCAGTGTAGCTGCTCTAACCTTTGGGCACCAAAATAAAAAGCAAGACACAAAACTGATGTGTATAGTGAGGGACAAGCGTGAGAGAGAGCCTGTGAAGGAACAAGGTTTGGTTCAGGTTAAGAAGTTGCCATGTTGAAAAAGTGTTTGTGGCCTCACATGTATTAAGGAGGATTTGATTTTGGCCCCCTGTCCTGTCCAGAGAACATGCTCAGACGAATTCTGGAAAACTTTTGTCAAAGACCACGTCTGAGCCTTTAATGACTCCTGGACCTGGTAAGGTTTTGTACAGACTGGGGGAAGAAGATTTCTAGCTTTGTTGTGAAAATAAGATTCTGTGTCACTTTCCTGCCTTTTGTATCTCTGCAGAGTGGTGACATTACTTCTTACCCAGCTTTGAAATTCACTCCTCCCTGTCTGTCTTTATGCTCAAAAAGCTGCTGTTGTGTCTAGCTGCTAAAGGTGAAAAAAAAATCTAGATTCATCTCACATCTAACCTCAGCATAATTACCTGTAAAAACATTTCAACTAGAGAGGGACTCATCTCGGTAGCCAATAGCGCTGAATGCCTTACGTCCCATCACTATGTTGCTATAGCGACCCTGTTAGCTGACTGAGAGGTCCTACTGAAAAGCATGGCCAGACTGGGTCTGAATACAGTATCTGATGTTGAGGGAGGCCAGTTGGAGAACAGGGAATACAGTACAGAGGTGGGATTTTGTTTTTGAGTCCGGTTCCTTTGCAGAGGGAAAACAAGAAAATATTTTCTCCTTAAAATATGATCCAATTTCACCCAAATCACTGATAAATTTGCGCTTTTGTACAAGCCATAACGTTACAGTTATGAACAAGCGATACAAGTGTGCTTGTGTTCAGAAACTGCTAGGCAGAGCGCAGCTCTTGTGAGCTAGCTGACTAATGAATAGTGCTGTGGAGGCTGCTGCTCAGAGGTAAAGCGGGCCGTCCACTAATCGGAAGGTTCGATCCCCGGCTCCTCCGGCTGCACGTCGAAGTGTCCTTGAGCTTTGCCATCACTGAGTGAATCTATGTGAAAGGGTGAATGTGGCACGTAGTGTGAAAGCGCTTTGAGTGGTCGGAAAACTAGAAAGACGCTATACAAGTACAGGTCCATTTACCATATGCTGTATTCCAATTGATGTGGGTGGATGTCATGATAATACTGGTTGAAATTTGTTGGTTCACACTTCACACAAAAAAATATTAATAATTGATTTGAATGTAAAAATACAAAGAATGTGTAAAGTTTTTGGCATTCAATGTTAAATAGGTGTATAATATGACTCTAATCTTAAAGGGTTAAAAAGTCATTTTTCATTTCATCTGGACTTTAATTAACACATAACATCCAAGGAGTTCATTAACATTTTTCCTCCATGAGCTCAGCAGGCCTTTCAGCCATTTTTAGCCCTCCTATGCCAGTAAAATAGTAAATACACAAACAGGTCTAAATGATGGCCTGCAGCTAACTGTCATGAGAAAACATGAAAGCACCTCTTGTAATCGCTGCAATCGAAGGGCTAATCAGTCGCCCCCAGAAAGCATTTAGCCTGGCAGGGATCAGTGAAATACCAGCTTAATGCTCCCTGCTCTGCCTCACTTTCACCATCCACACTGTCACTTCACATCCCACACTTCCTCCATCACTTTATTTTTTTAACCAGTTTGGGCTTTTTGTCACTTTTCAGTCACTATGTTTTGTGTCTTAAAATATGTGTCTGAGATTTCTGCATCTCCAATACCATGGAGGTGAATGGAATTTTGTTTGTGTGGCTCACAGCACTACAACATTATAATAATAATCCACATATCACACTGTCTTCATCTGCACTATTTCTGCAATCTGATGTATATTATACAGTTTTGCAAGTGTTTTTCTCAAAGACTGGGTAAATAAAACTATTGGCATGGCGGGGTGGGGTTGCATATGCGCATGTGTAAGTGTCCATGGGTGCGTGTGTGCACATAAGCCTGGAGAGTCGCTTCGTCTAGCCTCTCAATCAGTGCCTCAGTTCACATGGTGTCATCGCGATAACACAGCAGGTTGCCATGGAGACGTCCCTGATCGGGTCCTAAACAGAGTCAACTATCAACAGGACATGAAGGTCCAACCAGCACTATGACTGCTTGTTGTGGTACATTCAGAATCATTACCGGTTTTGCCGTTATAATTGAACAGGCGGTTATTAAAAAAAATATGTTTGAATAATGCCTACTAGTCCACTAAGAACATCATTAGTTAGTTAGGGACAGCCATAAACAGATTTTTTTTTTTAGGTGGGCCTTGTTATGTGTCTAAAATATGGTTTTCTGCTGTCCCCGTCCACAGCAGTGCATTGCTCTGCTTCTGTGCTGCTACGCCATCACCATCTTAGCAGTCCTGACACCCCTGGCTCCCAGCTAATCCAAAAATCCTTACCACTGTAGCCAGCCCAAACAGGTTTTTTTACTTCCAGGTTGGCTTCATTTGCTAGCTACGGAGGTTGCCACTGGTTTAAAATACCCAAACTATTTAAGCTATACTTTAAGCTGACTGTAAAGTGAATTTTCTCACCATTGATACACAAGAGCACAATACTGTCCACTGTTTGTCTACTGGCTGTCTCTCTGTGTTTCATTCATGCAACCAGTTAAGAAGTAAATGTAAAAGCTTTCATGAACATGTTATGTCGCTGTTGGGTTGTATTAAGCGTCGAGGCAGACGACCACCCACCTAGAGCCGAAGGATCTGTCCTAGGTTTCTGCCTTTTAACAGGCAGTTTTTCCTTGCCCTTGTCTCCAAGTGCTTGCTCATGGTGGTACTGTTGGGTCTCTGTAAATAATGCTATAAAGAGTTCGGTCTAGACCTGCTCCATTTGAAAAGTGTCCTGAGATAGCTTCTGTTATGAATTGGCGCTATACAAATAAAATTGAATTGAATTGAATTATTAAGATAAGGAGGGGTAAAATAGCTGCACATTCCAAGATCAGCTGTATCTATGTGTTAATAAAGTGTGTCTGGAAACAGTTGTTCTATAAAGTCCCAGTGCCAGCAGTTACCCTCAATTAAAGGCTTTGCTGGTGTTTCTTTGGCATAAATCACAAGTTTAACCCCAGGAAGCGTTGGGTCCTGCCCTCCTCAGCTGTCCATGTTTATATTTAGTGCTGCAGGCAGAAAGATGGAGATGTGGTGTAGGTTTACTGTGAAACCCAAACTGCTGGGCTGTTTTATGATTTGGCGCACATTTCTCCCCTCAGTGATCCCTGCACAGGTATGCACTGTATCAGAGACT
This sequence comes from Dicentrarchus labrax, assembly GCF_905237075.1. Classification (NCBI taxonomy): domain Eukaryota; kingdom Metazoa; phylum Chordata; class Actinopteri; family Moronidae; genus Dicentrarchus; species Dicentrarchus labrax. The sequence continues at coordinate 25,778,543 of NW_026136702.1, forward strand.
GCCCCCCTCTGTGCTCCTGGCATCGGAGCTAACGCTGGGTTTTACTTGTAGAGTCTGAACCCATAATCAGCCATAGCATTTCTTAATCACCATCTGTCAGCTCATTGTTAATCCCTGCAGATGTTCCTGGAGCCTACACTAGGTTTCTGCCTGTGAGCTGAGAGGAAAGATATTACCCACAGTGCTTCTTCACACTGGATCTACATCAGGATCAGAAACACTGACTCAAATGAAAGCAGTGATTGTTGTCTAATGTTAAAATCATAACAACTGAAATACCAATACAACCTTTAACATACCAAAACTTTACAGATGGTTTTGAGGGGTTTTTTAGGTTATTTTAGATTATTATTTAAGATAAAAGGTTTTCTTAAAATCTCACAGGATAAGGGCTTTGTGAAGACCTGGACACAAGCTATATTCACAGAGCCTTCACTCTCTGATAAAATGCACGTCCTGCATTAGAAAAGTTCAAACAAGAGAGCTAACAGAATAATGAGAATAAAACACTGATTCTGTCAACAAGACGCCAATCAACAACAATCAGTTGTTATTACTGAATATATGAAATATACATAAAATATGTCACTGAGTCAGAAAAGTGCTCCCTTAAGGAAAAAGGTTGAAACCACAGACATACAGTAAATGCATACAGTCATGGAAAAAAATTATTAGACCACCCTTGTTTCTTCAGTTTCTTGTTCATTTTAATGCCTGGTACAACTAAAGGTACATTGGTTTGGACAAATATAATGATAACAACAAAAATAGCTCATAAGAGTTTAATTTAAGAGCTGATATCTAGCCATTTTCCATGGTTTTCTTGATAATAACCAAAATCACTTAAGTTCTAATTCAATTCAATTCAATTCAATTCAATTCAATTTTATTTGTATAGCGCCAATTCATAACAGAAGTTATCTCAGGACACTTATATAAATAGAGCAGGTCTAGACCGAACTCCTTATAACATTATTTACAGAGACCCAACAGTACCACCATGAGCAAGCACTTGGCGACAGGGGCAAGGAAAAACTGCCTGTTAAAAGGCAGAAACCTAGGACAGATCCTTCGGCTCTATGTGGGTGGTCGTCTGTCTCAACCAGTTGGGGTGAGAGAGAGAGAGAGAGAGAGAGAGAGAGACAGACAGACAGACAGACAGACAGAGAAACAGACAGACAGACAGACAGGTGCACAGCAACAACAGTAGCAACAACTACACTAATAGTAGTGACTGATGATGATGAACATGACAACAGCAACCATTGGGGACAATGAGCAGTGACAACAGCAACAACAGTAACCGTAGCTATAATAATACTTATAATAATAATAATAACAATAATATCAGTGATATTAGCAATGGTAGTCAAGCAGGACCATGGCAGGAGGCTCCACCAGGATCCATGAGAACCTGCGAGACGAAAAAGCACAAGAACTCCGGGGAAGAAGTGAAGTTAGTAACATGCATTAGTGGGACATGAATGAGTGCAGAAAGAGAGAGGAAGAGAGGAGCTCAGTGCATCATGGGAAATCGCCCGGTAGTCTAGGCCTATAGCAGCATAACTAAGGGATGGTTCAGGACTCACCTGATCCAGCCCTAACTATAAGCTTTATCAAAGAGGAACGTCTTAAGCCTACTCTTGAATGTGGAGAGGGTGTCTGCCTCCCGAACCACAACTGGAAGCTGATTCCACAGGAGATGAGCTTGGTAACTGAAGGCTCTGGCTCCTGTTCTACTTTTAGAGACTATAGAAACCACAAGTAGCCCAGCATTCAGAGAACGTAGTGTTCTAGTGGGGTAATAGGGTACTATGAGCTCTTTAAGATATGAAGGGGCCTGACCATGAAGAGCTTTATAGGTGAGGAGGAGGATTTTAAATTCTATTCTAAATTTTACAAGGAGCCAGTGCAGAGAAGCTAGTACAGGAGAGATGTGATCTCTTTTTCTAGTTCCTGTCAGTACTCGTGCTGCAGCGTTTTGAATTAATTGGAGTGTTTTAATGGACTTATTGGGGCAGCCTGATAATAAAGAGTTGCAGTAATCCAGCCTTGAAGTAACAAATGCATGGATTAGTTTTTCTGCATCTGTCTGTGATAGGATGTGTCTAATTTTTGTAATATTACGTAAATGAAAGAAGGCAGTCCTGGAGGTTTGCTTTATGTGGGAGTTAAATGACAAATCCTGACAGTGGTGCTAGAGGCCAAGGTAATGCCATCTAGAGTAACTATATCTTTAGACAGTGAGTCTCTAAGGTTTTTGGGGCCAAGTACAAGAACTCAGTTTTTTTCTGAGTTTAACATCAGAAAATTGCAGCTCATCCAGGATTTTATGTCCTTAAGACATGTTTGTAATTTAAATAATTGATTAATTTCATCAGGCTTGATCGATAGATATAACTGCGTATCATCTGCATAACAGTGAAAGTTAATGGAATGATTCCTAATAATGTTGCCTAAAGGGAGCATATATAAAGTAAATAGTATTGGTCCAAGTTCAGAACCTTGTGGAACTCCATGACTAACTGTAGTATTTATTGAAGATTCATCGTTAACATGTACAAACTGAGAACGATCTGATAAGTATGACTTAAACCAGCTTAGTGCGGTTCCTTTAATGCCAATTTGATGCTCAAGTCTCTGTAAAAGAATATTATGGTCAGTGGTGTCAAATGCAGCACTAAGATCCAATAATACAAGTACAGAGACAAGTCCATTGTCTGAAGCAATCAGAAGGTCTAAATCCTGACTGAAAATCCTCAAATAAACTATTGTTATGTAAAAAGTCACACAACTCTTTGGCAACTACTTTCTCCAGAATCTTAGAGAGGAAGGGGAGGTTAGAGATTGGTCTATAGTTAGCTAAAACCCCTGGGTTAAGAGTAGGCTTTTTAAGAAGGGGTTTAATTACAGCTACTTTAAAGGACTGTGGTACATATCCTGATAATAAAGAAAGATGAATCATATCCAGTAAAGAAGTGCCAATTATGGGTACGACTTCTTTAAGCAGCCTAGTTGGGATCGGGTATAACAGACAGGTTGATGGCTTCGATGTAGAAATTATTGAAGTTAACTGATGAAGATCGATAGCAGAAAAACAGTCTAAATATATAACTGAGTTTACATTAGTTAAAGTTCCTGAACTTGGAGAGCCACTGATAACTGTTGATGGCAGTTGGTGATTAATTTTCTCTCTAATAGTAATAATTTTATTATAAAAGAAGCTCATGAAGTCATTGCTACTTAAGGTTATGGGGATATGTGGCTCAATAGAGCTGTGAATCTCTGTCAGCCTGGCTACAGTGCTGAAGAGGAACCTAGGGTTGTTCTTATTTTCTTCTATTAGTGCTGAGTAACAGGCTCCTCTGGCATTACGGAGGGCCTTTCTATAGGTTTTAAGATTATCATGCCAAATTGAGCGATATTCTGATAATTTGGAAGAGCACCATTTCCTTTCAGATTTCCTAGCTTTTTCCTTTAATTGACGGGTGGTTGTACCACAGTGCTAGTTTCCTATGTTTTAATAATTTCCTTTTTATAGGAGCGATAGAGTCTAATGTTGATCGTAGTGAGCCTGCAGCACTATCGACAAGATTATCAATTTCGGAGGGACTAAAATTATTACAGGACTAAAAAGTTAAATTCAGACATGGCATTGAATTAAACACTGATGGAATCTTCTCCTTAAATTTAGCTACAGCACTGTCAGATAGACATCTGCTGTAGGAAGTTTTGCCTAATGGCTTATAATCTAATAGTATGAATTCAAAAGTTATTAAATAATGGTCAGATAGGAAAGGATTATGTGGGAAGACTATTAAATGTTCAATATCAATGCCATATGATAGAACAAGGTCAAGAGTGTGATTAAAACAATGAGTTGGTTTATTTACACTCTGACAGAAGCCAATTGAGTCTATTAATGATATAAACGCATTACTAAGACTGTCATTTTCAACATCCACATGAATATTAAAATCACCCACAATAATTACTTTATCTGATTTAAGGACTAAACTTATAAAAACTCTGAGAATTCAGATATAAAATCAGAGTACGGTCCAGGAGCGCGGTACACTATAACAAACAGAACTGGCTGCAGTGTTTTCCAGGATGGGTAAGAAAGACTAAGAAAAAGACTTTCAAATGAATTATAATTTAGTTTAGGTTTAGGGTCCATTAAAACGCTCTAATCATATATGGCTGCTACTCCACCTCCTCGGCCGGTGCCTCGAGGAATGTGAGTATTAATATGACTGGGGGGGTGGATTCATTTAGGCTAACATACTCCTCGTGGGACAACCAGGTCTCAGTAAGACAAAGTAAATCAATATCATAATCTGATATTAATTAATTCACTAAAACAGCTTTTGAAGACAGAGACCTGATATTTAACAGTCTACATTTCATTCTCTTATTTTGTACTACTGAGGAGTTGGTTTTAATTTTTATTAGATTTTTATGTTCAATTCAATTCAATTCAATTTTATTTGTATAGCGCCAATTCATAACAGAAGTTATCTCAGGACACTTTTCAAATAGAGCAGGTCTAGACCGAACTCTTTAAAACATTATTTACAGAGACCCAACAGTACCACCATGAGCAAGCACTTGGCGACAAGGGCAAGGAAAAACTGCCTGTTAAAAGGCAGAAACCTAGGACAGATCCTCCGGCTCTAGGTGGGTGGTCGTCTGTCTCGACCAGTTGGGGTGAGAGAGAGAGAGAGAGAGAGAGAGAGAGAGAGAGAGAGAGAGAGAGAGGCAGAGAGAGAGAGCGAGCGACAGACAGACAGACAGGTGCACAGCAACAACAGTATTGGCAATGGCAGTCAAGCAGGACCATGGCAGGAGGCTCCACCAGGATCCATGAGAACCTGCGAGACGAGAAAGCACAAGAACTCCGGGGAAGAAGTGAAGTTAGTAACATGCATTAATGGGACATGAATGAGTGCAGAAAGAGAGAGGAAGAGAGTAGCTCAGTGCACCATGGGAAATCCCCCGATAGTCTAGGCCTATAGCAGCATAACTAAGGGATGGTTCAGGACTCACCTGATCCAGCCCTAACTATAAGCTTTATCAAAGAGGAATGTCTTAAGCCTACTCTTGAATGTGGTGAGGGTGTCTGCCTCCCGAACCACAACTGGAAGCTGGTTCCACAGGAGAGGAGCTTGGTAACTGAAGGCTCTGGCTCCTGTTCTACTTTTAGAGACTATAGGAACCACAAGTAGCCCAGCATTCAGAGAACGTAGTGTTCTAGTGGGGTAATAGGGTACTATGAGCTCTTTAAGATATGAAGGGGCCTGACCATGAAGAGCTTTATAGGTGAGGAGGAGGAGTTGAACTCCTCTTGTTTTTATTTCTTTAAATAATTTAGGTGGAAAGATGGATTCTTCTTCTTGCCAGGCTTTAAGCTATGTGTTTGTGTCCAGTGACAGTGGTTCAATCAGAACCCTTTAAGGAACTACTGGACAGCACGCAAAGTATTTTGTAAACTTTGTTATGCTAAACTTTTTACATTTAACATTTTATTATTTTTATTTTATGCATTTGGTGGACAGTTTCCTGCTTACATTATCGTAATATATTAAATTGTAACCCTTGTAATGTGATACGTATCACATTGCAAGATTCTTGACAATACACAGCCCCATTTAAAATGGCGGACTCCATGAAAGGCAACCTGCGGGTTGCATCTGTAAATAAAAACGTCTCACGAAAACACAATTCTTAGATTCAATTGATTACACATTATCGATGGTGTACACTCTGGACCTTTAGAGAATCAGTGTATTAATGTTACTGAAATTGAACTGAAATTGAGTGTTAAAATTTCAAAAAGCGGCAATGTATTCATCCATCAAATACATATTTTAACGAACATCTAGAGCTTCCGAGTAGGTGGTGGAAGAGTGTGTGGCCAACAACATGGTAAATGGTGGTCTTTTTGACCACTCAATGCGCTGTACACTACATGCCACACTCACCCCATTCACACACAGTCATACACTGATGGCAGTGGCTGCCATGCAAGGTGCCAACTGCTCACCCGAATGGAAACTAGCATTCACACAGAGTCATACACCCATGCTATGCATCGGGAGCAATTTGGGGTTCAGTATCTTGCACATGTTGTACATGTAGAATTGGTGGAAAAGGCTCTGCTGTTTGAGGGAGCTCTCAAAGAATCCAAGCAGCAGTGGGGATTCTGCTAAAACAGCTAATCCCCCCACAATAGACATAAACATAAATATTAATTTAACACAACAATGCCAAAACACCTAAGGAGGAGGTTGAGGAGGCTGCAACAAATAAGTCGGTTTAAGCATATCAGATTAATTTAACCCCCTTTTTATTCTGATGTGTTGGGAAAATCTTGCACTCCTGTACAAGGAGAAGAAAATCTTGCACTCCTGTACAAGGAGAAGAAAATCTGTGAAAAAGCCACAATGTTGCCTCATACACTACCCTGGACCCAATTCTGAACATGCCTCTGCCTACAAAGCTCATCACCCCCAACATATAAATACAGAAATCAACTGTCATCGTTGTTGACTTCACAGAGTTGTGCATAGGCAATGACATGGACAGATTGCACAGAGAGAGCTGCAACTAAAAGTAGTAGTACACATTAGGGATCTGCATGTCCATCACTGAGGCCGATGCTATACCTATCCACCCTATTGTGATGCTGTGTGATTTGACAAGATTTAATTCAAAACAATGTGATTCAACGTGATACAATGAGATGCAATCGAATGTAATGCTATGCAATTCAATATGGTACAGATAGTTTGATTAAGCAGCTTGACAAACAGTTTAGAGAAGAGGAATCCATCTAAATATAAAACTATTGGTCACGTTTCTAAATAATAGAGGCATAGGGCCTCTACTAATAATTATATATACATAAATAGTTTTTTACCAATGCAAAGATGTTAGGAACAATGCATCCCCAGTCCATCCCAAACTGTATCCAACACACTTTTTTAATCAGGGCAATTGCATCTTGAAGCAGTGTGTTAGTGAACAATTTGGGGTTCAGTATCTTGCTCAAGCAATGCAAGCATGCATGCAGCGAGAGGAGCCGGGGATCGAACCTTTTGATTTAGTGGACAACCCGCTCTACCTCTGAGCACAGCCGCCCCCAGGCGGGGGGGCCGGGGGCATCATAGTCGGGAGATTTTCTCCTCTGCACAGTTTCCACTTTTCACAGTGGATCATTTCTCAGTGTTCTATTTAGGGTTGGAAGTACAGATTAAGAATTCTGTAATCTCTGTAATATCCCCTTCCAGCTTGGATAACCTTGTGTTTTCCTTGAACTTCATTCTTTGACTTAATCAGGGCATCTTCTGCTTTCCTTCCAAGAACATAATGTATAGACATCAGGAACAAGGATACTGACAATGGTCTTCAGACAAAGAGACTACTGAAAAGAAATGACATTCGAAGTAAATGCTTCAGCTAACTAAAAGACGCTCAGGGAACAGAGAACATGACGGAAATTGCTGGATAAATTCTGTCAATCACAGACCTTTTGTGACCATAAAATTACGCCTGAAAATTGCCAGAAGATGTCGAACTATTTTCTTGATAATTTTTAAACATCTAGTTGGTTAATGAGCAGTTCCTTGAATTCATCCTCAACAAGGGGTATCAGGGATGGTTAAATGAGGGAGTTTTACATGATCATCCAGCAGACTGAGGTTAAAATAGGGCTGCACCAAATGATTATTTTCATTATCGATTAATCTGTAGATAATTTTATTGATTGATCGAACAGTTGTTTGATATATCAGTGTTTCCCAAAGTTGATGTCCTAGTTTTGTCCACAACCCAAAGATATTCCATTAACTGGACTAAAGAAAGCAGAAAATATTCATATTTGAGAAGCTGAAATCAGATCAATTTCAAAATGATAAATCAATTATCAAAATAGTTGACACTGGTCTAGGTTAGAACTATAAAATGATCTGAAGGTGGTCTAAATAAGATCAAAAGGCCAATCAAAGCCAATGAACCATAGCCAGAACCCACCACTGAGTACTGGGTTTGCATATTCTCTGGCTAATGGGTCAGGTCGGGTGTTTTCAAAGCAAGTATCTAGACTTTGATCCAGTCAGGGGTTCTTTTGTTGCTTTACCTTTGGCATAGTCCAGTGGACTGCAGTGAGTTGGGACAGCAGGGGGCTGGGGGACATGGCAGACGGTCTGTATGAGACAAAGGGTATAACACACTCAGGGTTACAGACTTAGTTAACTGATCATGAACATGAGCATGCACCTGACGCCTGTTCAGAGAAAGCGTGGGTCATACCAGCCCAGACTGAACTGGATACAGCTTGGGCTCAAAAGCAGGGTGTGGACAGCATATTATATGTACATATTATATACAGCTGTGACACATTACAGTAGAGTGAGAAAAATAGTCAATCGGTCAAATTACAGAAAATTCATTTAAATTGTTATGTTAAGAAAATGCCCCAAATTCCCTGCTTTCAGCTTGTCAATAGGTGAGCATTTGCTGTCTTTCAGTCTTCTCTAATGATAAATTCATTATCTTTGTTTGGTCTGACAAATCTGAAGTCATCTTTAGTTCCAAAATACATTATTATATTACAATATATATTATCTATTGTATGTATATCTTTCTTGTATAGTCAAGTATCTATTATACATATGCTATATATCATATCATATCTTGTGTATATATATATATATTGTGTATTTATATTACATTATGTATGTATGCACACCTTGCACAGGCTGAATATATGACACATGTTTACATTATATCACTACTAATGTATAATATCTATGTGTACACATGTATCTGTTCAGTCATCATATTATATATACATATTATAATAATAATAATAATAATAATACTATTATTATTATTATATATTATTATTATAGCTTATTGTTAATAACACTACCATCATATCATCAGTACAATTACCACCATCTTGCAGCTACAACTTCTTGGCACTATTTATCTATCTTTTTTTTATCTTTTCTGTCTAAGTATTTTATTCTATTGTTGTATTTTATTCTATTGTATTTTATTGTATTTAAATGTACCTGGCTGCTATGACGACCCAATTTCCCTTCGGGGATTAATACAGTCTATCTATCTATCTATCTATCTATCTATCTATCTAAATTGTGATGACACAATTTTATGAGAAGGAAAATAATTTTTTGTTGCAGCTCTGACCAAAAGACACAATATGTGTGAGCTTTTTCAGCCAGGTTTTGAAGTCAGTTTGACATAATGGCCAAACCATGTAATAACAGCAATAGCATCTGTCACGAGATGCACATTGACCCAAAAATACTTTTTCCCATAAGATTATTGTGAAAGGAGCGGCTGTAAAACGATGGATACATTTTTTTGAGCGTCACAACCCCCGCAAAATGGAATTCTCTATTCAGTCCAATTATATTTTGAAAGTCTAGAAGAGCTGTAAGATTAAAACTCTTTATCCCATTCAAGTTTACAGAAGGCTGGGGGCGCTGCTGAGCTTTAATGGAGTAGGACGTGAGTTTGGAAGCTCCTGCTGATTTCAATTAAAATTGTAATTCATCTGCGCTTTTTCATCACATATTTAGTATTGTCTTACTCCGCAGTACTTTTTGTTGGGAAGTTTGACTCTGGACTGCGTAAAATGGCTGGAAAGAACTCTAAAACTCGCAATACTATTCATACACAACTGGTCCATTAACTGCGACTACATCCTCGAGTGAGCCATCCGCTCCTGCAGAGGTCGCCTCGACACATGCTAACCTTGACATCGCTGCCCTCAAGCTCGAGTTGCTGGCCTCGGTGAGGAAAGATATTGCTGATATTTTTAAAAAGGAACTCCACGATACTCACGGGAAGACTTTGTCTACTATCAAGCTCGACCTGCAAGCTGTGAAGTCATAGTTGGCGAATGATACCGATACCGATGCTACCATGTCCAAGCTAAAAGGTACGGTCGGAGAGATGGAGAACGCACTCACCGAGTGCTCCGATGACATTGCCTGGATGAAAACTACCATCGAGTGCCGCACAGCTAATGTAGCCAAGCTGGAAAATAAATGTGAAGACTTGGAGTCCTGATCACGGCATAACAACATTAGGATAGTGGGAGTACCGGAGGGTCCTGACACCTGTACCACTGCTGCTGTAGCCGCCTTACTGAAGGAAGCGTTCAGTCTGGTAAAGGAGCCGCTTTTGGACCGGTCCCACCGGACCCTCCAACCCAAACCCAAGCCCGGTGATCGTCCACGAGCCATTGTGTGCAGATTTCATTATTACAGTGACTGTGTTGACATTTTGCGCCACACTAGAGAGCTCCGACAGATTAAAGTCAGAGACTTGACCATCTCAGTCTTCCCTGACCACACTGCCAAGATAGCTCGGGCTCGGGCTGCATTCAACGAGGTCAGACGCCAACTTCGTGGCATTGACGGTGCCCGGTACGGTCTGATTCATCCAGCGCGACTTCGCATCACATACAACGGTGTTGAGAAGGACTTCGTTTCTGTGGAGGAAGCCAGCGACTATGTCAAAACTTTGATTTCTGGGTGAGCTCCAATAGCTTTTCAGACCTGTGTTCTATTATTGCTTAGAGTTTGTGGACTCACTAGCCTTAATTCTCTACCTGTTCAGTATTAGGTTTCATTAGGTTCATTGGTTTGTTGCACTAACTAGGTTAGTGTCACTATTGTTTGTTTATAGCAGGTAATTTTTTCCGTCAATCTTACTAGATATTGTTAACAATGCTATACCATATTTTGTATTTTTGTACTTCAGATCTGATCAGCACTACCTCATTTTATGCTTTCTGCATCTATTTGTACAGGACTGAGGGGCTACTGTTATTTGTTAATTTGTATTTTCACGTGCTTTTCTGTATTCATGCGCATACTGTTAAATAGTGTCGAGATCCGCGGGAGGTTTTTTTCTCTTTTTCTCTCTTACTGCATAGTCTCCGGGTTGTTCAACGCTATTGTGGACAACTTTTGGTTATTGTGGGAAACACTGCTGTCTCCTTTGTTCTGTGTTTATATGGGGACTTTGGGTGTATTTATGTTTAGGGGTAAGTTGGGGGGAGGGTGTCCCAGCTCAGCTCTCTTGACCATTTGCATTTTTGTTGTTTTTTTTATTTAAATGGTTAATGGCAATATAGATCCCAGCATTGCTGGGTCAGGCACACCTCTCTTTATCAGTTGGAATATCAGAGGTATGGGTAATCCTGTTAAAGATCTAGGGCTCTATCTTGCACTCAGAGCAATTGACTTTGTACACTGGCGCTTGTATAATTCCTATTTTGCACTCGACGTACATTGTTATTTTCAGCGAAAAGAGGAGGCGTGTTCGCCGCAAACGTTCCCTGGTGCTATTTTGCTGTTTCAGAAAACAATTCCGCCACAGACTAGGAAAAACCTGGTCTAAAGTCAGTAGCGCTTATTCAGATGCTATTTTAAGGGCGCAGACTTGAGGGGATGCGCCTGAGAGGCCGCAGCAACATCGCCACCCGGTCAAGACGGGCATTAATACTTTGCCACATCCCGGACAGCTCCCGCTCCAGCATGTCAAACCCGGTTTGCTGCAGGAACGGGTGGTCCTCCGGCGTGTAGTGGGTCTGGATCCTCTGCACCTTGGTGTTTGCGCTGCTCCCTCCTCAGCTGGCTCCTGCGCACTGCTCCCGAGGCCAGGGTCTTCTTCCTGCAAAGCTGCGTTACATTGTTTTTATTTATTGTATGGCTGTGTTACATTTATTTCATGTCAATAATGTCACTTCTCTGTATTTTACGGCCCTGACGAGAACGTCGGTCTCCTCGGCTGTGAACCGCTCCTGGCGTGCGTCTGGCAAATCTGCCATTATAATAGCAATCCGCCATGGAACAAGCGTGCCTCTGTTTCAAAGGGAATGTGAGATGACACTCTGATTGGTTTATTGCACGTTACGCCCAAACCACACCTATGTCTAATATGGCTACTTCAGACCAACCCATTTTAGATTTGCGCCGGGCGCAAGAGTCATTTAACCCGCTGGCATAATAGCAACAGCGCCCAAGATCCGCCCACAAAGCTACTTGCGTTTTGCGTTTGATACTTGCATTTCAGATCGGCAAGATAGGGCCCCTAAGGTTTTTGCACACCTGAAACGTTTAAACGCTGATTTAGTATTTTTGCAGGAGACTCACCTTCGCGTTAAAGATCACCGTAGGTTACATTGCCCTTGGGTAGGTCAAGTCTTCCACTCAAACTTTAATTCAAAAGCTAGAAGAGTCGCCATTTTAATTAACAAAAAAGTTCAGTTATCATCCACTGATGTTATTGCGGATAGGAATGGCAGATACCTCATGGTTGCTGGTACACTGATGCAAAAAAAGGTTTTGTTGGTAAATGTATATGCCCAGAACTTCGATGATGTTGGATTCGCTAACGGATTGCTGAGTAACATCCCCTTCTTGAATACACACCTGCTGATCCTCGGTGGGGATCTAAATTGTGTTTTTGACCCAATCTTGGATCGGTCTAATCCTCAAAATCTGACTCAATCTGCTATGTCTAAAACATTCTCTGATCTTATGAAACAGAGTGGTCTTATTGATCCATGGAGATCTCGTAACCCCTCTATTACAAAATTCTCTGTCTTTTCCCAGGTGCACCATTCATATTCTAGGATTGATTACTTTTGTATTGACAGTACGCTTAATTCATGTGTAAATTCTTCTGACTATTTAGGTATTGTAATATCTGACCATCCACCTTTATTATTAGATATTGAACTTTCTACCTACAAACGTAGCCCACCACTTTGGAGATTTAACTCCCTTCTTTTGGCAGACAAAGAATTTTGCGAACTCATTTCAGATTCTATTGATGAGTTCTTGTCTTTCAATCAGAATGACTCTTCTTAATATTCATTGCTATGGGAGACACTTAAATGTTACCTGAGAGGTCAAATTATTTCTTACTCTGCTCTTTCTAATAAAAAGATTAATGCTAGGCTTAATGCACTTACATCTGTGATTAGTAACCTTGATCAAAGACATGCACTGAACCCTTCTCCGGAACTACTTAAGCAGCGTCTTGATTTGCAAGCAGAATTTGATCTCATTTCAACTAAAGAGGCAGAGCGCTTGTTACTATGCAGCCGTGGCTCGTATTATGAATATGGCGACAAGGCAAGTCGTTTACTGGCACATCAGTTACGACGACAGGCCACTTCCCGTTTGATACCTAGTATTAAAAACACTTATGACACTATTATTACAGATCCCTTGGAAATTAATGCTACTTTTAAATAATTTTACTCTTTATTATACAAATCTGAATTTCCTACAGACAACACTAAAATGAATAAATTTCTTCAGAACCTTTTGAATCCTGTCATTGATACTAATACTGCCAGGCAAATTGCCTCTCCCTTGAAGAAGTATTAAATGCAATTAATGCTATGCAAGCTAACAAAGCCCCAGGCCCCGACGGGTTTCCGATTGAATTTTTAAAAACATTTATTGGTAAATTGGCACCGCTACTTTTATCCGTATTCAATGAATCCTTGGAAAGTGGTTCATTACCAACAACCTTGACACAAGCCACTATTGCTCTCCTTCTTAAAAAGGACAAAGATCCGACCTCCTGTGGTTCCTACAGACCATTGTCTCTGCTTAATGCTGACGTAAAGGCTAAAGTAATTGCATCCCGCTTAGAGAATGTGCTTCCTCATATTGTATCCGAAGAGCAAAATGGTTTTATAAAGGGACGTCAATTGTTTTTTAATACCCGTACACTTTTCAATATAATTTACTCAAAACATTCGGCTGAATTTCCTGAACTTGTGATTTCTTTAGATGCTGAAAAGGCATTCGATAGGGTAGAGTGGGAGTACTTGTTTGCAGTTTTAAAGAAATTCAGATTTGGTGATAAATTTATTTCTTGGATTCGCCTCCTTTATTTGTCCCCTAAGGCCAGTGTCCATACTAATGATGTTTATTCTGATTATTTTGCCCTTGGACGTGGAAGTCGCCAAGGTTGTCCTTTATCACCTTTGCTCTTTGCTATTGCTATCGAGCGTCTGTCTATTACATTAAGATCTTCCCCTCTATTCAAAGGAATCACCCGTAATGGTATTGAATATAAATTATCGCTGTATGCGGATGATTTTCTATTTTATATAACTGATCCTACACTTTCGATCCCTGCTGTCTTAAGTATTCTGGAGAACTTCAGCGAGTGAGTGTTTTCCCATTAATACTGCAGCATGTCATATGCAACAGTCAGATTTGCCTTTTCATTTTAGTCCATCAGGGTTTGAATACCTAGGTGTTAACGTGACTCGTTCTTTATCTTGCCTTGCAAAGGGGGTAGCCACCCCCTTTCATTAATCGGCAAGATCAATGCTGTTAAAATGAATATTTTACCAAAATTTATATTTTTATTCCAGTCAATTCCTCTTTTTCTGCCAAAACATTTTTTTGACTCACTTGATAAGATAATTAGTTATTTTATTTGGGGTGGGAAATCACCTAGGATTCGTAAAACTTTACTGCAGAGATGCAGACTTAGTGGAGGACTTGCATTACCTCATTTTTTAACTTACTATTAATTAACATCCATAAACTTTGCTACTGGTTAAAATCTCCTGGATCCTATTGGTGTAAATTGGAACTATCATCCTGTAGGGGATCTTCTTTACCTGCTATACTTTATTCCTCTTTACCCACAAAACCCTCTCTATATACTGATAATCAAGTGGTTCTTAACACACTCAAAATCTGGTATCAATTTAGACGGCACTTTAAATTTGTAGCTGTATTTTCCTGGGGTCCTTTGAATAACAACCATTTATTTCCTCCATCACTTTCGGACTCAACATTTTCCGTGTGGTAAGACAAGGGTATTACACAATTCAGATATTTATATGTAGATGGTGTCTTTGATAGTTTTGCCAATTTGTTATCTCGCTATGACCTCCCTGTTACTCATCTGTTTCGCTATTTTCAAACTCGCAATTTTGTGGCTAAGTGTTTTCCTAATTTCCCCTCTTTACCTCCAGAGCAGCGGTGGGAAACCATGCTTTCATTTGTTCCTCATCACAGAGGAATCATTTCAAAGCTGTATGACAGTATCTTGACTTTTAGCAACCACTCAAATGCTAAACTGAAGTGTACATGGGAAAGGGAACTGGGAATGCAAATACATGAGGAATCCTGGGAACAGGCCATAGAGAGGATACGATCGACCACCTCTTGTGCTTGTCTTGGACTTATTCAATTTAAGGTCTTATACAGGGTACATTTCTCTGAGTCTAGACTATCTGAACTGTATCCTGAAGTGGAAGACAAATGTGATAAATGCCATGGCTCTCCTTGTCACCTTAGCCACATGTTTTTTCTTTGTCCTGATCTGAAAGGTTTCTGGGTGGGTTATTTTACTATGATGTCCTCTGTTCTTGGGGTAAATCTCCAACCTTGCCCTCTGATTGCTATATTTGGGATTCCTGACCCCTCACTTGCACTTAACCCTACACAAAAGGACATTATAGCTTTCACATCCTTACTAGCAAGACGCTCCTTATTGTTACATTGGAAGTCTGCTAAATATCCTTCTATCTCCCGGTGGCTCAAAGACATGTATTTTTTTAAACTTGAGAAAATTAAATACACGTTGAGAGGATGTACAGTCAAATTTTTCCACAAATGGCAACCCTTTATTTCCTACTTCACTAATTTAGAGGTACTACCCAATTGAATGTGTGCCTGTTATTGTTGTACCTTTTGTATTGCATCAATAACCAGTAATATTTGTGTTGGTCGTGGTGAGCTGAGTGGGGGGTTGTTCATTGTTTATTACAAGGTACTCTGTGATTTAATTTAATTATTTTCTTCTACATTCTTATCAGAGTGTTTTTGTTTTGTTTTTGTTTATTTTCGTTTTTATGTGTGTACATGTGTCCGTGTACATATGCATATATGTTTTAAAAAAAAAAAAAAAGGTAAACTTTGTGATTGGACGTATTGTATTGTATTTTTCCAATAAAAATATTTTGGAAAAAAAAGTTTACAGACGGCTTAACCAAAGCTGGCTCAACATCAATATCGGGCTTTTTGGCTTCATGCACCACTGAGCAGCTTTCATAGGAATGAACAGAGCCACCTCCAATGCTGTGTCTAGTTCTCTTTATACATCAATGTCGCAAACAGTCAAAAGAGAAGATAGAATAACACAGCAGGGGGTATAAGGGGGGTGAGAGTCTCAGTGGACATGGGGTACAGTAACTATGGGGTCTGTGTTTGAATGCATTTTGCACATTGGGGTTAAAAGACAGTTATGACTCAGTTTCACCTATGTAGAAATGGTAGCTTACAATATGCCTGTTGATGATATGCCCAGAGGTATATTATAAAGAGTGGTCCAAGGATAGACCCCTGAGGTACCCCACAGTTCATTGTGACAGAGGATGACACAGGAGTTGCCAGTGACAACACAATCTCTCTTGTAAGTAGGAATAAGACCACTTTAAAACTGAACCATGCCAACCCAGTGTTGGTGGCAGTAACGTGCACAGAAATATAGCAATACACCAACAAAGATAGCAACAGGGAAGTAAATGTGGCTTTGAAAATGTTCTTTGAAGGAAGAAGTGCATTCAACACATTTATAAACCATTTTGGTGCGATACACTAAAGGCAAACATAACTTCTCCACAGGGGATCCTTTAATTTCCCTTTTAAGACTTCTTCTCCTGTATTTTGGGGTCATTTCAACATTTAAATACGTGGAAGTGATCAAATTCACCACTTTTTCAGACTTGGATAAACACATAAACTTTTGAAATGGAATGACTGTTGAATGAAGTTGTACACTTTTGTGTTAAATGAATGTCTGTACAGAGTAATTGCATCCATGCTGGCGTGCAGAGGACGCTCTCAAAGCCTCTCATTACAGCTGAGCACTTGCTTTGTTGACTCAGGTGCTGTTCATCTTGTTAATGACCATTGCAGGAGTTTGTGGGTGGTAATTTTGGCCGAGGCGGGTCAATTCATTTGTCTGCATGAATGACAGCTTAAGTGCATCTCTGACGAATGTAGCTCTTTCAAAGGTAAAGTTATGAGCCAAATGGAATCCAAATAAAGTGATGAATACTGTACAATACAAGGGCTCATTTGTGTTTTTTCCACTGTCTTTCAGTGGCAAATTGAATAGTAATAGCACTTTGATTGGTGTGAATAGGTTGTTTTAGTGAAAACATTTCTCTCCTGACCTCTTCCCTGCAGCAGTTAAGAAGTCCTGGGAAACAGACCATGTCCTCTGGTAGGATAGGTACGCAGGGAACCATTTCTTTCACTCTCGTGCCTCCGGGCAGGTCACGTTCATTCATTTTAGTGTGAGTCAAGCTTGATCAGCTGCCACTGTGTTGCTTGAAATGGTAGCAGCTCCAAAGAGGGGTGACATCTGATGGCCACCGCCTGATGAGCCAGTAAATCATGTTACCAGCAACATCAGTCTGTGAGTTTCCAAGAAAATACAGCGTGGACTGAGCCAAAGCAAACAATGTTAAAATAACATTTACATCATTCAGTGCAGTGTGGTAGCATTTAGCTGGCCACTGTGATAATTATGTGTTGTTTATTATTAACTGATTTGATGTGAAAAATAAACAATTTGCCGCAACAAAGCTCATGCCAGTGAGCTCAGTGTGCACATAACAAGATTTAAAGAAAAAATCCTGTTTTGACCATTATTTCTAAGATTACACAGAACTTTATATATCCCTAGGGAAATTGTTTTGCAGTAGTTGCAGTAAAAGGCAGGAAAGAGTGCAGATACAAAGTATGCAAATATAAAATATTAATAAAGATGCAAGTTTGCAACATCAATAGTTGCAAACTTGCAACTATTGATTAAATCCACACAATGCCAAAAATATAAAAAAGGTTGACAGTATTAGTAATAAGATAAGACTTCTGAGATCCCAGAGGGGATATTCAATTGTACAGAGCACAGCACAGAGACAGGCTAAAAGGTCAGAAAACAATACGATAAGAACTATTGATTCTAACAAATATAATATAATCCAAAAATAGTAGTAATATAGTATTATGATGATAAAAAGATAATAAAACTGTAGTATATTTGTCACTACTTCTCTGCTAGCATTGTAATAATAATACTGGTGATGTAAGGTCTAATCAGGGTAAAGTGTCCAGTCAGTTTTACTTATATAGCAATATCACAAATTACAATTGGCTTTCTAATCTGTACAGCACAGAGGTGGGACCAGATCAGTGTTTTATGAGTCAAAAGAGTCTGCACTCAAGTCCCAAGTCCTAAACAGGTCATAATACACTCTTCACCAAATGTAATGCAATTTTAACAACAGAACAAAACAAATGAAGTTATCTTTGGTGTCTTTTTTTCCAACTGCCACTCAGTAACGTTGACTTGTTGGGGATGAACTGTGTAAACATTAGTTGATTCATGAAGTGGGCTCGGTGGAAGGTAAGTAAGTATTTTCAAGCCCAAGTAAAGTAGGAGAGATAGTTGATTGATGAGTCTCATTCCCAGGTTGTTCAATACCAATGCTGGGAATGAGAGTCAACAATAAACTATCTTCAAGCCACCAACCCAAAGCAGCTTTCTTGGCTTTCATTGGTTGTTTTCGTTCAGGCCAGGTGGATTCTTGCAAATACCATTAGGAGCACGAGGAGGAGCCAGAGGAACCTGATTTTTTCACATATTGTCTCTACTGTCAGGATATTGTGAACGTTTCTGCAAATATGACATATTTTTATAAAAGTTACCTACTGCACCTTTAATGCCTAAAATTGAGTTGATTGGATTTTAGTTTCTTTACAACCTTGTGGACACCCTGAAAAATGTTGACACTGAACATATCAGAAAATCTTCATTGACGTTTTTAATTAGTTTTCCACCAAAATACCTATTCTTGCTATACAATATCCAATCGTAGTGACTACTGCACAGCCATCTCTGACTCATTTACATGTTTTCTGTTATGTGTACAGGCATTGTCCCTGAAAGGTACACAAATAATTAAATAAAATGAAATGGAATCATACAAAGAACAAACAAGCTATGAGTTTAAAATGCATTGTCAGTGCAGCTCAGACAGTGTGATCCTTCTCGGTTTACAGATGAGAAACACCAGCACTGGCTGAGAAGGATGCAGCCTGAGAGGAAACCAACGCCTACCATAGTGTCCTTGAACTGCCCGTTCAAAATAATCATCTTATTGTCCTCAAACAGAAAAGCAGCTGCCGCCTTTTGTGGTCACAAAAAGCCTCATGTCTCCAAATTGTCACAGTATCAGTAATAGACTGAGGCTGATAACTAAGTGCCACACAAGAATCCATGAAACACTGCATGTGACGCACTGAAAGACAATAAAATCCTTGCTATTACAAAAGCAGTGCACAAACATTGGATTTCCTCAGTGCTTGTGTTGATAATGGGGATATCCTGCCGATATAGATACCATGAGCACCTTTCACTTGAAGACTTGAATCAACCGTCCACAGGTCCGTCATCCTGACACATCCTAAAATCCTGAAATAGACTTAAATCCATGAGCGCTATATATAGACTGAAAAATCTTTCCATTTTGCAAAATTTTTAAAGCAAAATTTTGAAAAAAAAAAATAAAAAAAAAAATTTTTTTTTAAAATTTAAAAAATTTTAAAATTTTTTTTTAATTTTTTGAAAAAAAAAATTAATAAAAAAAAAAAAAAAAAAAAATTTAAAAAAAAAAAAAAAAAAAAAAAAAAAAAAAAAAAAAAAAAAAAAAAAAAAATTTTTTTTATTATTAAAAAAAAAAAATTTTACCCCCCCCCAAATAAAAAAACCCCCTTTTTTTATTTTTTTTTTTGTTTTAAAAAAAAAAAAAAAAAAATTAAAAATTTTAAAAAAAAAAAAAAAATAAACCTAATTTTTAAATTTAAAATTTAAAATTAAAAAAAAAAAAAAAAAAAAAATTAATAAATAAAAAAAAAAAAAAAATTTAAAAAAAAATAAAAAAAAAAAAAAAAAAAAAAAAAAAAAAAAAAAAAAAAAAAAAAAAAAAAAAAAAAAAAAAAAAAAAAAAAAAAAAAAAAAAAAAAAAAAAAAAAAAAAAAAAAAAAAAATTAAAAAAAAAAAAAAAAAAAAAAAAAAAAACTTCCACATCCAACAAACACCTGTTAAATCCTTTGTTTGGTCTTCACAAACTCCTTAAATAAAAAGGACCACCTAGTCACCATCTTTGTCTTACCCTTAGGTAGTGTACAGTTGGTTTATTCTGAGTTTGTCACTATGAGAAACATCTGATATTGGATCCATTGTTTATTAAAAAAATATTAGTGCAGTTTTATATATATATAGTATATATTTTAATAAATCCAAGAATTCCTTGTTATGCATTTACGTTCATAATTTCCAGAATATAATGAGATCATTATGTCAAAAATTCACCTCCTTATCCAGTCGGTCAAGGAGTTGATCCATCTCAGGTGGAAAAGCTGTTCTCCTAGCCCGATAGAGTCTAAAGGAGCCATGGGGTGTGCTGATTAATGGCTGCTCTGAAGTTGTCTATTAGGTTCTTGTTGGTGACTGGCAAATATA
Source organism: Dicentrarchus labrax (assembly GCF_905237075.1). NCBI lineage: Eukaryota > Metazoa > Chordata > Actinopteri > Moronidae > Dicentrarchus > Dicentrarchus labrax. Next base: position 25,799,165 of record NW_026136702.1, read on the forward strand.
AATCTTCAATACAAAGTCATACAATTCCAACACTATCCTAATATAAAAATATGCATTTTATATACAGAAGCAACTCGAGACTCTTATTTTGAAAAGAAACACATTTATGATATATTCTTTGCTCAGCTTCTTACCTCTTCCTAGGAAGTCAAATCAACCTGCTGACTTCATCATTCAGACTAAGCAGTCGATAAATAACATGGCCGTTTGAAGGGTACTTGCCCAGACAAGCATCACTAGCACAAGCTAGGCACTAGCATCAGCTAGCTGCTAGCATTCGCTAATTAAACCATTTGTATTTAATGTTTACTGTTGCCAATGATAATGCTAATCTTATCCATTGATTTGTCACACACTATAACCCTGAATATGAATTCTGACACTATTTAGCGTTATTAACACAAGCTAGTCGCTAGCATCAACTAGCTGCTAAAGTTTACTATTGAAGTTATTCATGTTTAAGGTTTACTGTTGTTAATGATAATGCTTCTTATCTTATTTATTGATTTATAACACAATATAACCATGAATAAAAAGTCAGACATTATTTTAACTTACATGAAAATAAAGTTAAAACTTACCTGAGTGGAGTCAACTCCAGCTCCGATGGGAGACAACCAGACTGCAAGTGACGAGTCTCAACTCCAAAAGTTGGCATTTCCAAATTTTCCAACAAAGAAACAAAAGTTATCTGAACTTTCACTCCTTGTTCTGAATCGCAACTCAAAGATATAAGTGGTACTAACTCACTTAACTGTATTGACGCCAACAAATCGCTTGGTTTGCTGGACTGACTTAAGTTTTTGCGTTAAGTGTTAATAACTTATATTTTAAAGTCTTAACGACTTTAAATACTTATTTAGGCCAAAAAATAAACATGAACACTGAAGGAATCCTAACCAGGAGAAGCTGACTGCAATGATGACAGTGGTGGTGAAAACAACAACTCCCATGATCCCACACTATTTCACCACATCACAAAACTTTGTCTTTTGTTATTGTTTAGTTGTGAGAGACCCCCTAGTGACAGAAATCAGATACTGTACGTAAGACATTAAAAATTAACAAAAAATGTCAATAGAATGTGAAGAAATAGCAGGTTTGACATTATGTGAAAGACTAAATGTATTGTGTGCAGGGGCGCCGCCAGGAATTTTGGGCCCCATGACAAAAAAATCAAATTGGACCCCCTCTGCGCAGCTGTTGTCACCACATCTCTAGGACCTAACTGTCCCATCAAAAGCTTTACATAACTCTAATTAAAGGCTTGCAACTGTCTTGCTTCTTGTAGTTCAATACTAGTACTAGCACAATATTTACTGCTGGTGATTTGTACATGCATGCAGTCTGCATACAGTATGCAGTTCACTATTTGATGCAAGATTAAAAGCAACCATAAAAAATGTGCTAAAGGCCATCTTTTACAGTCTCAAAGTATTTTTATTGTAAAATTTCAAAATGGATAATTCTCTTAACAAAATTAATTATTAATTATTATTATTAATTATTAATATAATTATTAATGAAAGATTAAAAAAAAGAAAAATGAACAAACTTAAATATATATTTACTTTTCAATCAAAATAAATTAACATCATCCTCTCAAAACAATGAAAAAAACTGGATTATTTTAATATTGTCTGTATATATATGTATGTGTCATTGAACAAAATGTTGCTCAGCTTCTTCAATGGGACAGGGAGGGGTACAGTTATGGGGAGACTGGGGTGCTGCTGACTCTGTCAAGGCTCTGCTCCCCTCCTGCTCCCTTTGCTCCTCCTCCTTCCCTGTGTGTGTGTGTCTGATGAGGGTGCGGCCTCTATTCACCTCACCTGTGTGCTGTCTCACCTGTGCTCAATCAATTCATCAGCCTCAGCCTTCAAGGAGCCCGGTCTTCCTCCCATTCATTGCCAGATTGTTTAGCCAAGTTAGTGGTAACTTTCGTGGCTCCCTTCAGTGTTTAGCTTTCTACTTATATGTCCTCTCGTGATCTTCCCGTGTCAGCTCCTCTGTCTAACCATTTCTCTCCTGTGCTCCAGGAACCCTCGTGTGCAGTTCAATTTCCAGAGTCAGCTCTCCTGTGCCTCCATGTCTCCGGTCTCTCTTGCCATTTCACCTGTCTGTTCCTGCCGTGGCTGCCCCTCATCGTCCATCCGTCCGTCTGTCCGTCTGTCTGTCTGTCTGCTGAAAGGGGCAATGATTTTAATATGAATATCTTACTAAATGTTTCCCTGAACTGATTAAATGTAGGCTAACACTAGTCTGTAGCTGGCTATCTTATCTCACTATGGACATTAAGCCAACAGGTTAATACCACTCACAGACTATAGGCTACCCATCTTCTTGGTGAAAAACTGGGTTACAGATTGACATCCTTTCCTTTGTCTTTCCTCTCTCTCTCTTTCCTTTTTTGAAAACCAGATTTTGATTTACTAGTTAACATTGTGATCACTGTAGTTCTGCAACTAAACACCTTCACTGATAAGTGCTAAGGCAGGACCAAACCATTTCATGCAGATACAGGGGGGTGGTCGGTCAATATTTACTTTTTGGTCAATGGGGATATTTAACTTTTACTGCCAAAAACAAGTAAAAACAAAGATCATTAATTGTATTATTATATTTGATATATACTGAATGATGATGGTTTAATAATTTTATATTAGTTTTTACCTATTTTTTGGGGCCCCTGTCAGTCATGGGCCCTTGGAATTGTCCTACTTTTTCCCACCTATACCATCCCCTGATTGTGTGAGTATCTTTAGATGGTTTACTACCCACCAGATCCTTAATTCACATTATAAATCAATGTGATAGTGTAACTGAATTCATCTACCTTTTGCCTGCTCTCATTTTATCTGTGGTCCAGGCCTTCAGTTAATGATATGAATACATACTTCTGTGGACTTGTTAATGGGTGGGAAACTGCAGATAAGAGTTACCAATAAATCAGCTCATGGGGGGGAAATGTTTGTGGTGATGATAGCTCCCTGCATTATTTTCAAGGTAAACTCCCAATTGTTTTCAATGTATCTCAGTTGTGAGCACATGGGGAAAGCATTAGTCTTTAATGCACTCTCTAATGACTCTATAGGCCTGTGTTCCTACTTTGGTAATTCTCTTGTGTTCAAGTTCAAGTCTTCTCTGCTTCCTGAGTAATCATCAGTGGCTTTGCTTTTGTAGAAGTACAACATCAAAGTACTGTAGGCATGCCTTTGTCCCACAAAGACGTACAGTCTGGAATTCAATGACCTTTGACCGTGGCACTGGTTGGCATGAGAACAACAGACTATTACAAGTCTTCCACACACAATTCCAGTAAAAAGCAGACAGAGGCCAAAGTTAATATCACAGAGTTTTATGTGGAATTCTTACAGACTTATTAAATTGAAATGGTAATAGATATGTATCCAACTTGTGAGACCTTACTTAACTTGACACAGTTGTGAAATAATGGCCACCAGAAGTGAGTTTCTAGCAGCAGACTAAACGTGGCGGATCATGTCGTACTGAGTGAAATACTAGCCCAGAGTGACTGGAAGCTGTGAGTGCAAGTAGAAAATAAGACAAATAAAATGTAAGCACATAACTGCTTTACAAACACCATCAAGGGATAGTTAAAGGTTCTGACAGGGAAAATAATAAGTGCAAAAGAGTTTTATTTAAATAAATGTGTGTTAAGTCACTATCTGTCACTGAAAGAGGTAAGTATTGCAGTATTTATATATTTGTACTATTATGAACTAGGAAGCCAATTTGACGTAGTGGCCAAGCTTTGTAATTACAGCTAAGGAAAAAGGTCTATAGTAACTGAGTGTGCTCATAGGCAACACTATATACTGTAGTGTTTAAGGGTTTTCAATAGAAGATAAATACATTTTTCCAATAAGATTTTCTGGTATGTCTTGTTTGAAACCCTAGCAATTCAAATGTTTATATTTTATATTTTCATTTTTATTCTTTCTTAGCTTGAGGAAGTTTGATAACCTAACTGCTGTGTCATTTAATACACTAATAAGTAATCTAAAAATGACACAAGATAAGTTTAGCAGTAGCAAAGCAATAGTTCCTCCTAAATGTTACACAGTGGACCTTTAATAGTAATATCAACTTGCTAAAGTTCCATGGTCCATGGTCACCGTCTTAGTTTTGTGTGTTAGTATGCTAACATTATTGCTAATTAGCCCTCCAAAAACAAGTGTAGCTAAGGCTGATGGCAATATCATTTGCTGGGATATTTTGTCATAAACCAATGTACTGAATACATTCATTATTTGACCCAATGACTGCGCTACAGAAAAAGTCACAAATCATTGTCATTTATCTTTTTTTTTGGTGTTGAAACATTTAACTGAAAATCCCAAATGAGAATTTGCTAGTGGCTCTAAAGCAAAAGTCAGGGGATCACCACAGTCAACTGGGAACCATGAATATAAGATTTTGTGCCAAACCAATCTTATATTTGTTGAGATACTCCAGTCTGAATCAAAGTGGTGGACTGGCTAACCAACATTGCCTATTGAGGAAAATCATAAAATAATGCCAAAAGTCAGATCAGGAAAATGCTGAAATTATAGAAACTAAGGAGCTCTGACACTGAGATTAAAAAACGTTGCCAATTTCAAAGTTTAGATACAAATATCTCATTTAAAACTATGCTAGCCTTAGACAGTCATTTGTTGCACTTAGTCATGATACCTTTGTGGGAAAGTCTGATGTCTCTCTCAAAGTTATTTTAGCTGTTTTCAGCCTGTGCATATGTCTGTATTTTCTGCTGGAAATTCCAAGGCTAAGAAAAATACTGGTGAGATGACTGGAGAGGCTCAGACCTCAGATGTGTCCCCAGTGTGCCTCTCTTTTGGTTTGTCTTGTCCAAGAGGGTGAGAGCTTTCCAAGAGCTCCAAGTTCCTGCTGTCAAATGGTCTAAGACCGATCTGGTTCCTCTGCGAGTATCTTGGCCAACAGTCATACAGTATAATGCCCTTTGAAAAGTATTGTATGTATCACACTCAATGTACATCTTTAAGTGTTTTTTTCCTCCCTGCAGGGCTGACCTTATGTCTGGTCAGATTAAGAGTATTTCCTCTTGACCAATACTTTGCTTTGTAAATTAACTCAAAATCAAAAGGCTAACCTGACTGTGCCAGATGGGTTGTTACACTTTCTATTCTACACTTCACTGTCATTAGAAACAGTCTGGAAAAGGTCAGACACTAAAAATACTTAGTGGATTGGATGAATCATCTGTCTATCACAGACAAACTTCAACCAATCAGATCAACGAACCATATAACGTAGTCAAACTCTTACCGAAGCCAGTCGGGAGAAGATAAATACTCTCCAGTTCTGATATAATTTATGCTAGAAGCATCTATGCTAACCTCCTTGCAAAGTTATTGTTGTTTAATAAACAGTATCACTGTAGTTTGAACACAAACGCATAGATTTAGGCCTGGCAAGACAGATTTGTGTGTGATCTTGGGATTTGGTGACAATGTGAGTCCAGCTGCATTGCAAGGTTATCAAAAGTCCGACTCTTGTTGAAATCCTGTGAGGATGAATCTTAATATTTTTGTGATGCCCTGGCCTTCCATCTACCGAGGCAATTAACCACCATTATTATCATGGCAGCACAAATGCTAAAGAGACACTATCTATTCTCTACGAGAACATCAGTGAACACAGGCAAAGGGATGACAACTGAGGTTTCAAAATTAAATTATTGTGGTAAGGGGAAAATCGAATGGTGCTTTCACTCCTGTAGTTCAGTTGATTTGGGCCATACCATATGATACATCATTGTCTTTTAGTTATTGTCCAGCTCATGTTCACACTGATATATCAAAAACAAACTGAGAACACATGAACATGGACAGAGCCATTTCTGTACCGTTTTCCCACGGTTGCTCTGACTTTCTCCCATAATGGATGATTAATTTAATGATATATATTTGTTAATATAACTTTATTCAACTTCACTTAACATCTGGCCTGTTAGGTCATCAACATGATTTCAGACCAGCTCAAACAACTGCTGTCTTTGAGATTGTCGCAGGAGCACCACTGTGTTCTTGCAGCAGAAAACATTTTTTTTGGTGAGTGGACCTTAAATCTGAAGAGAAATGTATTTAAACAAATCTGCTTCTTTAAAAGTATCTGTCAAGGGGTTTGGTCAACTTATTTTACTCTGAAGATACAGTACTCCTTGTATAGTCAATTTTACTTAATGAAGATCATGAGATGCTGTTGAAAGCTCTAGAAATAGCTATTTTAGTGTACCTTGAGTTAATATCATTTAGACCAAAACCCGTTGCACTTTACAGTGCAGCTCGGTAATAGTTTGATAATAAAGAGGTGATAAGTACAATGTATTATTATTAAGTAATAACAAAATTTTATCAAATATTACCATGACATTGTACGTAATTTAATGCATAGAAACAGGTTTAGCATTTTGCAGCCCTGATTCCTGGTTATTACACAGAAACTAACACAAGTGTTTCCAGATAACAAGGACACATCGGGTTGTCCACTAATCAAAAGGTTGTTGGTTCGATCCCTGCTCCTCTCGCCACGTGTCGAAGTATCCTTGAGCAAGATACTGATCCCTGAATTGCTCCCGATGCTGTGCATCGGTGTGTGAATGTGTATGACTGAGTTAGTTTCTGTTCGATGGGCTTTGCCATCACTGAGTGATGTGTTTGAAAGGGTGAATGTGGCATGTAGTGTAAAAGCGTTTTGAATGGTCGGAAGACTAGAAAGGCGCTTTACAAGTACAGGTCCATTTACCATTTACCATTTATTACCTTGAATTGTAATATGTTAATTACCAATTTTGACTTTGTGCAAATATCATCCCAAATTACCTCATTGTTATCAGGTTCACCCCATTAATATAATGATATATATATATTATGATACCATTATGAAATAGTTTTGCCTCATTTTGATCTTTAAATGTATTTCCCTATGATTACCCTTTGTTTTTGGCCCCTTCTTACCCTGTGACATACATTTTTGTCTAATATTACCCAGAAAACCCAATGTTAATACCAAGCTATTACCTGTTTATTACTTTGGTAATTACATGGTATTACAGTACTTCTTTATTAACAAACTATTACCCCACTATTACCATGTCATTACTGAGGGGTAATGTAAAGTTAAAAAGTATTAATTATTGGGGCTAACAAATAATATTTTTTAAACAGGAGGACTGTGTTCCCAAGTTTTAAACACTCCTGCATGGTGGTTGTCTTACAGTATATAAAAACCCTTTAATGTTTTAAGCACCTAGAGCCTATCCAGGGAAAGAATAAATCAGGTCCTATTGTTGACCATCGAGGGTGTTGTAAAACAGCTGCTGGACAGCCAAAAACCCTAAAGTAAGCAATCTGGAACTGACTCTTCAAATATTATTTCACATCCTCTGCTATGGAGCACTTTGTAATCTCTGTTAGATTTATAGTAATTCCTCAGTGAGGTGTCGTTAAACACGTTTGCCGAAGCATTTAATGGGCTCATGTCCACCCAAAGCTTCCAGTCACAGTCTAAGTCAAGGTATGTCAGCAGTGAGGCAGAGTGATGGCTGATTGATTTTGGTTTCAAAAATTGTCCTTTAACACTGGGTGTTAAACAGTTTGCCTGGCAGAAAGAACATTAAGTGAATAACACTGATTATCTGGTTATCATGGCTCCTGTCAGTGGGTGGGATATATCAGGCAGCAAGTGAACATTTTGTCCTCCGCTTGATGTGTTAGAAGCAGGAAAAATGGGCAGCGTGAGGATTTGAGCGACTTTGACAAGGGCCACATTGTGATGGACGACTGGGATAGAGAATCTCCAAACCTTCAGCTCTTGTGGGGTGTTCCCGGTCTGCACTGGTCAGTACCTATCAAAAGTGGTCAAGGCTCATGTATGCCCTCACACTCACACACACAGAGAGAGGCACATATGGGACGTTGCGTCGCTGCATGACATGCTCTTGTCTGTGCCCTGGTATTCCCTTGTCTATCATTTCACAGGCAGCGGCGAAAAAAATTAAACAAGGAAAACACAAGACAGATTGAGGAGTTTCAGTTTCAGACGCAACTCAACACAGTGGCATGAAACCCCCAACAACTAGCATTATTTGCAGAGCAATGCAGACACACCAGCGCACAATTAGAAATGCTCATAACGGCTGGTATTGATTTTATTGGTAAATGGTAAATGGAATGTACACCTATTCACACAGTGATGGCTAAGACCATCACAAACAGAAACTAACATTCATCAGAATCTTTCTCAAGAACACCTGCACACATACAGCGGGAAGAGCTGGGGATTTAACTGCCAACCTTCTGAGTAGCGGACAACCGGCTCTACCTCCTGCAGTGTCAATTTATGTTTGTGCAGCAGTGATTTGATTAAAATGACATGACTCATCTCTCAAGACTAAGGCTGAAGCTATGGATTAATTAAGTAATCAAGTATTCTATCAATTATTCCATTGATTAATTGAATAAGTGGATAAGAAATACTTTTGCTGTATTAAAGCAATCGTAGAAACCGCGTCCTAGAGGAAATAAGACAGAGTTTCCTCTGGGATTTTTTCAGTAGGTGAGGCTTCTGTTGTACCCCCACTGTTCTGGTAGAGATTCAATTCAATTTTATTTGTATAGCGCCAATTCATAACAGAAGTTATCTCAGGACACTTTTCAAATAGAGCAGGTCTAGACCGAACTCTTTAAAACATTAATTACAGAGACCCAACAGTACCACCATACTGAGAGAGAGAGAGAGAGAGAGAGAGAGAGAGAGAGAGAGAGAGAGACAGACAGACAGACAGACAGACAGACAGACAGACAATGGCAGGAGGCTCCACCAGGATCGATAAGAACCTGCGAGACCAGAAAGCACAAGAACTCCGGGGAAGAAGTATAGTTAGTAACATGCATTAATGGGACCTGAATGAGTGCAGGAAGAGAGGAGCTCAGTGCACCATGGGAAATCCCCCGATAGTCTAGGCCTATAGCAGCATAACTAAGGGATGGTTCAGGACTCACCTGATCCAGCCCTAACTATAAGCTTTATCAAAGAGGAATGTCTTAAGCCTACTCTTGAATGTGGTGAGGGTGTCTGCCTCCCGAACCACAACTGGAAGCTGGTTCCACAGGAGAGGAGCTTGGTAACTGAAGGCTCTGGCTCCTGTTCTACTTTTAGAGACTATAGGAACCACAAGTAGCCCAGCATTCAGAGAACGTAGTGTTCTAGAGGGGTAATAGGGTACTATGAGCTCTTTAAGATATGAAGGGGCCTGACCATGAAGAGCTTTATAGGTGAGGAGGATTTTAAATTCTATTCTACATTTTACAGGGAGCCAATGCAGAGAAGCTAGTACAGGAGAGATGTGATCTCTTTTTCTAGTTCCTGTCAGTACTCGTGCTGCAGCGTTTTGAATTAATTGGAGCGTTTTAATGGACTTATTGGGGCAACCTGATGATAAAGAGTTGCAGTAATCCAGCCTAGAAGTAACAAATGCATGGATTAGTTTTTCTGCATCTCTCTGTGATAGGATGTGTCTAATTTTTGTAATATTACGTAAATGAAAGAAGGCAGTCCTAGAAGTCTGCTTCATGTGGGAATTAAATGACAAATCCTGATCAAAGATAACTCCAAGATTCCTGACAGTGGTGCTAGAGGCCAAGGTAATGCCATCTAGAGTAACTATATCTTTAGACAGTAAGTCTCTAAGATTTTTGGGGCCACGTACAAGAATTTCATTCTTTTCTGAGTTTAACATAAGAAAACAGCAGCTCATCCAGGATTTTATGTCCTTAAGACATGTTTGTAATTTAGATAATCGATTAATTTCATCGGGCTTGATTGATAGATATAACTGTGTATCATCTGCATAACAGTGAAAGTTAATGGAGTGATTCCAAATAATGTTGCCTAAAGGGAGCATATATAAAGTAAATAGTATTGGTCCAAGTACAGAACCTTGTGGAACTCCATGACTAACTGTAGTATTTATTGAAGATTCATCTTTAACGTGTACAAACTCCGAACGATCTGATAAGTATGACTTAAACCAGCTTAGTGCGGTTCCTTTAATGCCAATTTGATGCTCAAGTCTCTGTAAAGAATATTATGGTCAATGGTGTCAAATGCAGCACTAAGATCTAATAATACAAGTACAGAGACAAGTCCATTGTCTGAAGCAATCAAAAGGTCATTAACTTTAACCGGAGCTGTCTCTGGACTAGTAGCTTCTAGCTAAGTAGCTTTTCACAGTGAAGCACTAACGTCGTGCTATTGTGCTAGGTTAGTTCGGTTTTACAACAAACAGAGTTTTAATTTTGTTTCTGCTTGAAATGATCACAGATTTTCTCTCGTTTTTCTCTGGCCTGTCTCTCCTCTTTCCCACTATCTTTTTTTGCTCCCCAAAGCATGTTGTGTGACAATGATCACCATCCGTACAAAACACATTGCACTGTATATAGTTATATGGATTAAACAAAGCTTCGATGCAAAGAGTTTGCATAGATGATTTTTAGGATAGATGATTATGATTTTTTAGTTACTGGAGTAACTTGAGGAATCATTTTAGCCCTACTCGAGACATAACGTTATAGGACCCACTGGTCTCGACAGCAGTATCAATAAGCTTGGACCTTATTGATTTTTGGGTTTTGAGAAATTTGGAATCAGGTCCTTAATCGGGTCTCAATCCCCATCCCTAATTTTAAGTGACAGATTAGTCCAAATTTGGTAGTGAGTATCTGATGTATCTAGTGTTTGTGTGTGTTCATGAGCTAAAGGAATACGTCAACAGCATGGCTAATTTTTGGAACTCTATGGCCCAGAGGTATAAGATTTATCAGGCTTTGAATACACACACAATAATAGAATGAATTTAGATTTGGGTTTGCGTTAAACAAGAAAACTAAAAAATATTACCAAACGTATCCTTTAAGATGTCCTCACTTGTGAAGCAGATGAACCTGTAAAAGTCCTGTCAATTAGTGGTGTCTTCCTTGTTGCAGCATCAGTTTTTGAATGTAAGACTAGCTTTTTACTTTACTTTTTCCCCATTTGCTTTAAATAATAGACTTCTGTAATACTGTGAACCTAGGATCCCAGCATGATGAACGCATCAGTGATGAGTTTTATTGGGGGGAACACTGGACTATTTAACTTTGCCTGTTCATGGTTCAGGACCTTATAACCTCACCTATCTGTTCATAAAGAGTGTTCAGTTCATTGGTGCGGTGTCTTGTCTCTGTCTCTCTGTAGCCAAAGGGGGACAGACGGAGACCTTGTTACATAAAGCAGTCACAGGTCTTCACCTTTCAGATAGAACTAAGTGGAAATATGTGTGCCGTTGACCTAAGGGCCCCCTATTTTCTAAAGGGCTTCTAAAGCCTAACAAATTGCTTCCTGGTCATGGTCACAGTTCACATGATCATCACTGGCGTAAGGGGCTGCAGCACAGCCATCAGTCATGGGAAAAATCCGATATGCTTAATTCTATGCTTTTTAACTGAGAGAGTGCAAAGACAGCATGTGCAAGGTAGGACACTAAGGAGGTACAGACTGAAGCGGCAACACACAGAACAGGAGTTTTACTGTCTCAGCCAGACAATTAAGTGTAAATTCTATTGCAGTACATCCTTGCAGTGTGATGGGTCACCAAAATGGGTAAGCAATGGACCACTTTCAGCAGTCATTTTGAGATGAAATAGTAGGGTAAACACAGGTGTTACCAATGATACTAATTAGGTTCTGTTTCATTCAGGTCAAAGAGAGTCAGGGTGCTGCCATTGTGCATGTAGGCTCACTGGAGGCTCTGTTTCACTAAATGGAACAGAACCTTAATTAGTATCATCATCAGATTAGTTGAATAATCATTGATTCAAAAAAATATGAGAAATGAATGACAAATGTCTATAAGGGACCAAAGGGATGTCTTAAGGACATAAAAGAGAGAAAACTGGAAAAAAATCTTGACAGCTGAGAAGCCCCCACATTCGTATTTGCCATAGCAAAAACAACAATACTAAAAGTCGACAGTCATGCTGTAGGGACTCCAACTAATGCAGCACCCTGCGCTTTTAACACAAGCTTGACTTCAGACTGAATGCCTGCTAATGGTGTGCTTTGGGAAGTTTTGTAGGTATTATAATAGGTATCATAAACTGAATAATAATAAATAATAATAATTCTGACCTGTTGATGGTGCTAGATGAAAAGCCAGAGATCACGAAAGTCATTACAATTTATCCTGTGCCATACATGAATGCCATGGCAATCCATCCAATACTCGATGACATATTACAGTCTGGACCAAAGTGGTGGACTGACAATAGGAATACCATAGCTTATACAATGGGTTACAGTAGAACAATGAGGAATTATATCAGTTCCTAATTTTAAACTATATACCAATCACCTTCAGACTGACCATCCCTCAGTGTTGAACCCGGCAACGACAATCCACAGTATGACATCACAGCTAAGCAATAGCATGGATCAGACCTTACAATCAAACAAAGATGGGCCTAGCAGTGCCAACCAATGGCTTGGAACCATCATTCAACATTCTTTTGACATCTTATGACTTCAGATTCTTTTACTTTTTAAATTTAAAAAAATTTAAAATATCTTTTCCATCAAGAAATGCCTTTAGTACTGCTCCATGCTCTTCTTTCAATGAAGAAATAAGCTTCAGTTATGATAGAACAGATGCTAGAAGCATCTATGCTAACCTCTATGGGAGCTGGCATTGTTGTTTTTGAGCTAACACTTCTTATAAATTGTCACACATACCTAGCGTTAAACTACGGCCGTAGCTCATGCCATACCTGCCAGTTGTTCCTCATAGGATGCTGACTGGTTCAGAAAACAAATAGCCTGCAGGATGGATACTCAGGTGATTTTGTGATTTTGCGAGTCACAGCTTTTGTCTTATGCATTACCACTACGATTGTTTCTTGTGATTCCCTGGTACTTAAAACCCACACAGAAAAGGTAAAGTCTGCAGTAACAATGACAGCTATTATGTAAGCAGTTACAGAATGCAATTACACTGAATGGCAATCGCAGAAGAAACGCATTTCTGCCCTTCACCATTTGTTGCTGTTCTGACTGCATTCTTACACACATAATAGACAGTGAATTATCAGTGTTATGAGTCAGTGTTCTGGAAAAATTCTGTGCAAGCACGAACTGAGCCCAACCCAAACCCAAAAGTTTCCACTTAGAATACATAAATAAATGATTAACTGAAAGTTTATTGCAAGCTTAAGTAAACATTGTGCAAACAATATAGTGTAAATTAAATTAAACCTAATAAATAACTAATTCTCTCATTAATTGCAGTTCCATGCATTATCAATAAAATATTAAATATATTTTTAAAGAAAAATATAATTAAGTCCAAACCTGATTGGACTCGACATGGCCCGCCAGGTTCAGGCAGACAATAAAAGCTCTAGTATATATGATCCACCAGCTAGCTCTTATGTTAGTGAGAAATAATAATTAATGAAACCGTTTCCCTCTAATTCCCACGGTCTTCTCCCACTTACAACGGGCGCTGCAGCAAGTTGAGGCAACAAAATCGACAAAAACTTCATGGATTATACTGATGCCAAATTGACAAGAAGACTGTTAAGGATTCTAACTTAAGAAACTAAATTAATTTCAGATGCATTTAGCAACTTAGTTATGAAAAGTTTTCCCAAATTCTACAGCTTGTTTGACCGCTTCTGCCTTTTCTCTGACTTTCAACAACTTCTCTGACTACCATCAGACACAGGACTTAAGGTGATAGGCTAGGGATACTGCAGCTCCCATGATGAAGGAAGTGCAGTTTTCTTGCCAGGAAATAGAAAATAATTCTTTGGAGAACCCCAATCCCCCCCCCCCACGGTATTCTGGCAGACCGACCTACTTCCTGTCCCTTCCAAATACAGTAATGTGGCTTAGCAAGCGGGTCTATCAGTCTATCAGTCAGTCAGTCAGACCAACAGTCAGTAGGGGCCCCCTGTCTGGCTTCATCATCTGGCAGCTATCAGAAAAAATTAAAAGGCCAAATGCTCCAAGTGCTTTGGTGCTGTGTGTGTATCCCATACAACCACAGAACAAAACCCTAAAGTGCAGGAACAGGAAGCTGGATTTAAAGGGGTCAGAGACACTTGTACCCTCAAGGGTTTAAATACAGCCCTGCGGAGGAGGAAGGACTAGAGGGGGGGCGGAAAAGCCTTCATTCACCAATCATTCCTTTCTTCCATCCACCTGTCAATGCAAGCCCTGCCTATACACTCACCTCTGTGTCATCTCTGACCTTTCCTGAGAGCATGACAAAGGACGCAGACGGCTGTCAGTGGCTGGCTGTGTGGATGGATAATAGGTGCAATGTGAAACAAGACGCAACAAAGAGTGTTTTGAAGCATTTGGCAGTCAGAGAGCATGTGGATGTAATGAGCCCTGAGCCATTAAAGACGGAAAAGAGGTTCAAAGTGAAGTAAACAAGCCATAAGTACCTTGATGCCTCCCATAAACCAAAGTGACGCAGGATGCTGAGTGATAGGAGAGATTTGGACTGTTTTAGTGAGGGGATAAGAATTTTGATCTGATCATGGTGACTCATTCAGAGGACGCTTGCATCAGAGCTGTTTACAAACATCTTATTCACTTGTTTCTTTCCTTACACTTTTTGACTAAAGACTAAAGTTTTTTTATGAAATTCAATTGAAAAGGTTTTCTTGAGGAACATAGAACATTCTTTGATATCCACTTCAAAGCACACCCCTGATTGCTTATTTCTGACAGACTTGCTCTGTTTGTTTCTACAGTGGTGTTTGTTGTATGCAGTGCCTGAAATGGGTACCGGCATTTCTAATTATTGTACTTACTTTATTGTGTACCACTGCCTCTGGTGAACATGGCCGTACCCACTATTAATGTCACCATGGTCTGGACCTTTGTATTTTTTTTGAGGGGTATACAACAAAAGTTGTGAAATAATTGCCTAAAACGAATTACTTTGATGCTTTGATGCATGACCCAAAACACTATTTTCAAAACCCTGTGTATAGCAAATATGCACTCCTAAACAACTGTTTCTCTGTGTAAACACATAGCTAGCTTAATGATAAGAAAACAGCACTGAAAATGTCTATGTTAAAAAGGATAAACAATGTTAAAATAATTAGGGTTAGGGTAATGTTGTGTTTAGGGTTAGAGTTGTGTTGAATTAGGGTACTGGCACATTTTGTTGGCCCAATTAAGGCACTGGTTGTATGTTTAGTCAAGGCACACCATTCACTTCCATTACGACAAATTTCGCATGAGTCTTGATTTCAGTTAATTCTGTAATTTTGCGTTCAAAGATTAGGGTTTATCTAAGCTTGCAAAGCAACTGGACTTGCAAGTTGACAAAAACACAAGATAATGCGAGAATCCATGCTCTTTGAGGAAGAACTGGCAGCTACATTGGTGGCCTCTAGGTGTGACGCACTGAGGAATATTTCTTCATTAAAAGAAGAGCAAAGAAATGCACTCAACGCTTTTCTCAATGGAAGAGATGTTTTCTTTCTTCTCCTGACTGACTTCAGTGAGAGTTTGACTACATTATATACAGTATATCAATGAACCATTGATCGATTGGTTGAAGTTCACCAGTGATGGTGACAGACAGTAGTAGTAGTATTTTTTTAATGTGCCTGCCCTCCAAACTGTTACCAATGATAACTTCCCACATGGTTCTCTGTAACAAACCATCTGTCATAGTCAGCTTAATTGAGTGTTACAATTGACATATCTTATTCTCAATTTTTGGCGAAAGTAAAATAATTATTTGTGTATTTGCCCCATGATTTAGATCCGCTCCATAATTTAATGGGCTCCAAATTTTAACTGAATGGTTCTGGTTGGAAATTCTAGTTCTAAATAAAGTGTTTAATAAACAGAAACACCGGCTTTGAGCATTAAGATTTTTGTATTGCCTTATCAATCAGTCATTTTGTAATAGAATAGAATTTGTAATTCCTGCCTTCTTGTAAACAAATTTACTTTCAGATGCTCTACATAGTGTAATTTCAAATGTATGCCTCAAGTTCTACAGCTTTTTAGATCATTAGATCATCTTTTACCATTACAAAGTCTTCTAACCTGTCTGACTGACCATTTGTTCCCAATCCATCCTGAATATCCCAGAGCCCGGTTATGCATCCTGTGCTACAACATACTGGTGGTGGTGGGTCAAATCATCACCCTCACTCATCACATAGGGTTGTTCATCAACATCAGATAGAATTCGACAGCTTTATGCATCCTGGGATCCAACCCAGAGATCTACTTCCTAATGATAATATATGATAATATAAACCATATATATAGCCTCCGCCCACTACCTGTACCTTCACCCCCCACAAAGACAAACACAATCACTAAATCCATCTCATGGAGTAAGATTAAACTGATCCCTGTGGACAAACTGCATTATTCCAGAATAGTAATAGGATACAGAGAAGAACCTAACTATAATATAAATATAAACACAGTATAACTAAAGACTGGAGCAAAGAGGGTCATGTAAGGGTCAGACGGTCTCAGAACTACAGCATTAATGTCAGTGTCCCACTGGTGAAGCAGTCAGTAAATGCTGTGCAGACAATTTATGTTCAACCGGAGATTTCCAAAGACCCCAACGTAAGGCTGAATTTTAAGGGTAATGTCTATTAAATTATAAAAAGATTTAGAACAAAATAACAATCACAATCAAACCACAATATATCTAGAATACTTCTAGCTTATACACAATATCAATTATTCGGGCAGTAAAATAATTTCCAAACCTTCCACAAAAAGGAGGGAAACTAAATTTTAAGGGGTTAAAAGACACAACAAGCTTTTGGTGGGCACATAAAATGATTGTACAAGAATGAAGAACATACAGAAGGCATGTTCATAGACAAAAAGCAAGAACACAGGACATTTATTTACCTTTCAAAGTCACTTTTTATTATATCTATTTATTCCACCGAATCAAATATTCCAATTTTTAGTTATTTAGTTATTATTTAGTTCTAAAGTTATTCTTTCCATTTCTAAAGTTATGTTTACATTTCACTTCCAGTCATTAAAAGAAGTTGGAGGATGTTTATTAAAATATTTAGTTATAATTTCTGGTAGCTTTTTGCCTTTATTTGATAGGACAGATCAAGATGGACAGGGAACTGGGGAGAGATAGAGGGGATGAAATGCAGCAAAGGGCCATGGACTTGAACCCATGGCTGCTGCAGTAAAGACTCAACCATGGCCTTATATGGGGCATGAAGCAGGTTTATATTTATTTATTGCTGATGTGAGTTCAGATGGTGGTATGCTTAAAATAATTAGGCAAATATCAAATATATGTTTGATTAGTGCTGACAAATCTTTCCATATCTCCTCCGATAGTCACTATTTCTGACTGCTGTGGATCTGGAAAACTCTCAGGCTGGATAGCGCATTATGTTATGACAGCAACCTTGAGGTGTTTTCTCCAGTCTTAGCTGCCACATTTTTAATATACTGATTTCTTATTTCTTCTGTTTTCATACATTTGAAAACACAGTTGGAAACCACTGCTGTACACAGTATATAAACAGCAGTCATATGAACATCCTCTGACATAGATACTGAGGTGAAATAAAGAATGAGAGAGTGTCAGAGATAACCAGCTATAGATTAGTGGAGAGAGCCGGAGTGAATGTAATGAATTGTGCTGTGAGAGGAACCAAAGACATTAAAAGAGAAAACTGGAGGAAGGGTGTGATGGCCGCCCTAGCAGCCACACACTGAGGCAAAAGCACATGGTGGTAACTCTTTCATTTGTTTGATTATCTTTATGTTTAGTTATATTTAGGTTTAGAATATTAGACACAATTCACAATAAATAATTGGACACAGATTTGGGATTCATAATACACGGTTTTATTATCCATTTTTGACAGCTGTTATCTTTTTGGGGTGCACACAATTGGTTAACTACCTTTGTCAATTTTGGGTAGTATTCGGTTCATTCATTTAGGTTCTTTTTCATTGCATTAATTCAGTTTTCTTTGAGTCACCAGTTCCTGGGTGCTGCTGCTGAAGATGTCTCATGGCTGACAAAGGAAGTGCCGGCTGAATCAGAGACGCTTAAAAGGGGTTGGGCCGATAATTGTTTGCCGGAATCCTGGGGAGAGGCAGTGATTTCTCCGTGTTTGAGTTTAGTTATTTCTGATTATTATGCTTTTTGATGTTTAGTATTTCAGTATTTTCCTTAGTTAATATTTGGCTGCATTATCTGGATATTATTTGAGGTTATTATGTTTTAGTCTATTCCCCCTGTGTGTCAGAGTGGCCTGATCAGCCACTATTTAAGTTTCTCCAATGTCTCAGTTTAGTAAGGTCAGTTTGGTTGGTTGGTTTAGTATGTTCAGTTTATGTAGCCTAAGTTAAGTTCTGTTTAGTTGACCTCTTTTATTGGCCCAGAACGTTTTGTATATTTTGTAAATTGATTATTTTCAATTTTTTTTTGTGAATAAAATGACTTTTTGTGAAAATTTACCCTTGACTCCTCATGCCTACCAGCTCGGCCCCTGACAAAGGGAAACGAGAAAGGAAGGCCGACATGTCCATTAAACCTTGCATCGAGATTCCGAGTTGCAGCAACAGTGACCACCCTCCTCTCCTTTCCTTTCCCCTCTCTGTCTCCCACCAGTGATTGTCTCCCCCTGATTCCCCAACCTGCAAAGTCCATCAGGACTTGAGAGGAGGGAACCCAGTCACACACATACTGCAGCCCCTGAAAAACAATCCACCTGAACAAAAGAGAGACAGCTGCTCAGGAGCAGGGAACTTAATCCGAAGAGTCTGGATGCCGCCATAAAAGAAAGGAGAGGTGGGGGTGGTTCCTGAGGTACGCTCAATCCCTCCCCAAGAAAGGACTTCCTGTGCATTTTATAGAGCAGCGGTGACTAAAATTGTCACCCTCATCTCTATATCTGCTATATGTAATCCAATCTGGGAATGGTTAAAAAGATGAGTGAAACTTCCTCCACAATGGAAAAATTCAAACCAACAGGTTCTGGGTATTACTGGTCATAGGAAACATGCAGGTTGATAAACCATAACTTTGCCAGGTGATTGGACAAACCATCTGTATATCACGGTATATCGTGAGTGAACTTGAACCCATCAGATCAATGAACCATACAACGAGGTCAAACTCTTACTAAAGCCAGCCAGGAGAAGAGAGAAAACATCTTTTCCATGGAGAAAAGCCTTCAGTGCCGTTCTTTGCTCTTCTTTCAATGAAGAAATAAACTGATGCTAGCAGCATCTATGCTAACCTATTTAGCAGGCGCCGTTGTTGTGTTTGAGCCAAGGGTCACTTGTTGTCATACACCCGAAGCTCATGCTGTAGCTGCCAGTAGTTCCTTTGGGACGCTGATTGGTCTGAACCACTGTGCTGCTTTGCAAGGTTAGATAATATCCTAATATCTTTGTTGAACCCAAACCTTTTCTATAGCGCCACCAACAGGCATCAGGAAAACATAATCTCATTGGTCAATTAGATTGACCCCCCACCCAAAAAAAAAGTTTAGCAAAGAACAAAGTAGGGATAAGAAGTCAAAACCCTATCTGTCAAAATGCTGTTATGTCCCCCATGATCACTGTATTCTTTAGAAGTTCAGTCTGAGACACACACAGTGTGTTGGAGAGGGGTCGCTGACCCCTGCATTCTGTTTTGCTTCAGGGTCTCTCAGTAGGACAGAAGGATATACTGATGCTTTTCACAGCTGTTTTGATGTCAATGGCTCTGCTGAAGCTGAGCAGACGCCCCCTAAATACATACACAAGCACACAGATCCCAGGATGGTGTGGTTGAACAGGCAGGTCAGCAACATAACGATGCTCTGCCTTGACCTCAGTTGTTGGTGTGGACGCATCCATCACGGCAGTTGGTCTTGTTACAACAGCAGAGGTCTGCCGCCTAATGGTCTTTGTAGAAGGGAGCTGTGACCCTCACAACATTGACTGACCACGGACCTTCCTTGACCTCTGCTCACTAACACAAGTGGCCTGACACAGTCAAAACTCAAGCTTCTGTTGTCTGTTTTTAGGTTTTCCTCAGGCCGTACTCAGGAGTAGGGAAGATATAATACTGACCATAGATGGAATTTTGATGGAAGCTTTATCTGCCTCGTAAGCGCAGGTATTGGCTGATGCAGATTATCTCAAAATGCTAGATAATTGACCCAACCACTTACTCTTTTTTAATTCAATTCAATTAAATTTTATTTGTATAGCACCAATTCATAACAGAAGTCATCTCAGGACACTTTTAAAATAAATATAAAAGATAAAATGATACACTTTGACATAATGCAGTTGAATGGAAGAGTGATTAACAGAGTGAATGCCACTGTCATGCTCTTTTGACCTTTTGC
Source organism: Dicentrarchus labrax (assembly GCF_905237075.1). NCBI lineage: Eukaryota > Metazoa > Chordata > Actinopteri > Moronidae > Dicentrarchus > Dicentrarchus labrax. Next base: position 25,819,636 of record NW_026136702.1, read on the forward strand.
AACATACCACAACAATCTGCCTACTTTGGGCTCTGGTAACTTGGTGTTTGAACTTTATTTTTTGTCTAATATAAAAATAATAAAATGGATTCATAATTCATAATGAGAATAATCGTTATCTGCAGCCTACATACATCTATCAGTTAGAAGAAGAACTCTATAAATAAATCAAGTATCTCCACTACTCCAGGGCTCACACTTACATAAGTGGTGGTTGTGTTCATGTGAAGCCCATTTTAACATGCACCTGTTTTTAAATATACTGTGGACGAATCCGTTCCTCATGCAGCCAATGTTAGTGGATTGCTGGCTAATTGCGGGTTTAGCCGCTGGCGCTGACTCACAAAGAACACTGTGTTTGATGAGGACCAGCTCTGTTAGAATAAGCAAGAGGCGCCCAATCAGTGACTTTAAAGTAAACACCAGCACTCATGCCGCGTTGTTATGATGGGTATCAGCTGTGCAGTGCTGCAACACACCAACACAACACACACAAAGCTGCTTCAAACAATGATGCAGAGCTCTTACTAGATGGTGGGACATGAGTACTGCTGTAGTAAAGGTAACTGACAAATTCAGATGGAACAGAATTCCTGAACACTTGCTCGTAAACATCAGGTCTTTGCTGTAAGTATTCCCCTGAACATGAATAACTCAATGAGAGATTTGGAGCTTTGGACCTTTCCACTGGCTGCTCCAGGCCTCACAGCTTGAAGCGCCCCATGTCAGGGCATAAAAAAACAGACAGACTTTGTAATGAAAGTGAAAACAGCTTGTGAGTGTGTGGATGTCAACCGTTCAAGTGGACACAAAGAGAGACCTGAGACATAGCTTTTGAAAGGCTCAGAAAGTGAAATATTTTTTCATTGTGTACACAGAATGCTTGATGTTTTCAATATGTAAAATCCATCCTATTGCTTAAAAGTAGCTTTCAGGATTCAGGTGTATTCAAAGGACAGCAATTGTAGGTTGAAACAAAATTCTTTCTCATTTTGTAAGGGTACTACTTTGTTTATTTGAGTGATACGGAATGCCAAAATGCCTTTTATGCCCTCCTAACACCTCACTATCACTCTGTCTTTACTAACCGTAAACCTTGTGTTTCTGTTGCTATGTGCCCTAAACTCTTGATTAACGCTGCTTAATTACCTTCCGCCGAGGAGGTTATTAGTGCTGTTTGGTTGTTTGTCTGTCAGCAGACTTTTGGAGAGAATCCAACTCATGGGGAGAATACACAAATTATTCACTTTCATTAACATTGCAAGTTAGGTCGGACATACAGTGCTTGGGCATGCAAATATGCATATCATAGAGGACCAGACTATTGGCCCTGGTGGACGTCTGTGCTCTCCAGGTGCCTTTGTAATTAATTCTGTAGCAAGTTGCTAAGAGTTGCAAAGGCAGCAGTATCAGTCGTATGCATACCTTTGTTAACTACGTATTGCACAGGTACATCTGCAAAGCTAAAACAACATTAACACTAGCAGGGATGGAAAGACTACTAGAATATTTTACTTAAGTAAGAGTACTGCTACTTTAGAGAAATTTTACTCAAGATTTCAGCACTCATTAGAAAACGTTTCAAATAAGTACGTAAAGTTTTAATTAATGTCTGACAAGTGTGTGTGAAGTGTTTATGTTTATTACCTAACCGAACCAAAAACTATGACCTAAAAACTGTGATATGAGCTGAACTGTGAATTTAGTGAACCATTCTAGTTAAATGTAAAAAGCAGGCTAGTTAAAATGTATTCTGAGTAAACGTTATTGTGTACATGTTTAATTTTGAGTAAGTGGGTGGTGCTAACTGGACACTGTTAATTTAAAGGTGTGTAGGATTTTGTTGCATCAAGCGAGGAAGGTGCAGCTTGCAATTTACTGAATACTGCTGGCATGTTTTACAACCTGTGAATGAGAACGGGCTGTCAAGTGTTTAGGAGGCATTACAGTGGCTGTGAAACTTTATGAAAAATGTGATAGGCCCTATCTTGAGCTAGCGTTTGATTTGTCTGTTCTGGACTATTGTGGAAACATGGTGGTTCAACATGGCGGACACCATGTACGGTAACGTCTATACATAAAAACATTTTAGGGTAACAAAAACCAAATTATTCTTATATTCAGGTGATTATACACTAATAAAAACACACCTATGAATATTATATTTCATTTCTGACAATAGAGCCTCCTAAATGTAAGACACTGGACCTTTAAGACAAATTCTTCAAATTTGTCTTGAATTAAATTGTCTTAGATTGTTAACTAGATAGCTAACTGCCATTATCTGAACACAAAATTAATTAAAGCCTTATTTTAAAGGTACTCTAAAGGTCCAGTGGACCTTTAACAGGTAAAATTGTCTGGTTGAACAACATCAAGTCCTGTCCAAACCAATAATACATTCCTGGTACTTTGAAGCCTGTGTATACAATTGATTTGAAGCACTTTCCTCTATATACTTACTAGAATGACAGACTGACTAAATAAAAAGACGCCTTACGGTATATAAAATAAACAGTAGTATAAAGCATTACCAAGGTAGACAGAGGTAGGGATACTTATATACTTATAGATACTACTACTATACTTACAAATCCATATCACTCATCCAGATTATCCACATTTCCAAAGACACAGATCTCATAATTACAAAATACCGATCCAGCAATTATGAGGGTCTGGTAAATTACAGGATGCTAAATCATAGTTTCGAGGAAACATTGCTAACACCACACATGCTATTACTTTAATCTCTCTCACTGACAATGCAGGAGAAGTGTTTTAAATCAAAATATCATATTACCAGTCTAACAAAGGCCATTGTGCATGAAAAGAATACATGAAAGCCACATCTGTGCGTGACTTTGCAAACCGAGGAGTCGTATCATGAAAGCAGGTACCAAGGCCTTCGGTACAGCACTGTTTCAGCACAGCACTATTTTACACCTGCAGCCCACTCTAATGTAACATTGTTCATGCATTAACACATATGCCACCTGAAAAAGAAAGCACCTTTCCTCCACACATGACCAATTTTGGAGTCGGACATGGATTGTTTTTTTTTTTTTTTTTGTTTTCTTTTTTCAACTATCTTTTTATTGAGAACAAGGTACAGAAAGACAGTTATATAGAAGGACAGTACTTTTGGATTTTTCACAGAACACATATACAAATAAACAAATACAACCCCCCCTGTCGAAATCATTTGGCAGAATCCTTCGTCTGTCAGTAGTGCAGTATCAAATCTCCATGGGGCCCGGTCAGCGGAGTTAAGTGGAAAGGAAAGATCTAATATTACTGGGGCATGGTCGGATTCAATTATGGTGGAATATTCTATGTTTTTAACAAAGGTGGAGTAATACACTGTCTATGAAAAAATAATCGATCCTGTTATACGAATGGTGAACATGCGAAAAAAAAGAGAATACTTTATTGTGAGGGAAGCGAAAGCGCCAGGGGTCAAAACATCCAATTTGGTTCATAAACGATGACAATGTTTTAGCCACTTTGGAGGGGATTTTAGACTTTGGGCTAGAGTGGTCCAATGAATTGTTAATTGTACAGTTCAGGTTGCCTCCAAAAATTAGGGAGTGTGTGTTTAAGTCAGGTATGGTTGAGATTACTTTTTCTATGAATTTTTCATAGTCCCAGTTGGATGCATATACGTTAACCAGTAGGATAGGTTTGTGATAGAGGGACCCTGAAACAATAATAAAACGGCCATGTGCGTCAGATATAATGTTTGTGGTGTTGAGTGTTTTTTTTATTAATTATGATTGCTGCGCCACGTGACCTGGAGTTGAAACTTGAGTGAAAAATTTGGCCAACCCACGTTTTTTTTAATCTGTCTTTAATGTCTAAATGGCTTTAATCTAGCATCATGTATTAAATTGTTTACTTATGGGGGAATTCTAAAGTAATAATATTTACATGCCACACAGATTGTTTCAACACTTGTGCCTAAAATAACCAGAAACAGCAATAAAAGAAACAGACGAAAAATAAGTAAATTGGACGGAAAAGGATACCTGAGTCCACGATGAGAGTGAGTGTAAGTATTGTTTGTGTAAAGTCCAGTTAGTTAACCCTTTAAGCGCCAAAGTCGCAAAATTGCGACAGGACGCGGTACTGAATCAAACAGCTGTTTTCTCCTAATAGAGTGTTATATCTCATTCATACTCCCCTCCACTAGTTGGCAGACATCCCGTACTTAGACCTTAGCTCAGAAAAACGTTATGTTTCATTGCAAAATGTTCGAGGAAGACCCGTCCAAACTGTTGGGTGAGAAACCGGAAATAGTGTGCCAGGGCGCTATTTATGCTGAAGCGGTACTGCTGGATTTAGGAGTTATTGAGACGAAATAAATGAAAATGGCAAGCAAAAAGTTGACGCTTAGGGAAGTGACGGGTCTCCTATTCGCTGACTCTGATTCTGAAGGGGAAAATGTACCTTTGGGAGATGACGGCTGGTCGATAAGTGAGCGTGATAGTCACGGTGCGTCTTTGCACCGGCGCTGCCGGGCAAAGCGAGGAAAACACACAAGCACAAACACACGACCCTTTGCCCAACATAGGTGGGAGTACTACACAAACTCGTAGTATCAGTAAGGGAGCTAATGGATGTGGTAGAAGTAGCGGGGGTGGTGAGAATAGCACTGGGACCAGCGTTAGTGTTCACTCTTTCTACCATGCCGGTCACAGTGCGTCCAATGCGCGGCAGTGGCACAGCCATCCGATGCGGCAGTGGTGTGTCCGTCCATTTGTTAGGTTATGTGGTGGGGTCTCAATATTGTTCGTACTAGATTCCACACTCTACAAATACTACAAACTTTTATCTGGATAGATGGGCACAGATTAGGCCTCTGCAGCTAAAAGACGCCTACTGCTACTACTACTGTTATTATTATCATATTATAACGATAATAATAATAATAATAATAATAATAATAATAATAATAATAATAATAATAATGAAAAAGAGAATAAAAAAGAAAAGAAAAAGTGTCCTCCAATAGGGGCAGTGGTGATGGGTAAAAAATCATAAAAAACGCCTACTGTTTACATGAGTTTTGTGGTAGTAATAGTTCTAGTTTACGACTGTTGGCTTACAATTTACTTTTTCCCTGTTCATTTGATATGTGGACAACATAACAAATGGATGGAGGGGGGTGAATCTGATGAAATAAGTTCAAGTCTCTTTCAAAATATCAGGTATTTCATGGAAATTATATAATCCAATATGGCCCTCGCCATATGACGTCATAATATGCAAATTCGATGGGGAAATTTACTCCCTAGATAAACTTTAGGTCATTCTCAATATTTGTCTCATTTACACTTTGTCTCTATCTCAAACCACTTTTTTCAAGCCAGAGCCTTCTGAAATTTAGATGTCAAAATCTAGTATTTTTAAAAATAAAACTCGGCACCTAAAGGGTTAAGTCCAGTGCCTGATGTAGAGGCCATTCTTCTCAATAATGAGCGCCAACAGTCACAGACGTTTTTATCACTCCTTAGTTACCCGGGAGTTGTAAAATTCCTGGGCGTCTTCAGGTGACTCTAAGGTGAACATCTGCGCCTCAAAAGTTACCACCAGGCGAGCCGAACTCCTTCCTGGAAGAGTGCCCGGACAGGTAGGCCAACGTTAGGATTAGCGTTACCACCTTTGCTATTAACGGTAGCTGTGTTAGCTGCCATGGCCGAGAGTTTGCTAGCTATGCTAGTGCTGGCTCGTGTTACAACTGGAGTTTGTGTGCCACTTTTCTTATGTTTAGAGAAAAGCTCATTTTGGTGTCAAAGGTATCGAAATGATTTTGTAACACGCTGTGACAGTTTGATAGAAGAAAGTCCAATGTCTAAGTAGAAAATTAAGCAAATGTGATCGGGAGACCCGAAGCCCATGTCTGCTCTCTTACATCGTCAACTGGAAGTCCCCGGACATGGATTGTTTTTATAGGACATCTAAGTATTTGGTATAAAAGCTGTTGTGTTTTTATGAGAAGGTGCTGGGAGCTTTTAGCCTTCATTGTTCTGGGTCGACTCAGAGGAAGTGACAGCAGCAAACAAAATGTGATAAAGTCCCATTTAGGGTGCTAACCCTAACCCAGACTAAGCTTTTTCACAATACATGCATCCCAACCTTCTGTGCGCTGGTGCCCCACTGCATAGCTGAGGCACCTTAGATTTTTTTCCACCACTGAAACATCATTCTTCATTCGGGCCTAGGGTAAATCTTTACTTGACTTAAAGTCCTCCACATCTCTAAAGGCATCCCTTTGGCTACTAACTGATCTCATATCCATTTTTAAATTTTAACTATTCACTCAGGGATTTCCACAAGCAGCAACCCCATTTTTTACTCTTGCATTTTACCCTGCCAGTCTTGTACTCTGCAGTGTACAGTATATATTTTTTATTCATTAACCAAAGCACTGAGGTGAATACGTTCAAAAGCTTTAACCAGATTTTTATAGTTTTTCACTGGTACATGCATGTCTGACATTGATATCTCTTCAACATCCCAAACTCTGAGATGTTGAAGAGATGTTTTTTTTGTCCTACATTGCACCTTGCAAAGGAAACTTACAGTAAGCTTTAAATGCTTTAATGAGTAGTGTTGAAAGTGTTTCAGTGTGTTAAACACTTCTCTGCTCTCTCTGTTTAAAATTTCAAAGCAGTTTCAGCTGTGTCACTAATGGGTGTGGTCTGAATGTTCTTGCTGCACAAGTAACCACAGCTAACAGTGATGTTCAGTGTCCTGACACACCTTGGAGTACACTTCTACATCACTGCAGAAAGGTGAGAAGTAAAAAAAAAAAAGGCTTCTAGCTGCTGCTACATTGCTCAAGTGTAACTAAAGCCTAAATTCTGCTAGCTTCCTTCCTCCCAGCACATAAAAAAAATGCATCAGAGGATGGCACAGGAGAATCATATAAAGGGTCGTGGCCTTGTGTGTGATGCAGGAAGGTGACGGACTGGCGAGCGCTATGTGTGGCAGGAGTACAGCTGTTGTCAGACTCTCCGTGTCTGGGCTAGACACACTGAGAGTCGGACTGAGCTTTTACACTCACTAGAAGCACATTCACAGGCGTTGTAAAAGTTACAGTGTGCTATCTGTTTTGTAACATTAGCTAAGCTAGCAACTAACTCTCCAGTGTCTGTGGGGGTGTCAGGCTACGGCTAAGTAGCAGGCCATAGTCTGTAGAGTCAGGTGTTGATGTTGGTTTTATAGGATTACATACATCACCTGCCTCCAGATCAGCCAGCAGCAAAATTCTATTCAAGTAGCAGGGTTTCAACTAGGAGAGGGCGGTCACCAATGCATATTTATAGCACATTAAAATACTTTGCACTCAAGAATTGGAGCTGAATCAATCAACACTATTAAATACCTGGGTTTTCAGCTGAAAAAAGCTTTGGGGGTTACTCTTTTAGGAAATGTATGTGACACAGCTTTCCTATAATATATTGTGTAGTAGTGATGTATGGACAGGCTTGCAGGAAAGTGTGGACAGGATTCTCTCTGCATCTCCAGCATTAACAAAATACTGAAGGTCCAATGCAGTTTTCGACAAACACAATACATTTTAGAAGTGCAGCATGCTCGCGTTCTGTGCTATGGTAGTGTGGTCATGTAGTTCTCAAAGATGAATACTAATTTACACTGCTATTATGTAGCAGCCCTGCAGAGAGACAGATGGTCTTATATCTATATTTTCACATGAGTAGTACAGGCCAAAAGGCATTTCTACAGCAGTATTGGTGAATTCTACTTGCAAGATTCAAGGGATGAATGAAAAGACACTCCCACACACTCTTACCAAAACCTTAGGAATTAAACATGCTGAGCTGCACTGTCTGTCTCATACTTGCAGCTTTCATGGTCTTAAAAGCAGGCCAGACCAGGGGAAGGTACAGCTGTCCCTTTGGGGGGAAGCACTCTTGGTGACCCATGCCTGGAAGCAAGCCTCAGTCAGAAGATCCAAGACGGCTGTCTGCCTCATCTATCATCCCTCCACAGTGGAGGGCTAAAATATTACAGGGCTTGGTTCCTCTTCCTGCTTCACTGGAAGCTAGAGGCCTTTTTGTGGATGACATCATAAATTCTATAATCTCTCCAAATACTAGCAATCTTTAATAAATGCTGGCTTATTATTTGTTTTTTGTTTCAGTACATGCAAAATATCATCTAATATCAACATCAGCTATGAATGGAGTAAGCCTCCAACTACTGTTGGACCAGTGGCAGGAAGTCTTCACCACACACAGGAAGCGATGCATAAGTTATTAGAATGAAAAGGAGGATTGTGGTATAGTGTTCTTGCTATTTTTGGGTTGTGGTGGTTGCAGGGTAACATGGTAGTCACATTTGGGAAGTGTGCATGCAATGAAGAATAAATATTAGCACTGTCACATTAAGTCCTAAGAGAGCCGATACACTAAAGCATCATCAGAATGCGGTCTGCAAGGACCCTCACCGACATGGGTAGATGCCAAAATGTATGTCCTCGCACCTTCATGGATGCAGGTAAGCCTAGTGCTAAGTACACAACATTTGCCACAATGCCCTTCCCAGATACATTTTTGAGGTCTTAAGGAAGCAGTGAAGACCAGTATGCCTCCTCTGAGATCAATGTCAGGTCGTTGTAGTGTGCAGTCCTGTTCCTTCTTCCATTGTGGATTGAGGGGATTACGCCTTGCATTATGGTACAAAACAGGAAATACTTCCAAAAACTAAAGCTTGTAGAGTTTCCACGATCAATAAATGGCTTCTAACATGCTCTTACTCATTCAGTAGTGGAAGAGATCATGAAGGTATCAGTGCTAATGCACACTGTGAGCACCTTGTGCTTTTGAAGGAGTGCTCTGAATGCTTTCAGTTTAAGAATACTTAAACTCAGAACCAAAAAAATCCTTGACTTAATTTGCGTTTTTTTCATATGACTTTATTATGGTTACCATGATTTGAACAGAAAACATCAGGCCAGGAGGAAAATTGGTGTGGTACTTGAAAGTTGTTTAATTTTGTCAGGTGAAGGGAATCTGTCTGATCAGGACCTAAGACTCTTGTCTCTGGCTTATGGTTATGACATTAAACTTACACCATTAATTTGATGGTGATTATGAACACTGATGATAAAACATGAGCCATGACATACATCCTATGAATTTGTTATGGCAATAAAAAGGTTGTTGATTTATATTCAGTAGGTCAGTACGTCATTTTATGGACTGTGAAGAGAAATGAAAATCAACTCAAGGATGTGAAGACTGAATTGAAGTGACATTTAACAGAGCACTTCAATAAACCGCTCTGCCACTGAGACGGAAAGGAAAGTGGGTGGGAGGCCTGAACAATTTCTCACAGTGTTAAAACAGGGGGTGGTCAGGAGAGTCTGTGGACAGTAGCTGGACAGAGATTTACAGGAGCTGGCTGGGCCTACCCCCACGTACCTGCTGACGTGTTATTACAAGGTGATTTATCAGGCTCTGACCTGCACAGGTTGATGGCTTTAGCAGTGTGGGCCCGCTCTCTGTCATATCAAGCCAGGCCAAGACATGAGAAAAGACACATATACGGAAATGTGGCTGTTCAAAGAGGACTTGATTCTGATTGGATGCAGGGTGTCCATTAATTCCTAATGTAGGACACCTACTAATAGTTCCACTAATAGTTACAGTGTCCTACCTTCTGAAATAAAATTAAATGAAAAATAATTTGAATATCTAATTTACAACACTGAGTGTAGTCCTCTGAAACACCACAGGATGGCAACTGTAATGCACAAGCTCCTCTGAACTTACTGACATTTTGTATAAGCGATCATCTCATCCTTTTGGCTATTCAACTCGCAACTTCAGACTGCAGCCAACGGTAAGATACTGGCCTATCATTTGTTTGTGAAAATCTTGATATTGATCTGGGGGCAATGACAGCTAGCTAGTCTAGTTGTTAAACATACTGTCAATTATATTTACTGTTTCTCAACCATACTTATTATTATTGACTGAAAGTTAACCTTATGCACTAACATAAAATTAGCTTCCTACTCGTAGCTGATTTGAAAGAGGCAAATGGACGTGTGCTTGTATAGCGTCTTTCTAGTCTTCTGACAACTCAAAGCGCTTTTACACTACGTGCCACATTCACTCTTTCACACACATTCACTCAGCGATGGCAAAATCCATCAAACAGAAACTAATGCTTTCATACACATTCACACACCGATGCACAGCGTCGGGAGTAATTCGGGGTTCAGTATCTTGCTCAAGGATACTTGGACATGTGGCGGGAGGAGCCAGGGATTGAACCAACAACCTTCCAATTAGTGGATGACCCGCTCTGCCTCTAAGCCACAGCCGCCCAGCAGCACAGCAGGCAGCAATACGGATGCAGGGCAACAGCAGCATTGATGGAGCAGAGGGCGAGCTGGAAAATTGTGCAGTTTAAATAGACCGCCAGATTGGAAGGGTGCGCTTGATTAGTGATTATGGAGTGAGGCATGTCCTGTGTATATAGCAGTGCAGTTGAGTTGACTGCCTGAACTAGCTCGCAGGCTTCGCTCCATATAATAATATATATAAATACCAGAGAATGACCCATTGCTCAAGAGAGAGGACAGGAGAGCTACAAGCCATTCTCTGTGCCACTCTGCCACTTCATGAAAGAAGAAACAGCCTATGCTCTCTTGCATCCCACATGCATTACTACTGTTTACTCTGTCCATAGGGGAAACCTAAGGTTGTTTAATATGAAGGTTCACAAAGAAAATCAGGAAGCTCTTGTCCTGAAACTGGACATTGAACACAAACATCCTCTTCCAAAGGGGGCTCAGTCCACCCCACAGTGTGCTACAGCACTATGATAGGTGATTCCCAGGCCCTGGGCAATATTATGTTTGAGCTAAGCCCAGACCTGTGGGAGCAATATGCCCACTGTCCCTCATGAGGCGTCCTGGATAATAGAAAATATACACTAAGAAAACAGAATGGTACCTTTTGTCGTTGGGTGAAGCCATTTTGACAAAAATACAGTTTATCTGTGTGTGTGTGTGTGTGTGTGTGTGTGTGTGTGTGTGTGTGTGTGTGTGTGTGTGTGTGTGTGCGCGCAATGAGTTTCTGCATATTTGTGTTTGTGTACAATTTAATTCTACAAAAACACTTGCACCATCAAGACTAGTCAATCATCTTTAAATCCCTCTTGTTAAAGCACAATAGTGAAGCAAGTGTTTCTATTACAAGACATGTCCACTTGAGATCCTTCCTTAATATACACATTGATACAGAATGAACATTCCAGTACAGAAAAGAAAAAAGTCCCACTTTTTGACAGACAGAGAACGGGACACTCCAGTGGTTCATCTGTTTGTCTTTACATAACATGTCGAGGAGCTTGAATCTGTGATTTACTGTATATATCCTAGTATCTGTTTTGGGTATCAGATTTGGGGCACAAAGGCATGGCTTTCTCATGGAGCAGTTTTATAGCACAGGGACGATGTTAAACGCTTCTGTCAGACATGTTTTTATCATTAATATTACTTTTGGCATACTTTTGGTTGTACTGTATATGTATTCATAATTATGAGGGAAATGTTTATTCAATTAAATTTAATTTTATTTGTATAGCGCCAATTCATAACAAGTTATCTCAGGACACTTTTCAAATAGAGTAGGTCTAGACCGAACTCCTTATAACATTATTTACAGAGACCCAACAGTACCACCATGAGCAAGCACTTGGCGACAGGGGCAAGGAAAAACTGCCATTTAAGAGGCAGAAGCCTAGGACAGACCCCGGCTCTAGGTGGATGGTCGTCTGCCTCGACCAGTTGGGGTGAGAGAGAGAGAGACAGACAGACAGACAGACAGACAGACAGAGGTGCACAGCAACAACAGTAGCAACAACTACACTAATAGTAGTGACTGATGATGATGAACACGAAAATGATGACGATGATGACAACAACGATGGGGGACAATGAGCAGTGTTAATAGTTATAATAGTAACTGTAGTAATAATAATATTAATAATAATAATAACAATTAAAGTATTGGGCAGCATTGGGCAGGACCTCGCCATCAACCTACGTCGGGGCCTGCACGGCGGTCGACTGCCGCAGCCGCGCCGCGCTACGTCACCCCACGCCCAAGCCCTCATTGCCAGAAGCCCCAGGGAGACCACTGTGCAAAAGACTTATGTGTTCATAGCGAGATTCTTCACTGCGAACAGTGGAAATTCAGCGCCATGCCACGGACACGCTGTTTGACGCACAGTAAATATTTGATTAACTTTTGATCACCAACGTGTCTAGATTGCAGTGATCGAATTTGAAGTAAATCCGATAAAATCTGTAGGAGGAGTTAGTTAAAATTGAAGCCCTGAAATGCCGGAAATGGCATCACAGTTTGACATTCGATTCAACCTAGCCAAATTTGACGGCACGCCACAATTTTCATACATGACAGTCTTACGGGTCTTGGGGGCTGATTCTTTTAAATGACCCTAAACCAAAACAAAATTATAATTCATTTGAAGGGCTTGTTCTTAGTCTTTCTCACCCAAACTGGAAAACACTGCAGCCAGTTCTATTTGTTATAGTGTACCACGCACCTGGCCCGTACTCTGATTTTATGTCTGAATTCTCAGAGTTTTTACCAAGTTTAGTATTTAAATCAGATAAAGTAATTATTGTAGGTGATTTTAGTATCCATGTGGATGTTGACAGCCTTAGTAATGCATCTATCTCATTAATAGACTCAGAATTGGCTTCTGTCAGAGTGTAAATAAACCCACTCATTGTTTTAATCACACTCTTGACCTCGTTCTATCATATGGCATTGATATTGAACATTTAATAGTCTTCACACATAATCCTTTTCTATCTGACCATTATTTAATAACTTTTGAATTATTAGATTATAAGCCATTAGGCAAAACTTCCTACAGCAGATGTCCATCTGACAGTGCCGTAGCTAAATTTAAGGAGGAGATTCCATCAATGTTTAATTCAATGCCATGTCTGAATATAACATGGTCTTATAACAACTTTAATCCCTTCGAAATTGATAATCTTTTTAATAGTGCTGCAGGCTCATTACAATCAACATTAGATTCTATCGCCCCTATAAAAAGGAAATTATTAAAACATTAGCACCATGGTACAACCACCAAACGAAAAAGAAATGGCGCTCTTCCAAATTATCAAAATATCGCTCAATTTGGCAAGATGATCTTAAAACCTATAGAAAGGCCCTCCGTAACACCAGAAGAGCCTATTATTCAGCACTAATAGAAGAAAATAAGAACAACCCTAGGTTCTTCTTCAGCACTGTAGCCAGGCTGACAGAGAGCCACAGCTCTATTGAGCCACATATCCCCATAAGCTTAAGTAGCAACGACTTTATGAGCTTCTTTTATAATAAAATTATTACTATTAGAGAGAAAATTAATCACCAACTGCCATCAATAGTTATCAGTGGCTCTCCAAGTTCAGGAATTTTAACTAATGTAAACTCAGATATATATTTAGACTGTTTTTCTGCTATCGATCTTCCCCAGTTAACTTCAATAATTTCTACATCGAAGCCATCAACCTGTTGGACCCGATCCCAACTAGGCTGCTTAAAGAAGTCGTACCCTTAATTGGCACTTCTTTACTGGATATGATTAATCTTTCTTTATTATCAGGATATGTACCACAGTCCTTTAAAGTAACTGTAATTAAACCCCTTCTTAAAAAACCCACTCTTGACCCAGGGGTTTTAGCCAACTATAGACCGATCTCTATCCTCCCCTTCCTCTCTAAGATTCTGGAGAAAGTAGTCGCCAAAGAGTTGTGTGATTTTTTACATAACAATTGTTTAATTGAGGATTTGCAGTCAGGATTTAGAGTTCATCACAGCACAGAGACAGCTCTGGTTAAATTTAATAATGACCTTTCGATTGCTTCAGACAATGGACTTGTCTCTGTACTTGTATTATTAGACCTTAGTGCCGCATTTGACACCATTGACCATCATATTCTATTACAGAAGTCCTAGACTTGAGCATCAAATTGGCATTAAAGGAACCGCACTAAGCTGGTTCAAGTCATACTTATCAGATCGTTCGCAGTTTGTACATGTTAACGATGAATCTTCAATAAATACTACAGTTAGTCACGGAGTTCCACAAGGTTCTGTACTTGGACCAATACTATTTACTTTATATATGCTCCCTTTAGGCAACATTATTAGGAATCACTCCATTAACTTTCCCTGTTATGCAGATGATACGCAGTTATATCTATCAATCAAGCCCGATGAAATTAATCAATTATCTAAATTACAAACATGTTTTAAGGACATAAAATCCTGGATGAGCTGCAATTTTCTGATGTTAAACTCAAAGAAAAACACAAAACTTGTACTTGGCCTCAAAAATCTTAGAGACTCACTGTCTAAAGATATAGTTACTCTAGATGGCATTACCTTGGCCTCTAGCACCACTGTCAGGAATCTTGGAGTTATCTTTGATCAGGATTTGTCATTTAATTCCCACATGAAGCAGACCTCTAGGACTGCCTTCTTTCATTTACGTAATATTACAAAAATTAGACACATCCTATCACAGACAGATGCAGAAAAACTAATCCATGCATTTGTTACTTCAAGGCTGGATTACTGCAACTCTTTATTATCAGGTTGCCCCAATAAGAACGCTCCAATTAATTCAAAACACTGCAGCACGAGTACTAACAGGAACTAGAAAAAGAGATCACATCTCTCCTGTACTAGCTTCTCTGCATTGGCTCCCTGTAAAATTTAGAATAGAATTTAAAATTCTCCTCCTCACCTAAAAAGCTCTTCATGGTCAGGCCCCTTCATATCTTAAAGAGCTCATAGTACCCTATTACCTCACTAGAACACTACGTTCTCTGAATGCTTGGCTACTTGTGGTTCCTATAGTCTCTAAAAGTACAACAGGAGCCAGAGCCTTCAGTTACCAAGCTCCTCTCCTGTGGAACCAGCTTCCAGTTGTGGTTCGGGAGGCAGACACCCTCTCCACATTTAAGAGTAGGCTTAAGACGTTCCTCTTTGATAAAGCTTATAGTTAGGGCTTGCTCAGGTGAGTCCTGAACCATCCCTTAGTTATGCTGCTATAGGCCTAGACCAGGGGTTTTCAAACTTTTTGTGTGTGTGGACCACTATTTGTAATCAAGAATTGTCGCGGACCACCTCATAATACACATGATAAAATGTCTACACACAGTCCTACCTGAATTAATCCGCACCTCTTAATAGGCCTACTAGCACTAAAACTACTAAAACTGGTCATCGCAGAAGTATTGTAAATAACCAATATCCGCCCCTCTCGTTTGAAAATTCTAAAACAAAGATGTTTTTTAATACTTCAAAATAACATTTGATAAATGAACCTTACATATTTCAGTAGCCATATGTGTGTATATTTGAACAAAATATGGGTTGGTTCTTAATGGGAGCTTTTACTGCCTGAAAAAATGGATTTTGTTTACCGTGCTCGGAGTTTGGTGCTGGGCTGGTGGGTACCCTATTTCCGACCACTCACTCCGGTTAGACCGAGAATTCTCGTCCTGAAATAAAAATTCAACCGGAGCTCCAAGTGGTTTTGTAAACACAGCCTTACAACACTGTTTACAGCTCTTCGAGTCACTGTACATAGCTAATTTAGATACACTTATGGGGTGTGTGCTTGCATTTCTTTAGGAATCCGCCGTCTTGGTTTGTATAGAAATGTATATGAAGTGACGCATACTCGTAAAAGGGCGAAAATAAGGCACAGGCGGAAATATGACTTTCCTATACAATAGTGATGGGTCGGTCGCGAACGATCCGGCTCTAAGAGCCGGCTCTTTGAAGTGAACGACGGGAGCCGGCTCCTGATTGGGAGCCAGATCCAGATTTTTTTCCCAGATTTTCCCGTTTTTTCCCGTTAAAGCCGCGTGATTGGTCAAGATGTGTGGCGGCATCTGTGTATCTACACTGAGCAGGAGGGGGAGGGAGGGGTTACAGACACACACGGCACAGTGAGCATGTGAGGGAGACGTGAGAGCGAGAGACCTTGGCGCTACACAGACAGAGACTACACACTGGAAAGGGCGAGGAAAATGAGTGACAGGAAACGTAGTAAAGTTTGGACACATTTTAATGTGATAGTTCAAAGGCAGAGTGTAGACTGTGCAAAGTTAAACATTTCATATCAAGCAGCTTTTTGTCTAATTAAGATGGGTCTTTGTTTTTGTGTTTTATAATTTATTTTTGTAGCACTGTTCCATGTTGAGTGTATTAATAAATCCATATAAATACTAAACATTTGATATAATGCATGTATTTACATTAGATATTCATTTTACACATAATTTGGTAATAAATTAATTTAAGCAAAAAAAAAATATGATAAGTCACTTGGGAGCCGAAAGAGCCGGCTCTTTTTAGTGAGCCGAGCCGAAGGAGCCGGTTCTCTAAAAAGAGCCGGAATTCCCATCACTACTATACAACAGGCATGTTAAAAGAAAGTTTACTGCACACAACGGCTGCCACATATTAAATCTATTTATTTATTCAAGCGCCCGATGGCATAATCAGGTTCATTTGAACAACTTATTTCCTTAACAATGTAGTATTATTAAATCTATAATGTTACAGTAATAAGAACATTCTCTGTCTGTCTGCCTGAGAGCAAGAGAGGGAGAGGGGGGAGAGAGAGAGACAGAGAAAGAGAATGAGTTCAAAGTAGGCCCAGTGGGCCTATAAGCCTAGTAGGCTTAGTTCAAGGGGAAAGCTATTGTCACATTTATTAAAATGAAGGTTAAAAAAACTATTATTTTATATTATATTTTGCTTTTCCATGGACCACCTGCAGTACCCTCACGGATCACTAGTTGTCCGCGGACCACAGTTTGGGAATGACTGGCCTAGACTATCCGGGAATTTCCCATGATGCACTGAGCTCCTCTCTTCCTCTCTCTCATTCATGTCCCATTAATGCATATTACTAACTTCACTTCTTCCCCGGAGTTCTTGTGGTTTCTCGTCTGGCAGGTTCTCATGGATCCTGGTGGAGCCTCCTGCCATGGTCCTGCTTGACTGCCATTGCTAATATCACTGATATTATTAGGGACCGAGCCAGCGACCTGCTGGAAGGTGTTTTTGCTATGATTATTATTTCTCGCCCCTTTCACTGGATTTTTGACCCCCTGAACATATACAATATGTTAATTTTATTTGGCAAAGTTGTCAGGCCTGGTGAAAAATTGGATATTCTTTGCGTCCCTTTCGGGTCGGTTACTAGGTCGGCCACTAGGCGGCGCTACTTTTAAGCAAACTCCGTTAGGCTTACTCCCGCATTGTTAGTCGCACATTCAAAAACCTTATATCCACGCGTTCAGTGAATGGTGCTGCATCTCCCTTATATAGGCCACGCCCACTTCCGCCTATATTTTTTTTTCGACAACAAAATTTGATACCATGCCACAGACACGACCACTCACCAAATTCATCACATATCATCAACAATGTTTTTTGCATTTCATAAGTAAATTTCAGGTGGATCTGATCATCCTGCTAGGAGTAGAACATGAAAGTATAAAACGTTATACTTCCTGTTGTCACTAGGTGGCGCTCTCATTATTACTGAATATTAGCACATAGACGTGTTCAGGGCGGGACTCTTGTCAAAGTGAAGTTTCGTTGCAGTCGGATCATATACGTTATGACAACTTTCTGTTTGCATGGCGAAGGTTGAAATTGGACGCCACGGGACGCCACGCCACGTCCACGCTGTTTGACAGAATGTTGTAAATAGCGGAACTTTTAATCGTGAATGTCTTTAGATGGCTATGTCCAAATGTGGCGTCGATCCGATAAATTCCCTGCATGTGATGCAACGGCAAAAATCGCCAGAAATGACAACAAAATCTAAAATAAAGAAAGATTGATGATATCTAATAAAGAAGTGCCAATAAAGGGAACAACTTCTTTAAGCAGCCTAGTTGGGATGGGGTCTAATATACAGGTTGATGGCTTCGATGAAGAAATTATTAGTTAACTGATGAAGATCGATAACAGAAAAACAGTCTAAATATATATCTAATTTTACATTAGTTAAAGTTCCTGAACTTGGAGAGCCACTGATACCTGTTGAGGGCATTTGGTGAGTCATTTTGTCTCTAATAGTAATAATTTTATTATAAAAGAAGCTCATGAAGTCGTTGCTACTCAAGGTTATGGGGATATGTGAGCTTGTGTTCAATTTGGCAAAATTAAAAATACTGAGACAGGGAAAACTAATTTGAAGCATTTTACATCTTTATAATCACATCATAGCTGTCGTTGGCATCATTGACAGTATATACAGTATATTAAACAGATTTTCATTTTCAGAGTCCGTCCAGCGCAGCGCACCAAACTAAGATCAAACTATCAAACTAGGCATTGCTGATGAAATATGAAGCAAGATTCTGGTACTGCGTTGCCTATTTCTTGCTTAAAATTGTTTCATAAACATATTTTAGTGTACTGTTTAGCTGTAATACGACATTGTGTGTTTTTTAAAACTGTATGTATTATGTAGACTTTAATAGTCTAAAGCTGAACCAGGTGCCCTTTGAGACTGCATTTAGTGTTCATTACACCCCACATGAACTTAAACTCATATTTAATAGGCTACTTCTTATACAAGAGGACACAACAGGTCCCTCCTATGAACCACAGTTTGGGACAAATTGAGTGCCCAACCGCTAGAAGCAGTCCAGCCACTGGTGGCTATGAGACACACCCCCATGATATCACAGCATTTAAGCCAGTTAATCAGACTACAGAATCCCAGCTAACACACACCATACGCATTACATTCCCGGAACGAGGTTTATTTTCGGTAGTCCTCCCACAGTGTTCTAAGAATGTTGTCCAAATGTTATCTTACAACTCAACATTCCCAAAGCGTTCTAATAACCATACAAAGTCTACAGAATCAGATCGTTTATATAATTTATATAGTTTATAATAGATTATCAGTGTGTTTTCTTGCTAAATTATCTTTTTATTTATCTTTTTATTTATTGTTTGACCTTGCAGGCGCACCTTTACAAGGTCAGTGGGTAAACAAACACCTGAAAGCAGATCAAGTTAAAGGGTCACTCCAACCAGATTATGCCTAATGGTTTCAAGCCGTGAGGACTGTGCTATCAACAATATATTCTTAAAAATCCTGATTCTGATTATAGACTCATCCTGCTGCTGACCAAAGTCTGAGTTCCTCATCCTTTTATAATTCAATTCAATTCAATTCAATTTTATTTGTATAGCGCCAATTCATAACAGAAGTTATCTCAGGACACTTTTCAAATAGAGCAGGTCTAGACTGAACTCCTTATAACATTTACAGAGACCCAACAGTACCAATGAAACCAATACTCAGCCAGAGGAAGTCTACTACCTGAAACATTTCCATCTCTGTCTTAAAGCTATTCCACTGGTACAGTATGAATTTTACATGAATTATCAATCCCATCAGAAGCATATATGATATACATAAGATTGTTGCATTGCTTCTATTCCCTGCCCTCTGCAGGCTAACACACACACCATCTGCCCAAACATCCCTGCTCCTGTCTGAGACTGTCTGTGAAGTGATTAAAGGACATCTGCCAAACCACTCATGATACACAGCTCCCCTTTTACCCACAAGCCTCTTCGCCCCTCTAGCCGCCGGCCAAATTCAACAAATGAACTTTCATTATCCCACTATGAAAAAATACCTAAATTGTTTAAGTCCATTTGTCAAAAACCACATAACTGCCTCCCAGCGTACAACCAACACTTGGCGAATAAATCTCTAAGGGGTTTGGGCACTGTGGTAGTTTTTTGGTCCGATGTTCTCAGAGGGAGCGGAGTTGAATCATCCATATTTTCTTTATTTATTTTCTTTTGGGTATATTTGGGTTTTTTACATAGGGGGATAGTTAATAACATCACCTCTTTTGCATCGCTGAAAGAGTGTTGCAAAAAACAGATGGGAATCTGTCGTAAAAAGCACTTAGGAAGGGACTTGGATTTCTGTGCCATTTGTTGTCCTCTCTCACTGCTGGACATATCATTATCATACACTATCATGATATACCTCAAACTTTTGGTCAACTGGACCAAGCACAGAACCTTGTGGAACTCCATGACTGACTTGAGTGTTTATGGACGATTAATTTAACATGTACAAACAGAGAACAATCTGATAAATAGGACTTCTGTAATAGAATATGATGGTTAATGGTGTCAAATGCATCACTAAGATCTAACAATACAAGTACTGAGACAAGTCCATTGTCGGAAGCAGTTAAAAGGTCATTATTAACTTTAACCAGTGCTGTCTCTGTGCTGTGATGAACTCTAAATCCTGACTGAAAATCCTCAAATAAGCTATTGCTATGTAGAAAGTCACACAACTGTTTGGCAACTACTTTCTCCAGAATTTTAGAGAGGAAGGGGAGGTTAGAAATCGGTCTATAGTTGGCTAAAACCTTTCGTTTAAGAGTGGGTTTTTTAAGAATGGGTTTAATTACAGCTACTTTAAAGGACTGTGGTACATATCCTGACAATAAAGAAAGATTGATCGTATCCAGTAAAGAAGTGCCAATTAAGAGTACGACTTCTTTAAGCAGCCTAGTTGGGATGGGGTCTAACAGACAGGTTGATGGCTTCGATGTAGAAATTATTAAAGTTAATTGATGCAGCTCGATAGCAGAAAAACATTCTAAATATATATCTGACTTTACATTTGTTAGAATTCCTGTATTTGGAGAGACAGTGATACCTGTTGAGGGCATTTGGTTATTAATTTTGTCTCTAATAGTAATAATTTTATCACAAAAAAAGTTCATAAAGTCGTTGCTACTTAAGGTTATGGGAATATGTGGCTCAATAGAGCTGTGGCTCTCTGTCTGCGTGGCTACAGTGCTGAAGAGGAACCTGGGGTTGTTCTTATTTTCTTCTATTAGTGCTGAATAACAGGCTCCTCTGGCATTACGGAGGACCTTTCTATAGGTTTTAAGACTATTTTGCCAAATTGAGCGATATTCTAATAGTTTGGAAGGGCACCATTTCCTTTCAGATTTCTGTGCTTTTTACTTTAATTGGCGGGTTTGGTGGTTGTACCACGGTGCTAGTCTCCTATGTTTTAATATTTTCCTCTTTATAAGGGCGATAGAATCTAATGTTGTTCGTAGTGAGCCTGCAGCACTATTAACAAGACTATCAATTTGGGAGGGACTAAAGTTATGATAGGACTCTGTTATATTCAGACATGGCATTAAATTAAACACTGATGGAATTTCCTACTTGAATTTAGCTCCACATGAATAATAAAATCACCTACAATAATTACTTTATCTGATTTAAGGACTAAACTTGATAAAAAATTCAGATAGAAAATCAGAGTATGGGCCAGGAGCGCAGTACACTATAACATACAGAACTGGCTGCAGTGTTTTCCAGGTCGGGTTAACAGTTCAAGGAGACTTGTGCAGCTGTAAGGGAAATAGCCCTAAAGGTTCTGCACTCATTTCCTTGAATGAAGTCAGACAGGACATGTTCCAGCCTGTGTACATGGAGATATAATGTGTTCCTAATATCTTATTTGTTTTTTTCCTTCTGTCCATCCACACAAGATAGATCTGTTGAAGACAGTTGAGAATTAGTCTGGGGATGTGGAACAAAGATTCCACATCTTTGATTTACAAGGGATTATGGGATGGCAGACAAGCAGGATGTTGCAGTCGTCTGATTGCCTTTGCTCACTTGATAAATGTGTGTCTGCTGTGTCTGATCTTACTTTATGCTTCACGGATGATGCTGAACTAAAAATCCAACATGCATATGAACATTCTGGAGTAAAAGTATCTTTCTCAGAGACCAGTAGAAACACACATATACAGAGTGTGCAAAAGGTAAATAAATAAATAATAACATCAGCAGAGGAGGGAAAACTTCTTTAGCCTGTCCAGCACTTTGGTCCAGACTAAAATATCTCAACATAGTACAGACATATTGATGGTTGAGTCAGAATGAATTGTAGTACATCCTTTAAAATGCCCATTTACGAGAATCTCTTGGCAGAAATGGAATATAATTTTTCTTTATTTTCCCATGTTTTTGTGATAAAGTGATTAATGGGGATAGGAAGTTTTGAATTTGATTCAGTATTGAGGGAGAGGGCTGCAGCCTACAGGCGCGAAACGAGCTACAACGTAATCTTTATGGGCAATGGTGCACCATCACAATACTTAAACATGGACATGGAGAAATGGAATATAATATTCATAGGTATGTTTTCATTGGTGTATAATCACTTGAAAAATAAAAATGGTTGTGTTTTTGTTACCTTAGAATGAGCTGTTTCTATCTAAAGAGGGAGTGGGTCCTCTTTTACGGAATCCGCCATATTGAACTACCATGTTTCTACAGTAGCCCAGAACGGACAAACAAAACAGTGGTATTGGGTAGGATCTTTGAATCTTTGATTGAAGTTTTCAATTCAATTCAATTCAATTCAATTTTATTTGTATAGCGCCAATTCATAACAGAGGTTTTCTCAGGACACTTTTCAAATAGAGCAGGTCTAGACCGAACTCGTTATAACATTTACAGAGACCCAACAGTACCACCATGAGCAAGCACTTGGCGACGGGGGCAAGGAAAAACTGCCTGTTAAAAGGCAGAAACCTAGGACAGACCCTTCGGCTCTAGGTGGGTGGTCTTCTGCCTCGATCAGTTAGGGTGAGAGAGAGAGAGACAGAGACAGAGACAGACAGATAGACAGACAGTTGCACAGCAACAACAGTAGCAACAACCCTACTAAGAGTAGATGATGATGACGACAACAGTGACGATGGGGGACAATGAGCAGTGACAATAGTAATAATAGTAACTGTAGTAATAATAATATTAATAATAATAATAACAGTAATATGAGTGATATTAGCAATGGCAGTCAAGCAGGACCATGGCAGGAGGCTCCACCAGGATCCATGAGAACCTGCAAGACGAGAAGGCACAAGAACTCCGGGGAAGAAGTATAGTTAGTAACATGCATTAATGGGACATGAAAGAGTGCAGAAAGAGAGAGAGAGGAAGAGAGGAGCTCAGTGCACCATGGGAAATCCCCCATTAGTCTAGGCCTATAGCAGCATAACTAAGGGATGGTTCAGGACTCATCTGATCCAGCCCTAACTATAAGCTTTATCAAAGAGGAACGTCTTAAGCCTACTCTTGAATGTGGAGAGGGTGTCTGCCTCCTGAACCACAACTGGAAGCTGGTTCCACAGGAGAGGAGCTTGGTAACTGAAGGCTCTGGCTCCTGTTCTACTTTTTGAGACTATAGGAACCACAAGTAGCCCTGCATTCAGAGAACGCAGTGTTCTAGAGGGGTAATAAGGTACTATGAGCTCTTTAAGATATGAAGGGGCCTGATCATGAAGAGCTTTGTAGGTGAGGAGGAGGATTTTAAATTATATTCTAAATTTTATAGGGAGCCAGTGCAGAGAAGCTAGTACAGGAGAGATGTGATCTCTTTTCCTAGTTCCTGTCAGTACTCGTGCTGCAGCGTTTTGAAATAATTGGAGCATCTTAATGGACGCAACCTGATTGGGGCAACCTGATAATAAAGAGTTGCAGTAATCCAGCCTAGAAGTAACAAATGCATGGATTAGTTTTTCTGCATCTGTCTGTGACAGGATGTGTCTAATTTTTGTAATATTACGTATATGAAAGAAGGCAGTCCTAGAGGTCTGCTTTATGTGGGAATTAAATGACAAATCCTGATCAAAGATAACTGCAAGATTCCTGACAGTGGTACTAGAGGCCAAGGTAATGCCATCTAGATTAACTATATCTTTAGACAGTGAGTCTCTGAGGTTTTTGGGTCCAAGTACAAGAATTTCATCTTTTTCTGAGTTTGACATCAGAAAATTGCAGCTCATCCAGGATTTTATGTCCTTAAGACATGTTTGTAATTTAGATAATTGATTAATTTCATCGGGCTTGATTGATAGATATAACTGCGTATCATCTGCATAGCAATGAAAGTTAACGGAGTGATTCCTAATAATGTTGCCTAAAGGGAGCATACATAAAGTGAATAGTATTGGTCCAAGTACAGAACCTTGTGGAACTCCATGACTAACTGTGGTATTTATTGAAGATTCATCGTTAACATATATAGACTGCGAACGATCTGATAGGTATGACTTAAACCAGCTTAGTGTGGTTCCTTTAATGCCAATTTGATGCTCAAGTCTCTGTAAAAGAATATTATGGTCAATGGTGTCAAATGCAGCACTAAGATCTAATAATACATGTACAGAGACAAGTCCATTTTGTGGCCACTGTACTTCCTCCTACATGCAATCAGCAACTACATTGCTAGATGCTACTAAATCCCATAAACTGGTCCTTTAACCTTTTATCTTAACAGGTTAATATTTAATTTTGTCTGACACTTTGGTGTACGATAAAATACTGCACTGGTGTTTAGTGTGAATTAGCAAGTGTTAGGTTAACATCCTAAACTAAGATGGTGAACAAGGTTTAACAAAAGTTAGCATCATCCTGGTCCCTTTGACAAAAAGCCAATTAGATTTTCCCAATGGATTTTGGATACCTGATGAAAAGCTTTAATCTTCATGGATGAATGCTATTAATAGTCTCAATTAGACACTTGTAAAAGATTCAGAATTCACAGGTGGGGTATTTACTGACGTATTTTATGTCGTAGAACAAAACCACAGACCTTACTTCAGGCATCCAACCAAAAACATATTGACTTTGAGGAGAGGGAACCGGAGGGGCTAAAATGCTAACTCAGGTCTCATGTATCAAATATAAATGTCAATAATTGTCTATCTTCTGTGAAATCATGATACTTACATTTGAAACAACAGGGGATCATATCTTTACAGTCTATGTATGTTGTCACTTCTATAGTATATTTGTCTTACAGATAACGGATATCTGAGGCCTGCTCTTCTCATCTCTTCATCTAAGGAGTTATTCACACCCTCCTCAAGGGCTTTTCTTCAATGTGCGGTATGTCAGACACGTAGAGTCTTCAAAGTGGGGGAGGAGCTTTAACATTCTGTCTGCTGTCAGTGGTTGAAATCCTGCAGGAGGGAACGAGTTGGCTTACTTTACAACCAGTACTGCAGTAAAAATGTCCCTACAGGATCTTCATCTGGAGCCTGGGTCTGTTTTGTCCCTCTGTGCTTCCCCTATTGACCTAACTGCTACAGTAGCTTCTTCTGCACTGAATGTCATATTCAATCCGAGCCATAGTATGGAACGGTGACACGTGGTTACAACTTTGCCATGCAAAGACAACTCAGTTGTTCATATAAAAATAATGCTAATTCCCAAATCCTATTGCAGAAAGCACCTAAAAATTTTGTGGATAAAGGCATTAAAATAGTTGGCTAATACACAGAAGGTATATTCTCTCATTTTCAGAAACTGTCCCATAAATACAATCTGCCTCAGCATAACCTGCTTAAGAACTTGCAAATCAGACACTGGGTCAAAGCAAACTCACCTAGTAGATATCCTGGCATACCGGAGGAAACCCCGCTGGAGAAAGAGATACTGAATACCTCATGTACATCGATAAGAGGCTATTTACAATATCCTCAACATGAACTGCCCTGAATATGAAAATACTCTTATTAATTGTTAATTAATAATATCTCACCTGTGTGCCAGAAATGCAATTATAAAATATTATATTAATATAATATATATATATAGATATAGATATAGATATAGATATAATTATAAATGCAGATCTGGCACTGGCCAGTTTAGGAAATATGCTATTAAAACGACATCAGAAATAATAGAAAAGCATATTCCACATGATTTTAAGGTTTGGATCCTTGGTGACCTACAAAAATGCATTTTAATAAACTGGAAATCTGATCTCCCTCCCTCCCTATCAAAGACACTGGATTAATGAATTAATATCATACTGTACTCAAGAGAAGATACAGTGTGAGGTAAAGACCCACTGTGTTTAGGGAGACCTGGGGAGCCTTCATGGATGCTTTACCTCAACTCAAATGTGATGGCTGACTCTCAATTACTGTTTAACGTCCACCTGGACCTAATTATATTATACATTCTAACTTGTGCTGTCAGTTTAACGCGTTATTAACGGCGTTAATGCAAACCCATTTTAACGGCGTACATTTTTTTAGCGCAAGATTAACGCCTAGCACACTTTCTAGTTTTTTTCACATGCTGTTGCAACAACTAGTAATGTTAGAAAAACTACAACACCACACTGGATCTAGCTAGACTGGAAACAAAACAACAGGCACGCCGCACACACTTGTTTAAGAGTAGTAGACGTTTTTTGAGTGGATGGCGAGCACGAGACGCCAAAATGGATGGATTTCTTGCTGTCTGAAAATGTCAACAGGCTTGTCTGTTTGAGTAACTGGCTCAAAGCAAAGAAGTAGTAGGCTTACCTTTTATTGGTAACCGTTAATGTTCATTCTTTCTGAAATAAGAGGCTGGGTTGATGAGCCTCTGGTGAATAAAGAGCAGTAGCCTGACTGCTATGTTCAAAGCAAACTTGAGAAAAGTATTAAGCCATGGTTTAACTGCACTATAGGCTGAGTCCTAGTTTACCTTACATGTGCACTTGGTAATTTTATTTTGTATCGCCCTGTTTTGATCCCTTAGAAAGGGCTGTTAAAGGGGCGGTTTGTGTGACAAAGTATTTTTTTCAC
The DNA here is from genome assembly GCF_905237075.1 of Dicentrarchus labrax. NCBI lineage: Eukaryota > Metazoa > Chordata > Actinopteri > Moronidae > Dicentrarchus > Dicentrarchus labrax. The sequence goes on from NW_026136702.1 coordinate 25,846,430, forward strand.
CCTTCTATTGATGGACAGTGTTACATTGTGTGAGAGATTATTTGCTCCAAGTGAGAACTAGAAGTGTGAAATTGAACACTACAGTATATGCCAATGTTGTTTTCAATAAAAACAACATTTGCACAAAGCAAGCCGATCCACTTTTCCATGTTGATAAGAGCATTAAAATGAGAAAAAATAATGGGACAAAAAGAAATCAAGGGCCATTTAGAATAGATAAAAATGTGCGATTAATTGCGAGTTAACTATGACATTAATGCAATTAATCGCGATTAAATATTTTAATCGTTTGACAGCACTAATTCTAACATGTTTAAAATATTATTTAAAAATGGTAAATTATAAAATTATTACATTACTACATTATAGATTTAGTGGTTTATTTCAGAGTGCAAAGAAGGTGGTTTGGGAGTGAGGGGTTATTTGTTTTGTTTTTTTCTTTTATTTTTGTTGGAAAATTCTAAATATAGAACTTGCTCTCTACTTGTATTTTCATCAATACGATTATATTCAAAATAGTGATCATGACACACTATGGGATCACAGCAGCTGCGACACACATGAGAGGGGAGAGCAGGTACTAAAGTAACAAACATATCGGGAGGCCATCTATAAATGACGCCTCACATCGACCTGCTACAACAGCAAGATACCTGTGAATATAACATAAATTGTCATGTGTTGAAGGTTGTACCCAGGTAATACTCTACCCTGGAGGTAGGGGCTGAAGTAAAGGGGAGTAATCCAGGGGGAGGCTAGGCAGAGGTAATCCCAGAGATGAGCAGTGGTTTGGTAAACTGGTGAGATGGGCTGGGAGGCAGGTAGGCAATCTCAAAGAGCAGGAAGGCAAACAAACTGATTGGTAAAATAAAACCAGCTTCAGAGCAGGAAGCGTCACACAAGAACAAACAGTGAGTAGTACCGTGAAGTTTTCTCATTTCACTATTTTGTGCTTCCTCCTCTGCTCTCTCCTTTGTCCTCCTGCCTGTGACCCAAAAATCAATCTCAGCGTGCCATCTTGACGGCCATCTCAATTCATAAAATACATCTAGAGGAGATCAAACTTTCTGCCCTCCATCGTTTGTTGCTGTTCTGACTACATTCCTTAATGACATTTCACCTTCATCTCTCATTCCCTCAGTCTTCTCCCACTCACAACAAAGGCTGCAGCGAGTTCAGGTGACAAAATCTACAAAAAGTTTATCTTTATTGATGATATTGATGCTGAATTGACAAGAAGACTGTTGACATATGACGCGCTTTATCTTGTGTCATGTTGTTATGGACATGTTAGGAATTGTTAGTTTTTTTAATTTCTTTAATGGAGTTTGGCGTAATACATTCCCTTAAAGAACAGAACACAATGAAAAAATATATATTCTTATATATAATAGTGCACTAAGCTGAGCTTTATAGTAAAACACCAGCTTTATTGGTCGTAATTGAAATAAAAAAATTGATGACATCCACGTTCTTACATTACATCACATTATGCCGTAGTGTGATATCATTAAATATAAAATATTTGCTAGGAATACTGTTATGTTTACTGGACAGTTGGACAGATGATGCAGCTATGGGTCTGAAGCAAGAACGTCTCATTTTGTTAAATGCCCATTGCCTTGTCTCCTCTCCTCTGTGAAGGAGGTGATGGCTTCATGGCCGACAGGTGTGCTGAATGTAGATGACATAGTCAGGAAGAGTGAGGACGAAGACCATGCCCACACACCAAAACAGAAAAACAGGAAATACACAAGAGAGAGATAGGAAACGGGAAAAATACTGTACTTTTACTTTTACAGGGTACTTTAACTTTTGATACTTACGATACGATTTACAGATAATACTTAATACCTTTACTTACATAATAGGCAGCATTTTTACTTATAGTGTTGTTACTTTTAATTAATTTAATTAAAGTTGCAGTAGGTAGTTGGTTTTATTCAGACCCAGTGGATTCTCACAAATACCATTAAGAGCTCTAGGACGAGCCAGATTATTCAATTCAATTCAATTCAATTCAATTTTATTTGTATAGCGCCAATTCATAACAGAAGTTATCTCAGGACACTTTTCAATTAGAGCAGGTCTAGACCGAACTCTTTAAAACATTATTTACAGAGACCCAACAGTACCACCATGAGCAAGCACTTGGCGACGGCGGCAAGGGAAAACTTCCTTTTTAAAGGCAGAAACCTAGGACAGACCCCTCGGCTCTAGGTGGGTGGTCATCTGTCTTGACCAGTTGGGGTGAGAGAGAGAGAGAGAGACAGACAGACAGACAGACAGACAGACAGACAGACAGACAGACAGACAGACAGACAGAAAGACAGAGGTGCACAGCAACAACAGTAGCAACAAGTAGTGACTGATGATGATGAACATGAAGAAGATGATGACGACGACAATAACGATGGGGGGCAATGAGCAGTGATTATAGTAATATAGTAACTGTAGTAATAATAATAATAACAATAATAATAATAACACTAATATCAGTGAAGCAATGGCAGTCAAGCAGGACCATGGCAGGAGGCTCCACCAGGATCCAGGAGAACCTGCAAGACGAGAGATTATCTGTCTCATGTTCTACTGTCAGGATACAGTAAAAGTTTCAGCAAATATGACAAAAAGTCATTTTCATAAAAATGACCTACTGCAGCTTTAACATCTGAATATGCCAGGTAGCGTGCCTCTGGTATCGGATGCTCATGGTGGAAGCTGGGAAGCTGCTACAAAGGTTGGTTGAGCGGAAGGACAAAAACCTGAGGTCTGAGTGTGCAGAAAAACTATTTTCTCCAGTTCTCTTGAAAACAGTGGCACAAATTAGTCATCTGCAAGCATTCATCCACAACCCCTTTAACATCTGTGACCACTGAACTGTTTTCTTAGTAGCACGCAGGATTTCCAAAGCCCATGTGTCTGGAGGAGTCATCTCAGAATGAGGAGAAACACACAAAATGGGGCAAATAAAGTTAAATGTGATCCAGACTGATAGGTCAATGTGGCAATTACAGGAGTACAGTTAAACCCATTAGTGCGCTTTTTCTCTGAAATGAGATCAATCTCGCAGACGAGTCCCTCTTTTCTCTAATTGTAAAGTTCACAACTTCAAGCAAGATTTATTGGACCTGTTGTAAATAATGCCAAATGATATAAAAGGAATGTGTCGGTTCAAGTATGAAACCAATTACATATTCCAAAAGATATATTAAGAGCAGGTAGTCCTTCTCATCCCTATTGCCAGACAATGACATTGTCACAATTCATAATAATGTATCAAATCACAATGTGAATGGGGCTGCTCATGAACAGAGAATTATCATCTGAATCTGCAGCTCCTCTTGGCTTGAGATTTATAGTGAGATTCAGCTCATTGTTCAGCTGCCCGGCCCACAACCTTTGTGCACTCTCACCTTTCATAGCCTTGTTTTCAGTGAAACAGCCCAAAACCCCATTTTGCAGCTAACAGCAGGCAGACATAGACAGTGAATGTAGTAAAGCATTTAGCAGCTAAAGAGCCAGATATTTCCCTCAGGAGTTAGGCTGAGACCCAACACGTTCTCACTTCCAACTCATCAAACGCGGCCGCTTGGCTTCATAGTATGGCACTGTAGGTATCCCTCTAGGTCAAGCTAGCAAAAATAATAATGCAACATCCGGTTAGACTTTCAAAATAAAGTTTGCGTGGTTAACATAGAATGGTCATAGTTTAGTTTAGGCATGAAAACGACTTGGCTAGGTTTAGGAAAAGATCCGATATCCGTTAAGTAAGATACGTTACATACCGGACGTAACTTAAGTTAATCAATAAGTATGCTAAGTAAGTTCACTTAAGTACGCTATTTACATTTTTTTTTCTCTGCTGATATTCTTTCACTGTTGGTTTTCACACAGGACACAGTGGCCTCCTGATTTAGTCCTCTACACATAGTGTTCATTACAGTGGACAGCTATGCTTTAGGGTTTTAATGGTATAGTTGCACATCAGCTACCACAGTGGACATTTACGCATCATTCCATACATTGCCATCAACTGGCCAGACGTTGTAAGTGCAACAGAAATTTGTCAAAACCAAGATGGTCAGAATATCTTACCCATTCTTCTATAGACCCTTGCAGGTATAAACTTTTTTAGCTGCCACAAAAGTTACAGCCGGTTTGAGTAAGGAAAAGTGTGTCAGAATACAAACTCTACCACACAAAAGTCTACATGTTCCACACCCATCCACCACTTCACTTCACACCAGACCATTACTTTATGCTTTTACAAAGGGCACACCACTTCCTGTGCTGTCAATGAACATTAGTTCAGTATTGCTACTGAGGCACTGTCAGGGCACCAGCTGTCTCCCAATGATGCCCCTTTGACTGGGGAGGGTGCAGGTGTCAGGAGGACTTCAGAGTGATTGTCAGGGCTGGGAACCACAAAGGATGTGATTGTGGAAAAGAGCTCAGCATTCCCTGGCTCATCAGCATGAGCAAGTATGGAGGACTTCTCTGTTGCACATGAGAGACTGAAGTTCTTTGTTTTGTTATTGAATGTAATGGAATAGGTGTACAGGAATGAGAGCACTTTGATCCTACACAACACTAAGTAGAGCTGAAAACAATTTGCCGGTGCTCACAGCAAGGACAGAAATAATGCAGAGTTAAAAGAATAAATTATTTTGTAAGGGAAACACACTTTTTAAACAGGTCCAGGATGTGCTTAGATTAGCACATAAAATTGAGGCAAGGGGAAGCTTGGACCTTGCAACAAAAGGTCTTACATACATAGTTGTCAGGGGTTTCTGTATGGGCTGATTTTTGTGTCAGTAGAAACTGAATTTGAATCATTTAGAACTGAATCTGGATTGCTCAACTTGAATAATTGCATTTAAAAACTGAATTTGAATTGCATAATTTGAATTTGTATTGTTTAACTTGAATAACTAGATATATTAGATATATATTTAGACTGTTTTTCTGCTATCGATCTTCATCAGTTAACTTCAATCATTTCTTCATCAAAACCATCAACCTGTCTATTAGACCTGATCCCTACTAGGCTGCTTAAAGAAGTTGTTCCCTTAATTGGCACTTCTTTACTGGATATGATTAATCTTTCTTTATTATCAGGATATACACCACAGTCCTTTAAAGTAGCTGTAATTAAACCCCTTCTTAAAAAGCCCACTCTTGACCCAGGGGTTTTAGCCAACTATAGACCGATTTCTAACCTCCCCTTACTCTAAGATTCTGGAGAAAGTAGTCGCCAAAGAGTTGTGTGACTTTCTACATAACAATAGTTTATTTGAGGATTTTCAGTCAGGATTTAGAGTTCATCACAGCACAGAGACAGCTCTGGTTAAAGTTAATAATGACCTTCTGATTGCTTCTGACAATGGACTTTTCTCTGTACTTGTATTATTAGATCTTAGTGCTGCATTTGACACCATTGACCATAATATTCTTTTACAGAGACTTGAGCATCAAATTGGCATTAAAGGAACCGCACTAAGCTGGTTTAAGTCATATTTATCAGATCGCTCGCAGTTTGTACATGTTAACGATGAATCTTCAATAAATACTACAGTTAGTCATGGAGTTCCACAAGGTTCTGTACTTGGACCAATACTATTTACTTTATATATGCTCCCTTTACATTATTAGGAATCACTCCATTAACTTTCACTGTTATGCAGATGATACGCAGTTATATCTATCAATCAAGCCCGATGAAATTAATCCATTATCTAAATTCAGAAAAAAATGAAATTCTTGTTCTTGGCCCCAAAAACCTTAGAGACTCACTGTCTAAAGATATAGTTACTCTAGATGGCATTAACTTGGCCTCTAGCACCACTGTCAGGAATCTTGGAGTTATCTTTGATCAGGATTTGTCATTTAACTCCCACATAATGCAGACCTCTAGGACTGCCTTCTTTCATTTACGTAATATTACAAAAATTAGACACATACTATCACAGACAGATGCAGAAAAACTAATCCATGCATTTGTTACTTCAAGGCTGGATTACTGCAACTCTTTATTATCAGGTTGCCCCAATCAGTCCATTAAAACGCTCCAATTAATTCAGAACGCTGCAGCACTAGTACTGACACAAACTAGAAAAAGAGATCACATCTCTCCTGTACTAGCTTCTCTGCATTTGCTCCCTGTAAAATGTAGAATAGAATTTAAAATCCTCCTCCTCACCTATAAAGCTCTTCATGGTCAGGCCCCTTCATATCTTAAAGAGCTCATAGTACCCTATTACCCCACTAGAACACTACATTCTCTGAGTGCTGGGCTACTTGTGGTTCCTATAGTCTCTAAAAGTAGAACAGGAGCCAGAGCCTTCAGTTACCAAGCTCCTCTCTTGTGGAACCAGCTTCCAGTTGTGGTTCAGGAAGCAGACACCCTCACCACATTCAAGAGTAGGCTTAAGACATTCCTCTTTGATAAACCTTATAGTTAGGGCTGGATCAGGTGAGTCCTGAACCATCCTTTAGTTATGCTGCTATAGGCCTAGACTATCGGGGGATTTCCCATGGTGCACTGAGCTTCTCCCTTCCTCTCTCTTTCTGCACTCATTTATGTTCCATTAATGCATGTTACTAACTTCACTTCTTCCCCAGAGTTCTTGTGCTTTCTCGTCTCGCAGGTTCTTGAAGATCCTGGTGGAGCCTCCTGCCATGGTCCTGCTAGATTGCCATTGCCAATACTGTTGTTGCTGTGCACCTGTCTGTCTGTCTGTCTCTCGTCTCTCTCTCTCTCTCTCTCTCTCTGTCTCTCTCTCTCTCTGTCTCTCTATCTCTCTCTCTCACCCCAACTGGTCGAGACAGACGACCACTCACCTAGAGCCGGAGGATCTGTCCTAGGTTTCTGCCTTTTAACAGGCAGTTTTTCCTTGCCCTTGTCGCCAAGTGCTTGCTCATGGTGGTACTGTTGGGTCTCCGTAATTAATGTTTTAAAGAGTTCGGTCTAGACCTGCTCTATTTGAAAAGTGCCCTGAGATAACTTCTGTTATGAATTTGCGCTATACAAATAAAATTGAATTGAATTGAATTGAACTGTATTGAAAAACTGAATCTGAATAGCATAATTTGAATTTGAATGTATTAGTTAGAAACTGAATTCCAATAAACTTGAAACTGAATATAATATTATGAATCTGAATTCACTTGCAACTGAAACTGTATTTGAGCCTCACAAAAAATTCAACTTTTTATGTACTTTCACTTTCAGTTCTCTCAATTCAAATTCAGTTCTCTAAATTCAATTTCAATCCACAAGATTCACTTTTAAGGTCACAGACGGGTCAAGGTCGTTCAGTAAGAGCAATCGAGTGCAGAGTAAGCCTGCATTCTTTCCAACAGCCAGCAGAGGGCGACTTCACTGGATAAAGAAGCCCAGTTCCATCAGAAATAATGGCACACAATAAATCAATTTTATTCTTAGCCAGTGTTTAAAATAAGATAAGACGTTCCTTTATTGATGTCTGTAGGGGAAATTAAAGTTGGCACAGCAGCACAAGGGCAATGTAGTGAAAAATACAATACAATAGAATATAATAAGCCTGTGTATATGTACATGTTTCTAAAAAAGGTAGGGGTACTAGGTGCTGTGGCGTTGTGGGGTCTGATGGCTGATGGCACAAATGAGCCTACTAAGGACTTTGAGGCCCTGGAACTGTTTCAACATAAATGCATCACACTGGTGCCCCACTGCATGCATATGGTGGCCCTGCTCCACCACTACCTTAAAGAAATTGAGAATAATTTATAGATGTGTGTGTGTGTGTGTGTGAGGTGTGTGTGTGTGTGTGTGTGTGTGTGTGTGTGTGTGTGTGTGTATGTGCGCGTGTGATTCTTTTCGTTTTGAGAGTTCCACCTACACCCCCAACCGCCCTTGTGTATCAGATATCTCATAGCAACTTAAAAAAGACTGTACATACTGACTTTGATCTATATTGACTTAGGGACTTTCTTTTTAAGATCAGCATATTCAGTTCATGTTTCAGATTTCAAATGGTTTTAAATACGGTGATATATATTTATATAAATTGACTTTGTGCACAATTTAAGCTCCAGCCAGCAGTGAAACAGCTAATATGAGCTCCGGGAAAGTGCCAGATCATATGAGCACAGAGCAGAAAACGATAACGTGGGCATCTCATTTGTCTTACTCTTTTCCCAGGGGCAAAGGACAGGACACTTACTCACCAGAAAGCACCACAAGTCACCTGACCTTTGTCACATCATGAGCTCATCACGGTATGTTCCCCCTTTTACTACCACAAAGAATTCTAATGGTTGTTTTTTTTTTCACAATGTGTATCACAATGTATCAGTGATGTATCTCATAGACCTTTTTTTGTCCAACATAAGGTATGCCTTGGGAAAAATACTTCAACTGTTTCTTAATGGTAAGGGTGAATGTGTTCACCATCCATATGAAGCTGAACATCCTATCAGCACACTGGAAACTCTGTATAGCTTTGTAACTTTATACAACTATGGTTGCAACAAGGGAATTTATCATTGCGACAAAACAACACGGTCTCACTGTACATATATAACGCCTTTCTAGTCTTCCGACCACTCAAAGCACTGTACCTTGCATGCCACATTCACCTATTCACACACACATTCATACACTGATGGCAGCTGCTGCCATCACAGGGGCCAACTGCGCTGTACAACACACATTAAACTATTCATCTTTTGAGCAAACACATAAAATGTAGCCACATGGCATCAAAGCTAATAGCATGAGAATACTTAGATTCAAACAGTTTACCAAAACAACAGAAAATAGAGTGAGAGAAGTTATTTTTGGTATTCATGGCCTTCAGAAGACTCTGATAATGCTATGTTGATCATGTGACTTGGGAATGTCCCACATTTCTAGAGGGGGGAATGTGTCAGGGTAACAGGACTGAGTGAAAACATAGGGACACAACTAAAATATGTATTTTAACTAACATATTGTGAATTTCCAATTAAAAATATTGTCTTAATTGGACCCACACAATAATACAAAGAATAAGATTTCTGCAGGATTCCAATCATTTTATTTCATGTTGAAGTGTAGTGTTAGAAAGTGGGAAAATCTTATTTTTTCAGTGTTGTAGTTAGTTTTTATGAAGGTTCTATCTTCAAACTGAAAAGGAATAAAGTGCAAGACACTGCTTAATAATAAAATGTATTATACAGATAATTCAGTGCATATTTATGCATGTGTTGTCCTGGGGACAGAAAAGACACCGAATCAGCAGAATGGCTCGGTGTGTTGGTGATTGTTGGAAACACTGTGGAAAGAATAACTGCACATTCAGATAGCCCCTTCTGAGCAGCATGTGGCATCTACAGCGTGTCACAGCTGACACACATGCGACGTTCACACCAAGAGCGTAGCTGCTGTGGAGCTGCTGCCAGTCCTATGTTTCCACATACACTTTTCCCTGTATAATGCCCATGAAAAAGCAACATTTTCATGTGATTTAATTTACAATGCCATATAAGTATATAAGTATTGTTTTAAATAAAAGATAACCACAGTGATTTTACTTTGAAAGGGAAGTTTAAACTGTTCTGAAGTATGTGACTATGACTACCAACAGATCCTATTGCTGCTATTTTTTAGCACTGCTTGTGGTAAAAATAGGCAAGACCTCGACTGTCTAGTGAAGCGTCTCTGCAGATGCAGCTGAGATGTGTGTTCTCACGCAGACAGTTTGACCACTCTAATCTGTTAAGAGGGGCGCCGAAATAAAAATCAAGGCGTAGTGCCATGCACACGCAATGCAGACGCGCAATGTAAACAAGCTGTAAAAGAGTCAGTTTTGGTTACTTTTTTAATTTTTTTTAGTCCAGTTTGAAGAGTGTAAATTATCTGATCTGTTAAAACAACTGGTTTTGTCAATGGACTCTGGTCGCCATAGTGCCCATTGTTTTGGTTTGAGAAGCTAGGGCTCTAGTGCGACATGTAGTGGCAAGGGAATTTCGTACATATAACCTTTATTAGTTAGTGTGGTCTGTTAAATGTATTCTTGTTCCCCCAAACTATTTATGATACTACTTCAGTGACCTAACCCCACACTCCAGTGAATCAATAAAGGCTGATCTCATCTTTGTCAGTTGTATCTATTGTCCGGTCACTTGTTCCTCAGTATAGTTGTGACTGTGACACGGTCAACATTGTCATAGGTTTAAGGAACTGAGTGCAGACCCACCCAGCCATGCAGCAAGGGAACTGTCGATAGAACAGTGCTCTCTTGACCCAAAGGTTACTAAGGTGACATTCCAGCCCAGGTTAGCACAAGGGCTCTTCAGTGTGGGAAGGAAGTGCTGATGGAAGAAGGGACAGGTGTCTTTATCACGAGCACACAGCTGTATCCATAAATCAAGCGCTACTAAGGCCCCGAGCAACCACAAGTGAGGTAGCGGGACTGTTTTTAGAGCAACACCACAGGGTGAACGATTCTAAGGCCAGGGCTTAAGCATATGGATTGCAGCATATGACGTGTCATGCCACGTTATGCAAAACCGCAATACCAGCACTTCATCACAGCCGCGGAGAGAGGGAACATGATCAGGCTGAGGACAGGGGGCTTAGATTGAACCAGGCGGAAACCCACTTCATGTCAGCCCTTTTTTCTGTTTTAATCTGAGCTCTTGCCAAGCATTTTGTTAATATCCTGGATTGTCCGAGTGCTGTGTTGTGGTCAAACTATTGTTGTGCTACAGCAGATTCTGCGAATGTCATGAGTCCTGTAACAGAACAGTACTTTTGTGAATGCACTGACTTTCTTAAACTTTCTGCCCAGCTTTAGTTTCCTATCATCAGTGTCAGTGTTTATGGAAGAAATGTCAGGTCTTCCACAGACCAGGCCGTGCTGTAGTGCTCAGGGCTCTTTCTACATGAGGACGCGAAGAGGAAAAGTGTGACACAGCTGATCTTGGACCAGCAGCAACCTCAGAGCCTCTTTACTCCCTGTCTGGTCAAGGACTGGGATCCTGTTTCAGCTGAGGGGATAACCTGTGTGTCCGCAACAGGCTGCTAAGAAGATGGGACTTATAACTTTGCTGCTCACACTGGATATTCCGGTTTGTTTAGAAGACTTATTTTCATGCATACTCTGGTGTTTTCATCCTTTAATTCTCTATTGATGGCAGTAATGCCCTTATACACAACCTGTCACAGGCGGAAGTTGACAATTGTGAGAGAAATGTGCTTAAATCTTTGGTTATCAACTTAAACCAGCCCCCAGGTCCCACGTCAGCTGATTTAGAGTCAGCTAGTGTTAAAATACTGACCATGTCGAAAATATAGGAACAATTTCTCGCAATGCTATTGCTGCTACAACACAGAATACTGCCCAAATACTACACTACACAAGACTGATATCATTCCATCTGACAGACTGATAGCAAGGTTTTGTTAGACTGATCTCACACAGTATATAGGAGCCTCTGAACTTTGGAGTCTTCCAGGCTACACTTAAAGTCTAATTAAACCCCAAAACCATTTTCTTTCTGCTGAAAATCTATCCATATGGGTAGTTGCTAGTGTTGGTTTCAGGTCCAAATCTGGGCATTTTCCTTCAAAATATTTTAATTCTAACCATTTTGCTATAAAAATGCATAGCAACTGCCTTCTACTGGTTGAAACTGGCTATTGCAATTTAATGTTGCTATTAGCTGATCTGGAGGCAGGTGACCTGCAGGTGGCTTCTGTCATCAACAAACCTTTGCTTATATAAAACCAACATCTCAACTCTGCAGACCCTGGCCTGCTACGTAGCTGACACTCCCCAAAAACAGCTGCTAACTTGGCTAATGTTACAACACAGGTATCACACAGAAACTTTTACAAACAGCCGTAAATTTGTTTCTAGTGACTGTAAAAGCTCCAGCGGACTCTGTTTCCAGCATTGACACAGAGAGTCTGACAACAGCTGCTCATGGCTGGTGAGCACTGTTAGCTTTGAGCTGCTAGCTTAGAGAACATTATAACACAAGTACCACACAGCTTCTAGTGACTGTAAACGGACATTTTCTACAGTTACCACAGTGTTTGAAATCATATACAGTACACTCAATTGTTTACTTGGTACACCTAGCTGAAGAGGTTAATGCTTTGTATGTGTAGTCTACCCTCACTGATAAATGAGGCAGGTAGAAACACCTCTTAAATACTCAATTTGTTCAACAAGATTATTTGTTTAATGTACTACTGTCAGGATTCAAAAAGACAAAAAGATATATATATTCTTGGTTTGTTTCTTGAGTGCATACAGACTTAACCCTTGAGCATAGCACTATTTCAGTACAGTATAATTCACCGAATTGAAGACTTTAAGAATGTCTTGTAATCACACTTGTAAACTCGCCACTTTTGTCCTGGTGCACAGTAACATAACTGAATTCAAGGACTGACATTTATGTTCTTAAACATCATTAAATGGGCTTTCTGACAGCTAAATAAAAATTATTCTAGATGTTTTTCAACTTCTCCTGACTGAGGATCAGATTCCAATAGCCTACAATAAGGAACTCGTCAGTCTCTAATGCCTGCCTGTACACCCTCTATATTTACCTGGTATTGTTTTGATACCCAGCACCCCAGAAATGGGCTTCAAAGGGATGCCCACATAAGAGTCTGGCATGCCGACAGAGCCTTTGAAACCCAACACTGTTATGTGATGTTGTTGAGGCGACTGTCCATCATCCTGACACACACAAAAACAAACGCCCCCAAACAGGGGACAGCATGTTACGAAGAGGAACTTTGTAGTTCCCTCATTGTACACCATGTTAACAAATCTGTAGAATCAGAGTTTTAGAGTTTGAGAAGTGTGTGGTTAATATGTCAGGCGTGTACTAACATTGTAGCCACCTGCTGCTGGATAAATAGTCAGCATCTGGTTTTAATCCCTGTAAATTTCCACTACCAGATTTGAGAGAAAAATGAGAAAGTAGGCAGGAGTGTGTGTTTGCTGCTCACACACGTAAAGGCACATATCTATATTTACAGCCTACTAGTGCAGTGCCCGTAGGAAGTTTGTATTGCTATAGAAAAGTGGGAGGTTAAGTAGCTTTTTCATGGATGGCCAAATGAGGTTGTGTTTGAAGGTGGGACGTCAGGGACATTTAGGTTTGTTGTGAAATGTGTAGATTGATAACTTTTGTGTTTTCATATAATTTGGCTTTTAGCAAGGCCAATTCTCCGCACCCTCCTCTGTGTGAAAGTTTCAGATGTGGCGAGGGGGGAAATTTTGCTGATCCTCCTCTGGAGGTAGTATCAGGGATGCAGGAGCGAGGGCGTGTCAGTCAGACAGTCTGATAACTGCACAGGTCTCTCACTCAACTTAATAAAGAGAAATGTCCCACAAAGCAACGTTAGAGGACCAAACAACAGTAACGTAGTAACTGTAACTGTCTTTGGAAACTTACATGAGGAAAAAAAATACCACAGCTGTACATGGAGAAGCGTCTGTCCTCCTGTCTGTCCTCCCGCCTGTCCTACCGACTCTTCCGTTACATTTCTGCCCGAAAAACACGACTGTCACCGGCGAAAAACTCACGGAGTGTTTGTGATCAAAAATCACCGCGACCGTCAGCCCTCAGACCGAAACATCAGTTTACTTTCACTTTCCAGGATGTTTGGGCTCTGCAGTGATTGGCTCTGGTGCACACGTGGCTACGGTGGCTATCGTTGACAATGCTAGTGGAATTCAGAAATAATTTATGAAATCATTTATTAACGGTATCTTTATAGTCCAAACAAAGCTGACGTTGCACACCCTTAAACCACACAGCAGCCATGTTGAAACTCTCAGGTCAGTCTGATCCTGATCTGCAGAGATATTTGAGCCACACACAGACACACACACACACACACACACACACACACACACAGACAGACAGAGCTTTCTTGCTTTATAGATAGATTAGATATTTGAAGATAATTTTATCTCAATTCAGTGTGAAAAAGATGCCTTGAATATAAAGACAAAATCTCGACACAAAAATGTGTGTTTGTGTGTCTGACTTAAGCTACCTTCGGGGACACGTTTAAGACTCAAGACCAGTTATTCAGGCACAGCTTGTCCAATTGGGGACAAATGCTGTGTCCCCAATTTGGAAAAAGCTCATTTTTTTGCAAAATCCAAATAGGCTGATATAGTTTTTAAATAAAAAAATAATTTTGTTGTTCAAATCTTTAAAAAGTCATTTACCTCTTCTACCTCATTAAACATTCCATAATCTATGAATATACAAATATGTTATTCATTTCTAAACTGGGTCTGTGACCTGGATCTTAAGATCTTTATCGTCAGAGAAAAAAGCTGAGCTAAGGGGAGGAGTGATTTTAAAGGTGGAACTGCTTTATTCAATGTTTTTAGCGGTTTTAATCAGCGAGTCTGCTTGTTTTGAAGAGAATGAGACCTCTGTGGATAATTGTGCTCCGGGTGGAAACCTCTTGAACCATGAACACTGAAGGAATCCTAACCGGGAGAAGTTGACTGCACTGACAGCAATGGTGGTGAAGACAACAGCTCCCATGATCACACACTACTTCACATCATCATCATATTTGCCCATTGCTTCCATGTTTCTCATGGCTGCCTTTGACTTGACAAGGTATAATGCCTCAGTTTGATGGTTTGAGAAGAAGAAGATTTCCTAAGTAGATCGGTGGTTCACAGTGTGTATCCTCAATAGCATGACAGTCAGTGACACTCAATCTAGACTGTGGTTAATACTGACAGCTGATGCTACCAGTCTGAGAGAAAAAGAGCTGCATCTGCGTCACTTCTCATCTTCCCTCTCATCTTAGGTCTTTTCATCTTTGAAAGGAAACTCCGGGGCTCACTCAAGTTTTTGGCACAGAGGCAGTCACGTCCCAGTTTAGCAGGCCAGACTTCTCCTGAGCAGTTAATATGTCCCTTTTTCCTTCATTCTATTGACTTTCTGTAACTGGCATAGTTGTCTTTATTCAGCGACAGAAATCACTGCTTAGAAATATACATATTACTCAAAGGATAAATCTGGTAAGTTTAGTTTTTTTGACTTAATCCCACACACCGTCCTGCTGCCCCAAATACTATATTAATACTAAATACTAAAATAACACTAGAGAACAAAATGTGGATTAGATAGTCTCCAACAAAAGCACAATTTCCTCCTGTATGAGTAACACTAAAAACTACAGTGTTCAACTGTAGCAGTGAGACATTTTTAGCGAAACCAATACATTCTCCTCCAGGGTCGTCAAATACCAACAATGCTTGTCACGCCCCTCAGCATCTCCTACACAAGCACAAGGTACCCTTTAACTTCTACATGAGACGCCCTTAAACACATGCTTAAGATTGTGAAACAGTGGCAGGTTGGTTAGGTTTGCACCATTTGACGCAAGGATGTTGCCATTACTGTGGCAACAAGTCACAAGTCAAATATAAAACATAAAACTTGATGTTTGGTTTCACATGGGACACGAACCCCAGTCTCCTGGGTGAAAGTTCTGTTCGTTTTTGGAGTTTCAAAGCTTGAACTTTGGTTAAGTTTAGGCACAAAAACTTCTTGGTTAAAGGTAGGGAAATATCATAAGTTACATTACTTACCTGACAAATTATTTAGCTAACAGGCATGAGAGTGGTATGGATCTTTTCCTCCTAGAAAAGAAACAAGGTGAAGTGTATTTCCCAAAATATTTTCCTTTAAGGATTTACTTTAGGCTGCATGTTCAGTAGAAACCATTAGCCTTGGGGTTTGGTGCCATACAGGGTGGAGTAGTCAGAACGTACTGAGACACAGAATAACACATTGTTGGTTTGGTCTTTTCATGGGACTTGTTAGCAATAAGAAATTTACTTCCATATGCCTGCAGACCTAGGACTGAACACAATCTCTGACACCGACAGTGCCAGTTTGACAGAGAATATAGTACTGAGGTGGTTTTCTTGCCCAGTTTGGCTCGGCCCAGAATCCCAGGTCTGAGTCAGTTAGCTTAGCTGCAGTGCTGACTGAGCTAATGGCAGGTAGTCGTTCACTACTGCAATCTTTCCATCAGGAAAACTTACTGTAACATTTTTCCCTCTGTTGCTCTCTAACAGCAGATGCAGGAAGCAGTATTTCATTAGCAGTTAGCCACTTTAGCAGGTGGTTAGCTAAGTTGTTGAAGCTGTGCAGCCAGAGGACATCAGAGGGAAAACCAGAAAATATTTTCTTCATAAAATGTGATCCAGTTTCACCAAAGTCACTGAATAAAGTTATAAAGTTGTGCTTTTATACTGTAATCACTGAGGCCCACAACAGATGTCTGTCCCTCCACTCTGGCGGTGTCATAAGCAAGAGCATTTCATTGGATGTAAAGGATGTATATATATACACAGGTGTATATAGGTGCAGGATGACCCACCAACCACTTTTTATAATTTTTCAGGAAATGTCAAACTGTAAAATGTCACTAAGAACACCCGAAAATATTTAAAAAATGACCTTTTTGTCATCATTAGGACAGATAGTGGCTTATATGTAACACTTAAACATACATTTTGACTTCATGGGGATTTTAAGTGTACCATACTTCCATGCACACACACATAAACCCCTCTGCACACCCCGTAGGCATTTTCATTAGATGTGGAGCGATTATTTTAGCGCTTAGTGCACCTACCGAGCAAACCCTTCAACACTACTGACCCACAGATTTTCATCGCCGTGTACTCTATGATGGAGTAAACCTCCTGGAGCTCTTTAGAACCGTTAGCTACCTGACTGTCTGAAGAGCCTATGATGCTCATCTATATGGGGTGCCGTTTGTAAAGCGGCTCACGCTGAAAATAACAGCAACATTTTGTCACATTTAGCTTAAAAAAACTGGTATGAATTTTTGAGGGTCACTTTTTTGCACATTTACAACAATATTTGTCAACTTAGAGATATTTTAAATAGTTAAATCCAAATATTAAATGTTACACATAAATGTTAAATGTTAAATGTTAAATCTAAATGCTAAATCTAAATCTAAATGTTAAATTTAAATCTAAATCTAAATGTTAAATTTAAATCTAAATCTAAATGTTAAATCTAAATCTAAATGCTAAATCTAAATCTAAATGTTAAATTTAAATCTAAATCTAAATCTAAATGTTAAATCTAAATCTAAATGCTAAATCTAAATCTAAATGTTAAACCTAAATCTAAATGCTAAATCTAAATCTAAATGTTAAATTTAAATCTAAATCTAAATGTTAAATCTAAATCTAAATGCTAAATCTAAATCTAAATCTAAATGTTAAATTTAAATCTAGATCTAGATGTTAAATAAAAACCATCTCATCTGGGGAAATGAGATTCCGATTCGTTGGACATTTTCGCAGAGCGACCATGGCCGACAGTACCGTACCTGGTGGTGGCGGGCAGGGGTAGGCTCTTGCTGGCCTTTATGCAAGCGAACATGACAGATCAGTCAAAGTTAGCCCACTCATGGCTGGCTATAGTGGCTACAGGTCATAAGTCCCGCACCCTTCATAAAAGTGACACTAAAAAAACTCAAAGTACTCTTCAAATACAGTCTCTCCAAACATGTTTATTATTTTAGGTAGTTATTATCAGGATAATCCATGTCCAATAGTCCATTTCCCTGTATGAGATGGTTTTTATTCGTTATTTGACACTATAAACACACATTGACCTCTTCAAGCTTTTAGTTTGGTACTTCCGGTTACCGGCATTTTGAATTTGCATATTAGTTAAATATTTAGTTTCAAAACATTTATATTTAACATTTAGATTTAGATTTAACATTTAGATTTAGATTTAGATTTAAATTTAACCTGTTAGATTTAGCATTTAGATTTAGATTTAACATTTAGATTTAGATTTAGATTTAACATTTAGATTTAAATTTAACATTTAGATTTAGATTTAGCATTTAGATTTAGATTTAACATTTAGATTTAGATTTAAATTTAACATTTAGATTTAGATTTAGCATTTAGATTTAGAGTTAACATTTAGATTTAGATTTAACATTTAGATTTAAATTTAAATTTAAATTTAACATTTAGATTTAGCATTTAGATTTAACATTTAACATTTAGGTGTATTAATATTTGGATTTAACTATTTAAAATATCTCTAAGTTGACAAATATTGTTTTAAATGTGCAAAAAAGTGACCCTAAAAATTCATACCAGTTTTTTAAACATTGTTTGAAGCTAAATGTGACAAAATGTTGCTGTTATTTTCAGCGTGAGCCGCTTTACAAACGGCACCCCATACACCTATGACTCATTAGCTAGCAACAGCCCCGACAATGGCAAACTGATTGATTGAAACACCTACAGACAAATCAGTGTTGAATTTAGACACGTGTGGCATGGTTAATGTTTTTATATTGGGTTAGGAGCATGACAGCACATGATAAATGTATATGTAAGTGGTAAAATGTAAGTGGTAAATGGTAAATGGTGAAAATTGGGACAATTTGATGGTGAATGTTGAAAACATTTTATTTTATGGACATTTGTTGTCAGGACAATCCCAGACAAACCGGGACATCTGGTCATCGTATATATAACATCATCATCACTACATACAACATTGCCCTAAATCATGTAAGGCCAGGCAGTGGGAACAACCGAAAAACTGAAATATGATGACTAAAACTGGACAGGCAGTGAGAAACATGTGAATTGTCCTTTATTTCTGTTTTCACTTGCGTGCTCTCCAGTATACAGGTCAATGCCATACACAGCAGTAGCTTAATTAGGTAACACAGGGTAAGTGCTTTCACAGGCTGCCTCCCTGTTCGCTGCTGCTGGGAACATGGAGCTCTGGCTCCGCAACAAACATCTGTATTTGTATGAGGGCAATTCTGTATGTCGCAGCAGTAAATTCTCTCTTTTCCTTTTTTTGTCTTTAAGAAAGACACATTTACCATGGTCAGAGCACTCTGCCAACCCACGGTGCTGCACCTTATGATTTATGAGCATGACTCCTTTTCCAGATGGATGCTTGACTGCAGCAGGATCTTACCTGCCGCAGCGCTGGCCACAACTCACATTGCTGGAGCAGGTACAGAATCACTCCTTCATTGTGTGTGTGTTCTCATGTGTGTTTTTCCCTACAGAAGAGCAGCAGGTTGGTAGATAACTTTCAGCATTGCCTCTGTTTGAGCTTCTTGCGAATGGCGGGAGGTGTTTGATGTACTGGCTTTTCATGAGAAGCAGATGGCTGAGTGAGCAGAGATATTTCAATACTTGAGGATTAAAGACAGGTAAATCATGCAGGCTGCAAAATGTAACATTATTCTGTTTAGAAATATCACAGCTGCTTTATATTGTAGCTCACATGACTCCTCTTCCCCTTTTAATCAGCTGCAGTTGTAAGTTTAATGAATTGCAACTGCGGACATAGCTTAAACAGCTTTCTGAGGCATTTAAAACTATAATTTGTAAGACTTCTGCATTAAAATATCTATAAACACTAGAGCCAGGTTCTATATGTAGTTGAGTTGTATACTTCCATTATCCCAAATGGTTCCAACAATGTTCAAACCCATATCATATCCCCTTTGTGCATGTGTCAGTGTTGTGGTTGTCTGCCAGAAGCTGTCATACATTGACTTCTTATACAGTTTGAAGCCACTTTTTTACCATCCACTGTTTAGATCTCGATGCTTTTTTTTTTAACTGGATGAAGGAATTTTGTCATCGGACGTCTGGATCTTAAGTTATCAGAGAAACAAGCTGAGCTAACGTTAGCAGCAGCTCGGCTCGCAGCCCCTCCTGGACGTCCTTTGTCTTCCCAACAGTGTGGGAGAAGCAGTGCTTTTTAAGGTGGAACTGTTTTATGCAGTGTTTTTAGCGGTTTTAATCAGTTTGTTTTGGAGAGGAGACCTCAGTGGATAACTGGGCTCCCGGTAGAAACCTCCTGAACCTTGAACACTGAAGGATCCTAACCGGGAGAAGCTGACTACAATGACAGCAATGGTGGTAAAGACAACAACTTTGGGGGAAGTAGCTCAGTGCATAGGGACTTGGCTTGGGAACCAGAGGGTCCCACAGACCACAAAATATGGAGTTTGGACTGGTAGCTGGAGAGGTGCCAGTTTCACCTCCTATGCACCGCCGAGCAAGGCAACCTAACCCCAAAACCTGCTCATGGGGCCCCAGTAACGTTGCAGCCCCATCACTCAACCATCTCTCTCCCCTTTGCATGTCCAAAAAAAAAAAAAAACTCCCATGATACAACGCTACTTCACATTGTCATCGAACTTCTTTGTTATTGTTTATATGTGAGAGACCCCCTAGCAGCAGAAATTACACATTGTATGTTTAAATAAAGTCAAAAATGTGCTTTCAAGTGGATTTTACCCTAAATGCACATTTGTAAATCCACCTGTACAGTGCAGTGGAGATGTCACTTATTTTTTTATGTTTTGCTTCAAGTGAACAATAAATGTAACTCTATGCTTTATAGAGGGAAATATAGAGTGCTGGCAGGAACAACGCACAGCTCATAAAATCAATTCGAGGCCATGCCATTACATCGTTGAGCCTATCACCACTAATTACTCAGTGTCATTGAAAACAGTCTTTAGGAAACATGCTGTCAACACCTCAGCTGCCACATGACAGCCAGAAAATCAGGCTCTTATTCAAAAATTTGTGACACTAGACAGTGTTGTTCACAGGTGGGAAGCACTCATCATTAATTAATTTTATATGCCAGGTGGGCAGTTTGCCTTTCCAAGCGAGCAGCAATGAAGTCAGCTCCAGTTCTGAATTAGCACTTTGCAGGAAGTTGTGGATGTGAACAGAGCATATCCTTGGTTTGGGGTCTTGGAATGGAAACACAACAGTCCCCCTGCTCCCAAATGGGACTCACCACAGAGCTACCAGGGGAGGTGGGTGGAAACTCCACGGCATCATCCTGT